>NC_089214.1:3803942-4403942 GCF_963930695.1 Labrus bergylta | reverse complement strand
TATTCTTTAATCTGATTTGTGACCTATGTTTGATTATGTCATTTCCTGTTCTGGATTACTTGGAAAGTGGAGTCACCTTTCACACAAGCAGACTGTCTGTCACCACAGCCTGAGCCGCTGCCTCCGGCTTCACACCTGTTGTCTGAGACTTTCAGTGTTAACACGCCTGGCTCTCTGCCTGCACGATTCCCACCTCTCTCTCTCTACATGACATCTGATCCAGTGGTGACCAGCAGCTGCACTGTGTTTTTGGCACTGCCAGGCTTGTCAACGAATGCATCGTGGATGCAGAGGGATTTGAGTAAACATGCAAGTTTGGATAAACTTTCCTGGTGAGAATGTGGCATGAGAGAAAAGAAAAACCTGGTCGCCTTCATCCACCAAGTTTCCACATTAGACTAAATAACATCTGAGAGTAATAGAAGGATGTGGATTCTGTTTGATAAAAAGTGATGACGAACAAAGATATGAGCTAAACTTGCAGCTATGTTTCCCAGACGATATGGATGATTTATTACGGCCAAACAAGTTCTGTTCACACCCAGAAAAGTTGATGAGAAAAACAACAAAAATCGCTCAGTAATGATAGAATATGTGACAAAGATGAACGCCCAACCTGCAGAGTGTGAGGGGGGGCCAGCTCTCTTTCTGCTGAGTGATTTCTCGTCTGCAGAATAAATAATCTGTTGTTGAGTTAATGCTGGATGAGCTCCGGCAGGATGAATATAAAATGTGTGTAATGAAAAGTGTAGTTTGTGTAATCCTCTTCCTCCTGAAACACAGATTTACAACCAACCGTTAAATATGTAGGTGTACAACTTTTAAATCCAGCTCTGTTGACTTAAAAACAGGTTGATGCAAATGACAAGGATTGGATATAATAGATATAACCTATATATATATATATATATATATATATATATTTTTTTTTTTTTAGCCAGTGACATGGTTTAAATTTAATTTGTCAAAACCTAATCTCTGACTTTGAAGATTTGTACCCCCATATGACAATAGAGGTGATAAGATGTTTTGTATAGTGCTCCCATCCTCATGAAAAGTAGCTTGGCTCATGTGGTCTAAATTTAAGAAAAGATACCAGCAGCCGCTCCATACTCCCTATAAAGAAAATTTATTGAACTGCTTGAAACTTCAGTTAAAAACAAAAACTTGGGTGTTTTTTACTGGAGGTTACGAGCCAGCCATGGCCTGCTCGGTGTGCCCGTGTTGTAAGCATTGATGCTAAGCTAAGCTAAAAAACAGAAGCAAAAGCAATTGCACAATTTTCATAAAGATTGTGAAAAGTCTGATAACATTTAACTGAAGAGAAATGACAGACATTGATATCGTATCAAAACAGTAACAATGTTTCTGAACTGAAGATATTTCTTGAACTGCCTCTTAAAGATGCAATAGGATGAAAGACTTCACCTGACTTACAAAATCTAAATGAAATCAAGTATACAACTTGAGATCTTTGCGGTGACAAACACACACAGAAACACACACAGGAGTATAAAAGACACCAGAGTCCGAACAGTTCACATTTAATGCCCTGGGCTTTATTGTCTTATTTTAGTGAGAGTTCTGTCACATTTTTTTTTTTTAGTCTTTTCAGCCTCCAGGTGGGACAAGTAAACCTCAAGGATATATCCTGCCATTGGACTGGGCATTCAAATTCAGACAAAGACGAGAGGCACTACTAAGTAATGCTGCCTTTGTGCCTAACTCTTCACAGAAGAGAGAACATTAAATTCCCCAAAGGAAGGCACCCAATACTTGTGGTTTTTGGCCTTGCAGCCGTCTGGAGATTCTTTTTTCAAAGAAAAAAAGAAAATCAAAAGAAAATCAAAACAGGGGAAAAGAGGGGAGAAAACTCATGTTTTTTTTCATATTCCCTCCCTCAATCCTCTCATTAGCATTTTTTGTTTTTAAAAACTGGAATGATGAAACACGTACAGCGATTACTGCCCATTCACCTCCCTTATCACCTATGCATGACCAAGTAACAAAGGAACAGAAAGAATGAAGTCTTTCAATAAACGAAAAGCTTACAATCAAGTTTACCACAAGAACGAGGAAATAAAAAATACAAAAATAACTGATTTTTTTTTTTTTTTTACAAAAATGTTGGTGGGATAAATCAAATAGAAAGGGGAGACTCTGCTTGCATGAAAAATGAAGGACTGCCCCTTTAAAAACAAAAATACAAAAGCAGCATTGATATTTATCAAAACCATGAACAAAAACAGAAACATCACAAAAAATAGTGCTTTAATCAGAAGCAGCAGAGGCTTCTGGGAAGAGACTTCATCCCTGTTTTGTTACTTGTGTTTGGGAAAATGTTAATGGAAGCTCCCAGGAAGAGAGGAGCACCTCTCTTTAAGTGAACCAAAGTCACCCTCTTCTTCTTCATCCTCCTCCTCCTCCTGGCTCTCCTGGTCTGTATGTATGTCACCATTGATTTTCACATGATCCACAGAGAGAAGCACAGGGACCCAAAAGAAAGGTGGGTGGGGGTGGGGGACCTGCTTTGTGTTCACAATATACAAAAATACCCAGGAGTCCGTAGCTACCTAACATTTACTACAGCACAGGAACCAACGAAGGTACAGTGTACAAATAAAAAAAATAACAAAAACAAACCGAAAACAAAAAAACTGTAAACACAGCACAATAAATAGATAAAAACAGCAGGCTCCGCACCATGCACATGATGTGATAAAAACTCTTTGTCTATACAACTCCCACATCTCTCACACTCGCCACAAGTTACTTGGCTATCTTTTTTTTTCTTTAAGTTGACTCCCAAGTGCAAAACATCACAAATGGACAGTTCTGTATTCAAGTAATATATATACAAGGGGGATATTACAAATATGTAGTTACTGTACAGATACTAATTTGCCATATTCATAATTTACACATGTCGATCTTGTACTTTTAACAGTAACAAAAAAAACAAAAATAAAGGTTTAAAAAGTATGAGAGATGAGAATTGCAAGCGAGCGGCCGCGGCCTCTCGTTCGTTCTGTCTTGTCTGCGTCAGAGTCCTGTTGTCCCTTTTGCATTCCCGATGCTACGATGCACAGCACCCAAAGAGCGGACTCCTCGCTGCACCGCTACTACGTCACCTCCATGGCCACTGTGTTGTCTGCTATACTGTTCAGTGCTGGCTTGTCTTCGTCGTGATTATCCCTGTGGGAGTAAAGGAAAAAGATTAACGTTTCAACTCCTGTGTGTTTATTTTTATTTTTTTACATGTACCATAAAATCCGGTGTGTAAGACGCACTTTTAACACCTATTTTTTCGTCTTAAAAGTTGGCTGCTGGTACGACCAATATACCAGTATAAAATACTGAATCACGCGGCGTCATTACAGCGGGTACAACAGCTACTAACTGCAACCTGATGCGATTAAAAACCCATCCCCATTCATTGTGTATTGAAAGCTGAGTGCACGTTATGCTGGGAAAGACGGCGACACAGACGGCTGGCTGCGCGACTTTTTCCACATCTTTTCTCCCTCACGAGGTCAACAGTGGTGTATTGTTCTGTAAATAAACATTTTGGAGTGCTCTTTTGATTTAAAGAGTCATATATTAAAGTTAAAGAGTGACCAGCAGAGTCGGGCAGAGCGACTCGCAAGCTAGGAGTCAGTGCCTCACAACTTTCCCTGCAGGCTGAGAGCTCGACTACCGTACTGTAGCTAGTAGGAGCGCAAACTCCCAAACGTGAAAACAGACAGAACTTAAAGATCGACACAGCTGCACAGAAAATGCACGTTGTAGACATCGCTCAACACAATGTAAATCATCACGCAGGAAGACAGTTTCAACTCTTTTTCTCTATAAGAGAGCTTCTTGTATACCGGAGCGACTTATATTCTGGATTTTACGGTATGTTGCCTTGAATCAAGTGTAAGCTGATTAGACCCTGTGGATAAACATTTCTTTATCCTGAATAAGTATAAAATCTGTCAAAACAAAAACAGGTTAAAGGGATAGTACAGAAATTATGCAAACTCTTTCAAATAACCAAATATTATGATGTTTTAAACACTCGTGTTAATTCTTTGAGGTCATTTTGCAGGCAGAAATGGCAGAAATACTCCAAACTTTCTAAGAGATTGTGTCCAACAAACGGCCTCACCTTGAGCCCAGATCCATGGGTGATGCTCCGGAGACTTTGGGCATCTGCATGTTGGTTGTGGCAGACAGCTTTAAGGCAGAGGGCGGCACGTTGCCGAGGGTCCGGGGAATGTGGCGTCCAGCCAGGCTGGCGGCCGACGGCACACTCAGACAGATGTTGTTCCCGATGAGGACCTGAGTGGTGGCGGGGCTGGCGTTGGCAGGGCTGCATCCCAGGATCCCCAGTGCTGCTGCTGCGTGGGCGCTGGGGGTGGAGGTGAGGGAGGTGGGGATAGCGTTGACGGACGATGGGTTGGTGGAGATGGAGGAGGGTTGGAGAAAAGTCTGGGCCACGGGGGCGGTGGTGTGTGTCGTCTGGTTGGTCTGGTGGAGGGTGGCGGTTGTGCTGGAGAGGTGCAAGCCTTTGAAAACACCTGAGGAACAGAAAGAAAAGCTCTCGTCTGTTTTCTCTTAGAAAAGTCTGGATTAAGTATTCATCATGTGTTGTTTTTGCATCGCTCCATTTGTTAACTTAAGAAGCCCTGGGGGACAAAAGTTTTCCTAACTCGTGAAAAAGCAATAATTAGAGAAAAGTTAGAGAAAATAATCAAACTGGTGTTACAGAAATATTTGTCCTGTTTTCCTATAAATGATCTGATGAGCCCTCAGGACCCAGACTCATGACCCCACAGTACAATATTTAGTGGACAGAAGTGTGTTAAGTTGTAGATAAGTGACCCTTACCTGCACTCGCCAGGACCCCGTTGACTCCACTCGCCAGCACCAGCTCCTCTTTGGGCTTGAAAGTCAGCAGTTGGTCCGTGGTGATGAGGGCCGAAGCAGCAAACTGGGCGCTGGCCTGGTCCAGAGTCTTGGACCCAAGTGCCTGGTTGTGAAATCAGAAAGAAAGAAAAGAAAAAAAAAAAAAAAATGTGAGTTTGAGCCAAAGACTTTGACCGCTTTGTCGAAATGTATGAAAGTGCTGAGCTCAGCACTCCTGCTGCCAAACAGGAACTCAGCCAGTGGTGTTAATTCTGCTCGTGGGAAAGACGATGTGTCCCGTTTCCTAAGGACGTGTGAACAGACCTTCAACTTTAAATTATTTCCATATTAGCAGATTAATATAAAAAGACACCTATTTTCCCCTTACTTTATGATAAAGCTTTCAGAAATCAGCAAAGGAAGAAGACAAAAAATAGATGGATCAAAAATCTGAATCTGAGTGGATAGACATCCTCTCTTTTAATACTTTCACAGCCGACAGACGTTCTTTTATTAAGCTGAAGCACAGGTGTAGTTTAGGCTGCTGGTTGTGTTCATCCTCACTGACCTGTGCGTTGGTAGTTGTTGTGGTGTTGTTGTTGTTGGACTGTTGTTGTTGTTGCTGTTGCTGTTTCTGCTGCTGCTGCTGTTGGCTCTGCTCCAGCTGCTGTTTCTGCATGAGGGCCAGCTGCTCCTGGTGCTGCTGGTACTGCTCTGCCGTGAACACTGTGGACAGGACGGAGAAGATGCACATGTCAAAACCAGAATATGACTGTGTGCTTTGTTTTACAATTGAATCAGCTAAAGCCACTTTTACATGAGAACAATCCTCTGGAAAGGGAGTCATTTATTTAGTTTTAAAAAAAGAATAACGTGCACACGGCTCCGCATAAACAACTACAGAACCGGGAGGTGTAAACATCCAAAAACAGCTAATACAAGAATATCTGTGTGGACGAACGATAAAGGTGGGGTGGTATTCCAAGTGACCGTAAACTACAGAGAGAATCCATATTAAATGAATGTCTACAAGGAGTGAATAGCACAAACAGAACTTGGGAGTCCTCCATCTACCCTCGCATGGCTATTGACTGAAAGCATGATGAGCATGTGCGCAAAGCCAGCGTTTCATTTTACCAGCCTACACCGCCTACATGGCGACTGAAATGGTGCTGTTTGGAAAACTTTGAGACACTCTGGGACCTGTTTACAAAACCTTCCGTTTGAAGGCACCAAAATGCTGTGATTGTGTAGATTAACAGACAAAACGTAACAAATGAAATCGCTGTTGTGTAAACAGGGAATGACACTCCTACTCAAAGAAAGACGAATGTGTCTACAGACCAAGCAAATAGGATTTGAATCATTTGATCTGCAAGTCGTTGCTTGAAATTGTCACTACATTGCTTCCCTTCTATGTAAAAAGAAGCGACAACACATCGGCGTCAAAGCATTTGAAGAAATGACATTTGTTACCATGAAAAAATGACATCACGAGACGCCAAAATGCCATTTAGCTGCTGTATTTCTACTACAGGTGAAACTTTCATAAGACCCATGCAATCTGCTGAAAAACTGCAACAGTCATGGAGTTTGGAAAAATACTATTTCAAGATTATACAGTGAGAAATGCTTTGAGTTAATTTTGCAAAATCTGATAAAATATAAACATTTAACATATAGAGATTTTCACTGCAGCTGTCAGAAGCTTATTTTTCCATGCAGATGTTGATGACATTTTAAATCATTACCAACACAATGCAGTAACTGTGGAGCTTGTACAGGCAGGACAATCGCTGATTAAACTGGAATCACACTTCATGGTAATTCAGCCAAAAGTAACCAACAAGCAAAGAACATGGGTTAATGTCGATGACTGTTCCTGTTTGCATGATGTTCTCTGATGCCTCAGAAGGCTTTCAGACATCAGAGGGACTTTGGCACAATAACACAAGGGTCTAGCTGATTTGGGTTTGTGGCTACAAGGTTATGAAAGGGAACAGAAGAAACCAGGTCCAGTTTGATGTTTAATCAAACAAAGACTAAATGTTTTGTACACTCCTGAGATTTCACTGAGCAGCTCTCATTCACATTTGCACAATGATTCAAGGTAACTGCTACAACGACGTGTTCTACCTGTAGTGTTAGCGCGTACATATCCAAGCAGTCAAGAATCCTTGGATTCAGTAAAATCAGGAGTACCATGGAAACATTTGTTTTTGATGTACTGAGACTTCAAACTGGAATCAGAATGATGGCTTGGTATTAAACTTCAGTATTGTGGCGGCTTAATTTCTGGTTTCTGAGGTCCTAAAGGGGTTAGGTAACACCCCATGTACAGAGGCCACGGTCCTACAAGCTGATGGCCTAGGTTTAAGTTTGACCTGCGACTCCGTCCTGCATGTCATTCTATCTCCCGCTCTCCTGATATCTTTATCTATCAACTGTCCTGTCAAAATAAAAAGGCAAAAGCTCCAAAAGAACTTACAATAGAAAGAAAGAAAATATTTTTAGTCTCACTTCAAATTTTCTGGTCATCAAATTGCCAATCTTTGAACTAAATCCACATTTCTTGGATTCTTTGTTAAACAAAGTGTTGCTCAGAACACTAACAAGTGTCCCTGTGACTCAACATGCACGCTTCAAGGACTCTGAAAGTGAAGACTATACATATAGTATCAGCCTCTCTACAAAGTACAACCAGCCATAAACACGACGTCTTCTCCTTGTCCATTACTGATCTTCTCAGGAGCACTTTGAGGAGAATGCAGATCAGAACTTTTAATTCAAGTAAAGTAACCAAAGAGTAAGTTGTTACTTTTCTTCTCAGCAGTGCACTTACACTGATGGATTCAGAAAGACGTGCAGACAACAAATTAAAAAACACTTCTCGATGGCCTAGGGAAAGTTATCAGTCTGTTGGAACAGCTAAATGATAGTTTGCTTAGGTTTTCTCTATGTGGGAGGGGGCTTTGTAGCAAATTCATTAAGCAGATTTAAAAATTATTCACCACATTATCAGGGACCAACCAAAACAGCAGAGTGGTCTTCACAACAACAAGAATTCAGCTGCTCCAACTAAGAAACGAATAGAAGGAAAAACCGTGTGCTGAGATTAGGTCTTAGATAAATGGCTCTTAAAAAACAGGATACAAACACAGCAATGCCCCCGCATGACTCCATGCAGTGGGCATACTCTACGACAAACTTTTTTTTTTTTTTTTTTTTCAATCTCGTTCCAGTTTAATTACAGAAACAACCCTCAAGGTGGAAACATTATTCCTCCAAATATAGGAATCAATCACAGGGGAGGGAAAAAAGCCAACAGGACTTAATTCTTTCTGGATACCTTCAGATTGTTTCATTTCTTACCATCAGTTTAGTTAAACTAGCAACAGACATGTTGACCAAATGTCGTATTAACAGTTCAGTTCAGGCAATATTATTTAGAAATCCTTTACATAGCAGAAACCACAAAGACCACAGAAAGTTGTAGTGCATTCAGCCAAAAATGTACTCCTTAAAACGACCCAACTCATTTTGAGTTATTGAGCCTGAAGGGTCTGGTTTCTGGCAAATTTGTATCCCTTGTAATTTGCCTGAAATACCCCCATTTCCCTGACGCCATGTGTACAGCCACCAACCCAGACACACTCAAGCACGTCTCATGGATCTATTTATACAGGACCATTTCTAATTGACTTCCCCCAGCCATGGGAGCAGGAATTAATGTATTATAATATGGAGAGAGGTTTGTAAACAGGGAGTGAATGTGATTTACCAGCAGCATGGAAGCCCCAGCCAGAGCAGAGCAATCTACCTTTGAGGTGCCTCATCAAAAAGTGTTTCACAAGAGCAGCAGCTGGCTTTTTAAGTCCTACTTTTTCTCTTTTTCACATTTGAATATTCACATGCATAAAATCAATTATTCAACAGCACCTCATGTCATTTTATGCATGAATACATTTTTCAATTACAGCCCTCTGCATGCCTGCTACAAAGGCAATTCTGTTAATTATTTTTGTTTTCTGTACAGAAAGATGATGAGCCAAACTCGGACAAAGGGTCCTGGAATAGTCAGAGCAGTCCTCCTTTCCTGCCACACTATTCGGCTGAGCTCCAAACAATACACTCCGAGGCCGTCGTTGTTTATTCATTAAAACCTCTTCGGGTTTGGTGATATGAGCAACAGTTCTGATGAATTGGTTTTTGTTTGTATTGTGCACACAAGGATGCACAATTTTTCCAAACATTATCAAGATTGCTATAAAGCAATGTGCAGAAGTTTATTTGTGTGATGAAACGGCATAATAATGTGCTGTGGCCTACAAATGTTTACAAAATCTGAAAAAACATGTTAGGACTGAGCTTATAAATGTCAGATTAACATGACATTAGTGTTGTTTCAGTAAATTTTCCATAAATGTAAATAGTTTCACAGATTGTAATATCAGCTTAACCATATCACGATTACAGTATCTGTCAAAAATTGCAACATAAGCACTAACTTTCATGAACCTAGGCAATGGAATACAAATAACCACTTCTCTCCAATTCCCTTTTACGGTGTTTCTATTCCTCTAGAATTCTTGCAGCAATGCAACAACAAAGCAATGAAAGACCAGCTACAAATCATGGATGTGAACTAGGCCGGCACGATGAGAAAAATCTGTGATAGCATTGTGCAATATTTCGATCCATCTAAGAATTCCGATAAACAAAAATAAAGAGTGCATATTGGCTTTAACTAAGTCTTTTCCTCATGTTTTACAGAAAACATTTGCAAAATGTCCTTTCTAAATCACCAAAAATCACAAACATAATACGCTCAACCAGCAGCTGAAAAACAAAGAAAAACAATTTCTAATTCAAGCCAAGACAGAATTAAATTACAGACTTAATCACAGCTAGAGTGAACACACAGTAACCAGGCTTCACTAAATTTATTCTTTGGACTTCCTGCCAGAATCCCAAACCCTGTAGGCCGACATTTTATAAAACGAGATTAAAATCTGCTCCTGGTTGTGCCAAGAAACTTTTGCTTACAATGCAATAAAGCAACAAAATGAACACCACTTTATGTTCTGACCAAAGTAAATATTTAGCTGTACAAATTATGGAAGAAAGAAAAACACCAAGCAGCGCAGCAGAGGAAACAACTGACTCACCATTGACAGGGTTGAGGGCTGGGCCGGTGCGGTTCTGGGAAGTGGCTCCTCCAGACAGGGTCCGAGTTAGTCCCGACACAGTCCGGCTTAAATCCCTAAATCCTCTGCGAGACAAGTCTCCTTCACCCAAGGGGTGATGGGATAGCGTCCGTGGTCTGAAGTGCCTCCAGCGGCATGCTTTAATGTTCAAAAGAATCTGGCGGAGGTCCACAGGTGTTGATGATGACGTCAGAGGTGAAGAAGAGGATGGAGGGCGGGAGGAGCTGGCTGGGTCCGAGGTATTGGTTTCTGAGGTACTGGCGTTGGAGTTGCGGAGCGGAGACCTTGGAAGTGGCGAGGAGAGTGGTTCAGGCTCGGGGTCAGAGTCCAAGCCCTGACAGATGCCGTCTATGTCTGTGTGTGCTCTGTCCAATAAGCTCCTGGAACAAAACCAAAAATCAGTATGACAAATCCCCCTGAGTGAGTCATTTAAGGTCAGAGAAAATGAAACAGGCTGTAACCATTAGCAGTACATGACAGCATCAACATCCTGGTTGTGACTGGAGTATTGCTCAAGTGCTGTGAATACCAGTCATGTAATTACAATGTCCACTGCGCCAGTGGTACCAATTATAGCCGAGTATTGCACAAACAGGACAAAAACATGAAGTTCTGCAGCAAGAACAGAACAGAACTCTTATGTAATGGAACAAAACTCAACGTCTACAGCCGTGCTGGAGATTCATGAGGCTGTACTGTTTGTTAAATCAAGAAAAACAAAGACAACTTAGGCTAATTTAGGTGCTTAGCACTCAGGGGTATCCCGGTTTTTAGTATAGCCGTTTTATTCAAAATAAAAGTTTAAGATAATATACGTAGATTTTGTATTTCCCACATTGAAAGGAAGTTGAAAGGAAATAGAGAAAACTGCTAATAACAATATTTATTTTTGTTTTACAAATAAAAAAGGTACTACTGCTGCTAGGTAAAAATACTGTGCAACACTGTCTTGAATTCTAAGGAATAACTGAAGACTTAAGGAATCACTGACGCACGTTTGTACAAGATTTCATAGAGATCCTCGCTAAGATATTGAGTCAGACCTGTGGCCAAGAACAACAACTGGACCGACCAGCACTGCAGTCCCCACAGACGCACTGCAAGTCTGTCCAAACAATCATACTAAGCTCCGTGTTTTCTAACTTGATCAAGTATTGCTATCACAAGTGCACATCATATTGAAGAAGACAGATAGTCGGGTCTGTCAGCTTCCCTTGGGGCATGTGATAAGGTCAGCTGCACACAGACAGAACACTGCCAATCTCATGTACGTCTGTAAGACAGATACGGTCTAAACAAGTTGGTCTCCTCTGCAATAGCCAGCACCATGGCAAGCCTCTGGCTACCTCCTCCAGTCAGTGTGCTTTATTCAATCGTCTGTGTAATTACTGAGCAGATATTAGACAGGGCTGCGGGACATGATTCTGTTAATACTCAGCGGAAGTTTTCTGATTTGTCTGTAAGCCACAGGAGCAGGTGAATCCCAAAATGTGTGTGTCATGTTCATCATTTAAGCAGCCAGCTTGATATTTATAATGGAATGTGCCCGCCAAATGATCGCTGGTGACCTGCCAAAGAGCTGCTACGGTAAACAGCCTCAGCAGATACAGACAACACTTGGCTCGGCTTCACCTGCTCAGTATTGGCTGTGGCAGCATTCCTGCACACATTTCATTTCCCGTTTCTACATTTTCTTAGGCTGTGTTTGCTGAAATGATCAAAGTACGTAGCACCTGGGTAACATACTGATCAATAACTCATCTTTCCAATACAAACGTTAAAAGGTTGTTTTAAAGCCTCACAAAAATACAAAATCATTCAAACACTAGAAATGATTTGTTTTTACTCTAAACGTTTTTGGGTATTGTTTAGCTCTTGTTGTATTTTTCCAGACTAGTTCTAATGTTTAAGGGTAATTTATTATTAGAATGGTGGTTTTTGTTCTGCTATTATTTACTTTTGTTGTCTGATTTTCATTATTTTAGGGTTATGTGGGTTTATAATTTGTTTAACTTTTGGTTCTGGAATCTCTTCTCACTTTTAATCACCACATCCACTATGGGTTAATGCACAGAGCAATTAAGGGTTAAACAAAGAAACTAATACAAATTTGAGTTAGTGAAACAAACCATTTTGCTTTTGCTCCTACACAATATTCTAAGCAATCAAACCCCTGATCAGATCTCAGCGAGCGCGAGGAAATCAAAATGCCATACTGAACTCACCTGCCCCCTCTGCCCAAACGGCGCCTTGCGAGCCCTATACATCGACGCGGCACGTTCAGCGAGGTCAGACAGTAGCGGAAGCGCGGGTCGCCGAGCCCACCCTCTGACGGGCTCACCCACGGCCAGTTACTGCTCTGGTCTGGTTGAGGCTGAAGGAGATGGAAGAGAGAAAGAAGAGGACATGAATTAAAGTCCAGAGCTAAAACAAGAGATAGGACAAGGTAAGTCTTTGTTAGTGCATTGTTCTGTCCAGCAGTGTATTCAGCCAGACTGACCAGCCCGCTGATGACACTAATAATAGAAGCATTGAAGTCAAAGGAGGGCACTCACGGCGTAGTATTGACAGCCAGCCTTCCTCCTGAACGCATAGCAGCCATCTGGGTCATTCTCCTCCTCTGCCTCTGAGGAACCTGAATGAATCTAAACAATAAAAAAAACATTCATCAATTCTGGAGAACTGAACCCATGGCTAATTTACACCTGACACAATGGGCATATTTCAGGTCTAGCACCTGTAAGTTTACAATTATAGCTCTGCTCTTCCTTGTTATTTGCATCTAATATAAGAAGCTATGGAGTTAAATAGCATTACCTGTGAGTAGGGTTCTTCGTCTGAGCTCGGGAAATCGTACTGGTTGAGGTCCTTGGGATTGAACACCGATGGTCCTGAATGTGGAGGCGCTGACAGAGGAGGGATCTTGGGTTTCTTTTCGTATTTCCTTTTGGTTCGCACTGCCTCCGTCTTCTCCGGCTGTAAAAGACGGGAAGGAGACACAGTGGGTTAATGTTTAGACAAAAGTCTGTGTAATCATAAAGATGGAAAGCATTACTGGTGATTGCAGTCTCGTGTTGGAGGTTGATGCACAGGAGAAAAAGTGTGTAGAAACAATAGTGAGTAAAGAGGCATTGATATGCAGATGGCAGCATGTGCCAGATGCCACTGCCTTGCCAGATGGCTTCAGCCCCCCCTCTTCCTCAATCTACCCCATGCCACCAGTTCACCCGGATTTCCCCAGTGGGACGACCCCTCCCCGTCTGAACAGACTCCAACTCCACTAGGATTAGTCAGATCCTATTCAGCTTTTGGACATTGGGGGCGGCAACGCAAACATAGAGACAGGGACTCTATGGTGAAGAAGTGCTGTGTCAAATCAATGGAAGGAGGGAGGGCTAGAGTCACGGGGGGGAAGGAGTGGATGGAGGTAAAGCAAAGAACGTATCGCCTGTAAATAAAAGAGGAAAGTCAACCAGCTGGTGGGGGGGTGGGGGGAGGAGGAAATAGTTGTGCCCCTGCAGGGCGGGGAGGGCTGTTGGACACTGGAGCTAATGAAGTTATAATGAGAAGAGGTGACACAAAGTTCACAGGAGTGCTGGGTAATGAAATGCTACTTTATAGGAGCATGTGGCAACTCAGCTTTACATTAAATGCTTTAAGGTTGAGAGACTCAGCATGAAAAGAACGTATCCTACTGCTTCAGTGACATAACCCTGATGATAAGGCACAAATAAAGTGATATTAAAGTGATATCAGTCTTTTGGTAGAGGGCTCCCAAATCATAAGCCAAAAATAATTCAATGAATGCTTAATTTTCTTGCCTCCAATACAGCTTGAAATACAGGTATTGAGAAGGCCGGCGTCTGCAACAATCCAATAACTAAATTTATTCCCCATAAAAACAAACAACTAGTCTCAGTAGAAATCTATTCTTCTTTCCCAATTTAAAACAGTTAACATTGCTAGTAGCAAATGACAGACAGAAAAAAGCAGCATGCTAAATGATGAGGTTCACTGTAAAGTTGGTCCTCGATAAAAGATCTGTTGCACACTCCCACCGTCGATGATGTTCAACTATTCACTATGAGTTACCATTTATTAGGTCTGCATTTTCAAATGAAAATGCTAAGCTTTACGCTAGTTCATTATTTGAAACAGTATTCTAGATTCTAAAAGTCTTCGATTCATTATCAATGTGGCTACTGACTCAAGTGAAAGGACAAATGTGAAGTCAATAACATTTTCCTGATACTTCTGCAGATGTTGTGTTCAGACTCCCACACAAATCAAGAGCCAGGAGGATGGAAATAATTCTGATCTGTTTCCCAGCATCATTATGAGGATGCCAGAGTGTGTTGTGACTGTAGAAGGCCTTACTTTCTTGTAGTCCTTCATATCCAAGTGGTCCTGGTGTCTGTACTGGTTACTGTTTGACAGAGGAATGAGAGGGATCGTGTAGACGGGCTTCACCAGAGCTCGCTGAGCGAGTGCCTCTGCCATCACTTCGCTGCCATAGTCTGGCATCACATTCCTGATGGAAAAAAGGAAAGGGTAGAGAGCAGATTTAGGAATCTATCCTAAATCTATTCACTTACTGCTCGACTTTGTTTCCCACCCCTCCCCCAATAATGCCAGTTTGGTATGGCATATAACAACAAGTGTTGAGGATGAATTATGGAGAAATATGTGCATTAAATATGATAATTTATATTTATAATGCATTTCTCAGCAACACGACTGCAAGATCATGCAGCTGTGGTCAAACGATTATAACCCTTGCATGGAAACAGCCCAAAATAAACAACTGTCAGACCACACACACAAACCACGCAGCACACCTTGGTCACTCTCTCCCAGCATAATATCATGAAGTGGGCAGGGAAGCTATCAACTGAGAATAGAGTGGTCCAATCTGGGAGGAAACACTGGCTTTGATGTGCAGGCAGAAACCAGGCCGGGATAACGAGAGGAAATTGAAATGTCACTACAAATCAAAAGCACTTCAAGGAGAAGGGTCCAATTTAAGTTCACACTGACAGCTACTTTCAGAACAAATTCATTTCATTCCAATGTCATGTTTGAATGGGTGGTAGGGGCTGTATGGAGGGGGGAAGAATAGGTAAGAAAAACAAAATCATACTAACACAAAGGAATGTCTAGTGTTCTTCCTTAGTGGGTTTAAGACTCTAGCAGCATTATAGAAGTCAATGAGCTAATTTGCTCCTGACACTACTGAATAAACAGGGTGAACTCGTAATTGATAATGCATGATAAACAGTGTACACAGCCATGCCCCCAATTAACACGAGCAGCAGAGCCTGACTTTACAGAAATATGCGGTCGACTCCTCTATATCATCAATCCTGTAGACAAATGCCCTAATGGCCTCAACTTGGGATTTCAACTTGACGAGTAAACAAAAGCGTAATCAAACATGTAGGTTAACCACAAGAGCCTTCAAAACACTTCACAGCTTAAAGGTCTGACAATGAATACTTCTCAACTTTCTGAAGCTAAACAATCGGGCCTTAAAACCTTGATCCCAAGACACTCCTGGAGAGATATCTTACCCAATTATATATCCATTCAGGAACATTTGCTATCAAAACATAGAAAGTCTGCATATCTTAATCTCCTGCATTATAATAGCTACTTCCCTAACAAGGTTATTCAGAGAACCATAAACCTTTCAAAAGTCTCTTAGCGGCCAATTTCTTACCTCTTCTCCACTATTTCCAGTGTGAGGTGCAGCAGCTCTCTCTTGCTCTTCTCCCTCCTCTTGATCATCTCCAGGATGGTGACAGCTCGGCTCAGGTCCCTGCGTAGCTTCAGCATCTTCTCGTACGACGCCTCGTCATTCTTTCGGTTCTGAAAATGGAACAGTAATGATTCAGTCTTAGAGCTACAAATGCTCCCATGTACGCCAAGACTTTCTCCAGGGAGTTTGTTCAGCTGAGGTTTTCAATTTGTTTCTAAAACTTTTAATTTCAGACAGTAACCCCATTGCCAGCAAATGTTGAGACTGAACAACCAATACATTTTTATTGTTTTAAGGGTTATGACTTGAACCATTGCATGCATTCCATTTTTTTGGCCACATGTTCACTCTGTGCTTCAATGCTATTGTCAATCTCTCCTTAAACATCAATGCAAGAAAGGCATTGAAAATGACAAAAGGTTGGAGGACAATTCTTTAACCAACTTGCCACAATTTGCAATCAACAGGATTAGATTAAAAGACTTTATCGATCCACAGCTGTGAAACTCATTAGCTAACTTCAACAACACAACTTCTTCCTTACCTTCCTGGTCTGCATCTTCTCCGTCCTTCGACGGAAGGCCACATAGGGGTCGCTGGTGCTAGAGCCATCCCTCTTCTCCTGCTTGACGTTGGGGATGAGGGAGCCGCCCTTACATGTTTTCCTCTTGCGGCTCCAGTAGTCAAAAACCTCCTTGATCAGCTCGTCGTCCTCTTTCAGCAGCAGTTTGGCTTCCTGGAGACTGACGAGCTGCAAAACAACATGGAAGAGAATCAGGTCAGAGGTCTAGTGGTCAAAATAAATTCAAGAACTAAATACTCATACGCACTGTTTCTACTGCGTTTGACAGTTGTGTGACCCTATGCAGCATTTTTACAGAAATGACAAAAAAAAAAATCATGCAGAAGCTTGATGTGGAAAAGCAGCTTTCCATAACTGTTAAAGAAAATATGGATTAAGTTGGAGACCAACTTCTCAAATGACTATAATACATGACAAGAACCAGGACATTATTCACTTCAGTACAAGGCCCAATCTGACTCATCGGGTTTTATTTATTTTGTGTTATGCTAAGTCAGAGATGTGTTTGCCCAAGTTCCCTGAAAACTGGTAATTTCCCCCCACACAGAGTGACAAATACCTGCTGTCCACTTCCTTTCTCAAGCCGGTCTATCATTTCTTCGAACTGCAGGGCTGTGATTTCCATTTTCTTCTTCAGCTTATTCACAAACGTCTCATCCTCTGAATCCAGGTCGTAGTCTGGCTGCTCTGTGTCCAAACTGAAAGCTGTGAGATGAAAAAGCACGAGTTACTGGAGAGACAGTCACTTTAAGTCAAAGCTTTTTCAGGAGGATGTCTGAACCACGCACATCACCACTATAAGCAAAGCGCAGCACACTGAAGTTAACAAATGTCTGCATATTTAACAAATTCCACTTTTTATATGATGCACAAAAAAAAAAAAAAAAATCAGAAAAAGTTGTACAATGTGTTCGGTTTGATATGCTGGCTGGACTTAAGAACCATTCAAATGTTTTCAGATGAAATACATTCCACAAAAACTAAAAACTGCCATGTCATGATTTGTAATATGAAGTGGAATATGGATGAGCAGCATCATTTCATGCAAAGTCGATAAACACAAGCCACAGGGTATGAAACACAGACACGTTTATCATCGCTCTACTGCTGTCAAACATTGTTCAAAAAAATAAACTCTTTTTATCACTACAAAGCAGTGTGCTTGTGTTTACTTCTTTGCCTTCCCCAACTCAACGAAGCAGAGCTTCAGGATAAATACTAGTATCCAGAAGGGGAGCTAAATCAGTCACTTGCTCACAAATGCTGCCTGGGGTTTTGGGGTTTTTAGCCATATCGGTGAGCCTGGCCAGAACCTGCTGCCATGGCCCGGAGATTCCCCAGACAGTTACAGATTAGTCTGGTAAAATGGGAAAGTAGCTGTCAGTTGTAATCCATCAGCCATTGAATGAAAGACAATATTTACTGAACTGTCACTATGAGAGCATCATAAAATGAACACATTCTCCTGTCACAACATGAAGCATTGAACAGGTATGCAGTATGCATTCACTATCCCATGTTTAAAATGTTAAATAAGAAAAACACAAAGATGCAGAACATCTGCCACAACTGTCCCTCTGCTTTACATGTCTCCAGTTTAAACACAGAGCATCTATAGTATATAGGGACCTAAAGAAGTTTGTTCTAGTACTATTTGACGAGTAATACTTCTTCAAACTGTTTCTAGAGCATTTTTCAAACATTCACTCCTGGAGAAAAATCTAGAAAACACAGACTTCAGGTGGAAATTGTACATGGCATCTGGCAGGAAACATTCTGAGTAGAGAAAGGGTTCACAAATGCAGCTTGCCCAGAATTATTTCAACAAGTTTTCAGGCTTTTTTTCTTTTGCATGTCGGAAAGCATCATAGGTCTGTTTGTTTGCCACTCCCTCCAAATACAAAACGTTTACAAGTGGTTATTTTCAGAAACAGGTAAAATGTCAACATGATGGCATTTCCTTCACTTATTTAAGTGAATAGTTTGTTTCCAGGATGAGGCTGCTGACAGAGTTGTTTGGTATTTAGAGCTGACCTTGAGCGAACTTCCGCTGAAACCAAAAGCAGTGCAGCTTTATTGAAGTTTTTATTCCAGCATCTTAAACATAGATCTACAGCTAAGTTGGACAACTGGTGGCACCAACAGAGCCCATAAAATATGCAGAAAGACAAAACTAGCAACTAGATATTCAGAAAAAAACCTGCATTTAATGCTGTGTGAGACGTATAAGCAAACTAAGTCTGTCTTTATTGCCATACTGTCCAGATAAAGAAAAACACCACACTAACAAAGGACATCATACCAACTTGTGACAGTCGACCAGTTGCTTGCACAAGTGTAGTGGTATGTTTGCAAAATATTTGCAGAGAGATGTGTGAAATTGTTTGCAATAACACTGATGTTTGACAGCAGATACAGTGTTTTTATTTTTTGTTGCAAGCCCATCATTTCACCTGTGCATGTTTGCCAAATTCAATTTTGGTATGGACATGCTGTCAGAGTAATAGACAACAAGCATGCACAAATAACCCACTGACCCTGTTTTCTCTCACCACTGGAGAGACTACTCTTGTCTGGCATACATGTTTTGAAATTGCACATCTTGCTGTCAGACCCTCAAGGGACAACAAAGCGAAACATGACGTGTGATAACATACATACAGCTGTCACTTTTCCATGTTAAAACCAGAGTGTTCCATTATCCACATACGGAAGTGATCTCTAGTTTCCACACAAAGGATCAGTTCTTTTTTTCACACACACACACACACACACACACACACACACACACACACACACACACACACACACACACACACACACACACACACACACACACACACACACACACACACACACACACACACACACACACACACACACACACACACACACACACACACAGTCAATCAGCAGCATAAACCCTCTGAAACCATCAGACGACAACACAGTGCCTCCACGACAGCAGAAGCATCACCACCACGTGCTAAGAGACCACCAACACAGCTCAGAGGATAATCCTGTGGCGAGAAGCCTGCTACTCACGCTGTATGTGAATAAGCTGCTTTGGCATCTTGAACTCCCCGGGGTAGAGGGACTCGTAGTGCGTGATGTTGCGCTCTGCCTCGGGGACGGGGATAACCATGTTGTCCCGCTTCTCGCCGTAAACCTGCTGTGCCGAGATGGCCCGCTGGAGATGGTGCTCCTGGAAAAGACAAAGATAAACCGGTGTTTACAAAAGAATGTCAAATTAAAAGGGTACTGTAGTACACTTGAACGACTTGTAAACAAAATAAACATACTGCAATACATTTCCTAAGTAACTTTTCAAAACCAAGGGATGTCCAGGACTCACACACCCCTTTGTGTTATGAGCATTTCAAGTGTATCCACTAAAAGAAAAAATACAGCTGCACAGTAGCGCCATGAAGTGTAGCATAAGTAGCAAAAATGTAATTTGCAACAAGACGAGATGTGGTTGATAATCGGAAAACATGCACGTTCAATATCTGAACACCTGCCTGGAGCATCCAGGTGACACGATCTGTGACAGCAGCATAGCGTGCATGTTTACAAGCAGGTGAGACACAGACTCTGCAAACACCTGAATGCACATTAAATTAAGGATTTATCTTGGGTATTCGTTTTAGATTCATGATCCTTGATAGTCCTCCTTTTGCAACATAATACAAAAGAAGCTAATGTTACCCCGCACTGCAATGTCACTATGCATGTTTCACATTCAGCATTATTGCAGCACTTCTTTACCATTTCCAATATATTTTTCCTAATTTATTGTATAACATTATTTTTCACGAAGAGACATGCTCTCATAAGCATTGTAGAGTAAATGTCTAATTCATTAACCAGTGGACGACAAATGGTACACTAGGGCATAATGAAATGGGAACAAAATGAAAAAGATTCATTATGGTTTGGGGGAAAAAACCCTGTTGCATCATGAATTTAATACACTTTCCATTTGTTGTTTCCCAATATCAAACAATGTAAGACAGTCTCTGTAGGAGAGGACTAACAATCACAACAAAAGATTACCAACATCAAACTCTAGGACTTAGTAATAAAAAGTTGGACGTTCATTATTTTGAGGTCGTTCTACACAAGCCTTAGCCAAGTCAAAGGGAAATGACAAGAAGGATTATAATTCCAATCTCTCATTACCCTTGCAGGATAGTGTGTTAGCACAACAAGTTGCAGAGGCCATGTGGGGAAGTAGCTGTACAACATAAAACCTGAATCATTGGAAAAATAAATACATTTCCTGTTTCTGTGCTGTGGATTACATCTCAGTATGTGTCTAGAGGCAAGTAAGGGGAATTATAAACGGCCCATGAAATGAGTGCAAAGAGGACGGAAAACATTTCAACACAGGACAGGGCTGCCCTGGTCATGTATCCTCCTAAACCTTTTTTTCCCAATTACATGAACTCAACATTTTGCTGTGATTTTTCCAGAAATGTCTTCATCATCCTTTGTTATTGTGTAGGTTTGTCAAATAAAACTAAACTATTATCTGACATAGTAAACAATCCATCATAGTTCTCAATTTTAGGTGTAAGGGATGTCATCAGTAGATATGGTGAGGGTTTTGGTGTTTAACTCTGTCTGCTGCAGGTGTTCAGAGAGGTTCACTCAGTGTATTTGTACTTCACAGAAGACAAAGACGTCATTTTGAGCTCTGCACAGGTTACCCTGCCAACACAACCATGACTCACTGTTTTCATTTGCATCAAGCCCAAGCTAGAGCGTTACAAAGTTAGTCGGAATGAAAATCAAGAAGTTTACAAAAAAAGCTGTTGCACATTTAGTGCCATAGGCTTGTAGAGGAAATACCTGCAAGTTTTTTTTCCCACAAATTTGGCACTTTAGTCTTCTTGGCTGAACAAACAAGGCTGTTTGCTTATGAGTCATACAGGATAACTTTTGAACCGAGTAAACACACAATGATTTGACTTTATGTAATCTGTTGTAGTCACAGAAATGTGATGCAAACACGAATCCCACACCAAAACATTGAACAATGGTCTCTTAAGTCAAAAACAAAATAACTCACACACTCTTTTTCAAAGCATAGAAGTCAAATGAACAGAAAATAAAGAATGTTTTGGTGTCATCTAAGGGGCACGCTCCTTCTGCCCTCTGCTTTCTTTGTTGGTGTTTTACAAGAGGCGGGTGTCTGCTCCTCCACTAAACACAAACCCACGCTAAATAGGCCCTTGGAGACATCTAAAGCAGAGATTATTAAAAGATTCAAGGCATGTTGCAGCAGTCATTAAGCTTGTATAGCATTAGCTATGAAAGTCACTTTCAAGCTGTTAAGAATTTAATCTAATAAAAAACTTTCCAACCAATTCCTGGGATAAAAAATATCAATATCTTCCCCAATCAATACAAGGTATGAATTTACTTCTTATTACATTGGTTAAATTACATTACTCCACCATATAATTAGACATAATCTGAAGACAAATGGGCTTTGTAAATAGCACAGAATGCAGTTGAATGAAAAAAGTTGGATTTTGGATAAATGAAATGTTTTCTGTAAAACATTTAAATGCATTTCAAAGGCCCCTACTTTCAGTCTTAAAAATAAAATCTGCATCAAAGGCATTGCGGTTTATGACAAATGCATGCTCACTCTGGAGTACACAGTCTTTGAAGGCCTGCTCTCAGCGGTTGATGCAACAGATGGCCAATCCAGTCAAACTGAGTGAGAACCGTCTTGCTCTAACAAGTACTCTAACAGGGCTCCTACTCATTTTGCACATTGCATGCTTCTTTTCACAGCCACAGTTTCTTAAGTGGATACCAATATTTGGGTCAGTGTTTAATGCCACACTAATTAAGGCAGGGAAGTATGACCATGTTGGTGTATCGCTAAAAATCGCGACGCGCTTGCGTGGGAGTTGTAAGAGGTTAGGGACCTTAAGGATAATCCCAAACCATGAGCAGCTCTGCATGGAGTAACAGGAGAAGCATATCAGAGCTGTGTGCTGGCATGAAAGGACACAGCGTGTGTCCAGAGCTGAACCATCTGCCCCTGGTAAGCTTATCAACAGGCCCTGTGTTGTACACTTTCTCTACAAGCAGTACACAAAGAAAACAGCTTATTCTGTTATCCAGACACTTGTGAACTTCACCTTCAGGGCCTTGAAACTAAAGTACAAGTGCTCAGACTACATCCATCAGCCACTGCTCCATGGTGGCTCTAAATAAGTTTGGGATGTAAACATACAAGCACTTCAAATCACTAGAATGTGATATGTGTCATCAACTTCAGCAGGCTCATTTCTTTAAACACAGCTGAATCTGGCATGTTAACACACTCAAATCACGGGTAAGAACAAAAACAAAGTGCCATATTTGGCCTCAATTGTTACAATGTGTGCAGACTGACCAGCCAAGCTTGTTGAAACTTTCACACAGCTTTGTTCGCTGCCCACAAACACACAAAACTGCCAGCGATTTTGTAACAGTTTCATGTGAGCCTTCATTTAACAAGCCCTTGTTTCGCCGTTTTTAAAGTGAAGAGAGGCTGTGGTTCCCAAGATCACAGCCTCTTCAAACTTTGAATGTAAAAAAAGAATTTCTTAAAAAAAACCTCTTCAGTTGCAGTAGCATCCTTGCAATTCCCTCAGCTCTCAATTCTCGCAGTTTGAAAGCTAAAACAGCAACCAAGGTACCGTTAGCTATACAAATCAGAGTTGTGGTCTGAATACATTTAAATTAAACCTTTTATTAACCATGTTAGATGTTGAAACTATAAAGGTTCTCTCTGGTGTCTATATAAAATAGATTACTCTAGAACAGTTAAATTACACTGTATAATAAAGTAACTGTTTGGTATATATACACTGTTACATCTATATGACACAGAAAGACCCTGACCTTGCAGTGGAATGAACTGAGTCACTGTGGTTTTAAGCTTGAAATGTGAATTATGTATCATCTCAACGTCTAGACAGCAGCACTTATGAAGAAGCAACAACCTGCATAAAGACTGTGCTACACACAAGGATGCGTTCTCATTTCATCGAGGAGCTGACACTAACATTTTTAAAATCTATAAACCAAAGCTTAACCGACATGGCACAGGATTTGTCCTCTTATGTAACTTGTCAAACAGATCTTCAAAACTAGCCCTCCGTGAAGCCCACTTTCTGACATGCTGATGAACCCTGAGCTTCGAGAGTTGAGGAACCTTCAAGAAGAGCGGGAGTAAGGATCCAATTAAACCTGAGCCTGGCCCAGACCAGCCTTTGCACGCTTCTGCAGAGGATATCAGCTTGGCAGATTGCAGCACGCTTCCCCAGGCTACATCTGACCTAAAGATATCCCGATCGTTCGCAGCTGTGATCTTTACAGCCACGGTTCACAGTCTGGGATTTCCTCTCCTGAAGAATTGGGTGAGCAGGGATAACGGTCTTTTGTGAATGGCACACAGGCACAAGTATTCTTGGATATTTGAGGAAGGCAGGCAACTGTAGGTTTATCAGAAATACTATGTAGACATTTCTGAAAAAGCCTACTTTTAAAGGTCTGACCATGCAGGGATGTCTTTATCTAGCCTAAAAAAAAAAAAAAAAAAAAAATGTATAGGCAAGTGTTTAAGATTACTTGAAAAAACAAAACAATGGGAAAGTAATGATGAAAAAAAAGGTGACACCCCTATCTTTGAGGGTATTTCTATCTGCTCTGCCTCTTACCCCAGAAAACATAAAAATAATATCAAATCACCAACTCTCCAGTTCGACACACACCATAATCTAAGAGTGCTGAGACTTCACAGCGGCAGTGCTGCTTTCTGCGGCTGCCACAGATGCAGATTGAGGAGAGACAAATGAATATCTTTTTCACAGCACGTGCTCCTTCCATTTAAGGTTTCCGAGGAAAATAAATGACTCCAATAAAAGTTGCCATGGCAACGAAAGTGTGGCCTCCAGCAGGTGTTTTCAGCTCAGGAGGGAGAGCAACTCTAGAAGAAGGCAATCAGGAACACTGAGCCAAGGCGCACACCCCGTCTAAAATACACATCACAAATAAATAAGACCAAGGAGAATCATTTACCAACCAAAAGTCAGATAACAGATAATGGAACAATTGTTTAACATCTTTTACAATTCAAAGAAAGATCAAACCCCCACCAATAAACTACCATATAACACCAAAAGGACATCATCTTTGTAGCGTAAACATGCCATGCACTATTTGTGCACAATAAAAATGCAAGCTGTAAGGCCTGTGATACAACCTGTGATATTTATATGACGCTCCATAGTACTTAGAGGAGAGAGACTCTGTGTCTAAGATGTGTAGTCTGGGGGTTTCTAATATCTCCTTAATAATGAACAGCATTTCAGTATGCAAGACAAACATATATTTAAGATATTTTGGATGTGCTGATGTCATTATAGACTGCAGCTGTCCAATAGACATTGTCCTTGGGATTCCCAACAAGCTTAACAGACTCCTGTGAAAAGCTTCTTATTCAGTGCACATCTAAGAATTTCAGTCAGATCAGACGAATGGACAAAATGTTCCTATCAGCTTAATACAATGGCGACTGTGTGCTGCCTCAACGAAATGCAAAGATGGCGCTAAACTGCAAAGCCTTAAAACTTAAAAATATATTTAATGTCTGTTGAAAGCCACAGATTATTATTAGAAAAAGTACATCTCCTCTTCACTGCAACTACTAAAGGTCAGAAAACGGGGCAGAAACATGCTATATTGGTGAATTAAAGGAGCCACAAACTGTCTCCAAAGGACCCTGATTTGGCTCAATTCAGACAGGTGAACCCTTTAAGTTGTTTACTTCCCATCAAGATCACCAAAACTCCTCGCCCATGTCTTCAATTGACATAATTCTCAGGTCAACGTGCGGTCACCCAGTCACCTCACAGCACAGCAAACGCTCCATTGTCGCTGGACAGGAAGTGGGTCAGGGAGCTAAGCCATGCACAGCCTTGTAGTAAAACTGTCCTCTTTATCTCTTCTGTCACACTGTTATGTAATGCCGCTGTGTGTGTGTGTGTGTGTGTGTGTGTGTGTGTGTGTGTGTGTGTGTGTGTGTACAGTAGGTGGGGGGGAGCAGGATTTCTGCTGACTTTGCAGGGGCCCTGTAATGTGCTTTCCTTGTGTTTGTGTCTGCTGAGGCGTCTCGGCGGCACACAGAGGGTCTCCTGCTGATGAGGTGACGGAGAGAAATTCAGCAGAGGGGACCAGGGGGGTAATAAACACAAGCTAATATACCTCTCTAGGATCACTAACAACAGGCACTATTAACCGACAATCCAATAAAATGCAATTCAGGTATAAAACTAAGCATAAATGGAGGGTAAATTAGTTAACCTGTTCTACCGTGGGATGGTCAGATCAAAGTACGCTGAGCATGAAACAGTCTACCTCTTAACTGGATTCAACCAGAAAGCAGTGGGTTAAATCAGATGCACTCAGAAGGCTTTACAAAAATCAGTCTGTAGGCCCAACGAAGGGTTGTTAAAAATGTCAATACCCTGTGATTGACAACAAAACAATCCATGTTATAATCAATATCATCCAAAACTACCAAAGATTTAAAAGAATATCATTCATCAGACATGGGAGACATAAGTGAAGAGGAGAGAAATTAGTCCACCAAAAATTGGTTGTAAACACTCACACCCTGTCTGAATTTGATAAAAACATTGGCAACACTTCGGTACCAAATTGTTGCCAATGTATTTTGTACCAGTCAGAAGCAGCTCTTAAAGGCGATATAAGCATCCCAAGTTGTAGGAAACTGACTCCTGAAATATTGAAAGAGCGGCATCTTAAAATAAACTCAGAAGTTCAGCTCTTTCACAATTTTCTACTCACAATACGGTATTTGGATATTTGCAGACATTACACATTAAACACCAAAAAAAAAATCCAAATACTTACAAGCTACACATTAAAAGAAGAAGCGTGCATTTATCTGCTCCATGCTTTTGGAGTCATTATGACTTTAGTATTTAACCCCAAATCTCACTTTCCATCAATGAACTGACATGCTGTGAGTATGGCTGCAGCACTCAACACTCCCCATTATCCTGCATGCACATGTTATCTTGAAATCATGAATGAATCCGCCTCTGGGACTACTACAATCATCCCCCATTACCACGCATGTCATAACACATTATGAGTCCCAATTGTTGTGCAACTCTGCAGGTTTATATTATCAGTTAATGGAGTTTTTTGTCTTTTTTTTCTTCCTCCCTTCTCCGCCGTGTGCAGCTCACATGGCGGACTCTGGAGCTGTCAACACGCAACACCTAGCTGTCAAACCGGGCTGTGAGGCAGGGAAAGGGGGGGGGGGCTCAGTGTCTCCCCCTGGCATTCGTTCACGGAAGGTGCACAACGTCCAAGGCCTATCCCGCTTTTGCCTTCACCGAGAAGAAAGTCAACAAAATGGTGGAACAGAAACAAGTCACGTGATTTCTTTGTGCTTTCGGGCGCAATTTCAAGTGAAGCGAATTGACACAACACGGCTAACGAACACAATATCAAACCGTCGCGACCTAACGAACACACGCGTGGCGGAATCGGCCGGTAAATTTGAGTATTCGTCGCGCTCCGTCGTGTGCAGGGGAAAAAAAAAAAAAAAAAGGCAAAAGACATGGCGGCCATTTTGCACTAAAGCTTGCGCAGGCAAACACCGCGGCGCTCCACGATGTGAAAACACCGCCAAAATGATCCACCGAAAGGCGAGGTAGCAATAACAAAACAAAAAAAAACATACCGATTCCTCCTCCTTTTCCATCCCAGTTGGCATCTGCGGCACCGCCCGGTTGATTGAGGCATACTCGTGCAGGTCCGGCAAATCCTCGCAGCGGAAGACGGGCAGAGGCTTACTAGCATCCAGCGCCCGTGCCCGAAACGACAATTTACTCATTTTTATATTAAAATCTGCAGCATAAATGTATTCGATCTGCTAGGAGTGATAGCAGGTCTGCCTCGAGTTCTCATGGATGAATCTGTGACGGTCTCTGGGAGTCAGCCGGTCGATTGAGGGCAATCCGTAGAAGCGCGATCAGAGCCGGGGCAGGCCCGGGTCTCGGTCGCTCTCTGTCGGTCTCTTTTTTTCCTACGCTCCGCTGTTCCTCCACGGTTCAATACGCCATGGCCAACATGGCGGACATTACAAACTCATGCAGCTCGCAGCTCGCTCCGAGCGGCCCAACCCCCTCGATCTCACCAACAGCCATTCCCACGCAGTTTAGCACGCGTGCGCGCTCGGGAGACCCTTGGGGTACTGGGGAAAGGAGGAGGAGGAGGAGGAGGAGGAGGAGGAGGAGGGGGGGTTGTACCGAGGGAGGGGGCGAGATGCTGGATGCTGATGAAGGGATGCGAACTTCTCTGGCTCGGGATGTTCTCATCCTATAAAACGCGAGGCTGATGCTGACGCACGAAAACACATTTATTCTTTTTGTGAAATAAAAAAATATATAAAAAAAACTGAATGACTGTCTGCCGCAACACAACACAGCCCTAAAATAAATTATATGCAAGTGCTGAACACCATGTCCCCTCATAAGCAGACAAAGTCACAGTGGTTTTTATGGTTTTGGCCTTATGAGGATACAAAATATCACACTTTGTGTGTTTAATTGGATATAATAAAAATAAATAAAAAAAGACATGTTCTGCCTATAGGTCCAGTTGTTTTGCAAATACCGCCCCCATGTGTTACAGACGGTGCATTTCTCCACTGGTAATGAGTCAGATGTTGCTTTGATGCTCATGTGCTAGACTTATAAACAATGTTAGACACAGTTTAAAAAGTGAATAAACATTCACATATTCCATATCTTTTAAAAAAAACACAAATAAAATAAAAGTGGTTTACACACTTACTGTATGTAAAGCACAAAGTATGTGAGTACATGCTATACATGCACTGGCAGAGGTTGGACACAATAAATAAACATCTTACAATAATATGTCATGCAGAAAATATTAATATGCAGGAAACATCAATTAAT
This sequence comes from Labrus bergylta, assembly GCF_963930695.1. Classification (NCBI taxonomy): domain Eukaryota; kingdom Metazoa; phylum Chordata; class Actinopteri; order Labriformes; family Labridae; genus Labrus; species Labrus bergylta. The sequence continues at coordinate 4,375,475 of NC_089214.1, read as the reverse complement.
TACTTAGTAAAGATGGCAATGTCGGTAAAAGCTGTTAACTACATTTAAACATTTGGCCACCCAGAGATTATTTTTCTGAGAATTTATGGCTGAAAAGGACCGGAGAGCAATTATTATACTTATAAAAGCAAAGACTTATATGATTTATAATCCTATATGAGAATCCAATCAAGCACTTTTAAGATAAAAAACATGCTTTTTTTAATATTCAAAATGGTGATGTAATTATGTTATTATAACCATTTTGAATTGTTTTAATTATTTAAAGATGTTGAATGGTTTGTGGGGGGTATAGATCCATGACAACATTACTTAACTGGTTGAGTATCTTCATGTTGTAGCTTTATAGTCTTAAGGCCCTGACACACCAAGGAGTTCGTCGGTCCAAGTTGGACCGTCAGTGAGCGGTCGTCGACCTAGTTTTTGCGGTGTGTCAAGTTCCGTCGCTACCCATCGGCCCTCGATGTTGAATTGGCATCGGCAGTCGGTGAGGGGAATCTCTCTGATTGGCTTTTTGGAGGTTTAATTTCTGTCCAGCTCTCGACACAGGTGAGCATGCCACTGTAGTATCCATGCTTTCCCCCATTAGTGCGGTTTCTCCTTATTTGTCGCCTCCGCCTCTTCTTTTCTTTTTTCACTGAAAGACCAAGGGCTGACAACGCCAGTGCCATTTTCAACTTTTTATCAGACATTATTCTCGATTAGTAGGCGACCTATAATACGAGCGGTGTGAAAATGGTCTTCTTCTATCATAACAACAGACTACCCCTTGCCTGCTGGCATGGAGAGTTATTTCCTCTCATGTACGAGGTGGTTGGCCGTCAGCTGTAGTCTTTGCGGTGTGTTCAACTTTTTGGCCAAGATGTGAGACGACGCCACAGGCGGCCTTCGTCTGCACTAGTTCTTTGCCGTCTGCTTGGTGTGTCAGGGCCTTCATTCCTCACTGTCAAATCGGGAGACATTCGGCTGCTGCTGGTGAAAAGCTTCATGGTTGGTAAATTCTTCTCGTGCATGTTAGATGTACTGCTATAATTCCATTTGACCACCAGCTTATGTCTACATTTGATCAAATCAAAGCACTCTTGGTTACCTCACAACCATTTCATGAGTCACAAACTACTGATGCTTATCACCTGTTTAAGTCTTAAGGCATTTCGTTTAGCACACATGATCAGACCACATTCGAGGTTAACCACATGAAATAATTGTCCATTCTTTAATATTTAGGCCATAAAATGATGAACATCTCACTTATGCTTGAATTGTTATCGTAATGTGAACCAGGAGGGTTTAATGTTGAAAAAAAGGGGTCTTAACACATTGGTCACTATGATACTCAGCACTGGTCAAAACACGCATAATATCCAAACATTGAGCAGTAACTCTGAATTCAAAGCCTGACAGTCCAAACTGTCAAGTGGTCTAACTAAGTGACAAACTCCTAAGACCTCATTCAAGACCAACTTCCTCTTTGCAGGATAGAAAAAAAGCATCATAGATTTTTTTTTTTGCTTAACCACCATCCCTTTAAACTGTTTGCTCACTATAATTATCAAAAGGTTTTGTGCAAATGATGTGAGGAGGCTGAGTAAAGTTTTGCACAGCAACATGCCTATCACATGAAATTCTTCAAGAAATACCTCCACATGTCTCTGTGCGCAACAGCGCCCTGACATTTGTCTGAACAGAGACAAAGTATGCTTAGACGACACACATTTTAATCTGAACAGACTGGTAAGAACAAAAATGAAATCACCTGCAGGAGTGGGCGAGAATTCCTGTGGGCATGAGTGAATGACACAGTTGTAGGAGGCTGACATGATTATCATCATCATCCATTCGGGAGCAGTAGGCTCAAATCTGTAGACCATAATGTAGACCTGTGAAAAAGATAGTGGAAAGACAGACACAGTTGTGTAAAATACTTCATCATCAAAGAGTCAATTTTGCTCTAATTACACGGTATGTCCTATTAGACAAAGAAATAGGCCATATTTCAGCATCTCTTCTTATTTTCTTTCCCATAATTTAAGTGGGAATTATAGATGAAGACAAGACACAAATACAAAAATAAAAACTGAACTTTCAAACATAGTCAGTAATAATCAATGGTCATCATCATCCATTTGTGATTTTCCGTAAGCAAATACAACATTTCATTTCATATTTGATTCATTTTCTCATTTCAGTGTACGGTTTCAACACCATAATACACAACAAACTAAATATTTTCTCATAATGCTGAAACACTGTTCATGAGCAAACAGGATATTCAGAACAGCATAGAAAGGTTAACTATGTTACATATAGCTCAAAACCCAATATAAATGATGTGCAGTATTATATAAGCGCAATACGGCACTATAGAAACATATATAATGTAATAAAGAACATATATGATTATAATTATAACATTGCATAATGCAGTACAGTATTATATAATAGGGTATATATGATGTATTATAATATAAAATGGATCACAATCACACATTATAAAGCAGAATATCTGTACATATATAAGAACATTTTCAAGTATAGAGTAGAAAAAACAGTCAAGTAATGATACCAGTTATAGGAATACCAGCTGTAATCTGAATTACATGGAAAATACATGATCTGACATTTGTTTACAACTAATCCCCCTATACTCGTTAAAATAGTCACAAGACTGTTTCATTATGTAGATGAAGTTTTGATGCCACAGCAGAACAAGAGTGCACATTAAACGCAGACACACACACACACACATACACACACACACACACACGAGAGGACAGATAAACACAGAAAAGAGAGTCCGAAATTGTCTGGGTTTAAATGTGCACGACAAAAAAAAAAAACACGAAGCCGATTACAGCGCAGCTTTTAAAGGGTTTATCATCCGTGTCGGAAACAGCTGTGTTTGCACAGCGACACCGAGGCTAGCTGACAGGCTGCTAACGATAGCTTAGCCCACTTACCCTGACCCTGCGCCATTTACCAGCCAGCTCACAGTGTGCGGACAACCTGCCAACACTTTCATCTCAACTCGCAAACAAACTTCTCCGCGAATCAAAGGAGGTCACTGATGGTTTCAACGCGAGTACAACTAACCCCGAGTCGAAGTTGCAACTTACCTGCTGCTAGCGAAGCCACAGGGGAGGATGAGGAGGATGATGATGATGGCAGTTCTTCTAATGGTTGTCATGCTAGCTCAATGCTAACGCTGGTTAGCTCCCTTCAGGACGCCTCAAGAGGAAAAAATTTTTTGGGGGAATTTTGTTGTCTCTGAAAGTGCGGACAGTTCACGGGTAGAAGGTCAATGGTAGGTGAAATGCTGGGCTCAAAGAAAGTGGTATCCCTGTCGCTGAGGGGTAAAAGTTGGAGAGTTTCTGAGGTTACTTCGACAAAAAAAAAGAAAAATCCAAACTGACCACCAAGCCACTTTGCAGGCGGATTGTGATTGGAGGGTGAATGCCACCAATCACCTGTGGAGAGCTTCAGGAGGATGAGCTCACTTAGTCACCCCGCCCACCCCCTAATAACAACAATAACAACAATAAATATCACAATAACAATAATAATAATAAATATGACAACAACAACAATAATAAATATGACAATAATAATAACAACAATAATAATAATAAATATGACAATAATAATAATAAATATGACAACAACAACAATAATAAATATGACAATAATAATAACAACAATAATAATAATAAATATGACAATAATAATAATAACAACAATAATAATACATATGACAATAATAACAACAATAAATATGACAATAATAATAATAATAACAACAATAATAATAATAATAAATATGACAATAATAATAATAACAATAATAATAATAATATTACAATAATAATAATAATAATAACAATAAATATGACAATAATAATAACAACAATAATAATAATAAATATGACAATAATATTAATAACAACAATAATAAAATGAATATGACAATAATAATAACAACAATAATAATAATAATAAATATGACAATAATAACAACAATAAATATGACAATAATAATAATAATAACAACAATAATAATAATAATAAATATGACAATAATAATAATAATAATAAATATGACAATAATAATAATAACAACAACAATAACAATAAATATGACAATAATAATAACAACAATAATAATAATAAATAGGACAATAATATTAATAACAACAATAATAAAATGAATATGACAATAATAATAACAACAATAATAATAATAAATATGACAATAATAATGATAATAACAATACATATGACAATAATAATAATAACAACAATAATAATAATAAATATGACAATAATCATGATAACAACAATAATAAATATGACAATAATAATAACAACAACAACAATAACAATAATAAATATGACAATAATAACAACAATAATAATATATAAAAAATATTTATTCAAATTGATTTATTTGTTTGTTAGGGACAGTGCATATTAATGAACAGCTGTAACAATCACAGCTGTAAAAATGCCAGATTATAGCAGAAGTGCTAGTTTCCATCTGTTGTCCCTAGGCAGGTAACAGAGAAAGACAAATTACAAATAAAATACAAATACAAAGGCACAAGTGACACAAGACAATAGAGGTTAAAGGTTAAAGGTGGTCACAGACTTGGTTTTCTTTTATCCACTGTTTGAGGTGTGTTTTGAAGGTTGCATATGTTTGTGACTCTCTTATTGTGAGTGGGAGAATATTACAATATTTAGTTCCTTTGACTGACAGAACAGTTTGTCTGAATGTAGTGCGTCTGTGGCCCTGGTGCCGATCCCACTGGCAGACTTCAGCTTGATACATACAAGTAAATTAGTAATTGTACTTTCTTGACGTGTGCATACATATTGATACAAAAAAAAAGAAAGATAATTACAGGTACAAATGACTGTATATGCATGCCACAATTAAGGCTCTATAATGACAAGAAAAAAAGAAAATTAAAAGTAATATAAACTATTCAATTAAAAGGAAATTATAACATATATACATTTTTTTTCAATGCCATATCCCAGGCCACTGCCCCAAAACAGGTTCAACTTATAAGGCTTCTGAGAGTAGCTGCCACACATTTTACAGCTGCCTCTTATGCCCCAGTGTATTCTAGCTGAAAGTTCTAGCCTCTAGAAAACAAAATGTATATCTGTAAAAAATGATATACATTGTATTATTTGTACCAATGAGAGCTTACTTTTACTTTACTTTTAAATGTATACACTACAAATTCAGTAATGACACACATATCTGTCCTTGTATTTGTTGATGCACATAGCCTTATATATCATAGTTTGGATGCACTTCTCTACAGATTTGTTATGAACATAATGCTATATTTGTTATGTGTGCTTACCATTAATTTTCTCATTAATATTCCCATTTATTTCTATATATTGTGTTATATTTTATTGGTACACTAAATAGATGTTTTATTTAGACCTTTTGTAAATTGTTAGCTACTTTAATGTTATTGTATAAAAAAAACATAAACCATTTTATTGTTGTAGATTAAGTTTATTAAATTATATGCATTATGTATCAGTATCAGAATTATATGCAGCTTTGTTGGAGAGGTATGGCCAATAAAGGTATTTGACGTTGGTAGACTGTGCTCTCTATATATACAAAAGTTTAACATAGTAACAATAAACAAACAAATAAACAAAGACTAATATGTAAAATACTGACTACAACAACAGTGCAGTGGTTGGTGGTGCAAATTAAAGATGTGTCTTGTCCATAGATTTCTATTAGTTAAAGTTGTAGATACACAAAATGACACTAATGTCTCCAAGCCATTCCCAGATCAACAAGTGATAAGCAGCACTGTCAACATGGTTGCAGTATTTGTTAAGTAATGGTCTCCCCCCCTTGTCCTCCCCCTCCACCCGTCTCTGCCCCTGTACATGCTGGGCAGTGCTGCTGCCTCCTCTGCAAGCTGCCATACTTTGCACTGTTCATTTTTTATGATGAGACACAGATGAAAGAGAATGCTGCATAGTGGAAGCATATGGAGTCATTTTCTCGCATGCTCCAACACCACCACCACCACCACCCCCCACTGGCTGTTAAGGCTGCATGCACGCCTGCCCAGTGACTCTGTGGAGGCTTTGCTATGATTAATATTGCTTTGCTCAACTCTCCCAGCAAGGTCATCAGCAGCCATCTGTAGGCAGCGGAAAAACCCCTAATATCCATTTAGATTTGTACATCCCATTGTTTTTCTTTTGCACTAACATGATTCAGCCCAGTGCTCTGGGAAAGTGGCTGGCATGTACACTTGCTACTCCCTTAAAATTACACTCTACATTGCAACATATTGAGCCTGCAGTGCTCGACTCAGAGGTGTCTGTGAGAATACTAAAAGCACCAAGGGTCTGACTTTCATATAGGTGTCCAAAAAAAGCATCTCCTCCGACTATTGTGAACTGTAAATGAATGCGAGTTGCTTCATCATTCCCAGCAGGACTACAATTTCTTCTTCCGTCATCTAGAGGGCAGTGCACACCCATGCATAGACCTGCGTGTCTCCTGTGGGATTACAATGCATAATGCAGAATGCTCACCTCACTATCTCGTGCCTTCTGAGACCCAAGTTACACAGTTGAGCCCACCGTCAGCAAAATACGGGAGCTTTTCCTGGCACATGCTTTGCAAATTATTACGCTATATATAATAGGCTATTGTGGATTATAATAATGCCAGGGCATTGGATTTGCATGTATCCAACAGACAGCCATTAAGTGGGAGAGGTTGTTTGGATTTGTGTGCGTGCAGTGCATGCAGGGAAGGGGAGAGTGGCAGAGCAGGGTTGCATATTAAGAACAGAGGAGAATAAAAGTCAGACGGCAACATCCGAACATGTTGGACCGAGTGCTGACGACAGATCTGATGAAGGATGTTTCATTGTGCTTCACAACAGGGAACCTCAAAGTCAAAGTATAGAGCTTTGGCACTCGTGGTTACGGTTCTCTTTTAGCTTCAGATAAACTTCTGCAACTGGGTGGAAACGACTGTCTTCATACATGGTTATTCATAGATCTTTACTTTGTGTGACATTACTGCTGATTGATTATTTTTTTTAAATACAACAGTAATTTACAATCAAAGAGGTTTTATGATGTAACCATAGCCAACACTGCATCTTTATATGTACAGAGAGCTTTCTTTTTAAAAATGTGTTTTGTTCAGTTTCTCCCTTTTTTTTTTTTTTTTTACAGTGTTCCTGTTTCCTCTGCATGTAGTGCAGTGTAAGTTGTCAAAAATGTTCCTGCAGCAATGTCACAGAGACGAATCCCTGCGTTTACTGTGCAGTTTCTGCCGGCCTTCAGCCACTGACAGAAGGGTCCAGCCTCTCTGTAAGCAGGCAACTCCCTGCTGTCAATTACTGTATGCTGGTGTGTAGTTTCCATAGCAGCAACAAAAGCCGCACCCAGCACCACACCAGAGGCTGATCACACTGCGGTGATCAAGATCTCGCTCAGACCTAGTTTGCATTCTTAAGGAAGACAACAGAAAGCCTATAGCTCATTGGGAACATAGAGTCCATGAAAATAAAATATTTATTCAATATTGTTCAGTCTCCTGTGGGTCAGTGTGCGCAGCATGAAGGGACTATTTTGGGAATTAGAGCAATAAAAAAGCACTGCACAAAATAAGCTCATGTTGCATGATCAAACCAACTAGTCCAAAAGAAAACGGACAAGAAGATTTTAAGTAACAAGTTTAACCACAAACAAGTTTATAGTAACATACTATATTTGATGATATCACAAATAGGGCTTTCACACTTGCAGAAAAGTCCTGGAAAACTCAATATTTCCAGGAGGAGCCGTATGTGTGAACATTTTTGTCTCCTGCCAGACCCCCAGTATTTTTTCCGCAGAGTGAGCTGATGTGAGAAAGCAGCAGGATATTCTCTGGATTCAGCTGTAGCAAATGGGAGGGGGGAGTGACGTTATATCCTGTGACTGGAGTCAGTGCATAGGGTGTATGCATGAAAACGCTACAATATAGAAGGGGGAAAGGGATATAAAAGGTGTCCAGTGTAAATTACATGTTTCTCTACTGACATTATGTTTTTATGATTCATAACTTAAAGCTCCTGTGTGGAGTTTGAAACAGACTGAAATTATAATTGAAGCCTCTACAATACAAAGACGGGCGAAACTGTCAGTATGAAGTTAATTTTGATGCCTAAAACAGCTGCTGTGGGCAAGACAAAGTAATTAACACAGCTTAAACAAGCAAGATAAGATTATTGTTAAAAAAAAAAAACCAACAACACTACTTACACATGTAGATGACAAATTAAGAAAATAAATGAGACCAACCTCTTTGTCCACAGGGGGCGCAAAATCATCACAATAAAACATAGAATATCTGGTGCTCCTGCCATGTTGAAGAGAAACCTGAACCTGGTGTACTCTTTTTGTTCAGTCCTCATCAGGAAGTGCACCCTGCAGCCCTGCGGCCCTGCGGGGCCACCTTTACACATCTGAAGAACTGGAGAGGGGACCGTGGTTGCTAGGACACCGCTCTGACCCTCCAGAGTGAGGTTCTGGTGATCACACCTCGGCTGACACTCCTTTTGAGTCGAGCTTGCAGAGAGAGGCCTTGAGCAGAAACATGATGCATTCAGAGTAAAAAAAATAAAAAAATAAAAGGTTCAGGGAGGACATGTAAGCAGAAAAATATCCCTTGTATCTTTTTTTTTTTTTTTTTTTATAACTCCGATAAATACTTCACATTCCTACCCTCCATTTGAGTTCCCACTTAATTTGCCAGAACTGAAAAGGTGCTGGTACCTGTGTCAGGAAGCAGATGCTGTGGCACGAAGGGCAGAGCTTACACGTCGGGTGTTGGAAACAGTTGCCATGACAAATGCAGGTGCTAGAGTAACCGTCCCGGAGCTGAGAGGCAGACGTGGAAAGAGAGCACACATGCTTTACACAAGTTAATACTTGTAAAAAGAAGCCTGCTAAAAATATGGATTCAACTTCTTTACTGAGGTTTTTAAAAAAGATCAGACTAGGAAAGCTAGTCGGTGTGGAAGATAGCGGTGTGGAATCAATTAAAAGGGGAGGATTCCAACAAAGTTCTAGGGTTCCTATAGGAACTATAGAGTTGTAAAAAAAATAATAGTATATGATATTGAATAAAATATTATTTTGAAAATATGTGGCTGACATTATCAAGCATAGGTTGATTATGTGCAAAGTGCACCTTAACACAGCAGTCCTTTGTGAAGTGCTCGGCTGAAATCACTGCATTCACTGAGCAAGCTGTAGTAAGCAAGACTGTTGTTTTTTTACTTGATCTTATGAAAGACACTCTCTCTGTGTCCACTGCACACTTCTGATGTGTAATCACAAAGATGAGTAAACCCCCCCTACCTGCTCAATCGCATTCAAACATCATTCAAACTCTCCTCTTGTTCCACCTGTATTAACAAATACTTGCTGCTTGATTCCTTCCTGAATAACCTGAAATCAAGCTTGTTAGCAAGCTTGATGGTACTTCACTGACCTGCATGTGCCATGCTCGAGATTTCTGTTGCCATGGCTGCACAGAGAACTTACCAGGACCCACATCCTTTTGACAGGATCATTCACATACATGGCTCAGCAGGGCATCAACCCTCTCCACTGCAGCCTGAGGGCCTCATGATAACACGGGTGTGGTCTGTGTGAAGTGGTCGCGCACTGAGGCGCTGCTATGCTTACATTAAAGCTCACCTAGAGGGGAGGGGAGAATTCCTTGAGCACAATTGTAATGCTCCGCTAATGAGGTGATCATAATTAGCATTAGCGTAGCTTCAGCTGCTGATGGCCACATGCTAACAGCAGCACTTAAACCACTTACCACACAGGGAGCAAGCCGCATGTGGACGACTGAGCTCATTTGGCTGGCTTGCGGTCCTTACTGTGTGAAATATAGGTGCTGTTTTTAGCCCACTGGCGGCTTGCCGTTCTCCAAAACAACCCCAGAGGTCAGTGCCTTCAGTCAATAGAGCAGTTAACCTCTTAAGGATGAGGAGGTGTCAGCAGGATATACGCATGAGGCTAATGACCTTTGTGGGAAGGGAGTTTCCGCCTCACTTACATTGGATGCTTCGGCTATTATCTGCAGGATGCTGTGGGAGTTGTTGGAAAGTGTTTTTGCTGCCCATTTTGGGATGATGCGTCTTCTTATGCCCTGCGGCAAAGCAACAATATTCTCGATATAGATGAAGGAATGTGTGTTTATTGAAAGTCCGCCAGCTGATTTATACGCTACCCTTTCTGGAAACGGAATGGAATGTGGCATCAGTGACTGGATGTTTGAATCGGTCATGCATGGTCGAAAATCGCTTCCTCTGATGGATGAAGCTAATCCACGAGAAACAGGTTGAATTTGCTATCAGTAAATGTTACCATGCCATATTTTATTGACCACAAGATACCTGGTAAGAGCCTGGTATAGCTTATTCCTGTATGTCCTGCACGCATGCACCTGCAATATAGTTTATTTTAAGACAGTTGCACATGCACCATCTTGTTGCCTTAAATACTCACTAGAGTACCGAATCCACATCTGAAAATAGTCCTCAGATAATGCACCATTTCCTCATGTTGGAGCTTTGGTAAACGGTAAAATGTACAGAGTTTAGCTAAGGAAATTATTTAAACTTAAAGTAGTTACATCATTTTAGTTCTGGTCCTCTTTTGTTGATACTTTGTGATTGGGTTCGTTGCAATCTGTTAAACTAAACACTTATTTACATCCAGTCAAGACAAGATTGAAGCACAGCACTCTAGTGCTCGGGTGCAGTCCAAACAGCAGGAAGAGCACGACGAGAAGGAGGAAGATCGCTAACTGCAGGATGGTTGGGATTGGGCAAGCAAGGAGCCTGGTCCAAGTGGGAACATATAACAGGCCGCAAGATCTCCTTGGCAGAGCTCTGGAAGACAGAAGCTCTCAGTTTCAAGTTGTACTTCATCTTGTACTGTGGGATAAGCCACAGCAAACAGCAACACCCATCAAAGCCCACCATCGACTTTATCCAAGCAGGAGAGAAGGCACAGAGTCAACCCAAGAGTGGCAGTCCCAGAATGGACTGCTCACACCAGTGGGAGACTGGCAGCTCTTGGTTAGGGAGACAGCTCAGGTTCCCAGACATCATAGCTGCTACCAAACTCAGGCCTGACATGGTCCTGGTGTCCGGGGGGGGGTCCAAGCAAGTGGTCTTCATTGAGCTGACTGTCATGTTTGTGTGCTGTGAAGGAGGAGAGCCATCAAAAACACTGAGGAAAGCAACTTAGAAGGCTTCCCTATGGCTCTGGTTTAAAGAGGGATGACACGTGGCAGGGAATGTTACCTGGGTACAAGTCAGGGCCTGATTGACCCCCGGCTGGGTCGCCTGGGTAAGGTGACCTGACAGAAGGGAGTCCGGGCAGATGTCGAATGTGATGCACAAAACTCAGGTGAGAATATAAAAGTGTAATCAGTAGTTAAGCACGCTCTCCTATTTCCCCGCTTTCTCTCCCACCTCACAACTCTTTCTATGACTCATTTCATTCTCTCTCCCTGACAGACTTTCCATTTAGTCCAAATAGATAAATAAGTACCATTCAGTGAGGAGCCGTACCCACATCTCGCACATTTATTTTCAGCCTTGGGGGGGGTGTCATTTATCCAGCCAGAAATTGATAAATAATGTATCTATATTTACTCCACCTGTCAACCACCAGGACTGCAAAGAGGTCAAGCCATTACACGCCCATGTATCTAATGAGGGAGCTGTATGGATGTTTAACACACAGCGACAAAGACACACAAGCAGGTAAATAAATGCACACACACACACACACACACAGGCACCAACCTCGCCGTCTATACACAAACCCTGTGAGATAAAGAGATGGAAGCTCTAGTTTGGATTACTCCACAGACTCTCCAGCTGTTTCCCATCAGGGTGTGCCTGTCAGCATCGTCTTTACCCAGGGATCTGTGCTGTTGATTCTGACCTTTAAATCACTGTCTTTGACTCTTGTCTGCTGCAGCCTGGACCTCTATTTCTCAGCAAGGATTGCAGACGGGAATCAATTTAGCACGCGCAGCAATATCTGGTCCATGGGAAAAACACTGAACGCTCCTTGGGACCGCAGCCTACCCGATGCAGGCTACAACCAGAGTTTAAACATGCACGCTGCTGTGATGGCTCTTTCTGTTGTGATAAATCTTTAAGTATTTGTCTTTTCGCATAAGCATGAGATATCAGCAGGCTCTAGAAGTCAACCAGTGGAGAAGAGCTTGAAAGTAAACTATTATGCACCCTGTCAACCCGAAAAAGTGTGGCTACAGTTTAAGCAAACAAGTACCTGCCTACAGCATGATCCCATCAAAACTCAGTTTCTGTCCACTCCTTTTAATTTAAGTCTCCTTTTAGCTTTAAAGGTCACATATTATCCCACATTTTCAACAAGTTTAAATAAGTCGCAGAGCTTCCCAAAACATGTCTGGTAAGTTTATTGGCAAAAATCCACTCCGACCCTGGATTTGATCATGCCTACAAACCGCTCTATTTTAGCCCCTCTCAGAACCGGCTGTTTCTGTGTCTGTAGCTTTAAATGCAAATGAGCTGTGTATGACCACGCCCCCTCTCTGGAAGGGCTTGGTCCATCGTGCACCAAGCCCAATTGTTTACATTGAGAAGGCAGATTTAGAGGACAGGACCAGTGGCTGAGTAGACTTTTCATGATTGGGTAAAACTATCTAAAAAGTTGGTAATAAATTGCAGTGGGTTTGCCGCTGAATCTATATTCTTTACCATTAATTAAAAAATGATCAAAACTGACATCAATGCAGTTCCCACTGATGAGGTAGTTTCCATTGGGAAGCACAATGATGCTCGGTTTGTCTCCGTCAAAGCCATCATCTGTAGAAAACCCCATCAGAAAACACACATTCATCTGTCAATGAAATGCAAATCAGAAGCAGACAGAGCAGCATGAAAGATTTAAGTATTTCTGAAAGGCTTTGGAAAAAAAAAATTACCTTTCTGCTTTTGTATATAATCAAATGATTGTGGATGAGTCATACTTTATGCTTTCATGCTCTTTAGGGCTTAAATCAGTCAAACCAGCCATAATGAAATTATTGAAGTTAAATTTTCACATTTGAAAACTCATAATGACTTTTAAAATACATCCAAAACTGTCTGCTGCAGTATCCCAAAGGAAGCTCAGTATTCTAAACCCCCCTCTCATCTATTGTCTGCAGTTCTTTCCACTTCCTCCACATACCGCCTACCAGAGCAAAAACAACAATCTCCGTATTGCAGTCTTGCTCCCTGCCGAGTGTCCTAACATTACCTCAAACACGGGGGCCTGCATCAGGGCATGGAGCCCCCCTCCCTGGTAAATCCAAGTTACCCAGGAGCCCCTCCACCTGAACAAGCTGTGTGAGGAGGCTTCAGTTGTTGCTGGTGCAAAGGACATGAAGAAAGGTGAAGTATGGGGCAAAGAAGGTCCTCTTACAGGGAGTTTTTGAGCTTGTCCTTTGCAGTGCTGACATACCGTGTCGCCGCCTTGTCCACAATTGCACCAAATCCCTTTGGAGTGGGACTGAATGGAGAGGAGTGATAAGAAGTGTAAAGTTTTGGGAAGTGATTTTGTGACCGAAGGGTGGAAAAGTGAATAACTAATGCTCCCTCCTTCTCTGAAAAGCTACCCGGTTGTCCTTGAGCAAAAAGCACTTAATCCCTGATCGCTCCAGTGGTGCTGCTCAGTGGCCAGTAGTAAGATTATTATTGCACCAGGCAGCTCCCAGGTGTGTGACTGTGGGAATGTGACACAGGAGTATAGCATAAAGCGAAGCACGGAGATATGGAAAGTTAAGAAAAATTATGTTAGCCTGCATCTCAGGTAAAAGAAACTACACTTTACCATTATGTCAGCTCAAAAATTGGGCAGGTCGTCCAGACAGAAACGTCAGGTAGTTATCGTAGGAAGCTTGCTCAGATAACTGCACATTTTAGGGACAAATATTGAGTTACAGTAACTTTTAACAGACCGCTGTAAAAGACTCATGCAGGGAAAAAGAGTCAATTTGAAATGTGAAAAAAATACTGAAGACTTTTATTTAATTGTTGCAGTTGTGGGGGCTTCTATGGGACCTGAACCCATGATCATAGATTTTTCTTTGGCTTCAGCCCTGCATACAGGTAATGCAGATTGTTTCCCCAGGTAAGAGTCCAAAGCTGTATTTGTTCCCACAAAGCATTTTCTGCATCAATTGCAGAGTTCTAATTCAAATACAACTTTATAAAAAAACAGGTGAATGGTATCACTAGCCCTAATCAGACTGCTCGTTCAATGCACAATATTTAGAGCCGTTTGGTGCCTCGCCTTCATTGTGAATGTCACAGAGGTGTAATTGGTGGTCAAAAAGACCCCACCCCCCACCTTTACCTCCATCAGAGGTATAAACAGATTTGTCACAGGGGCGAGAAGACGCGATTGGCGAGGTAAAGACCACTGCGTGTGTGTGCATGTCTGAGTGTGTGTGTGTGTGTGTGTGTGTGTGTGTGTGTGTGTGTGTGTGTGTGTGTGTGTGTGTGTGTGTGTGTGTGTGTGTGTGTGTGTGTGTGTGTGCAGCTCCTCCTGTTTCTCTCCACATTGTGCTTCCACAACACCGTAACACACTGTGAAATAACGGGCTGGAATACCAACATTACGCCATCGTGGAATCACTATGAATGTAATAAGATTTTTGTCAAGTAGTCCAAAAATTTCCTAATCAAGGTATAACCATAGCTCCGCTTAAATGCATTTAAACTGATGGAGTAAACTTAAGAGCTGAGCTGAATAAAACTTCACCTCCATCTATACCAGAAGTGTGCAGTTTCTCATATATAGTGTACTGCTTGTGTTTGCAATCAGGACCTTTGTCTCCTGTTCCGTTGCGTACAAAGAAGAAAAAACTCTATGACCTCCAAGAACAGCATCCTTCACTTCACCGAGGTCTGGACAAAATGTAATCACAATAGCACTAACAAGACTTTACAATTCCAAAGGCAGCACAGCCTGCCTGTTCTCCTTATACTGCACTTTAATTAGCCGGCCATTGTTTTCCACCCATGACTTATTTGCTTGAATTTCACCGGACAGACAGAAGAGGATTTGAATATGAAAGAAAAAAAAAAAAATTGTTGTAGTCATCTATTAAAAACTAAAAGGTGGAGTGTACATATTCCTTTAAGTGAGGTAAGACCCCCACCCGGCCTGAGGTGCAGTAGGAGAGTCTGAGGCTGCATTTGCGTGACCTGTCCGTGCTGCTGTTGGTGTCTTTGTTCTTGAAGGACAGTGAAATCCTCTGGGGTCTTCCAGGCGCACTAAAGGACAGCCCCTCCTCAGCAGCACCTTGGCTGTGTGTGTCACAGTACATGTGGTGACCCACTTCTAGAAAAATGTGTGACACAGTTAAGGATGATTAAGGCACTCATTTAAAGAGACATGGTTAAAAAAGAAATTCAAGATGAAAAGACATAACTCGGTGTTGATGGGGATCAACAATCATTTGCATACATATGTAGATCATTCCAGTCATACATAAGAGCATGTGAAGGTGAAAAAGAAAAGGAGAATGTGTGCATGTTTTTCTCGTTGAGGCTGAGGGTGCTGAAAACACAGCTGCATCTTTTACTATAGAAATGCATGCAATTAAAAATGACACATACTTCAACACTTTGCTTTTATGGTATTTATGTATAGGAACAATAAGAAACAAATTACTGTGACTCTTCTATACACACATGGAAACAAGAACATGTGTGTCAAATATAATTAAAGTCAGTGTTACCACCATATGGTCCTTAACAAATGTTGCAAACACATCAGAAACATATATGGTTTGCTCTTTTTAAATCATCCTTATGGCCAGATGTTCTCATTTCTTACAATTAAAACTGTCTGCCATACAATAAATATGGGGATATGCATTTGCACATGAAGCTTAATATGTTAACTGAATTCTCCATTTCTTTCACATTTTTTCTTGAAATAGTAAATAAGCCTATGAAACCAGATTTATAGAATTATATGCAACCTGAACACGATTTTAAACCCTTCTATGGAAGCCCTAAGGGGACATGCACTAATACGTTTGATTTAAATCATTTTTTTCTGTGATAACGGGTACATTTCTATTGTTTCCTTGAGATCTCAAATCATATTTACCTCATCATCTCGGGATAATGGGTTGATTTCCACTGGGTTTTCAATTTTCAATAATGTAACATGCTATCAAGGAAAAGCCAGCATTATCATTATCAAGATAAACAAGTTGAGATCTTAAGAAAACAACAGAAGTTGACTTGTAATCTGATGACAACGGAGTAAATATAATGTATGGATGTATGTCTGCTTAGAGCTCCTCCTTTACTTTCAAAATCTGTATTCTATCCAATCCTACGACTATAATGTGATGATTACTGTCACTTATTCTGACTGTCAAACAAAGAATGACATCACAAACATTATATTTCCATTTTGAAAATCACTGGGATGAGTCAACAGAGGTGATGCATCCAGAAGCTTCTTTATGGTTTGAGACAGCAGCTATCAATTACAGTGATACCATGAGGAGTGTTTTTTTCGAGGTCGCTCACCTCCTCAGCTCACAAAATACAGTTTGACCCCACTGCCAGATACTCTCCACGGCTCCTGACCCCCTGACATTGGTTCTCTTTATCTGAATGGTCTGCAGGGGGAACAAAACACCATCCAGAAAGTTGTACTTTTCTCTACTGCTTAACTGTACCATCTCATACATGCGCATGCAATTTTTTCTTCTTCTTACTTCCTGGGTTGGTATATAGGGTTCACTAGAGAAGTTACTGTAGTTTAGATTAGTTTTTCTTTTCCTCTCATTTTATGCTTCCTGGCTATTCAGTTTGAATGCAAAAACATGACATCAATCATCAATGCTTGTGTTGTCAGTTTCCTGGCAACAGTGCACTCTCAATTTAGTGCTTGAAAACCATGTGGATCAGAAGCTACTTGACTTTCCATATGTGAAACACAACCTAAAAAATTCTATTTTAGAGACGCCTGTGGTCTGAGTTGTACAGCTGACAGTTTCTGAACAAAACAAGTCACATCAACAATCAATACGCATACCACAAAGATTTCTGCAGTATTTAGAGAAGCAACTCTTGAGATAATATTCAGCGTTTTAAAAAGGTACGCAGTGGAAGGATCAGTTTCTTCACATAGACATATCCTGTACATCTTTAAACCATGCCGGTATACCTTTTGATGAAAAAAAAAAACATTATTAGAGAACCACTCTCGCTGCTTTGGGTAAAATCAAGTAACGTTTTTTTTCTACTCAAAAGCTATGTAGATATTTTGAATGCCTAATACAGTGCTGTGAGGTAGGTGTTCGACAAAGTTATTAATTGCAAGCTGCAGAAACAGCCTTGAAAGATTGCATTTTTATTTAAAACACTCCTAACACATGTAGAACACAAAATCAGCAGGTTGACACACACAAAAGTGCCTCACAGGAGCTTTAAAAAAACAAGCTAAAGCCAGCAGGCTGTTAGCTTTGCTGAGCAAAACAGCTAGAAACAGGATAACAGCTTAGCTCTGTCAAAAAATGAATGAAGTCTAATTTATCCACATATTCTATCTTGGGTTTTATACAACAAAAGATGAATGGTTGTGGTTTAACAAGGGACATACTTTGAGCTTTGCAACTATTTAGTGTAAGTGTTAGCTAAATATTTAGCGTACTTGGAGGGGTCTTTGTCATTGGTCAAGGACAGCAGGGGATTCTTTTGCTAAATGGTACCTTCTGACAAAGCTTAGCTAGCTTTTGTTTTCTTTAAACTTTGCCAAGCTATCTGTAGGTTTAGATATAACCAACAGATACAGTATGAGTAATAGGAAGCAAATAAGCATCATTTTCAGAGTGTTAGACTAGTCTTACTCTGTTTTCCAAATCCCAACCCGTTACATATGCTTATTTGCTACTCAGTGAAAATCCCCCTGCTGTCTGATCACGTCTGCATCAACACTGCATTTACAAACAGAGCCACTCAGCCCCGAGGAGATGACAACTGCAGATTTTAAGTGGCAAACAACTGGTGGCATCCAGGCTACAATCTAAATGAGAATTTCTGAGTAGGAAGAGTAATGAGATGGTTTACTTTTATTGCATCCTCAATGAGAAAAGTATTGACCCACCTTGGGCTCCTGTGGCGTTGTATCCACAGCACAATAACAGGACAGCGGTGAATAGCAGACTTATCTTGCAAAAAAAGGGGAAAGAAAGCAATTTGCTGACTAAAAATGCAGAGCATTTATTTTCTCTCAAGCCATTAAGGTGGAGTGGAGTTGTAATTGCTGTTTAAAGAAAATAATCTCTACCGTGAGCAGCTCAGAAAAAAAGCTCAATATTTGATTGGTTTATACAATAGAAAGAAGACGATGAAGAAGTGGTACTTACATTGTACAAATCGACATGTGGATCCAGCAGCAGCTGAAATGGAGCTGCTAGCAGGGTTTTTAGCCCCACTTGAAAAAAAGCCTTCCATATGCAGCCAGTCATTTTATGAAGAAGACGTTTTTTTAAATAAAAACTATAATTCATACATATGCAGTCACTTAACTGTCTAATACAAAACTAAAGTCTTGTAAAATTGTCTGGTTTGTTTGTATCATTGTTACACTGACTGTAAATATGTTGCACTGAAGTGAGTTTGACAGTTTTTTGTCCAGCAGTAGCTACAAGTTTTTAATGAATTTGATGAAATTATTTGATGGATAAAAAAAGACAACGAGGAGGATGATGAAGACTGTCTGAACCACATTAATAATGTCGGCTAGCCTCATGAAAGTAAGCTACTTCTGTCAGGAGCTGTGAGCCAACAGCTCATGTTAGCTACTGCTGGCAGACAGCTGCTAACAGGAGGTTTGTATTGCGCTTCTCCACAATAATGTTAGAGAAATCTTTGGCATTATATTATTACACAGAGTTGGAGTATTTGCTTTTTGTCGGCTCTTTGATTGGATTTTGACTGTTGTGGGTTTTTTTTAAAATACTTTTTATGTGCATTTGTTCATTGCTAATTCACAGAATTAATTGTGCTTGTGTTTTATGTTTGGTTTCATGCATCTCTACTCAACACACAGTAACACTGATTCTTTTTTTCAGGGTAGCAATTTCATTAATAATTGTTTGTTGTACCAAAAATCATGAGTCCCCCCTCTACACAATCTAGAATCCTCCTTCTCTGCCCTTTGAGTCCAAGACAAATTTCCCCAAGGGGACAACAAAGTGTATCATGTCGTATTATATCTTCTGTTGTGTGGCTCAATGCGATGGGAAGAAGGGGTTTCTATCCTCTGGGGGGAGGTACCAGAGAAATTCCACTTGAAATCCTCTACAGAATATGAACTGGGGGGCTCCACCACCACCACCACTCCCCCATGCTTCATTTATCCTCTTTCTCATAGCAGCCACAAGTGGATCTGCCAGCTTATGTTTCAGGGTCCTGAGCAGCAAATGATCTCTTCAAGTAAGGCCGAACATAAAGAGAATAAGTCTTTGGTTTTCTGCTGAGAGAGGCTGAAGAAAAGAAAAAGAGACTTCCTGTCATACTTGTCCACCATTATAAAGCGAAGCGCTGGTGTTAGAGAGCAAGTGCTATATCTCCTTCAATCTTTGCTTCGCTTTGCTTTCTCAATTGTTTGGCCTCACTGACCACTGTATGAGACTAAAGCCTTTAAAGAAAGATACTGCACTCAAACTAAATGATTTTTGAAGATACTTTCCCCCCCTGATTATCCATAATAAAATATAATATATAATATCCATATAAATTGACTCGTTTCTGGAGCCAGCCTCAAGTGGCCACTCAATGTACTGCAGTTTTTGGTACTTCCATGTTGGTTTTAGTTTTAAGCTCCGTGCTTGTTTAAAAAAACAATGTCCTGTTGCAGAAGGTGGAGGAGCAAAACAAATATGAAAGCTGATCCACAGCAAATGGCAAATATATTTGCATCCATCTGTGGGTATTGCAGTTCTAACTCAGAGGAGTCTGTTCCCAGGGCAATGTGGAAATAAACTGCGCCAATGATCACATAGCATCACAGGCTAAAATAATAGAAGGATTATCTGCAGCACTCTATTAAAGCCTGGAAGTAAATATGGGGTGTATTTCCTTGAGATCTAGCAGCTTTCACTGCCCACTCTAAACCCACTGTAACCGCAGAAGACAATGGAATTAGTCTGTGTGCAGAAATGGACAGAACGTGGAAGCGACAGTTGGTTTGTTATTCCCTTATTTGAAAGATAATGGCACTGAGAATGAAATGATAACAGTTTGAAGAAGGGAAGGGGGGGGGGAGACCAGTTTCCATTATTTCTGACTTCTCAAATTTCTTTATCAGTCTGCGAGCTGAATTTTGTCTGCAGACAGAATTTAAAATAAAAATGCATAACGAATCACCTCTCCCCCACCGTGCAGTGAAACATCATTTGATAACACCAGATATGGAGTTAGTTTGCACAACCAGTTTCTCTCAAAGCCACATGTCATTGCACGTGCAACGAGATCATTTCACAGTAAAGTAAGAAGCAAAGACTGAAGACCACACACTGTTAACTCCAGCAATTTATGCAGATTTTTTCTTTGCCCACCATGACATCCTCCTCTCTGTCTGTGCTCTCTCTGGCTCTCTGCTTGCTGACACGTTGCTTCCAAAAAGTACCAGCAGTTCCCAGCTCCTGCCCAGAGGGACATTGATCTCAGGTCACTGAGTATGGGCAGCCATTGAAAGGCCTTAACAACTCTCCAATGCACCCTGCTGGAGAAATAATGCATGAGC
This sequence comes from Labrus bergylta, assembly GCF_963930695.1. NCBI lineage: Eukaryota > Metazoa > Chordata > Actinopteri > Labriformes > Labridae > Labrus > Labrus bergylta. The sequence continues at coordinate 4,354,574 of NC_089214.1, read as the reverse complement.
CACCTCCAAATGACATCATCCATATTCACAATTTAGCAAGGCACTAAACAGAGGCTTGTTGCACCTATGAGAATAGAATTTATTCTTAGAGGTAATTAACCAAAGCCTGAATTACTTTGGAAGCTTTTTCAACAGCACAGTTATACTAATTAACAAGTTTGAGAAGAAAATAAAAAGAGACAGAAACCTTAAGGACCATCTTCTAGCTTATTCTGATGCTTTCAGCTCCATCCCACAACGGTGGAGGGACGCGTCAAGCTGGACCGGATAGAACAACCGGCACAGGAAGTCAGACAAGAGAACGCACAGAGCGTCAGTTCAAGTTAAAGATAAAACACAACATAGGCTAAGAGACTCACAATCATATTTTCTATCACTTTATCAACAAAGTAGCTTGTTTGCACATTTTTCTCTTTATTCCTGCGTGATCTTGTGGTTCTCCTGTGATGTTTGTACAGCTGCTAATGGCTGCGATCTGCTGCGCTCACATTGCAAAAACAGATCTAGTGGGGTCACTACCAGAATCGAAACTTAACGTCCGCCATATTGCTTGGAAGCTATGCTAACAGGCTCTATGGAGAAAGCTGATAATGGCGGAAAAAATATAAATATAGCGGCGAGACGGCTGCTGCCGACAGGCCGGTCTTGTGTTTCGGCTGCTGGCCGCCGGGGCCGCCGCAGATTAATGTTTCAACGGGTGAAGTATCCCTTTAAGATTTTTTTTTCTTTTTTAGCAAATGATTGTGTTAAAGAGTGACCTCCAAAACTATGTTCAGTCATTTAAATTAAGAAACTAGCTAACCCATAACTCATTTTGTTGACTTATCAAATGAATTAAATAATTAAAAGAACTACATTTGCATTAGAGACACTGAAAATCTAATTTTTATCCAAAATGGAGGCAAGGTTTAAAAAAAAAAGAGCAACCTCTTGTTTCGTTTAAAAATTCCTTCACACCTCTTCTTTTTTACACACTTGAACATCAAAATATTAAAGTCATCCCTAAAGGGCAGAATAAAATGTAATATTTTTCTTAGACAAAATACCCCATTCCTGTCCTTTTCCCCAGAGATGTTTCCATTCCTTTTATTCTCCTTTAACCGTCGCTTCAACTATATTTTTACATACTTCAATGCACTTTCAGAATTTTATTCCCCCTCCCAGTTACACCATTTAAACTCTTCAGAAAAATAGGGTTACGTTGAATCTTCTTACATAATGATTGTGGGAGAGTCAGGGGCTCTTTAATCTCAGAGCTTCATTGTAACTTGATAAAGGCCTGTCAACAAGTGTGCGGTTTGAGCTTTCAGTGGTTACACAGGGCTGTGGGTGCTACTGTGTAGGAGGACTGACAACAAAAGGAAAGACTACGGCTTATTTTTCCATCCTGCCTCCAAGTGTTAACGAATGGAATTTTTTGTTTTGTTGGTGGGGAGTACAAATCCTTTTTAAAAAACAAACGAAGAAAGAGATCAGAGTTTTCCTTTACAAAGTTACCTTCCATTTCTCATTTTTGGAACAAACCTTTTTTCCCAGGCAAGGTAATATGGTGACTCATGGTGATGTAAATGAGACCTTGAACCCATTAGTGTGAGCTATGTGAATAACCAGAGGCCTTGTGGAGGTGGACAGCTTTGTCTCAATATAATCTTGCACTCTAAAACTGAGTGATATTCACGAACAGCTTAACCCAACCACGACAAACTAATGGGGGATGGAGCTCAGCCTTGGGGGGGGAGATTCTGACTGAAGTCCAAAAAAGAGAGGAAGCATTTTTTGTCACAACACCTGTCCCAGACACTTTGGCTTTGTGACGACAATACACACTCTGCTAGGGGCAGCTGGAACCCCTCATTAGCCCTCTCATGATTCTGGTGCTTCAGCTGGATGGCCATGATGCTCCTGGAGCCCTCTGGCTGGTCGCTGCACGGCTCTCTGAGGCTGAGTCATTCCAGATGCCCTGCCTGGCTGTCGCTTTTTTTGTTGTTACGTTAGCTTGTTGGAACTGCTAGAGCTCGCCGCGGTGCTGCTCAGGCACCGGGAGGAGCTGCGGGACGTCCGCTGCCTCAGGTTCCGGGAAATGGATCGATGGAGGTTCCTCATGGAGGAGCTGGCTGCCATGGTGGCCACCCAAGGGTGACGGATGGCTTGGTCAGCCGTCAAGCGGGTGGCTGGGTCGAGCGGCAGCAGGCGCTGGATAAAGTCCTTAGCCAGGTTGGACACTGAGGGCCAAGGCTGTGGAGTAGAGAAAGAAGAGCAGAGTGAACACCATCAGAGTGAATATAAAAACACTCATCAAAGAAGATGTCAATCCGGCCCACACACACAGACACTCAAGAGACCCGCATTGTTCCACAAAGCTCCAGCAGGGTCTTCAGACAAGATTCAAGGCTTCTTCAAAGCAGGATACAAGATTTCATTCTGACAAAGCAATAAAACTATGATCCCTGCGCTCTACAGGCCTAACAAGCAGAACTAAACTCAAAGGAAAGCTAAATGTCACTGGGCAAAGGGAAGCAGCAAGTCTGGGCTGACAGAAAAAGAAGCCTGGGAGGTAGGACAGGCCTTGCTGAATGCGTGGGATTTGGGTGCATGCTTATTCTCAGCCTGCATTTAGCTTCACAATAAAAGGCACCGCAGATGAGCCTCACAGGAAATCCTTTGCTTTTTCTTTTTTTTTTGTTAATTCAAACAGCAGATCTCTACCCGTGTCATGAACCAAGCTGACATTCAAGAATGCGTTGAAATCTGCCACGCCGTATTTCCGTTGGGAGAGGAGAGACATCAGAATCATTAGCATGATTCAGACTCGTTAAATTATTCACGCCAGCTTCGGTTCTTTGTCACGAAGAAAACATTACAGAGGCCTGCCTCAGGAAATTGATGACCTTTGTGCTTCCGTCTTACTTTAGATAAAATATCACTGATACAGACACTGAATTAGATTCATTTGGCATCGGATGAAAGTGGATGGCAAATGACAACTGGCTGTGTAGATACTGACATGAAACCATAACCTTTATTAGAGATTTATCTCAACAGAATGTTCAGTGAAGTCAGGTTGATAATAAGAAGAATTAAGAGTTTTACATGTAAGATTGTGAGATTTACTTACAACAGATCTTTGAAGAGTCTTCTCCGACTAAAAATCCAGTTTACTTCACAGTCGCGGCCCAATTTACATAATAATAAGTATTCAAAAGCACAAGAGGTGTGATTCAATCCAAAAACCCTGAAATTGTCATTGACAACAATCAGTAAACTTTCCTGATATTGGGTTTGAATTTGGGGTGGTTCGACTTGTATGTTTATAACTGAATCCATTGCACAACCCAATAATTGGAAAAGTCCCACTGGCTATGTTTGCTTTTTACAACCAACGTTAGCGTTGTCCATTGGTCAAATGTACTTGCCATGCGATGTTTATTGTCCACCACAGTTAACATTTATTTTCTTCGCTGGGGGATGTCAGTGCATCTTTTATATGTATTGTTTTTTTTCAGTGGCGGTTGCTTAGTTAGCTTAGCTTAGCTTTGAGTGGGAATAGGGGCATCTCAACTAGTGTTTTATGTCAATGCTCACTGCTATCTATGAAACAGGAAAAAGTTAGCAGTTCCAACTTTTAACCCAATTCACCCTAACTTCACTTTAATTAAAGACGTCATGTTCCTGAAGTGGAGAAGTTATAGCAAGCTAGCTGCTGTTAGTTTATTAGGAAGAGGAATGATCCTAAGAGACCAAAAGCAATTTTTGTAACGAGCTGCTACATTTTAATCTAAAGTTGTTCATTTTAACATGGGGCTTTATGGGAATTTACTCACTTTGGGAGCCAGCCTCAAGTGGCCACTTGGGGAACTGCATTTTTGGCACTTCCATGTTGGTTTCAGTGTTACAAGTTGTTTGTTTTTCTCTTCTGTTAGGACTTCCTAGCTAGTTATAAATGAGACTTTACCTACAAAGGGAAACGAGACCATGAGTGTAAGTAAGGTGTAAGTTACTTTTGCCTATAACTGCTGCAGCAGGATAACAGTTGGACGAGGTGATAAAACAGCACACTCAAGAAAACATTTGTCTACATTTTCCACAGAAATGATTCACAGTTAATGATAAGATTGACTCTTAAAAGAGCGCAGGAGGATCTACCTACATACAAATCTTCAGAACATTGAACTTTGTCCACAGTGGTCTCAAAGATCTACACACAATGAAAGTTACTCACAGGAGCTTTAGTACAGCTCTCAACTTTGATATAACATATGCATTTATTTCACGCTTAATATCCAGGGGCTTTTAAGATTCAAAAATTATTTCTGCAGTGGCCCACCAATTAGCCTGGATAGTCTCATCTGTGCCTTGCTGAGGAGAATAAAAGCCTCTGTGTGTATTAAAAAAAAAGAATCGCTCATTTTTCGCTCAACCTTGCACAGACTAAATCTCACTCTTTAGGGAGGTCTCGCTCTCCATTTTAATCCTGAAATGCATTTCTCTCTCCCCCTTTTTTTGTCTCTCGCCGAGTAATGACAATTAATCAAGCATGAAATTGACAATCGCGAGACTGTTGCCGGTGAGAGGAATTCAAAGAAGCAGGGACTCGCTTATTCTCACAGTGCATTGACTGGAGAGGAGTGTGTGTGTGTGTGTGTCTGTGTGAGTCTGAGTGTGTGCAGAGCTGCCCCACTGAACGAGTCAGAAATGCTTCTCACTCAAACTTTCCTCTCTTTGTGTTGTTATTTCACACCTGAGAGGCACACAGGGTGACACTTTCCCTGGGAAGGAGAGGAAGTGTTTGATTTTGCTCCCACAGCTAACAAGTCTGGTATTCCTTTTTGTCACTGGTGTTAATTCAGTAAGGCTTTTTATTCCTGTGCCATGAAAAACACGTGTGACATCAGCCAGCAGATGCTTCTTTTCCTCAACATGAAGGTTTTTGAACAGTTTTAGCCATGTAGAAGAAATGTTGATGCCTTTGCTGGGTAGGAACAATAGCAGTGCGAGAGAGGGGCTGGGAGTGTCCTAAACTCCTATTAGCTCTCTTCCCCCAGTTATTCTAATAAAACAATGAATTAAATGACAAATGTTTACAGGTACAAGTGTAATACCTCCAAAAAGAGACATAAACAGGCTTATATTTATCATTAAATGATGTTTTATTCAAATATTGTTGACTTTTGACATTTACTTCTATTAGCCTATACTGCGATTTGATTGGTTGGTTCATATAAGTCTGATTGCTCTGCATAAAAAAAAAAATGAGTGTATAATTTAGTTTCTTCTCTGGCAAGTTAAAAACAAAAAGTTTGAATAATAGTGGAAAAACATATAAGATAATTATGGACTGCTTTACTTTTCAATTGCAACAAATATAAGGAGAGTGGATCATGTTTATGCAGCAATTAACAGACTGCCAATCACAGCAATGAGAATGCTAATGGTTTACGTTGTTAGGTACAGTGTGATGCTAAACATAAAGGATCAAATTAAAAGTGAGAAGAATGGTGAAGAGGACTGTCGAAAAACAGAGCTGCTAAATGTTGTCAGTTAGCACTATGGGCTAAAACTAAGCCATTTATGTAAAGGGCTGTGTGCCCCGGGCTAAGTTAGCTACAGCTGATGGGCAGCTGCTAACTAGTAATAGATTGGTCTTCGTGTTTTTATGGTAACAGTAGCATTTTATTTGTATTTTTTAAATCTTTAACATTTTTTATGTTGATTTTCATTTAAATCACGTGTTATTGTGCTGTATAATTATTTGCATGAATTTGTTAAATATTTATGTATAAAATAAACTGCCTGCATTTTGCATTTAGGAGGATGTTTTTTAATTCTACACTTTGGATCCTTGAATCTTGTTTTCAGAGTTACATGTAATACTTTCGTTGCTGCTGATATGGGGACATGAGCTCTAAAAGGAAAGTCGGGGCAAGGCCATTCAACACTTTGAACACAATCAAAATTATATTTAACTAAATTCTTAACGTGACAGATAGCCAGTGAAAGAGACAAGAATATGAGTGATGTGATCTCTTCTTAAAGGCTTTATATGAGATTTTTCACACTTAAATATAATCGAAATCAAGAATATCCTCTGAAAATAACTCTGTGAGTCATGACTGTCTACAATGAGTGTAACACCCGAGTCCCACTGTCTGTGATGTTTTCAGCGTTTTCAGAGTCCTATCTTCAGTTTGTTTACATCGCCCGGACGGCCGGCTGACTCCTCCCCTCGTGTATAAAAGTTGTTTAATTGAGGGACTAGAGAAAAGAAGAATAACATACTGTACTCACTGCTTAACTGTGTTTCTAGATCACGCTCATTTCAGGTAAATTTACATGCAGTGTGAAGATACGAGCATAATAAAGATCGCTAGCATTAGCATGCTAACACAACAATGCACCGCGAGTTGTTTTGATTTCATGCTGGTGCTCAAGGGCGACATAAAAAGCCTTTAATGACTGTTTTGAAACTCATGGCTGCTGCATTTTGTATGTAACTCTGGCCAGGTCTACAGTTGTTTGTGCTCAGAATATTTTCTTCTGAATCCCAGGATTTTTGGAAGTGACACTATTTTGGATGTTAATGGTAATTGTTGCTTTATATTTTCTTTTTTAACACATTTTATTTTTGTCATTCATAAAGGCTTACATACGTATGTTTGCATTATGCATCTCATATACTGTGCATTTTAATCATAGATCCCAGAATAATTAAATTTGTCTTGCTAGTACTTGCTATGAACAATGTAACCCCCTCCCTCAAAAAGAACCCCAATCACAATTCTCTGGCACCGCAGCTCTGCTTGCTGTGTCTAAGAAAAAAAAAAATCTCTGAAGAGGTAGCAAAAGTTTCCCTCCTTCCTGCTATCAACACCTTCAGAAGAAGGGACATGTTTTCCTGGAATGGATCCACCTGCAGGAACTTTATCTCCTTCCCTTATTCTGAACATTTTTCACGTCAAAAAAAAAACCACACAAAGGCTTTATTGTGTTTGGAGGAAGGAGGCGAGAGCCGGCGTTATACATCACTGTTGAGCCAGCCAAGAAGAAGGGAAAAGAGGGAGAGAGACAAGTGGAGTGCAGATATGGCATAAGCAGTAGAGAAACCTACAGGGCTTGACTTATTGAGCAACATCTTGTTAGGGCTGAATAAGAAGCCTCACTGACTGTGTTTGCGGTGTGCTACATCTTCACCTGACAGAGCCATAATTGCAACAAATGAAGAAAACGCTAGAAGGTTGAATTACGCTAATGCAATCACGAGGATAATGCACTTTTGAGTAATGAACTATACTCCTCATGAAAGTCCCCCCCACCCCCCCCACCCCCTCCCACCGCCTCACAATTCACTCAAATCTGATTCGGCTGGCAGCAGTGTGTTCCTCTGCAAGGGCGCCAGGTTTTTAAATACGCCACATCATAATAAGCCCAAATGTGGGAAGGGTTAGCCTGCTGCTAATTCAGGTGAGAGGCCCAGCTAAACTGCACTAATCAAAATATCAATACACCGGATACAGAGGGGAATGGGGCTGTCATGTACAATAGACTGTGGAGAAGTGGAGGCTGGATATTCTGATTCCACTGCCGCTCACTAGGGGGCAGACTGGGACAGCCGTTTTACCCACGCTGCCTTGCTGCTGAGGGATGCAGATGTTTGGGCTGGGTCAGGGAAGTGTGTCTTCAATAACAGCAGCAGCAGCAGAATGCAGAGGAGGTTACCTCGCTGTCTGGCTGGTAAAGATTTGTGCTTTACATACACAAAGCTGCCATGACACGGCACACATGCATGTACACACACACACACACACACACACACACACACACACACATGCAGAGGAATCCACTTACACACACCAGATGAGATGGTCTGATTCCGTGTGAGGAGAAACTGCTTGGTGCTATGTGCCGCTAACAGATTGAGTGATAAGGTGCGAAAAGGCCCCCAAGGCTACACCCCCCCCCCCCCCCCTGCCCTTCTTTCTTTTGCCTCCATCCTGACATCCATTCCCGGCTCCACCCCCAACTCCCTCCTCCCCCATCCCTTAGTGTTGAGCAAATGCATCAGTGTGAGTCTGCACCACAGGTCTTAAGGCCAGAGGCTGTTTGTGGGGAAATGTATGTATGTTGTGTTGTGTGTGTTGCTATAGGGAAGGAGTTGGTGGGGGATTATGGGTAAACAAAAGAACCTGGTTTGTGGGCAGGTGCTGGAGGTTGTTTGCGTTTTCTCGCCTCAATGTAAAACCCCCAGCCCACCCACACTCACTCACTCACACACACACACACACACACACACAGATCCACTGCATGTTAGTATTCTGCTTCAATAAACAGGAAAGGTTAGCGATACCTTTGGAAGAAGGATTTTGTAATTGCTGCCCCTGAGTATAAATTTGCATAGAAGAGAAGGCAAAAAACTTTTAAAGCACCTGGTGAAACTATGAATAAGGAAAGAGGTCATCCAAATTCTTTATACCTGCTTTCAGCATTTAGATCTGTTTTCATGAACAGCAGATAACAACAAATTAGTTTATAGCATGGGATTACATATACGGCTATATAACATTTTGTAACATGTTTATGAGCTATATACGGAAACCTTGAGTTGCTACGTAGTAAAGTGACAAAAAAAACAACCTGAGGTCCATTTTGAAATTCAGTTTTGTTAAATATCAGTCTACGTAAATGTCTACTGTGGCTAATGTCATTAAAGCCTGGAAGTCTCAGTCTGCGGTCTATATACATAAGCTTAGGGAGGCACATTTTTAAAAAATCCTAGTGATCCATTTTCTCAGCTTGATCCAAATTGTTTTCTCTCTTAAAAAATACACTTTTACCAGAATCATATTTCCATGGTCACAGGTGTTAGGCGTAGTTAGAGAGACACTCAATGCAGTACAAACATTTTTTCAAAGAAGAAACAAGTAAGATACATTTTTGGGCCTTTTATGCCTCCATTAGAGAGACAGCAAAGTGGACAGTGTCGGAAATCATGGAAAAAAAGAGATAGAGGGATGACACGCGGTAAAGGGGTCAAAGGTCGGACCCGAACCTGTGCTGCCCGCCTCGACGACTGCAGCCTCCGTTCAATGGAGCGCTACCCAACCGCTAACCTACTGGCGCCTCACGCCAACTACCTGGAATCTGTGGGAGAGGCTGAGTTGGAAAGGCGTTTTCCTCTCTTTTTCTTTCCTTTCCACCTTAACCTCTCCCACACAAGTGTTCCTGTAACCACTTAAGAGACCACTCCACTACCAAACGGAGGTTAGCTGGTCCACTGTTGTTGTTTCTCAAGATGTTTCGATTCATTTCAGAGCCCTTTTGGACAAACCTTAGCTTTTTTTTCTTATCCTGTCCTGTACATGTGTACGTAGAAAAGCTGACTTTTGTTCTTTCCATTCTGTACTGACATCACATCACAACATTAAGCTTGAGGAAAGCATCAAAAATGGAGGCGGCTTCAAAGTGTTCGACCGCTGACCAAGCTGCTGTATTTGATGACTCTGCAGCGAGAACAGGCTTTAAATACATTTCTGCTTTTTCACAGGCAGCCAGTCTTTCTCCTCGATTCCGCATTATTATGAAAAAGCATCAGGCACATTCTTCTGGTCTTCCTGTCACTTTGTTCAGTCGGTGGACAGCTCATTTCAAATAAAACTCTTCAAGTGGAGTTTAATATGTGGAGGGAATTGCTCAGGCTGCTCAAGCCGCTCCCGCTCCGAAGAGAAGCACCCTTCTGAGTGACATGAAGAACCCTCGTGATGGCAGAGGTCCACATCTGGGTGATACTTGTGAGCCTTCGTCACACATTACAACATTATTATCTATCAAACTGTGTGTGTGTGTGTGTGTGTGTGCATGTGTGCATGTGTGTGTTGTCAGTCTATCAGAGGGGGTGGATACTTGCAAGTGACAGAGAATAAGTGTCTTGTCAACATGGAAATGAGATTGATGGCTGATCCATCAAGTCCTGAACTGCTACTCAGGCATGTCTGATGTCTTTATATTGTCATCGTATAAATGTACAGATTGATGTCTTTGCTGCATGTCAGCGAGCTGAAAGATGCTACAGACGGTCAGTAGGTTATTTGTACAATTTTAACTGGATGGGGGGGAGGGAATAGCTCTGCACATCACCCAAAAAATCTAAAAATATATCCATCTTTTCTAAACGACTTGTTTGTCACAAGAAATCAAAGATGGATAACACAAACACATTCAAACAATCCCTCCATCTGCTGCACCAAAAATACCAAAATGTGGCACTTTCTAATTACACTTCTCTGGAAGCTGGAGTTATGACACGGCATGGTTAAATAAAAACAATGCACACCGTTCTGCACTGCCAGCAAAGCAATGTAAATTTTGTGAGAGGACTTCTAGGTAAACTTTAGGCTGACCAATGAATCTACACCTGAGGGTCACAACAACTAAAACAAAGACAAGAAAATATGACGAGTCATATCTCGTCCTCGGCTTCACCAGTGGGTAATGAAGATGGCCACACTCTTTCCCACCTACCTTCCAACACAGAACAAATCAAAGCTGGGCATTGAAAGTGAACTAAGAGCGGCAGTCTCACAGCTCCACCTCAGATCCCAAATGGGGTCCCGTTTCGACAAACCTTGGGAACCACACTGACTTAATGAGTCATGGGTAATGTACTGAGTTTTCAGACAGATTGTGCTGAATCATCGTAAAGGACAATTAGACTTATTTGGCCTTTTAGCCCCACAGTCTGTTATTACCTAATTACTAAAAACAGCATATTGCTGACTCATCAGAACTTTGGAATTAAGACTCATTGGAAGACATTTGATTCTCGATCTTGAAATCCATTTGCTATCGTCTGACAATGATATAGACGCACTGAGTGCTCAGAGCTCCCCAAAACACGCCTGTGAAGTTTCTTACCAAAAATCCACTCTGATCCTGTATTTGATCATGCCTATAAACCCCTCTATTTAAGCCCTGCTGAGAACAGACTGTTTCTGTGACTATAGCTTTAGAAAGGCACAAATCATTTATCTCAATGATTCTGTTCTTTTCAAGCAAAGACTAGTTGCTCTGAAATGCACTTTTTAATCAAAATGATTTATTCAAATAAAACATTTGCTACACCTACTTTCAGCCATTCTGTCAACCATGAAGGAAGCACACCCTCTTATACCACTTGAATTGCTTTCTGCAAACAGTCGTACATAATTTGGATTCATCTTTCTTTCCAAGGATTTTCATCCACCAGTGTGGCCTACATACGAGCCGCGTCAAAAGCCACCGTGAAAAACGTGAAATAAGCCTCTTGCATACATTTTAGAAGGTTTTTTTTTTTTTTTTTTGCACGATTGTTCAGTTGGTGGTCAGTGCAGCGGTAAACACAGGGATAACCGGGCCTATGTAAAGGAGCTTCTTGTATGCCAGACTAAAATGTCAGACTGCATCCCTGAGAATCGGGGGAGGCCAGGCTTAAAGCCCAGTGAATAATCCAGCCTTGGGTTTAATCAGCGTGAAAGAACACGTCCGAACTCACCACTGAGCTTGACAGAACAGGCTGTTAAAAATACCCACTTCTTCAGTTGTATGACAGAGGAAAGGGAGGGGGGGATACAACACACTGGGACGCATTTTTTTCCACATTTCCAAGCTTTCTGAAAGAGCCGAACTCGAAATGCAACAACAAACTTTCACAGATCCATTCATGTGCTTTACAACGCAGCAGAAGAAATGGAGGGAAAAATAACATCACCTTGTTTACACACCTTCACTGCTGCACGCTCTGTCGAATTGTTATTTCACTTATTCCAGTAAAAAAAGATGGAATTATGCAGCTATTTGTGGCACTTCTAATACGAATGATGAAGGGGGAGATTTTATTTTCCGTGCAGTGAGAAGATGTAGCAGCGCTTTGTGCATGGATGTGGTACTAGCTTTAAATAATGCACAAAAGCACGCATGTGATTGTGTTCTGGGGAGAAGTCTGAGTGTCGAAATAGAAAAGGCAGATGATAGTTACTGAAATTGTTTTTTTTTCTTTTTAAGCTGGAAGCAAAAATATACCATATTTCCCTTGTCCCTGACTCTCTGGTTACACAATAAGTTTAAATTTTGACTGCACGACAGGCAGCACAGCGGTGGGAATTTGAGGTCTGTCTGAACAGTGTCAAACCGACCACTTGAGGCAAGGGTCAAGTCTATGTTATGAATAAAACTAAGTATTGAGAGAAAGGCAACTTTTCTATTAGAAACTTTTTTAGTATGGATCCATTTGCATGAGCTTTTTTAAATATCTACTCGTGGTGTTTTTACACAAAACTCACAATAATTTTGGGGACAAGTCAAATGTGTGAACGCAGTCAGTCGAATAATTCCCCCAAACTTGCTCCTCCGAGCCCCCTGTTGAAATATATGGGTGAAGACATGTGAGTGGGTGTGTGCAGAAGAAAGAAGAAGCAGGAAATATTGAGGAGAATCCACCATGAGTGAGTGGACAGGGCTGATGATGTGTGTGTCATCCGACTGGTGCAGACAGTGAAATCTTTGTGCAAGTAATGCAGATGCTTCTTACTGTTTTCAGCTCACAAGTATGTTCTTTGCACTCATCCAACGAGATTGTGAATACGTCAAATAACATGCAAAAACTGTCATTACAGTGACGGACACTTGTTCCGGCATCTTGGATTTCACGTCTTGCCTCCTGTTTGCATGTTAGCTGACTCTCGCCCCATAACACTGCGGTACCTTAGACCTGTCTACTGATTTCTAACATGAGCTCGACCTGCTTCTTTTCCCATACCTGCATTACAAGCTCATCCATCAGCACAGACTCCTCACCTCTAGTGTTTACACCGCTACATATACAGAACACATTGGCACTGGATATAAATCTTGTGGAACAAAATCATCCAATATGTTTGTTTCTCCAAAGGAAACTGAGCTGTCAACAAAACTATACTTTACTTCTGGAACTTTTATTAAAAAAATGTCATGTACTGCTCAAACTTTTGCAGCTACATCTATGTTTCCTACCTGGTCATTTTGGTGCATTTCATTATTGTTGTATATTCCTGATTATTGTTATCCATTGGCTGGTTAGTCATGTGACTCAACCAGGCCAAGAGAGATTCCATTGAGGGAATGCTTTACTAATGCCTTACTTCACCTGGAAGCTATATCTGCACCAACAGTTCATTATAGAAGAATATTGTGGAACGTGTTCTGCTATGGTTCATTCGAAATTAAAGACTTAAAGGAGTAATATGTAACTCTGACATGTAACTTTTTAAAATGGGTACAGTTGTCCAAAATTCAAAACACTGAAGGGAGCTGTCTCCCCCCGCCCCCTCCTCCCTAGAGTCAATGCGCTCAGGGGTTGCCATGTTGCAGACAGGGAAGCTTCAGTGTTTAGCCAGCTCTGCCGGTCCTGAAACCTTTCCGCGTTGTAACCTCTCTTCATTTTTCAAATGCATCTCTGATCTTTATATTTGTTTTACCACGTTCCTGCTCATGGAGCTTATTAGAAAAAAAGCACTTTTTAGGCTGTGTAGAATCAGTTCTATCTGAACCACTTAACTTGCCGGCTTCCATCACTGCATCACCTGGAATCCAAACTTGAGGATATCCTGGCTGCTGCATTGTTGAGAGAGAGGAGCACTTAAGGTTTTTTTTCTGATTAAATTCAATAGATATTTATATAATAGAAGTCGCTCCTTTAAAAAAAGCTCTGGTCAAAAGCACATTTAACCTTTACTCTGGTGTCAAACTTGAAGTCTGTATAAAGGAATACATCTTAACTCTAATTGGTAAAGAAAAACAGGAAAGGGGTACCTCTCCATGGAAGCTGTACTTCCCTCTCACAATGGATCTGTAGAGCCGTGTGCGACTGTCGTCCTCAAACGGCATGGATCCACTCAGTACAATGTAGGCGATAACCCCCAGGGCCCACATGTCCACAGCACAGGTATAGGGTTTCCTCAGCAAAACTTCAGGGGCCATGTACTCAGGGGTTCCACAGGTGGTTCTGAGGGACCAAGTCTTATCAGCACTTGTATGATCTCCATCATCTCTTCTGTCCAGGCCGGGATCTTCAGACTTAGTGCTGCCAAAAGATGCCAATCCAAAGTCCGTCACCAGCAGCCTGGAGTCGGCCCCGGGGTGATAGTACAGAATATTTTCCGGCTTCAAATCTCTGTGGGTGACTCCTAAATTGTGCAGGTATCCCACCCCAGCCAGCACCATTCGCAGCGCCTGGGTGGCGTCCCTCTCGGTGAAGTGGCCCCTGCTGACGACTCGTTCCAGCAGCTCCCCTCCAGTAGCGAGCTCCAGCACCATGTAAACCCTCTGAGGAAACTGAAACACCTCGATCAGCTGAATCACATTGGAGTGGTTCACTCTCTGCAGCACGGCCAGCTCCGAGGCGCACACCTCACGGCCTTCTGGGGCCTCCACCTCCATCATTTTTATGGCGAAGGGCTGGCGAGTGGCCCTATGCTCCACGCGCACCACGCGGCTGAAGCTTCCTCGACCGATCAGAGCCTTGATGTCGTATCTGATGGGGCGGAGGGGGAATGATGAGTCATTACGGCATAACTATCCCATGATACACTGTTGCAGAGCACTCAGTGTCTCTCAATGCAGCTGCACATGTGATGTATGGGGAGATATCTGCATACCGTATATCCTGCTGCAGGAAAGTCAGCCAGGGACATTCATATATACATGCATATACAATGATTCTGCCTTGGATCACTGCTCAACAAAGCCATTCTTCTTATGCAAAGAGGAACGACTCCCCCATAAAGACACCACTTACTTTGGTTGTATATCTATTTTTCATCCAACAAGTACAGGAAGAAAGTCTGAGGCCTAGGTCATTAAAAATGAATATCTCCTGTTACTGCAGGCGATTTGTTTTGCATCAAGGTTGGGATTTACAAGCCGAGAAGAATGAAAAGATTTGGTGACATTAAAAGACTCCCATGAGAACTGCAAATGTTCCTAATCAGTCTTTTCACCTTGTGTCACCATGCAAATAATCCAGTTATGAATAAATGTAAAAATAACAAAACAAAAAAAAAACAAGCTGATCTGATAATATCACTTGATTACAGAGCAGACTCAGTTATCCAGCACTTTACTTTAGTTTTCTCTTTATGCAACACATGCAGTTGTTAGAAATTAGCTGGATAGAAATCCTGCAATTAGTAGTGCATTTGTTTTTGGCTGAAAACGGTTTTAAGATACACTTTCTTTTAGTTAATTACTAGATTCGCAGACATTTGACAGAAATGTCGCCCCCAAAAAATGACTTAAAATTTCTGATTTCCCTTCACAACATGATTCAACACTGCAATTTTTTTGTCTGTGCATTTTCATTAAAGACTACTATTCTTTGCACAGAAACCCAGTCTTAGGCCGAGACCTCTCAGATGTCTTCTGTTACTGCAAATTAGTTGTGCCTGGAGGCTGGTGCTGCTTGGCTGAGTAAAATAAAAATAAAAACCTGGTGACATTAAAAAGCTCCCATGAGAACTGGGAAAATCATCATCATCATCTTGCAAAATGCAAAAATAATCCAGCTATGAATAAATGTTCTAAAACGGCTAATAAGATCCTATCTCTTGTTTACGGAGCAGCTGGTTATTACGAATACATGTAGTTTGAAACTGAAGGTCACTCTTAAAGTATGAAAACACCAAAATGATTTTATTGAATTTAAAAAAAAATAATGATCCTATTTCATTTTTTTTTGGCAGTTAAAGGCCACATTTCAACATAATTAAGGTTGGCATGAAGGACAATTTACCCACAGTTTATCTACAAATAAGCTTTATAACCCTGCATGACTAGACTCTATGGCATTTAATAGACTAATATCTAAATTTTCCATTTTCCCCTCTAACATGAGCTCCAAACCTGTTGTGTTCTGTGAATAGATATCTTCCTTGAATCCAGAGTATTAATATTTACCTTGCAGTCACTCGGGGGTCAAACTTGTCCTTATACTTGGCAACTTTGTGCTGCTGTCGTCCATCTTTGAGCTCCTGTTGTTGGCTGATTGGCGCTTGTATAGGAGGATCCTTAACGCTGGAGGACGAAAACCATGTTCCTCGTGCACGCTTCTTCGGCTCGTCATTTCCATCCCGAGCTTTACTAAAGGCGACGAGCGATTGCACTACACTGGCGTAGCCCTTCTTGGAGGCCCCCGGCAGCTCCTTACTGGTTCCACAGCCCATTACTTAAACACAACGAGCCATCACCACAGAGAAAACTATCTTACATCGACTGACAGTAGCCTTAAGATACGCACGCAAGCCTTATTTTTCTGCCGCTGCATTCAGTGTTGACTGAGCTGTGTGAACAGCAACAGGAGATCCCACCTACCCAACATGTGGGAGGTCGGCAGGTGTGTGAGCTCACAGTCCCACTCACTTGTGTGATACAAGTGTCATGTAAACAGAAACTTCTTGAAGCCATTGTCACCTGTCTTACAGTCGCACCATTACCATGACAGTTACAATGTGACGGACCAAACAGAAGGAAGAGCACCGACAAAGAGTCAAACCACCAAACTTAAAAACTTTTCTTTGTGCAATATGCCATTTCTCCAATGGAATCGCTTAGGCTAAAAAAATAAGGCAATACCTATGAGCTAGTTCAGTCAGGCGACCTTGAGCTGCACTGATTTCACACCTGACATGCATCATTATCTACAATCACCTGATAACACCTCCTTCTAATTGGTGGGCTATTGAAGCTACAAGATTTCCGGTCTCCCCCTCTGCATTTTATTGCCAGCTCTGCCGACCTGCACCAGTACTGCACTGTTGCTCAGCCAACACCCCCACCCAAGCATCCACCTGTAGGCTCCAACTTGGGGGGGGGGGGGTTAGATACCATCTCATCGCTCCTCTAACTTCTGCATGTAAAGTAAAACAGTGAGGAGTGATGAGTTGCAAAAAATATTCCAAACAAATGCAAACGGGAATGAGGCCAATGTAGAAGTACCAAAAATAAACTGCAGTTCCGCAAGTTGCCACCAGGGGCTGGCTCCAACAGCGAGTCAACTTCTATGGACATGGATGTTAAAAATTGTGAATTGTGCTCACCATACATGGCTTGTTTTTGTACCTTGTTATTTACATAATTAATGTATTTTCCAAATGGTAGGAGACTGTTTGACTTTGTAACTTTGAAAAACAGTCACTAACAGTCCAGCTAAAATTGTTTCCAAAAACAAGGTGACTCTGACTGAAATGTCAAACTCTAGGCTTTAATCAGAAGTCCTTAAGCCAGTGGGTGATATCATTGTACCTCTGTCCACTTTTTTGATTTACGGTCAATGATACTGCCAAATGTAATTGAATTAATGTCTTCTTTCATAGCAGATTATGTCCGCCGGTGACAGGGAATAACATGTTCATTGTATTGTTTGCATTGTTGAGCCCAGCATGTCATACAGCGTTCCTGTCAAGCCTGTGACCAGCGCTAAGCTACTTTTTTTTTCTCTCTCTTCCCTTTTCTGCATTATGTTGTGCTGCTGTCATCATGTGTCCATAATCTTCACGGAACGGGGGAGGGGGAAGAAAAAAAACACATAAAAACATACGTCCTCCTCTCACTGCCTGCCTCCGCGCTGCACATTGTTTAAAAGAGCTTGCAGAAACTGTAGATGCACATACACATGCACTTATTTATTTATACGAGACTGCAACGAGGAAGCAAGGTGTGAAAAAGATTGAAGAGACACCTTTTTTTTTAAACCACAAGTAGTAGAGAGTTTGAATTATTCCTTTTTTTACTTGAGCATTGCCAAAATAATGTGGTTATATGAGGATTGTGGAATGAGCTCATGCTCATGAATATATTGTGCAGCATGTTTGTGTTTTGAGGAACAGGAAACATGCAGAGAGCTCCAAAAATAAGGTGCACTATATTTGAAAGAGCGCAGATTTTAGGCATTCACTTTTTGATGCTTAGGATCCATTTGGATTAGGCAAGACCAGCAGGTGAGACTGTGTCCGTCGGGAAGGTAAGGGTGCGTTCGAATTGTCCCTCCTATCTCCTTTCACTATCCACTTTACCTTAACCCCACGAAAACGTCACGAGGTTAAGGAAAGATGTTAGGAGAATTCATAAAGGACTTAAGGAATGGCGATCTCGTTGCTCTGACAATCCGACCGCATTTTCCACTAGACGACGTCATTAACCTCCGACGGCCCGTCGCATTTAATGACGTCTGCCGTGTTGAAACTACAATGTTCAGAAAATGGACTACAAAAAACGCATCTAAAAAAACTTTCCCCTGTGCCTTCTTACCGGTGAAATAATCCTAATTACTAAAAGGTTGGGATTGAAATAAAAGCAATATAGACTACCAGGCTACAAGTAAGAAAAGTGAAACCGTCAGCTTCCTGTCCACTCAGAAATCAACATCAAAATAAATATGATTGTATGAAATTAATTGTTACATTTCTGCAAGATATAGCCTAGACATAATATTTTAAGCATACAAATGTACAACTACACAGCATTCTTAAGTGAATTAAATATGTTGAATAAAACATCATCTGTGCCACTTTACGATCATCGTTAATGTTCATGAACGGTCGGATGCGCGACTCGCTTTAAATGTTGCGGCCGCAAGGAATTGTGGGGCGGCATATCTCATCTCCTTTGGTAAAGGATGGTCCAGTGTATCCTAAAGGAGGTTATAAAGGAAGCATTGACCCACCTTTCCTTAACTTTTAGAGAATTCGAACGGCTCTTATCATGGCCGCCACTTAAATGCTTCCGGGGTTAAGGTAAAGTGGATAGTGAAAGGAGATAGGAGGGACAATTCGAACGCACCCGAAGACTCAGTACTCAGGGACTTCTATTATCGTTAAAGGTGCACTATGGAGTTTTGGTAGAGAAATGTGAAAGTTGGAGAAGTGTACGGATTATGTGGTATATGTTCATAACTCTATACACAAACTGTCCTCAGAGGAAAATTTGGTCCCTGTACTGTTTGAAGATAAAATGCTACTCGAGAAGTTATGGTTGGGGGCCGCAACAGTGAAACCGAAACTCTCCTGGTAGCTTTTAAGCTCTAAACAGTGTTCCAGGGATCCATATTTTCTTTGAGTAATGTTTGTGTAATCCTTTCAGAAAAAAAAGCATAGATTCAAACTTTCAAATTTCACCACCAAAACGCCATAGTGTACCTTTAGTGTACCTAAAATCTTTTGTAAGAAAACAACTTCACTGGGTGATTTTTTAAGCACTTTTGCATTTCAGGCCCCCCCTCCCCCTCCCCACACACACCTGTGTGTAAAGTTGCTTTTACAGTGCCATTGAGTTCCTGAAAAGCGCTTTGTGGAAAAAATATATATATTTATATATTTTTTTCTAACTTACACTTTTCAATAAAACTCAAACATCTGTTAAAGTTTCACTTCTTGTAGCCAGAGCTTTGAAAGTGGCTCCTAATGCTTCACATGCCAATTTTATTTTTTTGCTTTTCTGTCCTTGTTTGTATTAAAGCTTTGTGCGTCTGCTGTTGCATAAGAAAAATGCACACGTCTTGTGTGCTCGGAGGATTATTTCCCTCTGCAGGTCTGTACCAGATGCCGGGTGTTTAGAAGCAGCAAATGGGAAGGCTTTCATGAAACGAGCAGAGGTTTAATCGCTTTTGTGTTATATCCGTTGGCACTTAAGAGGGGGGAAATGTTTATTTATATGAAAATGTCATAGATGCTTTTTTATATTGCTGTGTCTTTTCAGAGGTGTAAATTGTGTTGTCATTGAACAGGGAGGCAGGCTG
The DNA here is from genome assembly GCF_963930695.1 of Labrus bergylta. Taxonomy (NCBI): domain Eukaryota; kingdom Metazoa; phylum Chordata; class Actinopteri; order Labriformes; family Labridae; genus Labrus; species Labrus bergylta. The sequence continues at coordinate 4,334,782 of NC_089214.1, read as the reverse complement.
CATCATCACTTGCTTATCTGCTGCAGTTGTTTTCTTTCCTCTAGCGGAGCCAAAGGGGATGCTGGGCCTATCAGTCTGTTCTGCTGTCACACACTGTCTATCCCTTCTCAAAGGACTGCAAACACACACGCACACACAAACACACAGAAGAGAAAGAGAGACACCCCCACCCCCCCCCCAATGCACCACCATACACAGACACAAAGAGCCAACAGAGGATAGACATCACATCAGCACTGAGGTGGTAAATCGCCCTTCAGAAGCCTTCCTCCAGGGAGTCAGCAGTTCAGCGTTTATCGAACCGCTATCTGATTACTAAAAGGCTGTCCTCGGTTATAAATGAACCCACAACATGTGTGTGGTATTGGTAACGCTGGGGCCTTGGGAGTTAAAGCCATTATAGGCTCCTGTGAATCAGTTTAGGCCAGACAAGCGGTCAAAGCGCAGCTGCCACTTGCCAGTCAGTTCATTACTGCCGTTATTGTAGTTGGAGGATGTGATACCTGCGTGCCGGAGGAGTGGACTGGAGCTAGAACAAACTAAAAGCTATGGATTTGAGTGACTCACAAGCACCTCTCGAGTGAGAGAGAGAGAGAGAGAGAGAGAGAGAGAGAGAGAGAGAGAGAAATGAGCTAGGTTGATATAAAAAAATAATATTTGTTTTCAATGAATACTTGAACTTTGAAATTGTAGGCTTTATGTGGGCGAGATATGGAAACAGCATATTAAAGCTCCAGTGAGGAGTCTTTAGCCGGTTGTGAAACTGACTGAAATGAATACTGATGCCTCTTTATGGCTTACAAAAGCAAACAAGACCATCACGGACAAGATTGATTACGTCTATATAATTATGCTTAATGCTGTTAACTGTTGCCTCATGGTAAGAGTCAGACAAGCCAAAACTGTCTCAGGTTTGCATACAAATAAATAAATCAGTCCATGAAATGTCAGAAGGTTGTCTTTCCTTGTTGATCTTTAATTTAGCTTCATAACTTTGGAACCTTACAAACTAGCATGAAATATATGGTCCTCTCCAAAGTAACCACAGCCCATAGAGATCATGGGAACAGTTGAATACACATACACATACTCCACACAAAAACAGTTTGAAAACAACAGGCTAAAGATGCTTGCAGATTCGTATATGCGCAAAATCTGGTAATATTACGAAACCTTGTTAGTAGACACAGTTGTATAGTTTCTCATAATTTATTTTGAGGGGTAGGCATTGACAGCACTATGTGTGATTTCTGCTACTGGTAAGTTGTAGAAGTTTGATTTTTTTTTTTTACTAAAATGTTTCTTCAAATTTAAATTAATAGCGCTACATACAGTCAATGAAATAGGACCTAACATGGAGCCTTGTGGTACTCCACAGGACATGGGCACAGGGAAAAGGGAAAACATTAACTAATGGAACAGAAAATTTAAGTTATGCCTTCAACTAAGAGGCAAACCCATGCACAAGACAGACCAGCATGTCTGATTAAGTCTGATTGCAATATTCACTAAAGTTTCATCGGCTCACTTTAAACCACCCAGTTCAAAAACAGGTGTCGGCAGGCCTTTGCATCGATAAATGTTTTTTATTTACTTTATAAATCTATTTGATCTGCTGAGTATTTAGTCTGAAAACACTCTAATGACACCAATAAATTATTTGTCACTCCTCAGACAGCTGGCTCATCCTTCATCACGGACTGGACTTGAATTTCTCATATATGCAGTGCCAAAACATTTGCATACCTTAGCTTTTAGCCAATAAGCCTGAATGTCAAATCACCCAGAACCCCCTCAACGCACAGATGATGCTCTCAATATCCTTTTCACACACATATTTAGTGGACCTATACTGACAGAGATAGTAGTGTCCCTGATCTGTGCTCTGTTCCATGTCCTAAAATCCTGTGCAGACCGGATATGTACTTCCAGAGAGACCCATGCGTGGGCTGATAAAATAACACTGTTGCCGTTGATCAATCTCTGAGATTTGTTCCCTCATCCATGATGGGCCAAGTCCCCTCATGACCCCTCCAATCCGCACTGAGCCCACATGCTGCATTATCCAGCTGATTAATTAAAGCCATCCACGATTCATCAATGGAACACTGGCCTGTAATTGTTGTTTTGCAGAGAGTAACAAATAAGTGTGGAGCTGCATGGACACAAGAAATATGTTGGCTTATTACAAGCTGTTGAGAGCAGGAGAAATCAATGCTCGAGGAGAATCCCTTTTTTTTTCTTGTTTCATGTCAGGGCATTTAAACACATCCTGGTTCAATACAACCCCGTAGAATGAGCTCTGATTGCACACAGCTATGCAACAATAAAGCAGAGCTGCTGAGGAGCACAATGGTAGCGAAACAAAACTAATTACAGTGACAAGTTAGGCAGGCGCCAGGTCTGTCAACAGAGGGGGAAGATGCTACATCTCCCAAAGGCAGGACCCTTTGGGACGGCTGACGGATACTCTAATTTTCTTTTCTGTGAAGAGCTCCGAGGTGGCCGAGAGACAAGGCACGCCAGACAAATTGTCTGTGACGACTTGATTGAACAAATCATGAACGTTGTGCGAATTGGCAAAAATTTGATTCAGTAGACAGATACAGTCACCTCTGATGTCTGGCTGTTGACTCTCATGTAATTAATGAACAATGTTGCTAATTACTCTTTAGCAGACAGATTAAGAAAACAAGCGAGGGAGGGTCAAGTGGTCTAATAACTGTGGTTTTGAGGAGCCACTGGGTTGTGTCTTGTGAAAGAAAAATACAGACACCATCCTGATAAATCCTTGAAGAGATACTATGTTCATAATCATGCCATGAACCAACAGTCTTGGATTATATCTGCTTACGATCATCCAGTACACTCTTTTGTATGGACATACATGCTCTTTGACATTTTAGACACATCTTTTTAAATATAAAACTTGACCTCTTCTAAGAAAAGTTTACTTCCAAATGCTTTTAGCTGAACAGCTGGTGTTTCTCGCTCCACAGCCTTAGAGACCACAATTTCTAACCATCAGAAGTGACCTTTAAAATCACCTGGTGGCCAGGGCAAAATGTAAAAAAGCTTCCCGAATAGAAACTTTTCCATTCAATATGAGAACATCTCTTAACCTATCAAAAATAAACTGTCTCTTGCAAAAAATAGGCACACCTTAAAGAATATTTATACATTTTAAATGTCAGAAAACTTCATGTGACTGAATTGCGGGAGGTTTTATTCGATGCGAAAGGTCTTAAAAATACTCTTTCAATCCTGGCCTTGGAAAAAGTTGTTGAGAAAACGGATCCAACATACCCTCATCATTTTATGTTATCTTCTTCAGCAGATTGCTTTTCTTCTCTGTTGACATCCTGAGAAGCATCTAACTATATGTTTCAAGTGCAAAAGACATAAGTAATGAGATACCAACAGCTATGTTACAAATTACAACTATATACAATCAACAATTTCATACCTAATATTGCTGAGCTTGTGAAAAATGTTGTTGTTGGTTAATGTAACTTTTAGTGAGGAACTGACCTTTAAAGGCTTTATATGTGATTTTTTGATCTAGCAGATGTCACCCTTAAGCACCAGCATGAAACCAAAACAACTTGCGGTGCATTGTTGTGTTAGCATGCTAATGCTAGCGATCTTTGTTATGCTCGTATCTTCACACTGCATGTAAATTTACCTGAAATGAGCGTGATCTAGAAACACAGTTAAGCAGTGAGTACAGTATGTTATTCTTCTTTTCTCTAGTCCCTCAATTAAACAACTTTTATACTCAAGGGGAGGAGTCAGCCGGCCGTCCCGGCGATGTAAACAAACTGAAGATATGACTTGGAAAACTCGGAAAACATCAGACAGTGGGACTCGGGTGTTACACCCATTGTAGACAGCCATGACTCACAGAGTTATTTTCAGAGGATATACTTGATTTATATTATATTTAAGTGTAAAAAATCGCATATAAAGCCTTAACATTTGTGTGACACAACCAATCAGTAATCTAGGTAGGAAGAAGTTAAATGATAACATTATCGGTTGTCTAACGATAGCTCATGGGTTGTCAAATATATTGTTTTAATTGAAAATACAGCTTCATGTGCTTTAAGATTTCCTCCAAAAGTTGTCTCATCACTTGATGATCAGTCAGGTTGGAGTAAAGTATAACAATTTTTAGGATTCCTATTATGCTTTACTTTAAAGTCAGCGTTGCAACATAACTGCACAATGTTAGTTTGCAACTATGAGCCCTTCCTCTGAGGACACTGGCTACCATGTGGATCTGGGTTATTGGCCTATAAGCTTTAAACAGGAAGCAAAGAACCTTTAAGTTAAGTACACTAATTTATAATTTAAGCATTACATAAAAATGTTCACTTTACAGGACAGCTCGCATTCAAATCTGCGCTGATAAAAGGGTTACTTTTAAATGATATTTTAATTTGTGACAGTGTTGCAATGCTTGAATTCATTTGACACACTTCTTTTATGTGAAAATGAGTCATTTGAAGACTTTGCTTACAGAATAGTTCTGCTGCCGGGGATGGACTCATCCCCCACTTTTGAAATATTGACTGATAAATTTGTGGAAGCAACATTTTTCTCAAACAGATATATTGCCTTTTTTATGGGAGAAGTCTTCAATTATTTAGTCAGCCAGTGGCAGAAAACTCCAGAGTTTGAAGTGATGGAAATCTAATATCTGTATCACATCCATCAAACCTTCGGGGAAGTTATTCAAACGAAGGATTTGCTTCCAAGAGGCGAGCACACACTCTCCTCTCACCATGAACACCCAAATTTAATTTGAAAATGGGCAGAAGGATTATTCCCATTATCCTGCTCCCAGACACTCATTTTTAAATGACAGACAGAAATATGCAAGAGGCTGTAATTATATTGGAGCACATAAAGGTTTTTCTTTTCCCCCCCACCATCCTTTGAGTGTACCATTGGTGCTTTTAACACAGTGTTCATGGTCACTGCATTGCAGTTTAATCACCCAGGTATTCATTTTTATATTAACACCTTCAAATAGACCAAACAGGACCCTGAATGCAGCTTAATTCTTGGTGTAATTATTTTTATAACAAATCTTTAACAGCAGAAAGAACATTGTGATAGCATGTGTGCTGCATGTTGTGCATATGAAACATTTGAATGAGCAATCTGAATTTAAGTTTTTGTACCATGTTGTGAAAGATAAATTGTCCTTACCACACGTACAGCAACTTTCCTTCAATTCACTTTGTCTTTAAAGTGTCAGATTGATCAAGATGCACCATCAGCTGTGCTGATACTTCCTTTAAAGTGCACAAGAAAGCTGCGCTTTATTGTTGCCATACCAACACCGACTGGGGAGCAATTTGGTAATCGTGCCCGTTTTCACTTGTTTTATTCTCTTTTATTACTGAGAGGGAAAATTCCCAGTCAGCACTCATGCATCTTAACATTTGTCTATAAGTAATGAAAACCCTTGGGGATGTTCTTTAAAAGAAACATTTCATCCTTTTAAATACATTTTGTAATCTCATAAATTTCCTATTATTCCTACTGGCGGTACAAATCACTCAGCAGACTCGTGGAAGCATTTTGTGGAAGAGAAGAGCGAGAAACACAAAAAAAGTGAAGAATAAAGGAAAGTGTTTACAAATGGAAGTGAAATTCAAGGTGAACATTGAAGGCATGTTTTTGGAGTAACTGTTTCAATAAGTATCTTTGAGATATTGCAGGAATGTTAGCAATAGCTCTGACACATCATACTTACTGTAGTTTTGCACATAGCAGTTTGATAGCAACTTTATGCGAAAACGTGTATTTTCTTGTAAATTTGGTGCCCATTAAATGTGGATTATTTAACATCTTGGGTACCCCTGTTTCAACGTTTGATTGTCTCATTCCTCATCAGTGACCTGAAAGCCAGTCCAATTCTCACTCTTGACAGGCCTCTTGTTCAGTCACTCTCTCTGTATCAATACTTAGCTCCCCCTTGTGAACAACCTTTTTGTTTTTCACCTTTGCCATGAGGAGCATACTAACAATATCGTGCCTCGACAGTTAATAGGAGATGTTTGAGTTCATGGCTTTTTCTAAAAAGCAGTGTCTACAAAGCATTGGACATTTCTTGCAGAAGATTAGACCAGCTAAAGCCAGGTTACACAATGCAAGAGTGCAGACTTTTGAATTGCAAAAAGGAAATTCCGAAGGCCTCATTCTCCCCCAATCAATCTCCACAATCAAAATAACTTTGGATCTGGTATTTTCAGGTAACACATGCTACAGTGTGCTGGAATGCTATTGGTGACATTTTAGGAGTGTTAAGTATTGACACACATGAAACAAATAAAAAGATAGGGGAAAACAAATAATTAAACTGCAGATTTTTTTACAGCTAGCTTTCTATGCTATTGGCAAGGAGCTGGCAATGCAGAAAGTCATAAACTTGGTCCAACTTCATGGCAATCCATTCGTCTTATTCGATCTAGTACCATGAACACATTCATTCATGGTGCCCAGAAGATGAACCCCCATGAGTTTGTTGACAACCTTTATGTTGGCATGACCTATAGCAAACCTTATTTGTTTCCACATCCAATGGGGACCAATGAAAAGATTGATGATGTATTCATGGTTCTGAGTGGATGAAAAATAATCTGATTAATGACACCCACACTTTCTGATAAGGCTGTCTGCAAGTGATCAGTTTTCCAGTTATTTGGTCCGAATTTCAGTTTTTCCCGTTTTAGTGACATAAATTACATAAATTCCAGCTTAAAGGAGCACTATGTAACTGTGGCACCTAGTGTTTAAAATGGGTACTACAGTCCAAAATTCAACAGATTGAAGAGAGCTGTCCTCCCCACACCCCCTCCTCCCTAGAGTCGATATGCAAGCAGGTTGCCATGTCACGGAAACCGAAGCTTCACTGTTTAGCCAGCTCTGCATCCGGTTTTGAAACCATTCTGCGTTCTAACCTCTCTACATTTTTCAAAAGCATCTCGCATATTTATCCTAGTTTGACCACGTTTCTGCTCGTGGAGCTTATTAGGAAAATGAGCTAAGGCTTTCTCAGTCAGGTAGAATCAGTTCTATCTGAACCAGTTTGCTTGCCGCTTCCATCCCTCTCCTGTTGGCCCACCTCCTCCGGTCAAAACAAATACAGACCCTTCCCGACCAGAGTGGAATCAAAACTAAGAAGGAGGACACACCGGCTGCTGCATTGTTGACGGAGAAGCCAGCACTTCAACATGTTGCCTTAATGTGAAGGTAATTTTATGATTTAATTAAGCAGATATCTTACATATTGGAACTTTAACTTTGTGTTTTGGGCTAATTAACAAATCATGTTACTTTTATCTGATGGGTTTTACCTTATCAGGCCTCAAAGCTGTTAAAAGTCCACAGGTAAAAGAAATCATAATTGAGAAGCACAACAGGATCATGACTAATGGAAAGTTTGTTAAAACTAAAAATACAGCAAAGGGTTTTCCAATGAATCTATTTTGCTTTTAGGTTCGTAGCTGTGTATGATCATAATCAACCCTGAGGGCAAATTGCTTTTCAGCTGCTTCATTGCTTTCTGACTTCTATTTAATATTCCAGTGCGTCAATGTTTTCAAGGTTACACACCAGAAAGAAATGGGACAGAAACACCACTGGGATTCCAACAAAGCAGCACTCAGAGTTTTGGGCCCGTAAAACTTTGTTCAAATCGAGTTATGAATGGTGAATTTTATCAGCTTGAAACAGGACAACATCGTTTGGTTTTGCACAGATTTGTACGAGTCACTCTTCAGCTTCTTCTTTCAATTCCAGTTGAATGCATGAGAAGCTTTACTATATGATGTATACAGATGACATCATTAGGCTGAAACATGCATAAACCTTAGCTGTGAAAATGGAACTCTGCTGCTTCTGACAAAAACTGGCGGTTCCTCTCACATCTCATCATTGCTGTCAAACCCATAATCACAGTAACAAACGCCTTCTCAGGTGCTATAACACGCCATACCAAAAAACGTTATCTCCCCACGGTCTTATCATCTCCCAGCAGCTCTAGCGAGGAATATACGTCTCCAGGGGCGAGGGGGGGGGGGGAATTGACTCAGGTAGTCAGGCGACTTATTATCAAGTGAAATCATTTCCGCCAACCTGCTGAGCTCGAGGTGTTAATATGGAGGCTTCTGGAAAAATCTATCTTGATGGAGCGACGGGGGTTTGTGAGCTGCTTGGTAACAGAGGTTGTGTGTTTGTCTAAATGTAAGGTAAAGTAACGCGAGTACGGTCCCAAGTGATGTTGAAATTAAATCATTTTATGTAAAGAAGAGACAGTAAAAGGGTACTGCGGCTCGGCTACACCAGCAGGGAATGGAATTCTTACAGAAGCGAATGCAGGGATTCAGTAATCAGAGCGCTCTTTTTTTTTCTTTAGTTCAGCAGTAATTGAGTCCATTTAAGGCTAAAGAGCAATGTTGCAGAATACAGTCCTGCTGTGGTTGCAATGTTGATATTTTGATATGTTTTGCTCACTCAGAACAAGCATTGATAAAATTTGCTGTACTGAAAGTGAAATAATCATAAACACATATTTATACTATAGCCTTTAACACTTCTTGGTATAGCCAACGAAAAAGATACAGTGCATACAGACACTAGTTACATAATGCACCACCATCCCTCCGAACGAGTCAACAATGGCCAGTTGTTTCACATCCGATTGGAATACCAATCTCCTGGTTTAGCATCACAGATTTTGCCTCATCCATCTCTCTGGACCGCCAACTAAAGCAAACCTCTCTGCTCTTCTTCAGCTTTACTTTGACCACAGCATTTGACCAGATGAAATTTGTATGTGTTTGGCTGCTGACCATGCCTCTGTATTTCATGAGTTGGGCGTTAGAACAAGCTGCGAAGGACCCAGTTTAGACTTTTACAGTATTATTTTTAAATGCAAACCAAGCAAATACACGTGCACAAAGATGGATACAACTCTGACCTGTGATGTATTCTCGCAATATGTTGGTGTTATTACACACACATGATAATAATCTTTACTCCTCCCAAGTGTTTTAACACCAGAATGCGATCCGTGGACATTGCCATGAATCTGCCTCTACGGGGTCTTTTGTGCTGCGATTATGGCAGCTGAGATAACACCAAACTGGCGATAAAACTAGCCATTCCTCCCCTTTTCCCTTTTTTTTTCTTATAGAGCAGCAGGATGGAAATGGCAGCAGTGAGTTTAACACAAAGCGGCCAAACAGAATGCTTAATGAGCTGGTGTAGCATTTATCTGATCCCTGATCAGTGTTGCTTACAAAGAGATGGGAGGAAGCAACAGGTGTGAAACCCATGAAACGCTTTTGAGTTGATTATATCCATTCTGCCAATCATTCATTTGTTTGCAGGTTTGTTCCAGCACATTCTCACTATAAAGTCCTCCAAAACATTAGCTTGGTTAGGGCCCAACTCGTCAAATATTTGATGCTCTCTCGCTCATGGATTCTAATAGGTGTTTTAAGTATGTTGTTTTAGGATAAAGAGTTTGGAACTGCATGGCATGGCAGTAAAAAAAGTAAGGGTTAAGTACTTTGATGAAGTTGACTTCTTTTAACGGGACCTCTGTTACTTATCTATATCTAGCGCTGCCGCCTTCAACTGACCCAGGCTCCATTAACTAGCCAAGTAGGGCCAAGGCCAATACTACCTACCCTACCTCAAAATGCAGTTGCTGGTCTCCTGACTGTGAAAAACAGGACCACATTAAACTTGTGTTGCTCTCCCTGTTTGTTACAGGACTTAGTTGCTGGCTTTTGAACCTCTTAACTGACTGGCAGCACCCTACCTAGATGAACTTCTCTATACTCAGACCAGCTGCTCAGCTACTACTCAATGTGCTAAAAAAAAAAACTAGGCTAAAAACCAGTGGGCAACTGAGCCTTTGTGGAAGCTGGCCCCAATGTGGGACACATTTCTTTCATTTTTACCATTTTACTCTGAAAAGCACTGTGGTCCAATTTAGTTGTTTTTAAATTTGGCATGTTAACTTGACTTCAAACTTCAACATGATGTTGCTTTTGGGTTATAGCACTCTTGACTGATGCCTGGATCATCACATTTTGAAACATAGAGCCACAGACCAAGCTGCTGTATTCGACATGTTTGGACAGAGAATGTGTTTGTTTTTATGCTTATGAGTAGTTCTAACTCTGATCTTCATGTAGCCCTGGAAAACCAACGCTCATTACATTTCAATTAAGACAGCAAGTGCATGTTCACATGTATAAATTAATCTGTAATAACATCAAAAATGTCATCTCAAGGATAGGACACATTTGAAATAAAACTGAAAGTTACCAACTCATGTTTCTATAGCGATAAATTGGTAAGTATCAAAGAAAAATAGGCCTACAACAATCACTTCATGACACTAATGACCCTGCCTTCACCAGCCTTAAAATATTTCTAAACCCAGCTGTCACATCCTTTACAGTTTGTCAGATGGAGTTGTCAGAAATGTCGACAATTTAATCCGGTTTTGCTATAATTGCGGCTCATTGATTGATAATTGTTTTGATTGACGTGCGGTGAGACACTAATTGGGAGCTCCTGGAGTTATCAGAGACATTAGCAGTTGTCTTTGTCCCCTTGCAGACGACGATCATTACAGCAGGTTGATTGACAGGCACATGAATGGAGTCTGCCAATTTGACTTGAGTGTGTCAAAACAGAATCACACGTGAGCAGTGCACCCAAAACACATGTGGAAGATGTTGGCATCTAACATGCTTGTAGAAGCTTTTAATTATGAATTGTATGAACAAGTCACAAGGAAGAATTTGTGGTGCAGTCCCTGTTGCATTTTAAGAGGAACATGACTTCCCGAACAAAATACAAATCTTAGTATTTTTTGTGAAAAAGTGCACTTTGATTTTGGTTTTTATTCAATGGATTTTTCAAAGGTAGAGTAAGTGGCATTTTTCTATCCACTGTCCCATCTCTCAAATAAAGGCTGACAGAATAATTATATAATTAGCTATATAAAATCTGACACATAGGTGTAAACATTTAGCAAAACTTGATCTCTTCCTAAGAACCAAGAAGGTACAACTTTTCCTAATCAAGTGATTCCGTAATCGTATTTAAATCAGCATACATAAGGCATTATTGTGGGCTAATTTTGAATTTAAAAACTGCCCCCATATATCCACAAGTTCCTGAATACAAAAGGTATTGAGAAATTGTAGGATTTTGTAAAAAAAAGGAAAAATGTAAACAGTAAAAAACCCTAATCAATTCATATTCTAACTTCGGTGAATATCAGTGAATATACTTTAGTTACCTTAGACTTCTGACACACACTGGCACACAGTCAGTCATTACTGAGCATTTCTGAACCCTCCAAAAGAGACACCTTCATGAACAGACATGAACACACACACACACACACACACACACACACACACACACACACACACACACACACACACACACACACACACACACACACACACACACACACACACACACACACACACACACACACACACACACACACACACACACACACACACACAGAGCCGAGCTCTGCTGCAGCCTAGGCCACAACCTTTCCAAAGCCAGTGCACGATTCATTTGATCCATGATTCCATGAGTCAAAGGCCGAAACGCTAACCTTTCACAATGACAGGACCGCGGGGGGAGTCATGACACAGACAGAAGATTGTCTCCTGCTACAGCTCCGGGGTTAGAGACACAAAACTCACTCCATTTCAGGTTGATGCTGCACTCCTATTTTTTCCTTTGAGAGAGTGAAAACATTCCTGAATTTAGATATAACTGACACTAATTAACTGCATGTCAGCTTGTTTAATACATTTCCTCTCAGAAATATTCTGAGCTTTTGGCCTCGTTCAAAAATGTGCTCCCCGTTAAAACTTTAAAGCATCAAAAGAGAATGATAACAAGTTAAACAATCTTGATCTAAGGGCAGTTCTTAATATTTCCATATTAAGAATAAGAAAATATTTTTACCACTGCAGTACTAAATTCTGTTAACGCTCCTTTAATAATTAAACGCAAACATCATTGTCCCGAGGAACCAGTCTGTCTTTTTGCTCATGTTGGACACAATCCCTTCAGTAAAACTGTTTAATCTTTTTTGCCCAACCCAATAAGTAGCTATCGAATGGTTAGTAGTCAGAAATGGTCGTCACAGAAGGTATGGCACTTGTCAGGGCAAGACATAATTTTTCATTCCGTGCTTGTCAACATTTTGAAGGTTCTGGGACTTTAGTATGATACCGAGTCTTAACCCCCACTAAGCGCTGTGATTGGTTGTTTCCCAAACTTGTTTATCGTCGAATGTTCCTGTGCACAGCGAGAGGCTTTAGGAAGTCAAGGTGGGAGTATAAAGAGCCACAGAGTGTCTTGATGGATGGCTCCAAACAACACAGTTCATTGGAGACTTGGGTTTGTGTTCTATATCAAACAAAGAAGTAAACATTGACTTATTTTTGTTTTTAACCCAAACCATGCACTTTTTAAAACCTAACCAAGAAGTTTTGATGCCAGTACCCTAAAGCAAAAGCAACATTTTTAGCAAGTGATGTAAAACACTGCAAGACGAATAAATTGTGCTTGACTCTGAGGGAAAAGACCTCCCAGGTGCTACATGATTTAACACATTATAACCATAGCTTGGCCACTTGAGATCCACCACATTACATTTCTGGCCACGAGGGATGCACCAGATGGATCCTTTGCTGTCTGGTGAAAGGAGAACACATTTGAAACGGAAACTTTGATGTGCCACTTTGACACAATTGGATTTCAAATGTCCCCTCACAATTTAATCAAATGGGACTCTTTACAGATAACTTAACTTTATTGGTTTAAAGATAAAGTTTTACTATAGATTAAAAGTCTCCCACTGTTCACTTTGTGTTAAAAAAACAGTCAATAAAAAAAGAGACCTGAGATTTATTTTTTGTCTTAGTTTGTTAGACCCAAATTAATCTTTGTCTGCGGTGAAATCAAAGGAATATTCTGGGACTGACAACACAGAGTAACAAAACACTGGATGATGGAGTGCTGAAAATTATTTTGAGATAAATTGATATTCTACGCTGTGAAGGTCACAGACCCTTGGGATTAAATGCACAGCACATTGTTTTTTGTTGATTGATTCTTGGTCGTGGCTATTTTTCTTGTTGGTCCGCTGACATACTGTGCATTAACGACACACACACAGAGCCAGAGGAAAGAGGAGATTGAACAGTGTTGACGAGCAGAAATCGTTTTCAGATGCACTTGTGTTTCCGATGAAGCTTGAAGCTTTGTTATCTGAGGGTGGAAGCATGCCTTTCAGAGTAAATGTTGAATGATAAAAGAGTGTATTTATCATGATCAACTTATGTCTGTTTTTGACTTTATTACTGAAATTTAAATTTTCAACTCAGTTCAACAACAACTCACCTAGACTTCAACAACTTCTTCTTCTCTCTCCGTTTATTACCGACCTTTCAGTCCTGGATTATCTATTTTATTTTGTTGCTGTTATTTAGGTTTCCTGTTTTCTAATAACTCTTAAAATAAGGTTGGTTTGTCATATCAATTATAATGTAGATTTGAGATGTTTCAAAGCAAACTTAAATATTTATAATTGACGACAAAAGTGTTAACAATTTCAGAAATTAGGTAATTTACTCAATTAGGTTATTAAATCGATTGTTATTAAATCTATGTGTGCAGTACAGGTCATTACATACAAATTAAATGGCAAATACATAAAAATAGTTTTTTTGGTAAACCTGATAAATTTGCTCGACTTTAACCGAGTGCACAAACTGATTTCAAATATATAAATGATGATTTAAAACATATTTAGGGTCATTTCTGCATAAATTTCTCTAAACCTCTGATACTCTAATATGTAGCTAACTGCTAACTGTAAGATGTCTTTACTTTGATCAGCTACACTCAGAGTAAGGTCGCTAACGCTGGCTAATGCTAGCAAACTTTTGAGTAGACTTGTTCAATTTTGATACCCTAAACAGGCTTGCTTAAAAAAAAAAAACATAATCTTGTTTGTATTAAAATATGAAATCAAAAAGTAGCCCCTAAAAACTTCTACGTTAGCTATGCCATGTTTAATTAGCCTTCATTAGCTTCATGTTGCTAGGCGTTTGTTTTAGATTTGACACACTTATTGGAAGTAAAAATATGTTTTTAGCCATTTTCACCTGACACTAGTCCAACAACTAGCTTTTTTTTTTGCAGTGGCAGAGCTCACAACCCCACTTTCAGCGTGCTTTTCACAAGCGTTCATGGTTGCTAGGTTACGAAAGTAGCTCAATGCGCTTAATATTTGCTTCCAATCAAGTAATCGTCACCAAGAAAACATGACAGTAATGTAAAGACCTGGAGACTTTACCCTCAATAAGACGAGTCAGATTCTCCTCCGCCAGTGTTGTTGACAGAGCTGATATCAGAGGTCCCGCCCCTTCTTGATTCTGATTGGTCAGTGAGGAATGAGCGACATCGACGAGAAGTTTAACTTTTTTTAATATTCTTGCTGCCAGTGCAAAAAAAACCCCAAAAAACAGCTTTATTGGACAAATGCCCTTAATAAATAAAAATGTATCCTCTGAGGTCATATTGTGTTTTAGTGTTTTAGTGTTTTGATTTAAAACTCCAGTCCACAGGCAAGCTGACTAACATGATTAATGAAGCTGAGCTCAATAAGTCACAAAGATAATTTTCCATAAACTGCTTTATTGGTTCAACATTAACTTTAATACCCACGACAGAGTTCGCATGTTACTACTCACTTATGTTACACTACAGTTAGAAGCTGGAGGGAACATTGACTCCTGACAAAAATGCTCTTTCCTCCATGTTCGCACCGTCTTAGCAAATCAGTCAGGCATTTTCCAATTACAGCTCTACAGTCAGCAGCCCATTCACAATCACCAGAGCAGACACAAACAAGAAGATTAAGAATAAATGATATGACACACAATCACGTATCTAACCAGACCATGACAGAGCTAACCCAACACAGCCTGACTGCTCATAAGAAAAAGAGGAAAATGGAAATTATTATATGGAAACAGTGCGAGGGGGAAGAAAAAAGGCGAAAAAGATTTGTGTTGACGATAGAAGTTGTTGTGATTGATTACATGTGATGTAGAGCAATTAAGAGAAATTAACAATTTGCATTTTAATAACATTATTATCATCAGTTAGATTATTTCATTAGTCTTGATTAGTTTGGTATCAGTATGACAAGTGCAGCTCAATAGAGCATGATGACACTAATAGAGGGCTGGGGGACGTAACAGAGCTGAGACAGATATGACAGGAGATAGCAGAACTGTGGGGATCCGGGGGGGTGCATGTATGTATGGGGAGGGGGATTTTTTATCAGCTAACAGACTGTAAGGACTGAATATTTAAACTGTTAACACAAGAAATAAAAATCCCGCTTGGTTGACGCTAATGTTGCTCTGTGTTAATGTTGTGAATGGACAGAAAAGTTCTGGCTGAGGAAGAAGTGCCTCTCCTGTATAATGTAAGATCTTCACTTGGTCCAACAACTATTCTTAATCTCACACAGTGCACATTGTCTTTGTATACCTTTCATGTGCTGTAAAATGCTCCTTTTTATAGTTAAAGGCTTTATATGCAATTTTTCACACTTAAATGTAGAAACCAAGTTTATCCTCTGAAAATAACTCTGTGAGTCATGACTGTCTACAATGGGTGTAACACCCGAGTCCCACTGTCTGTGATGTTTTCAGAGTTTTCAGAGTCCTATCTTCAGTTTGTTTACATCGCCAGGACGGCCGGCTGACTCCTCCCCTCGTGAATAAAAGTTGTTTAATTGAGGGACTAGAGAAAAGAAGAATAACATACTGTACTCACTGCTTAACTGTGTTTCTAGATCACTCTTGATGTTACAAGACAGAGCCAGTATGTGATTTCTTTAAAGAATTCATTTGGAATTTTCTCTAGTTTTGATTTGTTCTGTGCCAACTGTTATTGTCTGTTATTGGTTCATTTGATGTGAAAATTCTTGTGAGGAACAGCAAAGAAATAAACCTTCTCTCTCTAAAGCAACAACAATCCTCGATAACATAATGACTTGTTTAGAGCCTCTGAATGTTGTGGGTCAACATCTTAATGAATGCTAATTTTAAAGTTTAGATAATGTTCTCCTTAGGAGGAAGGAACCATTTTCTGCCCGCTAATCTGTAGATCAGCACCAGCATGTCCCATGTGCACTTTGTAATTAAGACAATTACTAAATGCAGCACTTGTGTACTGAGTGTTTGCATACAGCACATTTTCTCTGCATGGTTTTACATAAATTAAAGTATGCTCTAATGGAAGACAATTACTATTACTGCCACATACTGTTCCAGCTTTCACCTTCTGTCCTCAGTGCCTCATCTCCCTCATTGTCGTCAACCCCAAATCTTTTTTGACAACATTGCTCCGGTCAAGGACAATTTCCTTTTTTTGAAAGTGTTTGACTATTGTTTGTGTGTTTCCCAAGAGCAAAGGCTTAGGTAATTAATGAAGTCAAACGGCGACTACGCTAATTCTCTTTAGTGATTATGATCGTTAATTAATGCTAACGTAGTGAGATAAGACAACGACCCAACAATTAATTCCGCCAAAGCCTGGAACAGCAGAAAAAAAAAAAACTGTTCCTGCTCTTGAAAGTGCATGACCAGTTAGAGATCTGTCTGCAGCTGTGTGTGGTGACTGTATGCACAATTGTGTGTGTGTAGATGTGTTGTGTATGTTTCCATGGCAAAACCTATGGTTGGATTCATTAAGCTTATAAATGACTGTTATGTGTGTGGTCAGTCTTTGTATTCTGCATTCAGTTTCATTAACTTTGTATCTGTTTACTGCTTTATTTTTTTATGGATTTATACAGGAGGTTGTCACAAATTGTTAAGATTGCATCATGTTATGCTAAATTGGTTTTATATCTACGTTTATACTTCTTACATGTTTATGTGTAACGGTTAATGATTACACAATAGCATCTTATTTGAACCAGGTCCCTTAATTACTCAAATAGTAAGAGGAGTAGATTATTTCTTTGTTGTAACAATGCTTCTTGGCAATAAATCTTATACCGTTGGAAAGCCTGTTTATTTCCCTTTTAAATGGGGCCACATTTGTAAGGCACATGCATTTGTGGGATGAGCAGCAGAGCTGAGTATGTGGGTTGCACCCATGACAAACTTGCCAAATCTTCTCTGCCAATGCCAAATGTCATGTTGATTTACGACCACCTCTAAAAGTACAGGTGCAGGAGATTTTATGTCATTTTCCTTGGCTGGGGTGAACCAGGTATGCCATGTTGTAAGGATGGAGTCCGGCAAAAAAAAAAATTGAAAACAACTGTAAAGAACAAGTGAAGTTAAATTCAGCGTAAGACACATTTGAAAACTTTCACAGTTTACCTGACAATGTCTATTTAAAAGCCTCGTCAGATATAATAATTCAACTTTGGTCACGACAAAACTAGAGGTTTGATTCGGTCGTGTCTTTGTATTATAGTGTCATACCTTAAATAATGAGGAAGCAACTGAAAAAATATCTCCACATCTATCTTTTGCCAATTCCCATAACCTCACCCTCCACAATTTAGGGACGGTACCTAACTAATTGCTAATAGATAAGAGCTAATTGGCTCCTCTCCATTGTCAGGTCATCCTTTCACAGCATTTAATATCAGATCAGTCATTCCTGTGCTTGACGACACATTTGGACAACAATAATTAGAATGTATTCTTAATCCAATTATTACGAGCACTAACCTTTTTAATGAAGACATTTTTGATAGATTGTGAACATTATCTATTCAGGGTACTTCATCTTTTCATGTCAAAAAAGGGTGTGTATCTCAGCATCTTAAAGCTCGTTTCAACACACCAGACATACACAGGAAACCCTACTGGAGAACATGATGATGAGCAGGCAGCGTGACCATGTTGTCTTGGATGAAAGATCACTTTTGCAATATGCTGCAATTTGTGCATTTAAAGAACATCTTTATTCTTTTGAAAATGTCTCAGTATAGATTTATGCATTCATCTTTCTGACATGTCTTTCCACTATATGTTCACTGATCTGACACAGGGCTGAAAAGTCACTGCACAGGAGCGGTTGAGTGCACTGGGCATTATATAGGTTATGGGGCTTTGAAACCAAGCAAAGATTCCCTTTTCATCATCTGTTCTATGACTGTGATTGTGTCTGAAACTGTGGGGTGCGGTGCATCTCCTTATGTTCTTTTACTGCCTGTGAAATTGTGTTTGTGTGGGTGCTTTTCCGTCCTGTATCATCTGTTAACTGCGTGGGTGGATGGATGGATATGTGATGTGAATCTGTAGCGACTGTCTGAGCAGAGGGGGCGTCTCAAAAAGGCTCGCCTGCACGTGATGTGTTACAACACAGGGAATGCCTTTTTTTTTCTTCCAAGATCAATAAACAGCTTAACCAAGTATTCCACCATCGTGCTCTCCTTGGGGAGTCTCAGGCACCAGGGGAATTTGGGGAAAAGCCACCTCAGGAGGAAGGTGTTCTTTAAGAAAATCCCCCCCAACTTCCTCTTAAGTAAGGAGAATTGATATACAGCAGCGAGATCCCTGTTCATTTGTAGGGTCATTTATATCATTATTGCCGTTCTGGTGCTCTGGAAGGCTGAGGCAGTCGCTCCAAAGTAAATGGATTTCACAGGCGTGGGGAAATTGAATGGATATATTCAGTGAAATGTTTGCGACGGGAGAAAAATATTGGGCCAAATTGAGGTAAAATTCCCCTTCGGGGCTCCGTTGTGTCTGGATTTGCTGTGGCAAGGAGAAAGTTTTACGACAAACAATGAATATATTTTACCTGGAATGGAGTCGAGGACAAAAAGGCTTTATTTGTGTGCTATGTTCTGCTGATCCTGTCACACATATCCGAGCCGAGGAACACAGATCAGCAAAAAAAAAAAAAAAAAAGGCAGAAGCTATTCAGGTTATAATTTGGTCGAGTGAATTAGACCCAAGAACTGACAGGCGCTCTAAATGCACTGCTAATGGCGAAGCAGAGCGCTAGGTTGCAATTTTCTCCCAATGACTGATGGTTAGGTTTCACTCCTCAGCATGAATGTCCTCAGATATTTCACATTTAAGAGGTACTTATAAACAAGGTTGTGCAGGAGATGGAGGACTGAGCTTTTGTTATGACACAAATTGGGTTGCCAACACAACAATAATCACACGCCAATGTGACTATAACCTAAAATTCAGAACAGCCTCCTAACTATATTATCATTATTTATGCGTCAGAAACATACAAGAAGTTTAATAAATACCAGACCAAGATATTATGGAGTTTCTGTAAATCTCTTTATATATAGGTTTTAATCTAGTGGCAAGTTCTGGTGTTGAAAAATGAAGTCAATGCAAAAGCACAGAAATACTGAAGTTCCTCAAGTGTCCAATTAATGCTTTCTCCAAAAGACTTTGAGGTCCCATACACACCAAATACAGCATTAAAATGTTTACCGCCTGGTGTAAAAACAATTTGGTTTTATTGGCTCATTTCCGCTCGCTGTCAGGGGTGTACTTTTTGTAAATGACTCCTGGTAGTTGTTTTTAAGCCTTAGATTTATGCATAATTAGGGGTGTGGCTGAGTTGACTGACAGATGACACATTGTAGGGGTTAGCGATGAGCTTTAAGGCCCGCCTAACATCCACCTCTGCTTGTTGTTTGGGATAGCATTTATGGCAACCGCCATAGTTAGACTTTAGACTTTATTGTCCCCATGGGGAAGGCTTCAGAAATCTGCTTCAGAGACCAATGGATGATGTCACTGAGACTACGTCCATGTTTCATACAGTCCATGGTTTAACTGAGTCGGGTCTAGCTCAGATGTTTGTTACAAAAACCCCTGCTATTTACCCACCCAAGCAATCAAAGGAAAAGGTCATATTGACACCTATTCAGCTGGGGTTCGGAGCGAGCCGTTGATGATCAATGTTTGGCGACAGGTGATCTGCAGTGGTAGAGGGACTTTAGCTCCACAACAATATAGCACTAGCTGACACAGAGCCAGCATTTAGCATTACATTCATAGCTTTGAGAACAAAAATGGCATTGAGAACTACGTGTATTCAAACTGCTAACTGTGATTTGGATTTAAAAAAAAAAAAAGCATTTTGTAACTCACCAATTTAAAAATATAGACTTGCTTTTGATTTTTTGTCTGATTCTGACTCAGACAATTAAAACATACTGTTGTACTTTAGGGACAGGAAGTAGCCTTTAACAATGTCAACACTAATGAAACTCACTGCAGCAGACAGGCAACACAGATAGACAGTGAACATCTACTTTTTTCACATCAGTTAACCGTTCGCTTATTAATGGGCAATAAAAAACGATTTATACAAGGAAAAAGTTACATATAGGACCTTTAAATGTGTGGGCTACTTTGTTTAGCAAAAGGGGAACGGCCTAAATTTTGGTATGTCAGCGCTCGCCGTGGGGTATTTTGGCTTCAATATTGTTTTTTACTACAGAGGGAAATGGAGATGCGTCATCCATCTTGGTATACAGTCATGAAGTCAAATTCAAAGCATGATGTTTCGGTCTGCAATACTGTGATTATCATATTTGCCATTAGGTACTGTGTACCAAACCAGGCAGGTATCAGTCAGAATGTGACATAGCCAACAGTTTTGAAAAATGGTCTGAGGAACAAATTTAGCTCCTGTTCAACCAATGTTTTGGTAATTTCGTTTTTTTGGCTAGGGAGGTGAATAGGGAATACATATTTCTGTCTTAGTTCTTTACGTTTATTACTTTACTTAATTTAATTATATTAAAAGAAAAAAAAGGTCAATCCTCTGACACATTTGTTATACATTATGCTGAAACGTCTCACTTTAACAATGCCATAAGGATGGTGAGGTATTTATATATCTTGCACTGTTTCCAGACAGTCGAGGTGTATTGTGGGAGCCAGAAAGATGACACATCTATAACTGATTATTATGCTTTAATCGACTTTAATCACCTTGTGGATTGAACTGTTTTAATAAAACCCCCCGTTATTGAATCTTTCTGGGAGTCCCCTGGAAAGACGCTCTGTGAGTGTCTAATAATCATGATGAATGGCTTGTTAATG
Source organism: Labrus bergylta (assembly GCF_963930695.1). Lineage (NCBI taxonomy): Eukaryota > Metazoa > Chordata > Actinopteri > Labriformes > Labridae > Labrus > Labrus bergylta. Next base: position 4,313,576 of record NC_089214.1, on the reverse strand, counting down.
GTGTTTGACTAGATTTGGTCACCCTCAGAGGAGTGCGTGCGAGTGCAGACAGTGACAAAAGACTGAAAGAAAGCAAAAGTTGAAAAGAAAAAAGAAAAAGGTATTCTTAAAGAACAAAGTGATTTTTTTTATTCCCCCCAATCCATAAATGACCAGCTGGCCCAATTAGGCGATGATTTAAAGGAGGCACCTCTCGACCCTGAAGACACTTCATAATCACTGCAAAATCATTAAACGGTGTGTGTGAAGCAAAGCGGCTGGATAACAAGGTCTGATTCGTCGCCCATTACAGCTGGCCTGAGTCCCAGCAGCAGCAGCCCCTCTGCATAGGCTGCTTCTCAGGCTTCTGCAGGCCGAGGGATGACTTTGAAAGAGTGCTCAACAAAAGCCTTTGCCTTTTGCATGCAGTGGAGCACGCCACGGGTTTCACTCCAAAAGTGCAATTTATAATCTGTGTGACAACTTCCCTCCCTGGCTGGGCGCGAAAAAAAGCATCACTCACAGCGTCTGTGCTTTGCATATTGCCAGTCAAAAGCGTTGAATGGTGAGATGTAGCCTCCCTCCCGTACCATTGATCATGTAGCGGACTGCGACTCCCATGAGCTGCGCACATTAAGGCCAGTGACAAGCGGAAAACATTACAAATGAGCTTTAGCAAATTTGCAAGGCGGTGTCACCTCTTTGATGTATAGATAAGTGAATGCAGGATTCTTCCTCTCTTTCCGGAGATTCCTCTTCACTCTCGCCAGTTAAATCTCCCCTTCCTCTTCTTCTCCTCCATCTTTTAAAATGAACAAAAACTACTGTTATTCTATTACTACAATGGCCATTACAGTCAGGCATTTATTATGGTAATCCTCCTGTTACTGCAGGTCGTGTACCAATGTAAAAGAATATTTCTTTGTCTGTCTAATGTCTATGCAGAGGTCCTGTGGACCTTTAAAATGTAGCTTTAATCCTAAATTGTTCCGGGTTTTGTATCACAGGACCTGTCAGGTGACCTCGGGGTGTTTATATGTGGAGGTGTGTCTATTCACTTGTTTCATGTCTGATGAAGGGTGAGGGCCCGAAATGTTACATGTGATATTCCATTAAATTCTACTTAATTGGAGCAGCTTCTGGTGTGCGAACTCTGTACTTTTTTTTTTTTTTTTTTTTTTTTAAATCTCTTTGGATGTTTTTTGTCCAGCACCCAAAACTTTCTCGGATGTGCCTTTTTGACATTTTTGTACAACAAAACAACAATTTCGAACAACAATTGCCATGGCTGTCACTCTGACTCACGCATTTTTTGCTTATTTTTTTCATTCATCAATTAAAGATCTTATAGGAATGAATCTTGGATAATTTGAAGCCTCAAAGGGTTAACATCTTAACCTTTAATCTTAACCATGGTCAGTAACCTCAGAAGAATCAGTTAAATCAAAGTAGTATCCATCATTTCAATCCAAACATTAAAACATCACCAACATGGACCTCAACATGCCTCTAAATTGCCTAAAAATTTATCACCTTATTAATATACAAAAACATGCTGGTAAAATATATTAATGTAAATTCCAAATCAAGCATTCTCCTCCGAGTCGACTCTATTAGACAAGTGAGTAATGTGACTGCTCTGAACATTCAAGATTTAACTACTCTTTTTGGTATTTGGTCATTTTGATGAATAACAATGTTAGGGTAAAGAAAACCCCCATTGCAAAATTGCATTTGCAATTGAAGAGGAGTCGAAATGACAGCCTCAGTAGCTGCAGTGTTAAACAAAAGTGAGAGTCCCTGCGATGAACACGTCGTGCTTCTGATGAGGCCGAGGGGCTGAGCGTGTCATAAATCATGCTCTGAGAGCGAGGCGGTCGGGGGAAATTGTACTATGATAAATATTGAGAGGTGGAATGAGCAATAGTTTTGTCACAATGCAGGGGCGCCTACCCAGCTCCCCCTCACCTCCATTCACTATGAAATGTGGCTTTGTGATCTGGCCTGGGCAGAGGGGCTGAGCTGAGAGCGGTAATTCAAGTTGCGTTTTGAAGCTGGAATACAGAAAAAAAAAAAAAAAGCGTGTGATAAATGATTATCCGAGCAGCACATCTTCTACTTTTTTTTTTTTTCCAGCGCTCTGTCAGACTTGGATGACTCGTAATTGAGAGAGAACATGCAAACAAAGCTGATGATTTGCCTCCCACATTACATTTCCCCCCCCCCCTCCCTCCCTCCGCTTCCCCTTGAGGCTCTCATGCATCTTTCACTAAGTACAGCCAGGAGTCTACTGACCCCTCCCCTCACATATGACATTAAAAAGCCGACTTTTCCCTCACAAAAGATAGAAGTCAGAGTCTCCTGTTTGTATGATCTCACACTGTCTGGGATGAGTTTGGTGTTGTGGACGCCTGAGGGTTTTTTCTTCCCTGAGATTAAAAAAAAGTTTTGTTGGCACTCGGTGAGAGGACAAAACGTTCATGTTAAAAACAACTGTAGTGAGTAAATCGCTGAGCATGTACATCAAATGGTCTGCTTTCGAAAAGTATGCTCCTGAATTATGAAATGGCTACAACCGTGCCCCATATTGGCTCTAAGAAGTTACTGAATAATTAAAAAACAAAGGCTTAAATATTCAATTTTCAGCTGACAAATTGGTTGCAGTCATCTCATCTCATGTCCGACTCGACCATCCGTCTTTACGGGTCAGGTAGAGGTCAACTAGGTGCGACTCAGATTTGACAAAAAATTAAGTCAAACACACACAGATGCAAGTCGAGAAATATAGGCCACATTATGAGTCATAACAGAGTCATTATTCTTTTTATATCTTCAACACCTACTTTCATGTGTCTGTGAGGTTTCGGGAGTTTTGAGAAATGGCGAGACACTTAACACTCCCCTTTGGATTCTCTTATCTGTAGTGACACCTACTGTATATGCAGGACTCAATTAATGCTCACTGGATGTTTGCCAGATATTAATCTTGGACAGAAAAGCTCCTGGAGTGAAGGGTGGCTCTGCAAAAGCCACTTCCTACACCAGCCAATAAACCCTTCAATATACTCCAGAAGCTCTTTGCTGATGTTTGGACATTTGAAGGTGCTTTCAGGTAGGATGCAGTGTGGGCTGTGCTCGTGGTGACTGAAACGATAGTTGGAAAAATAGCTACTTTGGATGCACAGTATGTATGTATCCGTCCACTATTCTAGCAGAAGGCCCTGGCTTTTCTTCTGCTGAGGAGGAGGAGGAGACGTGCTGCACAGAAGAAGAGAGTGTGGATTCATAAAATCTTCAGCACACGACAGGATTTGGGGGGAGTTTAGGCTCCTTCAAACCGCTTTTCTTGCAGATGTCCTGGTAGGACTTGCACCTGGTATAATGGAGCTCAGGAAAGTGGGACACCGTTTGTTGTGATCTGATCTTCCCTCCTATAGGACGCGCTCGGCGTGGCGCAGACACTCTCCTGCTCTCCATGCGACACATAGACAATGAATGGGTCTGAGAGGGGCGTGCAGCACCCACCTCATACTATCAGACGGCACAAAGAAAAAGTGCATGATGTAAAAACAAAACAGGATGGGACACTTAATTTTTCCCAAAATTATTTTTTAAGGGTACACCCACTCCTTCAGGCACCACTACACCACTGGTTAGCTTCAAAATGATCTTTCACAATTTATCAAGGTTGGCAGTTTCCCCCCCCTGCAAACATGTAGAGTAATCGTGACTGGCTGGTTCTCATTTGAAACTAAAGGGCAGTGGATTTCTTCGTTTTTCTCTTCTAGTGGTAATTGGCAATTAAGTATGGAGGTGCATTACAGACATTAACATTCAAAGTGGATGGTTGATGAGTGAAATTAGAGCAGGCATTGAAATTTGAGCACATTGGTTTATAAAAGGCTCTCAATAACAACTGTGTTTAACTCACTGGCAAGAGTCTTTGTAGTGTTGTATAAGTATTGTAAATTTAACCCAAAAGAAATCACTAAAACACACTTGGATTAACGGTGGGTGAAAGGTAAGCATTGCTGCTGCATGCATTCAGAGTCAGAGCCATTCAGATGAAGTTAAGATAAATCTACACCTGACAGGTATGTGCATTTCTCTTACCGAGGCAAAATATCCAGAGATGAAACACATGTTTAAGACAGGTGTAAACAGGATAATTACTCTTAGCATAATCTAACTGGAACATCTTCCTACACTTTACATCTCATCTAAAAATCGATGAAAAGGGATTCGAAAACTGGTTTAAAATATTCATTCTTAGAGACGACACATTTAGCATTAAGACTATTCAAACAATTTAAATTATTTGTATTGCTTTTATGTACATTTTTGTATATGTATGGTTTAGATGTTATTTTATTATGTGATACAAAGTTAATATTGAAACTTTATTCCTCACTGGAAGTGCAAACTTTGTTAAATATAAGTATTTTATGCAATATGGAAACCAAGTAGTTGTTGCCAAGGCAACGAGTATTAGAGAGCCCAATTAACATACAAAGTAAAAAAAACACCATCTGCTCGTGTAGACATAGGGTGCACTAAAGGACCTAATGATAGCACACCTGTTCCCACAATCACTGAGCGAGCAGACGATGTGAAATACAACACTCAAACAGACTTTATTCTGTTCGTATTATGACCCGACTTTAACCTTACTAATCAACCGGAAAGAAAAACATTGATTCAACACACCCACCCACACACACACACTCAAACATAAAAAAAATACATGCTAACTTTAAAAAAAATGGCTAAGTGAAACATAGAAGGAACTGCCTTTAACACAGAGAAATCTGAAGACAGGAAGAAAAGAAAATCTTTTTTTTAATAGAAAATCAAGTATTTCTTCAAAGGCGATAAAAAAAAGTGACCCTCATGAAACTGTTCCCTCATCCAGAAAGTAACCGATTCCATCTGCTTTGATACTGTTGTAGTAGAATACATAGTATGCCTTATGTACTGCATACTATTGTAAAATAAAATAAACTTGTGTTGTCAAACAGCATAAATATGAATCATTTTTTGCTGATGCAAATCATTCATGAAACTATTCGGTGGTGTTGTCTATTTTGTGGGCTCATGTAAAAAATGTCTTAACTTCAAGGTTGATCCTCATTTGACTGTGCTCACGTGTTATTTCTTGTGTATTTCCAGTTTGAACCTGTCTAAACTGTCAAAGTGAATGAAGCCCCTTCCGATAGCATTAATCATGTGGCCTTCCTCCTTCAATGGAAGCCCCGACACGTTGTGTTGAAACCTTGTGTGACGGTCTCGAGGGAAACGAGATTTGGAGCTTTAGAATCATCCGCCCACTTCTGAAGGAAGTAGTACATGTGCCTACTTTTACAAAGACAGGGACACACCAGAGGGGAAAATGGGCCAAAGTGTGAATATGGAGAAATGTGAAGATGTTTTTTTGGGGGGGGGGGATCTGTCATCATGAAAGCCATTCAAAACCAAATAATATGATCGAAATGTAACGACTTCAATGCAGGACATTCCTTTTTATAAATTGTTTTCAGATTACGTCATGTCACTGGAAGAGTTCCAGATTGGGGGCGGCAGGAAGTGATTTCTCCATAGAGAAGCGATATCAAAATGCAAACATTTCGTACCGTTTACGTTTGTGTCAACCGGTCAAATCAGTGAAAAAACAAGAGCTACTTTCCAGTCACTAAAGTAGTGACACATAGAGGTGAAAAGTTCAAAAAGCTAACAGCTCACAGCGGCAGACATGTATTAAAAAACCTCCTTCTAAAGTCTCGAGGAGCGGACTCATACAACGCTTGTGTTTGCAGTGACTTCTTGGTGAAAGGGACGACTACAATCATTTAGCTTCCTAATTTTATTTGGCTAAAATCGAAAGAAAGACAGAAAAGTCAGCACACAAATGTCCTTTGAGAACGCTGATGAAGGTCTAGTGATGAAACGCGTCCGTTGTTGTGTTGCTATTCTTACCCGGATAAAGGAAAGGACATTTGTGCGCTGACTTTTCTGTCTCTCTTTAGTCTTGTCGTGCACCTGGAATCCTGTTTACTGTCGAGTGTGCTCCTTTTTTTGCTGTTTTTTTTTTTTAAATCTAAAGAAAACATGAAAGGGGACCATTAGTATAACATGACTTTCTTTTAAAACAGAAACAGCATTATTGAATGAAGACAGTAATAAGATACAAAGCTAAATAGTGTCGTTACAGTAATGCATTCTAAAGTAGCACGTGCTTCACAGAGGATGAGTGTGCCTCCTCCACTGCTGACTGTGTGGGATGGTATACTTCTCCCGGTGCCAGAATCCCGCTGCAAATCAGTTGCATCTAGGCCAGTGAAGTCACAGCCATGCGTTTACACACATCAACCAAAACCTTATTCAAATCATCTTTCATCATCACCGGCTCGCTGAATCTCATTACCCTCGTGGATTGATTTAGTTTGACACTAAAAAACAGTTCTACGATGTTGGCAGGGAATTTTTCCTGTGTTGCAAGTTTTGCATGTGGTATCGGGCGGCTGTGCAGTCAGAGAGCCAACACTGACAACATGCATAAACAAAAGCATGTCTGCTGTCATCGAGGCTGACACGGAGACAGTGAACCCAACCGTGTGTGCTTACTCATTTACAAGTCGTAATGCCAACAATATGAAAATGTAAAGCAGAACAAACTTTGAGCTGCTCGACGGTTGCACTTGTACTTATTATCACAGAATATGTCGGTATGGTATTCAGGAAAATGCAGAGTGCATGTCATTACAAGAAGATGTCATGTGTCATATCATTATCACCTCTGCAATTCCTCTGACACATTCAACTTACAAACATATCCGGCCCTCACTTATCGGAGTGCTGTTGACATTGTGCTTGAAGAAGTCAAGCACTCATACGTTGTATACATTGAACGTTGTTCTCAAGCTATAACTAAAAAACAAATGGAAATCTATCTCACCGTTCACTCACCGCAATGACATTTCTAGAGTCTGTTGGGGCCCTGGGCAAAAATTAATTGGGAGGCCCTCCAACCGGCGTTCATCACCATTATGTCTCCCAGTGTCCCAACGTTTACTCCCTTTCCCCCCTCGCTCCAAAAGACCACTAATTCCTTTTTACTTTATTGACTTTCATTGACAAACTTTGGTTTTCCCCGGCAATAATTCATGCAACACTTAGCATGGCAACGCGAGTGACTGCAGTCAGATGGGGTCCCCCTTAGGGAGGGTTCCTACTGTCATTGCAAACATTTCACATTATGGGCCACTGCCATCAGGGGCGCTGTACAAGGTGCGGGGCTCCAAGCAGTGGTTTTCTCTCTTAAACATGAAATATACACAAAAACTGTCACATTTAGTAAGCAAAACAAAACAGGACCCACATCCACATGCAGAAAACCAAATATATCTAATTACAGAAAAAGGCAAAAACAAGGCTTACTTCTTAAAGTCCCAAAACGAAGTCCATCGAGAACCACGAGGAGAAATAGAAATAAGCGAATCACAGAGAGGTAAGATCCACAATGAACACATGGTAGGTAGACTGACACAGAAGGGAATGAACACATACCATGCATTCATGGGGTGTGGGAAACATTGGAAAGAATTAGGTGACCGACTTGCCGACTTGACGTCATATTTGTGATCACGTGGGGGTGAAAAGATGTTTTGTTAATGTTAAAGATACTTCTAATTAATTCACTTATTGTACATCAACTGTTTGTTCAATTTGTAACAGTATCATTCCACACATCTTCTTTGTAGCGTCCACTTTTTTTGGCTTTCTGAACAGAAAACACATGAACACACTGAAGTCAAAAGAACAACTTCCCAATATCAGAAACTGGGACCCTCCAAGGAGCACCTGAATGCAGCATGAGAGTGAATAGACACAGGGGTAATTAGACACAGGTGAAGACAATCAGGGCAATCAAAAATGGAGGGAAACCAGACAAAGGAGGAAGTTAGAGAAGAAACACTAGACATAATACACAGAGGGGGAAAACTTCAACACAAAACAGGAAACACAGAAAACTAAAGTATCTTAACAGAAAAAGTTACAACAGAAATGGGGGCCTGGTCCTTCCTCACACTTATTTCAGACGAGTGTTTCAGTCGGAGAGTAATCCTTGAACAGGACTGGCTGCAGAAATATCTTCTGTTTCTGCTCAGCGTTCTGTCTTTTCTGTTTCTCTGGAATAAACAAAATAAAAAAACTCAACATTAATAATGTACAAGAAGAGATCTTTGGATTTGTGAATCACTTCAGATTTGTGAGGGCTCAAATTTGTGAATCAATTTTTTTCCTCACCATCAAAAAATAAATAAATAAATAAAAATCCAAACCCCCAAAGCGAGCTCAAGGCCCGTAAGCTGCTCAAAAACCCCCAAAGCCTCGTATTGATTTCCTGTTGAAACACTCAAAAATTTCGGTTCAGGGGTTAAATTCTGTTAAGGGGCCCTTCTTGTACCAAACTAGACTAACTTTCCAAGAGGATATATTTGCTCATAAAACGTTTAAAAGTAAGCTTTTTAAATTGAGACACATTTTGGATGGGTGTCCTGAGGGTTTAAAAGTGGCATGTTTATAAAGTACCATCCCTGTGTCCATTAATCGAAGCATTTTGTCCCACCAGATGTGCTTCATTCACCTCCACACAGCTCGTCCTCATTCTTACACAATCTCATAAATGTCTGCTTGTGCATTCATTCGGACAAAAACGGCCACATTGCGTGCATCAAACAAATGCAGACACAAACGCGGCCGCTGAGCAGCCACTCCACATGTGAACACCCACACGTGTTCTGAGTATGCGTGTCTCTTCGTTAATAATTAAAAGCATGTCAGTGTGTGATCTTTGGTATTTACGGCTGCATTGTGTCGCCACCGTAAAGCTGCTCGAGTGAGTGCGGAACACAATCTCACTGTAAATATTAACCATGTTAAAGAGGACGGAAAGCAATTACACTGAGGCTGAATTAGAATATAATGACAAGTGGGACGAGCGAGGACATCACAAGGATACTCCTAATAAAGACTTAACGACCTGTTTGTAATAAGGATACTTTCTCAACACCAATGGCCTCGTCTGCATGCTCAAGAGGACAGATAGCCAAAAAAATAAAAAATAAAACCTACAACAAGACTGACTGGACCGCTTCTCCTGAGCACAGCACTTATACGCCAGTCTTTCTTTAGCAATCATACAGCTAGACAGGCAGGATTTGACCTGACAAAGGAGTCTTATTACCCTTCCATAATTGGAAACGCATCGCGAGGAGGGGGGGCGCAACATCATGATTCCATTTACAATATTTACAACTCAATAAACATTTGGTTTCATCCTCTGTCCTTCATGCCTGTGAATTCCAGATAACACAGAGGTTAAAGAGAACACTAAATATAAATTGGCTCAAAGCAGAGCATATGGCAGCGAGGACTGAAGGGTCCCTTTGAGATTGCCGCTGGTTTATCTTCACATTACTACCAAATGATATTGGGTGTGAGGCTTGAATTAGCACTGAAATCAGGCGTGGGATACAATCAGGCTTTTGACGGTTCTTGGAACTCCTGTGGACTTGTTGGAAAAGCCGCGGACTGCTGACTGATTCAGAAATGAGTCGAGCGCGGGCAGTGTGCTTAATGTATGTTATTAAGGACTGACACAACTCACTCCTCTCCAATAGCTTTTCCAAGTATGTCCAACTGGAGACAATGTGAACTGTCAAGGCTAATAGGTTGTGTTCATTATAACACAGAACTGGTAAATGTACCCTCCCCCACAATTATCACATGAAAAGGAAGTTGTGTAAGAAAAAAGTGGCCATCCAATTTATGACATGCGTCAATCATTAAAAACAGAAAAAACCCAGCTTGAGACTTGCGTTGAATTATCGCCTGACTTGGCAGTTCTCTTAAGCTTTCATGGACCATATTTGCTCCTTTCAGCCCATTGTTTGGATTTTTTTATCTGCAACATTTTAGGTTGATTCCATGTGATTGTCTTTCCAGCAGAAAACTACTTAAACTAGTATCAAGAAACAGAGAAATAGATAGTCAGAAAAGGTGAGAAGCTAAATAAGAAACAAGAGAAGAGGTGACACAAAATAAATCAGGAAACAGAGTCTAAGTAATGAAACACCAGTGGACCATGAAGGAGCAGTACTTGACGTATTAGTAAGTTATTTTTGCAGGTCTGGGAGCTTGCCATGACTATCAAGCAGTATTTTGCTTTAGTAAATACAGAAAGAGAAAGAATGGCAGAAGAAGAAAAAACACATTTCCCTCCCTTAATTTGCAACTTTTGACCAGAATACAACACAGCCAATAAATCCATCATAGTGCAACCAAGCGGCAACCTCAGGTGTTAAAACATGAATCAAATTCAGAATTGAAAAAAAAAACTGCAGTTCCTCAAGTGTCCACTTGAGGCTTGCTCCAAAAACCCCAAAAGCCCCATTAACACCCATGTTAAAATGCGGTACAAATACGGTTTTGGCCTGAAAGGAGGTACATTTTTGCCATTATTAATAGTATCAAGCCTAAGTTTTATCCACACAATCAATAGTTAGAAAAATGGTTGATTTGATTGACAGGTGGGTGTTCTTTTTATTTATGCATAGCTTACTGTATTGGACATTTCTTTGTGCATTCACTTTTTTGTTGTTTGTTGTTTTTTTCTTTACTGTCATGTTTTTATTTTAAACATTTCCGTCACATTATGCCACTTTCTATCAGATGTAGTTTTTATGATTAGGCCCCTGAGATTTTCTTACACCACTTGTTAACTGTTATATGGCAGTATCATCTGTATAAATGTAAACAAAAAAAAAAAGACCGAACAGAATGTCCGCTCTTACAAAGGTAAAACCATTCACCTTGAATCATTGTAGATATGTGAGCGACTTTTCGTTGCTTCCTTTACTGAATGCCGTTTTTATTCTCCAATGAAAAACACCATACATGCAGTAAAAAAAAAAAAAAATCATTGGAGGGGCAAAAGCGCAGATTTGATCGATAGTTTGCCTTGATCTATTTCTGCAAACGTGTCACAACGCATACTATAGATGTACTCTGAAAAACACTGAGAATGTTAAAATGATTGAAGCGCTATAATTCTTTGAAAAAAGTAACCATCTGCTGTTGAATCTCTGCCAAATAAAACAGCCAACACACACACGCTCATTTTTCCATGGTTGTAATCCTGTGTCTACAGTGAACTCCTAGAAAGGGTTCGGAGGGGTGCTAACAGACCTGCTGCTTGGATCTACAGTGAGTGTGTTAGCCTTGATGAGCATGCAGCAGTGTGTAGAAATGCGGGGTTTCTGCTGTGGAGGCTGTACACCACATTAGCATCTGCTGGGCCATACGATAGGAGATAAATCTCCAACAGGCATGATGCATCTTCATTACAGTCACCACTTACCACCTCTCACCTAAACTGCCAAACAGTCTCTGTGGCCAGATGCTGCATTTGAGCTTTGTTTTTGTTGTTGTTGAGTTTTTAGAGGGGGGAGAAGGGGGCTCCTAACATGTACGAGTGAGAAAGACTCCACTTGAAAGAGTGTTTGGTGCCAGTAAACTGGGTGAATTTAGACATCAATCTTAGTTAAGCAATTACATTCTAAGATTGTATTTTACACAGAGCTTAATGGCAGCGGTGAACACCTCAAGGGGCTCACTGTTGTGCAGCTGAGACGCATTAGTGACCGGTTTGGACAATTCTTGCTCAGTATAACTCTGTCAAACTGAATGAGTAACGTGGGGTTGGAGTCTATCGCTCTTTCTTTGGACAACGTTTTATTTTTTTTAATCAAGCATGACATAAAAGCCACTCAACAAGGCTTGTGAAGCTTTCATGCAGAACTCTATTGATGCCCCCAGAGACTAATAGATGTCATCAGTAAGCAAACAGAGAAGCTCCACTGATTTTCTGATGGTCATTTTTTTAAGCTTCAAATTAACAATGTTATAGATGGAACAAAAAAATGTATGCTACAACCTCCAGGAGATAGAAATCCAAAATGTAGCTCCAGGAAATTCTTACAAGGCATTCCTGTGATGGTTACCATAAATTGTATTATATTCTGTTTAAATTCTGTATTGGAAAGTGCATGAACAAATAAATGCATGGTGGAACGACCCCGGCTCAGGGGAAGCAACACGAAGGAATTGGAAATGCTTTCTTAAATGGTCAGACTGGTAAAAGACAGATGTGAAATTTAGACCGGCCTAAATTGGCCTAAAGTTCCTCAAGTGGACACTTGACACCAGAGGTTGCAGCTTGGGGATAATTATTTTTCTTCTAAAGGTAAACCATTACAATATACATGTTAACCTTGATACTATTTTTTTTTTTTTGCAGCCAAGGGTACACAAATTATTTCTCAGAAAGGATCGATGAAGTAGTTATTTTTCTATGCCTGCATATAATAGAATCACCATGTCTGTCGTTGCTCTGCACAGACTTTAGGAACATTTCAATAATTTGAAGGTAAGGTAAAACAAGGTTTTACAAGGGTGTACAAGCTTGGGAAAAAAACACAAGACAGCTATTAATAGACATGGCTTCTTTTTGACAGTTTTAAAGGAGATACAACCCGAGACTTTTCAAAGACCTGACAAACTCTTAAACCATCTGACCATCCATTCACCTTCCCGCTGGCTAGGTCAGTGAGACATTTTTTCTTCTTCTTTTGAAACATGAGTATGTGTGTGACGATACCACACAGTATTTCTGATAAAAAAAAGAAAGCCTTGCGGACTCCATTAGTCAGGATTAAAGTAGCTGAGATCACCTGGTGAGGCTGCGGCTAGGATCAGGACTGATCAAGGAGCCGCCCCTGTTGTCAGATGATTTTTTCTTCAGAGGGAGCGTTCTTTGTACAGAACATCCCGGCCAGGCTCTGATCGCTCTGCATCTCACAATTGACATTTCGTCCAATCCGTGGGACTGATTAATGCATCTTGGCATTCATTTCATGCGAGCAGCGAAGGTCACTGGTATTTGTTGGCAGACTTAAAGATAAGCTTTAACCTTAGGAAAACATGACGAGGGTGACATTCACAGAACAAGACCCACAGAGCTCCAGAGTCCTGTATGTATGTCTTTAAAATGAGAGGACTTTAATATCTGCAATTTGAATAAATACAAATACTTATCCTCCCCTATACCACTGAATCAAACTGGGCAGCCACTACCACACAACACTTGTAATTTCAAAATGTTAGCAAGAGCTGCTGCAGAAAAAAGAACACCAAACATATAAATATGTTTGCAAACACAATGTTCGTTAAAGATTCATTTGTTGTGTTATTGTGTGTGTAAATAGTTAATAAAACACTTTAATATTCATCTTAAAAACTGCAAACTTAATCTGCTGAATCGATCTCTGTTGTTTTCCTCACCTTACCTTTAAAAAAAAAAAGTCCTCCCAGTCTCTGATTGTTTGATTCAGTGACATGTGCTCAGGAAGAAGGAAGTGTTTCTTTTAAAGCTGATAAAGTGTGGACAACAGTAAAGTGTGGATAAAGAAACATTTTCATCCTTCTAGGTGTTTCTTTCTCAACAAGTGTGAACCACCAACCACATATGAATCCCTCATGTTACACTTATTAACCCTAAGGATTAATACACACCCCAAAAAGTGATGCAAAGATATTTTTCACCTGAACCACACAGCAGCTGAGGACTGCAGTATCCTGTGAATGAAGGTAAGTCAGATGAAAACTTTTCAGGCTTGTAGATTGAGCAAACTAAAATAACCAGGAGTTTTTATTGTCAGTGCATGTTCATGTCAAAGTACTCGTATGAGTTACACACAAATATTAACATGTTATTTGACATGACAAGCTCCCCCCATTAATTCAGATGACACACATTCATGGCCCATGTGCTGTGCATGCTAATCCACTTGAACAACACAAGAAGAATTGTTGGAAATTCTGCTTGTAATAGAAAATGTGTAAGTCTCATAAGGCATCCACAAAATGCTTGACAAAGGGGGAAAAAAAGTTACAAGAACATCATATTTAGCTGTTTAAAACTGGTTTCTGACACTGAGTAGGCTTTTCATTCTTTCATTGAAGTCTCTGTTTTTGATTGACATCTGCCTGGTTGGCACACAGCACAGTGTCAATCAGGGCAGTGTTAGTCCTGAGCAGTAGGTTTGGGTCAGACTCAGAGGATGGAGCAGAAAATGCTAACATTTTCACATGTCTGAGAGTTTGCATTCCTTCTCGTTACCGGAACAATAGTCGGCTCTCAGCCTACAGTAAAGTTAATGGAAGTAAATATGGATCCACAGTCTGCGACCAATTTGTCCCACCTCTGCAGGGAAGACACCTTTAAACGGAGGTGTCTTTTTAATCAAACCACAAGGTTTATTTACTTAACAGTATACCACTGCTTTTTGAATATGAGGGAGAAAAACAAGTGATGACTTCAACCTGGTCTGAGATGCTATTCATCCCAGCATGCTTTGCCAGCAAATGATAATGGACTAGAGCGTGTAAAGCACAAAGCACTTTCACACCCTGAACAAATACACATTCCCTCACTGATGGCAGATCAGGATGAACTAATCCAGTCATACCCCGCCGAAGCAGAGGGAACAGCTTAGGGTAAAGTGTCATGCCCAAGGACACACTGGACCTTGTCGGGACGCAGTTGGCGGTCTCCGACCAAAGGGAAGGGGATCGCTCACTGGTCCAGCAGGTGTGCACTTGCATAACACACAAATGATCAATCGCATCAGATTGCCTGCAATGGGTGATGGAGACGGCTGTACATGACGCCACATGTCTCTGCATTTATACTGGTACTATTGGTAGCACCTGTATGAATGAAGCAGCCCACTTCAGATGACAAAACACACCGAACTTTGCAGTAGTTAAATCTCAAGTGTTGGTACACGGATTCTGATGGTTTCTGGGATTTCTTTCGCAGCAGATTGCATTCAACTCCTGTGCTCTCCTCAAGGAGTGTTTCCCTGTATACAGCCATAGCCCGCCGACTTGCTAGTGGATGATACCACTCTGAGTACATTCTGTAATTTTCATGCAGCATCTGTCAATAGAGATTAGCTTATGCCATACTCAACAGAGTTAAACTCCCCCCACCAACACTAAATACCTGCTGCCAAAAATAGAACACAGCGGCTTGCACAGAACGACAGCAGCAGGAAATACACAACCTACACTCAACACTCCACACCTATGGCAGTCAAGAATCACCTGCTGTGACCCATGCAGTAACACCTTAAAGCGGCAGAAGATCTCCTGTGTGCCTAAATGTATAGTTTAAGGAACCAATTTGGAACCAATTTGAACCCAATATCATATACATGACATATTCAGATGGTGCTTATTTTTAATACTTGCATTGTTGTGTTGTGAAGCTCATAGCTTTTCATTGCATGTAAATTAACACAGAAGGACTGTGATCTGAAAACGCAAAGGTGACATTCAAATAAGCAGTGAGTATTTTATTCTTCTTTTCTCTAGTCCTTGACTGAAACATGCCGTGTGTCCATGGCCGCCCTCGTCCGTAAACACAGAACCGACAACAACACAGCCGGCAGGACTCGTGCTTCTCACTCATTGTACACAGTCATGACTCACAAAGATATTTACAGAGGATAAACTTGATTTCTGCTGTATTTAAGTGTAAAATGTCACACATTCTTCCTTTGATTTAACTAGTTACATCTGTGCGTCTACTGCCAGGAGTTCTGTTCTTGCCTGAGAAGGAAAATATATAAAAACCTGAAAACAATCACTGGAAAAGTGATGTTAGCTATTCATTGCCCTTTCCCTTATATATCCCCCTATAGCTCAACAGTGAGGGAAAGGTGAGTGTCCCCGTACTTCACATGCAGCTCAACATATCAACAACGCATGCCAGATACGATTTTCAAAATCAATAATGTTAAACCACACACATAACACCGGGAGTATGAGAGATTGAGCTGATGTGACCGGTGTGAACAAGGTCACAAACACCCTCAGACTTGCTCAAACACACTTCGAATCCATCAAATTAAATCCAATAAAAGGGTCTGCAGCAATTTAGCAGTATTCTCAAATGAGGATCTTAGAGAGCAGAAAAACAGGGGCAAGTGCAGTTCAAGTTCAAAGCCAAAGGCTCATCTTTCATCCCATGACACCGAGGGACACGTTTGTAGGCTGCTGCTGCAACAATGATGTGTCACTGTTAACGACTGATGAGTGCTGATTTATTTTTGCTGCAGTGCTGTGTTAAACAAATCACTTCATAATATGGTCCTATAATATTCTCCACTGTGACGAGGACACTTGTAACAGTATTTATGAGTGGGAGGAACCCACTCGTCACTAAATTGATATCAAGTCCCAGAGGGGCGGATGATTTCTAGGAAAATACAGAACATTTATTCTAATACAATATAGCAATATAGCATATATAACAAAGTAACAACATTATACTACTTTTTTCTAGGTTTTAAATGTTATTAATCTTTTTGTAGGAGTTGAAGTCAGTAGCTATCAAACAAAATGTAAATAATGATTATTGAGCAAGGACACCACATCTCAGCTTTCTTTTGGATAATTTTCAGCCCAGCTGTTGGCAAATAGCTAAAGGGCAACACTGGCACGTTTTACATTATCACCTACAATTAGAAAACCAGGCAAACAGGTGTATCATTCACTAGGTGTTCAAATAACAGGAAATTGCCTCGGTGTTCACACAAATCTCAGTTTGAAAAAGAAAGAAAAACAACTGCCAAAGTTAGTTTAAAAAAATAAAAAATAAATAAATTTAACATTTAAAAGTATGCACAATCTATATATTCTAAAATGTAGAACAGCACAGTGGAAAAGAAGGAACAAAACATTTACGACATAATGTGCAATGCTCGTATTATAAAGAAAAACAAGGATTTACTGGCAAACTTGTGAATTAACAAGTCAAACTTTTGATGCATGGTTGTGATTGTGCAACATAACAGTGTTGTGTGTGGACAACAAGTTGCCTTTGGGTGCACATGTTCTGACAGGCCATGCAATTTATAAGATGCAACATGTTTAACATTAGTATAGTAGTTCTCAAATATATAAAGTCACTGGAGAGCCATAGTGGGTGGGGCTCTGCTACACTATGACACCATTGCAGGCTGTCTGTCTTTAATGGTAACATTTTGATGTATTATAAATACACTTTCTATTCTATTCTATTTTTATGTCTGCTTTGAGCGGATGCTGGTAGTTTTAGAGCTTGATTTCACATCTTTTATTTACTTTTGACATATAGTCACAATTTAAATGGGCAGCCCTCTTTGAACATCATGCACTTATCTTGCACCAACAGTATTTGGCACTGACTAAATATGTGTCTAGGAAGAATATTGTGTTCAGTGTTTGGGTAAGCCCACTTAAAAGAAATCTGCCATCGAGATACAGAAGACAGAACAACAATGATTCAGTAGCCGACACAAATAGGTCACAGAAATGGAGCAGTATCAGATCACAGCTTGCCCTTGAAAGCAGTTTATTCTTCACAACAGCAGGGCGACTGTTTCATAACGAAGACAACAGTGTTCAACTGTTGTGTCACATTGTTCCTCCTAGTCATTCATTAGTTCACCAGAAGAGATAAAAAAAAAATGTTCTTTATGATTGTGTAGAGTGTGTTTGACAGACATAAAAGCGGATCACATGGCTCTGATACAAGTGCGGATGGGTTTGGCTGCATTTTTCTCATGGATTTGAGGAGGGTTAAGACCAGACAATTTTACCGTGGCCCAAATTGCATTCCTAGATCAATGCTAAGTGAGCAACATTTATCTAAGCTAACAGTTCTGCTTTGGTGTCACAGCATGGATTATTATTCTTTTGTTCTTAAGTAATCCTGTAAATTAGGGTTTAGAGTAACATGCAAGAAATGGATACATGTATGTGCAGGAAGCATGAGCAATTAGCAGGTGTAATTAGCATGAATGATTAGCATATGCAAACAGCATAAGAAATTGGTGTTAGTGATTCCCAGACCATTTAAAGTGCTGACAGCTACTTCTAATGGGCTATCTTCTTATAAATTAATTAAGACCAGCCACATTCATATAATGATAGTCTGCAGCACTACTGTGACCTGTTAGCAGTGTTTTAAAGTTGGGATTATTGCTAGTGCAAGGCAGCTAGTAGTGTTAGCTATAGAGAATTAGCACACTAGCCTATATGTACCTATTAGGTGTGAAAATACATTTGTTGTGGTATATTTAATGAATTTTTAATCTTCTTTATACCCTTTTAACAAAGTATTTTCACGTTTTGTTTCAGTTGTACTTCAGTTTTTTTTAAATTCAGGATAAAGTGAGCGTTAGCATATCTTAGGCTAACATTCAAAAGGGCTATTACTAACTATTGTCATTGTAGGCTAAAGATTTCCAAAGGCAAACTTGGAATCAACATATTGCATCAGTCAGTGTTTCTTTCTTTCTCTGCAACATATCTCTACTATTAAATACTGATTAAAATTAAGACAAATCCTCAAATGTAGCCTAACATCTCTTAAACAGAGGCCCAGAGTTTGTGTGCTTCATATTTAGGGATGCAAACAGGAAAAGTTAGACATGAATTTAAGATAAAGTCTGCTTCAATAAAGTAGTTTGTTCTTGATTTGATGAATATTTACCTTACAAAGAATTGAGAGTTATTAGCGGATCTATTTATACAAGCGCCACAACAACTCGTATTCAGAAAAACAAATCAGGCCGCGAAAGCATCTAAATCAACAAAGAAACATCTGTCTGAAATGTTTTGGAGTTTGATTACAGCACATTTATTTGTCTTTGTTGGAGGCTGTGAAACAATATTTGCTAAAGCCCCTTAGCTCAAAAAGAGAAGAAGAAAAGGACTGATGACAGGCTTTTTAGGGACAGTTTTGCTGTGGGAGTTAGTGCAGCCGAAAATCGACAAGTCTGTGACATTTATAGCAGATGAGGGCCGACTTCATACTCCCAACTCCACGCAAGATGGAGCACCGTGACATCTCTCACATGAATGACAGTCATTTCCAGCACAGCTACATGGATACACAGTTATTGTGAAGTTTCAGAGTAAAGGAGTTTGAATAATAAATATCTTGAAGTTGCATCTTTTCAACGAGAACGAGGGAAAATGTGAATCAGCAGCGCTGTTCTGCTCCTGAAAACTGAATCTATTCATGTGTTTCGTGTTTTCATTTCAAACAAATGTCTTTCAAATGCCATACAAAAAACCTTACAATAAAAATGTTCAGTCTGTATAATTACCAGGATAGCTGTGTAAAAAGGTTAACAAGTTTTGATTCACACAGTAAACGAGAGACAACACAGACTCCTGCATTCATTAAGACACCTGTGAGAAGTTATCAACAGCAAATTTATACAGACTACGAGATTTCTGAACAGTCAATAGATGTGACCTTACAGCTGCTCTCATGGCAAATTGAGCTTAATACATTTCAGATAAAGTTGCAAGCATAGAACCACAGGTTTATTAAAATGCAGACAATGCAGTCTGCTAAAAAAAAAAAAAAAAAAAGGGTTTTCCTCTATATGACACGACTCAAGCAGCAATCACAGACATTTGTTTTCAACAGGTTGAAAAGCTGAGATAGTCGGTCGTATTGTGAGTCCACACCCGTACCAGGGATTACCCGTCAATCAAACCGTTTCCAGTACTTGAGTTTCTTTTGGCTGGGTGGTATCTCGTCTTTGTTTGAACTCAAATTGTATCCAAAGCAGAGTTCAGTTATTCTGCCTCCAATTAATTTTTGAAGCGCTGAGTTCAGGTTGAAGCCAGTGCATTTTTTGTTTTACAATCTCAAACTTAGAAAGGGAACTAAACTAGATGTGGAAATGTTTCAACTGACAAAGTCATTCCTGTGTATGTATCCAAGGGCAAAAGGGTCACAGAAAGCAGCTGTACAAAGTTCTGTTGAAAGTGATGCTTGTCAGCACATCATCTTCCCCGCAGATGAAATCGTTTATCCCATTATGTTCCTGCACAACAACCAAATGTTCTCCATCCCTTACTCTCCTCTGCAAGGAGAGAAGGGGGAAAGAATGCGGGGGGAATATTGTCCTCATTAACCTTCGATCGAAACCCTTCTGGAAAGACAGAGTGCTGGAAAGAGTTTGTGAATTAAAACTCGTTCAATTGGACTGAAGGCGTCTCCGCTGAGTGAATTTGTTTCTTCTCCTTTCGTTTCCAACTTGAAGGCAATTTGGACTTGATTGGCTTAACTTTGATAGTGAAACCATTCACAATCAATTTTGTAAACTGTTCAGATACTCAAACGCTCGCTGGAAGGTTTAAGGCTTTAGTTACAGAAACAAAAAGGGGAGAGTAAAAAGTTCACATCTCTTTTATATTTCTAAAATAATTTTTTTTCAGATATTGTATTTCTTTAGGAGCCCACTTCGAAAACCATTATCACAAGATGTCAAATGTGAAGTTTTTTCTTTTTTTTGGTGTGACTTTCCGCACATACAAAGCACACCGATTCTAACGCCAGTGTTGTTATTTGCACTGAAAATGTCATCACCCAGCCAGGCAACATGAACCTGAATATATTACTCGCTGTATTGACAACGCCAGACATCATTGTTATCGTCAACCATGCAGACTTGACACGTCAAGCCAGATTTCTAGATAGCAGAGCGTCTCCGTCCCCATAATTACACCTTTTGTTTTCAATTTACTCTGTAGATATATGGTCATTTTAAAAGGCAGAAATGATAACAATATGCTAGTGTAACAATGCAGACCTGAGCTATAAATCACAGCTGAGGAGGATACAATCTCGTCCTCTCCTCCGGTTCGGCCTTTTTTGTGCTTTTTAATAAACAGTGCAACACTTAAACTCCAGCCAGGCCTTCCCCCTCCTTATCTCCACTTCCATTCTGTCCTCGCTCAATGAAGTCCAGGGTTTACTACTTCATAAAACCATGAGACCTTATAAAGATAACTATCCGTGCAAATATTAGTTTTCTGAGATCCTACTTGTCTCGTAGCCACAGGGCGCTAGCTGCTGCTATCTCACGCTGGCAGTAATACCTTGCATGCATGTGCAATTGCCGGTGGACATTTGCTTGCACGCAGGCCCCTTTATGTTCAACGCTCCTTGTGTGCGAGTGTGAAAATCTTTAAGGCATTTGTGTGCGCGCATCTGTGTTTGTAATTTGCAAATGCAGATATCCTTCACAGGGATCTGCTCCTGAATGAAAACACTCTCCTTTGTGTTGCTATTTGTGCTTCAGGACATGACAGGGACAGAATGAAGGACTGTCATACGAGAGGCAACGCTGCAACTGATCATTTCTATCAAATCATCCTCTGGGCGCAGGTCTGCAAAAATGTGTGACATGCCTCTGCTTCAGTGGATATGTGCCAGTCCGGGCTAAACGAATGATGAAATGAAGCCAGTTGGGAAAAGAACAAAAGAGCTTCCTGAGAGGAAAAAAAACAGAAAAAGAAGAAAGAGAGAGAACGCCATGAATGTCAGGCAAAGTCACAAGAGAGTGCACCATTTCATACAATAGCGATCTCAATCCCACACAGAAGAGAGAACAGAGAGAAGGGGAAAGTTACACTCCAATGGCCATGAAACTATTGATTTCATGGAGAAAGTCTGCTGGAAAAAAAGTGAGCACAACTTCTGCTGCTGCTGACAAGTCTGGGGTCTGATTGTTGTTTTCGTGGCTCTGGCTGAATTCATCCTGTTGTCTTCATATTCAGTGACAGTTTTCGCACCAGCTTGCAAAAAATATCTCCACACTATACTCAGCTGTTTTCCCAAGATGTGACAAATTGTGTATCTGAAGAAGATTAAAGCAAAACAGGAGGTGGGAAGTAACACACAAGGATAACTTTGTTACTTATGTTCAGTGGATATACTTGCCTTTTGAGTATTTCATTTTTGACCATTTTAATTTTCTCTTCTGTTATATCATATTCCATAACATACATATTTTATTGTTTTAAAGGCTTTATATGTGATTTTTTTGATCCAGTAGATGTCGCCCTTGAGCACCAGCATGAAACCAAAACAACTCGCGCTGCATTGTTGTGTTAGCATGCTAATGCTAGCGATCTTTATTATGCTGGTATCTTCACACTGCATGTAAATTTACCTGAAATGAGCGTGATCTAGAAACACAGTTAAGCAGTGAGTACAGTATGTTATTCTTCTTTTCTCTAGTCCCTCAATTAAACAACTTTTATACGTGACGGGAGGAGTCAGCCGGCCGTCTCGGCGATGTAAACAAACTGAAGATAGGACTCTGAAAACTCTGAAAACATCACAGACAGTGGGACTCGGGTGTTACACCCATTGTAGACAGTCATGACTCACAGAGTTATTTTCAGAGGAGATACTTGATCTCTATTATATTTAAGTGTGAAAAATCACCTTTAAGTCACTTGGTAGGAAAAATTATTGAAGTGTGGAACATTTTTGAAAACCTAACAACACTCCCAGTCCAACAGAGAGAAAAGCTGATTTTTCAGTATTTTAGGTTTCAGACATTTTTTTTTAAAGATATGTTTTGGGATAGATAGGACAGCTGAAGAGAGACAGGACATGTTGGGAGGAGAGAGTTGGGGGGGGTGACATGGTTTCCAACCCAAGGCTGCTGCATCTAGGTGTATGGCCTCTGCACATGGGGCACGCAACATAACCACGAGGCTATCCGGCACCCCAGAAGATGATGTTTTTGGCCTTTTTTTTTTGGCCTGGATTAGACAGGATGGTGAAAGGGGCAGAAAAAAGATAGTTGGGATGACATGCAGCAAAGTGCTGAAAGGGTTGGAGCTGAACCTGGGGCAGCTGCTTTGAGGACAGAGCCTCTATACATGGGGCCCACACTTTAACCACTGAGCTAAACCAGCACCGCAGAGCCCTGACTCATACCCAACTTCTGATCAAGACGTATTCAGTTCCTCTTTGTTTTCTGTATTCAGTTAAACATGTGCTATTGTTGTATTGAGCATGATCAATGACATCACTCATCAGGGGTCACTCCAGCCTTGTACATGCTGTGATTGATATGTAGATCGAGCGGCGAGCTCAACGTGACATCATTTCTGTCCCATCAGATTGTGATTGATGACCAAGGTCAGGATCGTGATATTTGACCTCCACTGTGAATGTGCCAGAGAGAGAGATTAATGCACCTTAATAAACCAGTCACAGCCTCGCCGTTATGGAGTCTGACATACAGTTTCACAAATGGCAGGGGTTAACATGCATCTTTGCAAAAGCTTTGCCCCCGGCTGTTCATCAAACGGCGTGGGGGTTAGTCGAGCAGGGCATGCTTGGAAAAAAAAAAAAAAGTCTCGCGTGACACAATTCCATGAACATACAAGGACATGTTCGGTTTTTAAATCACGCCTTCCAGTCCTTCAAAACGCCATAAAAATACGCCGCCGATCCCCAAGTGATTCACGCTGTCGCATGTGTCTCCTTAGCATCGAGACAGTTGCCCTTTTTTCCAGCAGTGTGTGACACACAGCACAGCTCTACAAACTCAGAAATCAGGGAGGGATACACAAAGGTCACCGGCTGACGGGACTAAGACATATTGCGCTCCCGAGGAATCCTCTGAGGAGTGAGCAACTTACTGATTTCACCCTCCCTGGTTCGCACGTTCAGGGGGAAGAAAAAAAAACGGCATTAGTATTCAAGGACAACAGCCATGCTTCAGAAGTCATTTGAATAGGGTGAGATTTCTTTGGCTTTCAGGCTTCGTTAATGGAAACTGCTGCAGGCCAAAGCATATGATAAGTTTTATTGCTATATGGCGATGGAGCGACTGTTTGAACATTGTTGTTGGCACATTGATTGTGCTACAGGACGTTCAGAAAAAATCAATATGTCTATGTGGAGAAGGATCAGTCACCTTTCTCAAGCAAATGCCTTGATTTACAATGAATGGCAAAACAGAAAAGTTTCCTCTAGCGTTGAAAAAAAGGGTTCAGATCTTTCATTTAAGCTGAAGCAGCACTTCAAAAAAACTCAACACAGTAAAAATAGTCCATGACATCAGGACGTCTGAACTAATTATTATGCTTAAAAAGTAGACGTGCCATTCTGATTTCCAGCCTGATGTTTTTATTATTGGCGAGTAGATTAAACTATTTAATCTTAAACTGACCCTCCAGCAGCTGTTAGTTCAGCCACTCCTAAACAAGCTGTTTTTGTGTCGCTTGAAGGCCCCTCTCCCTAAAAGCCAACTTTTTCTTCTGATGGGCAGGAAACCTCAGAACACAGGAAACAAGAACTCTGGTAGGTAGACAGATGAACTGACGACAAGAGGAGAGGAACGCTGAGACTAAATAGACACTGGGGTATCAGAAATACAGCTAAAGCCCCTCAAGTGTATAACCAAGTGACCCTAAATGCGTTAGCTCAACCAACTTAAAGGCTTTATATGCGATTTTTTGATCCAGCAGATGTCACCCTTGAGCACCAGCATGAAATCAAAACAACTTGCGGTGCATTGTTGTGTTAGCATGCTAATGCTAGCGATCTTTATCATGCTGGTATCTTCACACTGCATGTAAATTTACCTGAAATGAGCGTGATCTAGAAACACAGTTAAGCAGTGAGTACAGTATGTTATTCTTCTTTTCTCTAGTCCCTCAATTAAACAACTTTTACACACGAGGGGAGGAGTCAGCCGGCCGTCCTGGCGATGTAAACAAACTGAAGATAGGACTCTGAAAACTCTGAAAACATCACAGACAGTGGGACTCGGGTGTTACACCCATTGTAGACAGTCATGACTCACAGAGTTATTTTCAGAGGATATACTTGATTTATATTACATTTAAGTGTGAAAAATCACATATAAAG
The DNA here is from genome assembly GCF_963930695.1 of Labrus bergylta. Lineage (NCBI taxonomy): Eukaryota > Metazoa > Chordata > Actinopteri > Labriformes > Labridae > Labrus > Labrus bergylta. The sequence goes on along the minus strand of NC_089214.1, from coordinate 4,288,726 downwards.
ACTTTAAGTCACTTGGTATGAAAAATTATTGAAGTATGGAACATTTTTGAAAACCTTACAACACTCCCAGTCCAACTGAGAGAAAAGCTGAGTTGGCATATCACATATAAAGCCTTTAACAAGTCAATCACATGTCTGGGTTTTTTTATAATTTTTATAAAGCTTTCCTGCTCTCTAATATCCAAAAACCAATCAGTTGAATCAGAAGAATAGTTTGTCTTCAAACCTAAATATACTTTGTTTTAAGTTTCAGTTAAATTTGAGTAGCAAGCATGCCCGAACACAGCAAGAAAGTCACGATTTTAATCACAAAAGCCAAATATAAATCTAATTTACTTGTTTGTAGTGTCAGTATCTTTGCCCTTAAGGAAGTTATTCTGCCCCCAAGTGGCCTCAAAAACAACACAAAAAGACGTTGGGTCAGATTTTAGCTTCAAAATACTTGCAATAAAAAAATAAAAAATAATAAATCCAATAAATTGCAAGGCTTTGAAGTGTCCTCCACTGACATCCTTGATAAAACATCAAGGTATAAAACAAACAAATATTGTTATTTTATCATTGTAAGTGTTTTGTTTAACTCATTCAGTTGTTAATAAGTTTATAATGATGACGGCGTAAGAACAAGGTGAAGCTCCACATATCACCTCTGTCCAAAAGTGTTTGAAGTGCGGATAGACACAAACTCACAGCACATACAGTCCTGCACACAGAAATAATTCAGTGAATCATGATCCTAGATGTTAGCTGTCTGCCAAGAGAAGACGCGTTCACACACGGAGCGGTGTCTTTCATGTAGTCTGACGTGCACCTCTTCATAAATGTAACTACATGTTACTGTGATTGGTCCACTGGGTAGCATTATATTTCTTGCACTTAGGCTACAGCACTTTCGGTATCACTGCCATTTTTTTTTAATTCTGCAGAAGAAAAAACACTAGATCCTTCTTTATCAGCTTCAACTCCCAATATAATACACCCAGTTTCAGTTGCCATGGTTTCCTGTACCCAAACAAGCAAATAAAGTGACAGAGCCGGAAAATGGAGATACGTGCATAGAACTCAAAATGGCAACTTGAGACTGTGTGCAGAGCTACACAGGAAGACCAACACACAAGTATGCAGTGGTCACAGCGTATATCTGATGCAAATTAAGAAACTGTATTAGAATTTAGTATACTTTAAACCATATGTACGTACAGTAGCCTTGGATCAATGGAGCGATCTTTCAGTTGTTTTAGACAGATGATACTGGTAAGCAGTGTGAGAGATATCTGCAGGTGCAAAACTTAACTTCAGTCCAACTGTTTTCCACATCACCTCGACTTTTTTGTGTGTCAAAACAGACATTCAGCTCTTGTGTATCTTCTTGCTTTTAAAAAGCAAAACACAGAGCAGAAAGAGGAACAGGTTTGGGTGGGAAAGCAGCAACATCCTCTTTGTGACATGAAAGACAAAATGCTAAACAGCATCTTTAATTTGTGTTCTCTGCTGCAATGTAAGCGCACACACGCCTATTTACCTCAAATGAACTGATTAAGCTTTGCTGTTGAGCTGATGAAACTTGGCATTACAGCAGTATATATAACTGTGATGACAGTAGACTCATGCTGGGTAAGGGTGGAACTGATCAATAAGTGATGCTAAGCAGATTATGTCTGTTCAGCTACAATGAAACATGAAGGTCTTCATATTTGGTTTCTTTAATACAAAGCTGTCATGTTATTCTTGTCTTTGAAATAACATGAAACAGTCACATTTCACCAGTTTGCATTTGTATATTTCACATCTTCCATCCAAAGAAAACCCATGATATTGTACACAAACAGCTAATTACTGTTAACACAAACGGACTATGAGCTTTTATTATACTATATTGGGATTTATTCCCTGAGATAAACTGCATTATCCTTCTTATGATATACAGATTTAAAAATAGTTTTATTGATTGAAATATTGTACACGCATTCAAGTACTCTGGTCGGGAAAAAAACAGAGTTGTGTAGCGGTCTTTGATGTAACATCTGGTGTCTGTCATGGCGGCTGCCTCGACAAGACACGTCCCGCTTCAACTATAAAATTACAGATTTCTCCGGCTTTGATAACTGTTGGAAATATTTGAGGTAATGTAACAAAGAAAGAGTGTAAAAAACAAATATAACATACATTAGGCTTGGTCTTTTTTTAAATTAATTTTAGTATTTTAATGTAAACATTGTCATACAATTCTACATATTGTACATTTAAATAACATTTAAAATTAGCTAACATTTGCTGTGTTCTATCCCTCAAGAAAAATGACGTTATCACCCGTTTCCTAAAAAAGATATGGGTAAGTGATGTTACCATGTTGGTATAATATCATGTTGTGGTTAGATAAATCTGATGTGTTTTTTTTAAGCAGACTGAATGCACACACTGATTTTCCGAGTTGGGATTTGCATGCAGTAATTATTGAAACGAGAGGAGAAATGTGACACTTTTAGCTGCAGTGTAAACATCTTCAGCACATACGCTCACGACAGAGAAACAATTGTGTTTGAAAAACATCACAGCCGTGAGGCAGCGGGCGTCTTTCAGCAGCATTTGTCTAAACATTGTGTATGTGTCCTCATTAGGACCAGGGCTTCCTGGGATATTTACCCGCTCTGTGTTGGTGATTGTGTTTTTATTCGATCGCCGTCCTCCAGTCACAACCGCTTTCCCTCACTCTGTGTGAGCCCGAGCCCCGCTGCGACACTGATTTCCCGAATAGTGTTTGTGTCACAGTTCCTGGGAGTCCTGTCCCTCTTCACAAACAGACATGATTCTCTTTTCCAACAGCCCTAATGGGTCCCCTGTTTTCGTCTCGTCTCAGCACCCGGCAGCGGTCTTTACAAGTTCCTCTTTGGGGATCTTTTGTTTTTGTAGTCTTTTTCCTGCGACGGGAATATGGAGACGTTGAGAATTTTGCATCTCAGTCCGCTGTGTTCTCAGGCTGTGATGGATGTCATGTTTCCTCTGGAGGTTTTTGTTTATGACAGTCACTATCCATTTCAGTGCATATCGCCACTGCACAGTGTGCTGTTACGTAATGGGCCTGTTGTTTTACGCAGAATTGATTTATACACCTTTCTGTAATGGAATTTGTGTGTGTGTGTGTGTGTGTGTGTGTGTGTGTGTGTGCTTTGTTTTCTTTTCTTTTCAGGCCTTGCTTGTTTTCTGCTCTGACCTCAGGTTCTAATGCAGAATGAGATGTTATCCCCAGACATAATGAAGTTGCTGTAACAGCTTGCCAGCCTGCGACGTGTCTGTGCCAACATTTGTCGTAGGTTTACCCCTCTGGCACCGTTCGGAGGCAACGTTAAGCACAATGCTTTCTCGTACACAGCAGAAATATCCATCTTGTGCAGGACTTAGACGTTTAAATGAGTCTTAAACTTCCCCTCCCAAAGCAGGGGTAAGGTGATTTCATTTTGTGTTTGTTTGGGTTGTCTCTGGGGACAACAAACTAATCCTGTCCTGAACCTGTATGTGTATAAAGCTCTAATGAAAAATCATGTCCTGCTTTCTCTTCACTAGCTAATGTATTGTATTGTGCTTTATTTGGCTCTGCTGTTCATCACTTCTACTGAATCTAACTAGTCACAACTTGAGGCTTGTCACAAACACTAATTGTCCTAATCTTCAAATCTGTGGTGTCAATATGAGTATTTTACTGCTCCATTCATGTCAGAGACTCCCTGACCTCGAACAGTGAATCTTGCTAAGGTCTCCTGTGTTTAAAAAATTGGTGACAATATTGAAAATAGTCTAGTGTGCAGCCAGACATAACCATATAGTGCTCGGGAAGAAGACACTGGGCGCTGCGCTTTAAGCCTAGGCGGCCGCTTTCTGCTGCTAACAATTCTCCAAAACAATTGGATGAAGACGCTGGTGCGCAGAAAAAGTACGCTAGGTGGACACAGGGCCTTGGGGCCTACATGCAGAGTCTGTGTACACCGCTGTTTGTGAAATGTGTCCCGGTGGCTACAGCTATCATCACAGGCACGATGAGTGAGGCAGAAACTCAATTGAGTGAGACAGATTTAAAATGAGTGTATTCCAGCTATCGGAGGTATCTCATCATGGTTCTTGTTAATGCCATGACTATAAACAGAGCAGATGATCTGCAGATTGTTGACCTTCAGCTGCTACACCTGCAGCACTCTGTGAAATGTTATGTAAGTCACAGGCAGCTCAACACGGTGAGCTTCAATTAGAAGTTACTAGCAGCTAGCTTAGATAGTAGGCTGCTAGCTAACAGGCTATTTACCTTCCCTTCAGTTGCCTATGTTGATTGACAAGTGAGTTTGTATGATAAAAAAAAACTTGTTCATCTAGTTTTAACACATTGTGAGTCTGAGTAATAGTATTCAGCTACAATATATTTAAACATCATATACAACCAGATTGCTTTTATCAATTTGATATTCTCCAAACACACATCCCACATTACTGGATGGCGAAATATGGACAAAATTAGCCGGTCCCCCCATGGCTACAGGTATTTTCAAGCGGGCAAACAATACATCTTTAATTAGTATTGGAGTATTTGGCTTCAATTCAATCGAATAGTTAAATGCTGTTAGAAATGAAATGGACCTTGAAGCGGCCTTGAAGATTTCAAACGAATAAAATAACAGTTTTTAAAACGTCAACGGATTCATTGGGTTTTTCTGAAGCTGCTTCAGTTTTAACACCGACACTATCTTAAAAAGTAAAATGATGTTTACTAATAGCTTAGTTCTGGTACAAAGGTTGATTTTGCTAAGCGGCAGGAGTGGTGCTTAGTAATAAAAGGAAAGGTTAAGGGTAGGAGCAGCTGGTGATGCAAAAAGGAACATCTCTGTAGACCAGACGGTCACATTTCAGATGGCCTGAGAAGTTTATGAAGGCTGAGTCTGTGGGAAGTAAATCTTTTCAGTGTGTTTTTGTAATAGAAGAGAAAAGTGGGTGGATGTACAGTGGTCACAGAGGAGCCCATATCTAAGTGAGTTCTTGTTGCATATCGAAGTTGAAGGTGAGCAATCCAGTGTTACATGTGTTCTTTACAGAATAAGCTGGATTTATATATTTCTTGCTCCATGTAATTGCAGGAAGTTTTACAGGAAGCCAGAAACTTCTTTTTTTTACAAACTTTTTCTTCCCTTTCACCAGAAAAAGTGAGGTGCCTCTGTGTACTTAACCTCTAAGGAGTTTAAATAAAAACTAAAAGTAGACAGCAAATCAGTGCTACTTTGGAGACAACCGAAGGGCAAATGTCTGTCTCTCTTTCAATGTCAGCATTTCTTTGCTCTGCTTGTTTGTATGTGAAAGTTTTGAGAGCTCATGTCCAGTCCCCGTTCACCAATGATGTCTTTAGGATGCCTGAGGAAACAGATCCCTGATGAGCACCAGGGTCCAAAACTCCATGAAATCTATGAAATCCAAAGTGTTCAGTTTGGATATCTCTGCTCTAGAGGGACCTGTTTCAGAGGGTCCTCAGACCCCTTTTGCTTTGAAATATCATTAATATTACTGACGGTGGATCCAATGCCACCAAAGAGTAAGCACTTTACAACAGTATTTGTTTCTCTGCAAAATCTATACAGTATCTAAACATTATCTGTGGTATAAAACATGACAGTAATCATTTATTTGTAATGTTAGAAATGATACATATAACATGTTTTTTTCATTCTGAAAGCATTTTTCATTGACCTTGTGCAGGCAACGATTTGCAATTAAACACAATCGAGCAGAAGCGTTGAGTTGGGTATCTGTATCTGAAAGTTTATCATGAAAAGGAATCAAGTGTGTTCGCCCTTTCAGGAGGCAACACGATCTGAATGCTGCTGCTTTGAACATGCACTTGTTTCAAGCGCTTCGCTGAGAGGAAATAATAAATAATGGAGGCTTGTAGCTCATGTTGGGAGTGTGAAACAGGGTGGGAAGGTGTCACATCGAGCATTAGCGGTGGGCGCAGTGGGTCAATTACAGAGCAGTGCAGTGATGAATATTCCAGCACAGCACAGCACAGCGCAGAGGCCTAAGAAACAACAATGTTGCCGGTAACTCGTCTGTCCTGCTAAACTGCCGTTTCCCCCCTGGTAGCCTTGTTTTTGCATGACAACAAGAAGCCCTACCTTCCCGTCGACCCCATATATCCACAGCGGACTCTGCGAACTGGAGAGTAAGCTGATGGAGTTGTCAGTCTCTGGCACATCACACTTGATATGGCTTGAATGCAGATGAGCAAATGACAAATTGCTTTTTGCCAGAAGGTTCAGCTGGAGGTAGGAGCCCCAGGTTCACTCCACAGCAGCAGCGAGGGGGGGGGGGAGTGATTTATAAAGAGGCAAAGACACGTCTTTGTCGGGCTGTGGCATTGACAGGCGCTTCATCAGCGTCCAGATTGGGTTTCATGGTCAACTAGAAGGCACTGATGCGGCTAGCAGAGATTGGCACCATCTTACTCATTGGCTTGCTCTGCCTCTCGTACTGCTGTTTTGGACTGGTAAACACTTGGAATCAGGCAGAGAGCAAGTGACACATCCAGAGATAGTCAGCCCTTGAAGTGGGTTTGGAAGTCTTTTTATTGTCTTAAAAACAAATCCAGTTTACAGACTGAAACTACAGTTAATGTTCTAGGGATGTCCCAAGCAACTGATTTCCTAATCAACTCAACAGAACTTTATATTCAGACATGTCAACAAGTCTTAAGATAAGAAAACAGTAGAAAGTGTTAAGGACAATTTATGTAACACGGTAAACATGGAATATCAGTGTCAATAAAGTTGAATTTGTGGACACTTTAGCAGTGCCAGCCTTCAGTCCTGCTTGCAGGTTAACATCTAGACGCCTGTGCTGAAAGTGGTTATGCATTGCTCTGGTGGATTTGCAAATTTAACCTGACACAGCCTGCACACAACTTTACCTCTATTTTATAGATCAACATACTGCCAAACTGCACTGCCCCTATGAGATACCATAAGTCGACTGTGCTTGCTTACATCCACGTAGTAGAGCAGGGAGAAATATCCAAATTATCAGGGCTACAGCGAGTCTATAGCTATAGGCGTGGCTAATAGCCATAGAGGTAGCTGCGTAACAGCTTGAACACAATATGTGACCAGCATTGACGGGCAACAAAGTTATTGATAATGTGTTTAACCAACTAGTAATTCTGGTACTGACTTGTAAGGGTAGCACTGTTCAATCAATCGCACATCCTTAGTTTGCACTGTTGTCTAAAGGTAAACTTGGCTGCTAATGTACAAAAAACCTGTACTTCACATGCTGTGTTACTCTTTTTTAAACACATCCCCTGCAAATCGCCATCGGGACCGTTGCTTGTTTAACCTATACACTCTCTTCGTCTTTAAATACTGAAACATTTTCAGAGTGTTGTTCTGTAGATGCTCTAAAGTTCTGAAAGTTTTGGTCCAACGTGATCCAACAAGTTCCAGTTTCAAAAGGCAGTAACCTTCAGGCAGGTACTTTAAGTGATTCAAAGTGTTCCCAGATCTGAATTTGGGCCCTGCTCACCATAGTGGAACTTTGAGTTCCTCCTAAAGGCTCTAGTCCCCGAGAAAAGTCATGCAGTCGAAACACACTTGAAAAGTATAGCGAGACAAATTCTTATGAGGAAATTTTAATGATAAACAGATCCTCTTTCTTTTACTCTGAATGTGCTGAGTTACATTTTGTGACATATTTTTTCCGTTTTCTTTGCCTATAATTAAAACTGTGGACTTTCATTAGGAGGGAAATTGCTGGCTGGGTGAATGCTGAGTTTGAATGAGTCCAAAGAATAAAAAAGGATGTGATGGACCGCTGCTGGAGCAGACAGAGGAAACGAGACAATGACAAGCCAGAAGGGTAATAAACAACACAAACTGTTCATCATATCATAGTGAAGAAGGATGTTATAATACTTGTCAGTAGAGAGTCATTGGTTTTCAGCTTTTGATGAAATTTGTAGATAATGATACGATTTGAAAAAAGCAAATAATGATCAGCTTTGTTTTTCAAATTGTGAGTGTGTTCAGTGTTTTTTTTTTTTTTTTTTTAGGAAAAAGTAGTTAAACACAACATCTGTGAGTGACATTTTTTGCCCGCAGTGCTAAACCTTGAAAACCACAAACAGGGAGAATAAATAACTAGCTTGCTGCGTTATACTTGCACCACCGTGTTCTCCCTTCTACCTTTTTTTTTTTTAAGCCATGTGATTGACTGGGTTGCGAAACGGGAGCGAAAAGTGGTTTTGAGACGGCATGAAAAGAGATAACGATGACAGAGATTGGGGTAGATATCCAAAGTGAGCGTTCATTTGTCACTCATCAAGTCTGCCTCCTGCTGCGAGTCTGGAGGTAACGTCATGGTGAAAGAGGGAGCACTTTTAAGGACACAATCTCCGCACACTGGAAGAGGATATTAGAGTCCTTGTTAATGGAGGAGTGTGGATCATAATGAACAAAGGGGAAATAATGATTATCATTAATGGGCTTGGGGGAGGAGGGCGAGTCAATGGGAAGGCTTTTCATTCGCCTCTTTAGGGCCACTGAAGAGTGATGCGTCTCTCAGCAGACTGTTGTTAATGTGCCATCAGGGGCTTCTGCAAAAGCTCCTGCAATGAATAATAAGTTTAATGATGTTTGTTCTCTGTGATGACACATCTACAGTGCTGGGTAACTACTCTGTATTAAACCAGCACTCAACATGCAGGCACCCAACCCTCTCCACTTCACTCTGCATCTTTGTAATTCATCGTGGTGCGTAGGAATATATTTCATGCTATAATATTTCCCTCAAAAATTGATTCTTTCTCTCACAAATTTATAGATGATTATGATTCCCCCCCTCCCTCCCTCTCCCTCTCTCTCTTTCTCTCTCTCTCTCCGTCTCTCTTCTTTACTGTCAGGGAGCTGGCAGTGTGAGAATAAATGGCTTCTCATTTCATTCTAAGTGCCATGAATTCCAAATAATATGACCTTTTTAATATGCCCTCCCATTCCACCGCTGCATGATGGTCCAGCAGGTTTCTGAAAGGTGCAATTGACAGGTGGGCACAATATGGCTCAGTTTGGACGGGCACTCTTATTGAAAACCCCCTTTGAATAACAATGAGTCTGAGTCTCCAAATGTCCTCTTCAATCCAAAGCGTAGAAGTCAATTGATAGAATAATTCCCCACTAACTAACTTACTCGTGTTAGTTATGCTGAAATATGGTCAGACGGATTCATGCGAGGGATAAGGTGGTGTTTCCTCAGAGAAGACTGTTCTCAACTTGATTCAATTCAAACACAAACCAATTTCCATATCAGCATTTGCGCAGGAGGGCTGAGAGAAAAAAGTGCACGCCATATTTTAGTTACAATAAAATACGAAGAATTTCACCGGCTCAAAATATTTGTTCTCTTTATTATAACACTTAATATTATAATGTGTAATTAAATGATGTTAAATGACTATCCAATAAAAAATGTGGCTGAACCCAATAAAGCTACAGGGTTTTCTCTCAGACAAAGCAGGGGCTCATCTCACACATACATGCTTTATTAGCAGCTCCAAATTTTAACTAATACTTTCAACACTCTTAAAAGAAGCCTCCTTCAAAGGAAACCACACTCCCACTGAATATCTAATATCCCCGCTGCTATTTACACCTACTGTAGAGGCAGCTAACAACACGTTTCAGCTTATTTGCAGGAACATCATGTAACATTTGCTCCGTAAACAACACGTTCTCTCTCTGACTCATGCAGGTACACCTCTCGCTTCAGTTTGACACTTGCATGGCTACACAATCCAGCTATAGCCTTTATAAAACATCTGTTTCACACCTGTGTGAAAGCCGCTTTTTTGTTCTTTTTTGGTTTTTTTACCCTCTGACCTCCAACGCCTGCTTATTGCTTAAAACAACACTTCATCTTTCAGCTGACTTCATTTCAACACCAAAACAGGGTCGTAATCTGACCTATCTGACCAAAGTGCTGTATGCGTCTACTTAAGATTGTGAACAGGCCTCCTTTAAACACATTAAAAAGAAACCTATTCCACACTATCTGTAAAGGAAAGAGAGAAGCTCTTCCGGTAACTGCAAGATGGATTTGTAATCACAACAAATAAAAAGTTAAGTGTTTTTGTTGGGGAACACACAACCCATAAAACTATATAATCATGGATCTTTTATTAACATTGCCATGAGCTATAATAAAAGATCCATGACAATATACTTTTATGAGCTGAGGGGTGCGTTCACAAACACAAATGCTTGTGCTGCATTTTTTTCCTACCTAACTTAGTTTACTGAACAAACACCAAGCTGCCATCGCTTCATATTGCTTCATGAAGACATACAAATATGGCGCTCTCTTGGAGACGGCTTAAACCAAGATTTCCATTGGCAATTTTCCACAAGTACTGTGTAATATGTTAAACTCAGTCGCTCAACATGCAGCAGCATCAATGGAAAACCAACTTCAGGTTTGAGACCAGAACAGGATGGGGACCATTGACTGTTCAAGGGCAGGCTTTTGGATTTAAAAGTTCAACCAATGCAGACCTGCCTTCAGGTGCATTCTCTCTAATGGCCAGGAGGGGGAGACTATATAGTAGTGGTGTCTTTACTTACAATTTAAAGTACTTTAAATAACTACATTTTTTCATCCCGTACTACCTTTTAGAAGCGAATGATGTTCCTTCTAGTTGTATTCAGTCAGTTACTATGTAGATTAATGATAGAAGACATAATAAACAGGAGGAAATTGATGACATTTTATCTTAAATTAAAAGTAATTTAAGGTTACAAAAAAGAAAAGGAAAAGAAAGTTACTGATATGATGAACAAACAACCTGCTTTCAAGATCTACAAGAAAAAAATAGGCAGTAAATAAAGCATTATGTCAGAGTTGAGAGCAGTTTCACAGTGCAGCCACTGTGTTGACATTTAAAGTGTACCTTCACTCAGCTGTCTTCACATCATTACTCCTTTCAGCTCTATATCAACATCAGTCTTCTGTTTGTTTACCCTCATTTGTCCGTCATATTTTCCCTTTACAGCAGGGAGTCAATTTTCTTTTCTTCTGCTTACAGAACAGTATTTCCTTTTTTGAGACAACATGCAAATGTCCTTTGATTCTGTAACACCTTCCTGTATACCGTGGAAAAATAGACTTTCTTGAGTAGTGGTCAAACTGGGGCACTGCAGGGTGACTTATGCAGGGTGACTTGTGCAGGGGTGGCATGAAGTTTATTGTGGACATGTGCAAATGAGTCATTACTTACCCTTTCTGCCTCTCTTATAATATTTATGTTAACAAATTACATAACGTGTGTTAAATAGGCATACAATTGTATTGATTGGAGAAACCATAACAGAGTGGCAACTATACATTTTCTGAGCTTAAATCTTAAAGGGCCCTAAACGAAGATTTAGCTGCAACTAAATTTGGAATAATTGACGAGTCGAAAAAAGGTGATTCAGTTGCCAACTCTTTTTGTTTTAAATGTATCAGCCATTTGAGTCTTTTTTTTAAAGAAAAAGACAACTTATTTGTTAGAAAATCATGCCACTCAACAAAAAAAACTATTTTATGTAAAATGAAAATATTACTTAAAGTGTACAAATCCAACCATTTCATTTTTTGAGTGTACTTTCTTTACTCTTCATACTCTATAGACCCTCCGTATACATGTTTTCCTGTCTGTATGAGCAGTCACAGCAAGTCCCTAAATGAATGAGCTGTCTGTTTAATGGTAACCATGGAAACACTGCCTTCAGCCATGCTGATAAAAAGCTGCATCATAATGCTCTCACCATTGTGTCTGCTCACAGAGTAAAAAAAAAACAAGGGGTTAATGTAATTAACCTCGTAGATGTGCTTACCATGCTGGAGTTTCTATAGACCCAACTGGATGACTGCTGGCTTTAATTGGCCACAGCAAGCCGCTGTACATAATACGCTGATGCTTTGAGTTTAAAGGGGCGCTGCTGACGCGCTGTGTAAACATGGAATAACATGCTAATTAATTGATTGTGCTGATTATAATTACAGGAGGAATCTAGATCAGGTTGGTTAAAGAGTTTCTGTTCGAGGACGGATATTTTCCAGATGAAAAACTGATTAAAAATTTAAATGTTGGAAGAGAAATGCATGGTCTGTTTTGTTTGGACTTAAATTTTTCTTTTTTTTAACTCTCCAAATAATTATTTTTGAGTTTGGAAAACTTGATATTTCATCATTCAGAATAAAAAAACATTCAATTTAATAACTTTGTGAGATATAGGAAAAAATACAAACATTACCCTTCCAGTATATTAATGATAAGAAAACAGCTGTTAATTATGCAGACGGTGTTTGAGGTCCATTAAATACATCAACCAGCCACACCAGCATCATTTATACTGTGAGAGAAATCAGCGTTCTCATGCTCAGACGGCCTGTCACACTGTTTCCACATACTGGTCAGCATTGATCGAGAGGTTTATGATGCAGAACCATCCCAGCCTGAGAAGTGTTTACACGGCTGTTAACAGAAGTTGCTGATCGGGCCTGACTGCCACTTGCCCACTGGATGGTAACATGGTGATCACCCTGTCAGTGTAGAGAAGACGTTTACAAAGCACATTCACAATCTACTATGGTGAGGTTGTTCACGACTTGTTCTTCCAACTTAAAAGGTACAGAACAGTTTCCTTATAAACAAATTTTCTAATGACATTCAGACCAAAAAATGCATTATGTATGTCCTTATTTTGTTTAATTTAATTCATTTCTTTTATACTATTCAAGCTTATTTATAATATTTTCTTTTCTTAGGGAACATTTTCAGCATGGGGAAGGCAAACCTGCAGATAAGATTTTGCCTATTAGCTTTAAAATGCTGCATACTTTACATCCGTGTGCGCTTCCTAGCACACATCCCTTTGTTAGCTCATCAATGCATCTCTTACCCCCATCTGTCAATAAGGGGATTAATATGAAAACATTGTAAAGAGTCGACATGGAGCCGGTGCTCTTTTTCCTTGTGAGCATGCTTAGAGACAAATAGAAGAAGCAAGATGCTAATTTTCATCTTGCTAGCTTCACTTGCATGGTAAACTAGCTGCATATAAAGAACCGTGTAGCCTAAACTTTCTGGAGATAGCAAGAATGCTAATTTATGTCCACAATACGTCCAGCATGGGGACAAACAAAAACGTTCCAGTGGACAAAATAAGTGTACAAAAAGAGTACGTAATTAGACAAAAATAATACATTAGCAACATTTCAAGTCAAGATGATAACAGTTCTGATTTACCTTGGAAATTGTTGGGTATGGTTGTTAGCTTTTTGCAGGCATGTTGTTGCTAATTTGCCACTTTGTGCAGTTGCACCGTGCTCAAAGAATTAAGCTCTCTCCTTCAACTGTGTTTTTTTTTTTGACTTTGCTGATGTTAAAGTGTCAAGTAATACAAGTTGACCTTCATGCATGTATAAAAGACGAGTTCTTAACATCTAAGAAGCATGAAAGTGTTTTAAATACTGGAATAAAAAGGGGGATTGTAGAGTGGAGTGCTGCCATTCACACAAACACATGTGTAGTGAGTGTTGTATGTGTTTTTACTCTAATCTCACAGAGACTGATAACAGAGGCTGGCTGCTTGAAGTGAGGAAAAGATTAGTCAGCTTTGATATTCATCTACACTCTTCCATCATCTTAAGCCGAGCCGGACAAAGCGCCCTGAATGCTAACACGCTCGGGCCACATCTAGACCCTGCTTTTCCATGAAATCGAGTTCAAGTGAGCCCACACGAATCCCATCTTGTGTGCCCCTTATAATGTACCCACTAGATGCATGTGCATGTTTGACTTTTGGCATTCGGGTGCTGCATGGAAATGCTTTGCAGCTCGCTTTGCTTCAGCCTCAGAAACTGGAGGCCACACATGTAAAATGCATGATCTGTTTAATCAAAGCACACATACAGACCAGTGATAATGCTATCAATCATCATGCAGGAGTGGAGTAAAAAATATACCGTATATACCATGTTCACATGTAAAAGAAGTGTTGTCTTCTATTTGTACGTAATATGTTTGTCACTGAATCAGTTGCAACATTTCTGCGAGTTTTGGCTGAACTCTCTTTGCTCTGAGAGCTTCATTGGATTTATCTACAGCCAAAGACAAAAGCGTCATGATGACAGCCGCTCTAGTGAGCTAAGGCATTTTTTTATTAACTCAAACTCTCAGTATTGTGATTCGTGTTCTTGCAAGCTTATGCATCTCATACATAGTCATAAATGTTCTGCATTTCCTTCTGTTATTCTTCCGTGTCAGCTGTCAAAGTTCAAAGCCTTTGAAACATTTCCCGGAGTCTCTTTGAAGAAATTTAAATTTTACATGCACTGTTGATTTAAATGCAATCAGACAGAATATGGCTGCGTTTGCACAACAAAGGGAGAACTGTTACGAGCCCAGTAAATACAGTACATGTCCATGAAAAAACACCAGAAGAGAGTTGAAATTATTGCGCTTGAATAATTCATGGCTTTATAACACCTTGCACATCTCTCATGGCCGGTGGTGAGACTCTGAGGGTTTTCGTTTTTTTGTGTGTATCTTGTTGTTGTTGTCCTGACTTGTAAGGCTGAGTGCTGACAGCTAGAGTATGATTTATATTCTTCAGAATTGGAGCCATAACGTTTACTCCCCACCATCATGGGGCTCTTATTTGTCAAGTGTTATCATTCAGTGTGTATCATGGGGTGGGGGGGGGGGGGGGGTGATGACTGTGGATTTTGGGTTAATTTGTTGCAAAGTGGTGAAGAACAGTTTAGTGTTTTGACATGCAGAGCAAACGTGCGGGGGCCTCCGGGGCTGCTCGTCATTACAACGTCTGCGATCAAAGTGCGCCGCAGCAACGCGCCACCGACGGCTACAGATGGAGTGGAAAACCTCAACGATAAGATGCCCCTGGCAAACATGTCCAAACCCATAACACAGCAAAAGAGAAAAAGACATTTACACAAACACACATGTATATACATCAAAGACCTGCACACAACCTTCAAACAGACAGCAAGACAAACTAAAGCCGTAATCCTTGTCTCGTAGCCTGCTGTTGTTTTCCCACCAGTATTTTTCTCTTTTTTAGGGGAATACTTGGGCCGATCTCAGCAGCAGATGGGGGGGCACAGCTGGTGTTCCCCTGTGCCACACAAGTAGTGCCAGTGAAGATGGATGTTGAGGGTTAATGTATGCGGGCACACAAAAGGAAACATGCTTATACAGAAACAAAAAATAGCTGAAAGAATTTGTGAACCCTGGAATTCCAATGTTTGTTTTACCCCTGTGTTGCCCACAACTTCCAACCAAAGCTAACATTCAGTACACTGCTAAAAAAAGGGAATGCTTTTATCACACGTCTTTCCTGGTGTATATTGTATAATTTGTTGAGAACAAAATGACTTCACGATGGAGGGCAAAATGACTTAACAATCGATGGCTGGAATTCAAAGTCTGACCGTTATTTGAAGTATAAAATATATATTGCAGATTACTAGCTTGAATTTGATCCCTGAAACACCTGATGTGACTCGGTAGAGTTTATGGCCCCTGTAGCGTGTGTGCAATCCCAACAATGTCTGGGCACGCTCCTGATGTGTCTGCAACTGGTGTCAATCAATCAATCAATTTTTATTTGTATAGCGTCAACTCATAACAAGCGTTATCTCGAGACACTTTACAAAAAGCAGGTAAAAGACCTCACTCTTTGTCTGTTAACATTACAAAAGAGCAGGTAAAAAGACCATACTCATTGTTCTGTTACAAAAAGCAGGTAAAAGACCTTACTCATTGTTATGTTACAAAAAGCAGGTAAAAGACCTTACTCATTGTTCTGTTACAAAAAGCAGGTAAAAGACCTTACTTATTGCTATATTACAAAGACCCGGCCTATCCATCATGAGCACTTTAGCAAAGCAGCAAAAGTTACAGTGGTCCAGGGGGATATCCTCCCAGACCTAGATCAGGGCATCAGTGAGCTCCTGGACAGGCCGTGGGGGTACTTGGCATCATCGGATGCACGATACATAATGTCCCATAGGTGCTCAGTTGGATTTGGGTTAGGGAAAGAGGGTGGTAGTCAATGGGATTAATGCCTGCGTCGTCCAGGAATTGCCTAAATGTGTCTAGCCACATGTGACCGGGCACACCAGGAGAAATCCAGGGCCCACAGCACTTACCAGCAGTCAGGGTACCTTTGGTTATGACATGGATGTCTGTGTGACCCTCACAAGGGATATGCCTCCCCAGACCACCCTTGACCCACCGCCAAACTGGTCATGCAGGATGATGTTACAAGCAGCTTAACGTTCTTCACAGGGTGTCCAGACTCTTTCACACCTGTCACATGTGCTCAATGTAAGCCTGCTCTCATTTGTAAGCCCTCAAATGTCAACCTAGATGCACAGTGCTGGGCTGTGAGAACAGGTCCCACTAGAGGAAGCCACCCTTGTGGTGTCTGTTTCTGAAAGTTTGGTCAGAGACATAAACACCAGTAGCCTGCTGGAAGTCTTTTGTAGGGCTCCCGAAGGTGCTCCCCCTGAAACTCATCAACCAAAGGAGCAGATAGCAGTCCTGCTGCTGAGTTGATTCCCTTCTTCGGCCCTGTTCAACTCTCTTCATGAAACTGCCGATTTTCTTGGCATGTCCTCCATAGTCTTAAGACTGTGCTTTGAGACACAACAAAACTTCTTGCCTTGTCTGATTGGGCTGCAGGTACTACCTTATGCTGCAAGTAGTGACAAGGATACTAGCAGAACACACAACTAGAGAAGAATCAGTTAGAAAGGATAAGGAGAGAAAAACTGTCTCTCACAAGAACATGCAAAACCATTCCTTTTTTGGGTCTTCCGTTTGCCTCTCCATTGCACCAGTTGTCACTTTTATTTGCACCAAAGCAGGTGAAGCTGGAAGACAATGACTTGTGCTTCCTCAATGACAAGTTTGATATCCTCGTTTTAAGTTTTGCTGACTTTTAAAGGACGACGATTAAGTGGTCCTTTAATGTTTTTGAGCAGAGTATATCACTATCCCAACGATAAACTAGAGGATAGCAAACAAGGTTCCGTAAAAAGAGTAACCACAGTGTCACATTTGATGTGTTGGACAACTGGCCAAGCTGAGGGAAGTGATGACAAGATAGGAATCTATTTGGAGAATCTCTTGTTTCAGAATTTGCCTTTATATCAAATGAAGGCTTGACTAAAGAATAAATAATACCGAGGTCACTTGAGAGCGTGTATGAGAGGGGGGTAAGCATTGAAAGATGATGTCAAGTACATACCAATTAATGGTTGAATCATGACGGCATAATTAGGTTCAGCCCAGGTGTCGCTAATGGCATTATCAATACCTCCATGTTGCTTGAGGGTCTCACAATGCTGTGGCTACATGACACTGAGGCGTTTTGAACAAAACACAAGCTATATGCTATTCACGGTATTTCTTTTGAAATTTGTGTGTGTGTAGAAGAGGTGAAAATGTTCTTAATGCAGAGAGGTCATGCTGGTTCAGGTTGTCAGTCTTGGTTTGGCTTGTTGGGTGTCAGCTCTTAACTGTCACAGGAATCTTTTCATGGCTATACAAAACCACTACTTTGTCCAATCTGACAGGTAGAATAAAGATTATAACATATAGGAATACGTCTTCCACCTTGGTAAGGATATTCATCATTTTTCTGTTACGTTTTTACTGTGTAGGTACAGGATTGTGCAGGTCAATGTTCTATGACTTGACAGAAGTTCCTTACAAGAAAAAGCCCATGTTTTGTATGCCTCAGAGCAGGAGACCGCTGTAGTCCAAGCCAAAGCCATTATGTTTTCAGATTTTCCATCTGCCAGTACTTCCAATTCGGTCCTACCCAATATCTCAGAAACACCTTGAGGAAATACTTGCAAATTTGGCACAAACATCCCCTTGGACTCTGGGATGAATTGATTTAAAAATCTGGTAATTAGAGGTCAAGGTCAGTGACAACGTTATGGAAAAAACTCAAGAATTCAGAAGCTAATTATGAGAAAATGTAAAAAGAGTATTCTCTTAAATATTTATATCCTCTGTACCTTTTAAGGCCACTGTTTTGTAGGTTAATGTGAGTGGATGCAAATTGCAACTTGACTGTTTTTTGCTGAACACAAATCATAACTATACATATCTGAAAATGAATGAAAACCACCTTTCCTTAACCTTCCAACAGAATGAGGTTAAAATTTAAAAAAGTAAACTGTGGTAGAAACTTGGCTCAATTCAGCTTGAAATCCTTCCTCTGCATCATCACAGCAGTATGAAACACAAAATGAAATTCACAAACGCAATCCCACAGAGAAGAACATTGAGTCACATTATCACAGAGTGGATCATAGTGAAAGGGGGCATATAGTGCACTTGAACACATTCAGACTCCCGACTGTGCTGGGGGCTCAGTGTTTGGAGCAGCTGGACAGACGGTGGTTTGATCAGTGTCTGTGCTGGCAGGGAAAAATCTGGCAAAAACTCTGGTCAGAATGGGATTCAACCGTGGAGCTGAACTGCATGCGTGGAGTGTGTGCAAAATGTGTTCCTTTTTTTTTTTTTTACATCAACCTGGAGTTCTTTTTTATAATAAGTACCCTAAAAAATGATGTATCTGTAAAGAATATGAAAAAATATGTTGATATCTAAAGATGAGTGAATCAATTTATAAGTACCTATGGAAAATCAAGACAAATATAAAGTGAATTCTCATTTTTGTCAACTAGCAGACTTTTGGTTGGTCTTCTTGCGCTGTCTTTAATACAATGAAACTGCATTGATTTATCAGATACAAAAGAGATTCAGGCAACGTTTACAAGAATACGATCCACTCTAAAAAGCATACTGTACATGCCAAGCCAGCGGTTGGCATACTCTTCCTTCTGCAGAGCCATGAGGTGTAAAGGTACAGAAATGGCTGACACACAAACATTTGTGTGGATGGATGATGGAGGTGAGGTTGCCACTACAGGTCACCCAAAACTACAGTACATTTCAAGAAACTGTCACCTTGAAGTCATGCCAGTCAGCATTTGCACAAACAGACCTCAGGAGTACACCATTGTTGTTGTTGTTGTCCACCTACTCGGGCATGGCTTTTGTCTGGAAGTGTATGTGTGTGCACAATGTCTCAGTTGTCCGAGTAACTCTTTGGAGCCACTTCTCAAAATTTGTATTTTCAGACTCCATTGCTGTGCAAACAAACAGCCAAACAGCCAAAATGCAACAAAAGGACTATTTTTTTTTGGCTGAAATCATTATTGTGAAAACAGGGCCCTGAGTTTGACAGTAAAGATTACACACAGGATACACAAAGTATGTGTTCAAGTTAGGTTGCATATTTTTATTTAAATCATTTAGAGTAGGCATCCTATATTCCTCTATTTATTCTGGCCTCTGGGTCCTCGCTTGCCAGAATGGTGCAGTAGTACCTTCCTAATGTGAGGGATCTGAGTGCCAGCCCTGGCTGATGAAACGCCTGCGCTAAGTGTCCAGGTGAAATCACACTTTTTACTTGCTTGTGTGACCAGCTGGTGCCCCGCGAAGCTGCCATTTCCCCTGGCCTCTCTCCCAGCCCCTCAGACCAAGATGAGGCTGGTGACAAGTGTTTGCAACCACAGCTTCCCCTCATCACGTCTGATGAGGCTAAACACCTTTCTCTCTTTGATCAAGTCGAACCCCAGCTGCCTCCCATCCAATGAAAGAGCCCAATTGATGTTAGTCAGTTAATGGTCAATGTGGGCAGATAGGGCAGGTTGACAGAGATTCAGTGTGACAGTATATAAATGTAGGGGAACAACAGATTAAACACAAGATACATAAGATATTAGTTCTTAATAAGGGGCATCAGGGGGTTTGTGACCGCCCTGATCAGTTGCTGTCAGCATATTTGGAGGCAGATGATTTTATACTGAGCCTCACTTACCTCAGCGTCTTATGGATAGGATCATCTTGGTCCAAAAATGAAGTGGCAACTTCTTTGCAGTGAAAAGTCTTTTGGATGTATGGGGCCAATGGCGACACTAGGCCCATCACAAACAATTTGTTGTAACAATATACAAAACAAATCAGAGGAGGATGAGATTTCATGTTTTGATATAGTACTGAAGTCTACTACGTTGGCTGTAGGAGTTGAAAATGTAATCCTCTATTTAGAATGTCATCCCAACATAATCCCAGTAAACATGTTCCAAAACATGCTCCCATTAAATATTCATTAT
Source organism: Labrus bergylta (assembly GCF_963930695.1). Classification (NCBI taxonomy): domain Eukaryota; kingdom Metazoa; phylum Chordata; class Actinopteri; order Labriformes; family Labridae; genus Labrus; species Labrus bergylta. The sequence goes on along the minus strand of NC_089214.1, from coordinate 4,268,443 downwards.
GGTTATAGTTATCTCTAAATAACCCAAAAAATGTTTGATTAAAGAAGTCAAACTTTGCCTTTTGAGATCCTAACTTGTGATTTCAACTTTAAAAATCATGAATGTTATTATAGTTCATTGTAGAAAGACGTATCTATAATGAATGTATGTCTACTTTAAATTGTAGAAGTACGTTAGACTATGGACAGAATAATCTCAGCTCCAGGTCCACTTCTACTTGTTCTACTAATGTTTGCACATTGTCTTCTTCAATGTTTTCCCCCATTGATTTCAGTGAATTTTCTTGCCAAGACATTTTCTGATTGGGCGTTGCTACCTCACTTCTGCTTTGTGTCTCAACTTCTTTTGGGTGCTGACTCAGCTTTTAAGCCTCCTCGAAAAACAAAATTGCAAGTTATTCTACTGAAGTTTTTTTTTTTCTTGCCCATTGCAATCACACAGAGTTTCATGAACAGAAATCTTCAGTCCCCGAGGGGATCAATACGGTGTAACTGCACTCCAACCCATAATGTGGTGGTATGGAGGTAGCAGTAGGGATAAACACCAAATGTCAGAAAGTTGTGTGGGTGTTTTTCTTGCCATGGCTGGAGTCCAATTTAAAAAAATAATTAACTTCTAGCTTTATTTGTAGAAGAAAAACAACCAACCAACCTAAAAAGACCTCTTGGTTTATTGTTTGGTTCACTTCTCCAAACTTATGAAATTCTAAAGACCAGTTAAATCCTCCATATTGATTTGTTTGCTCTCCAGGGGTGTATTATAAGAGGAGGTATGGATTAGAGTGTATGTCAGTCACTTGGGTTTGTCTTCACACAGTGAGCATAAAAGCAAGATTTAAGGGACCCTTGTTCTACCTTCATTTACTGTCATTTCACAGCAGCATCATTTCACTGCTGCTGACAAGAGAATTGTTTGATTTAGATAATCCATCATAATGACCATAAAACTCTTTTATTGGTTGTGTCATTGTTTCTTTTTTTATTGTCTTTCCTTGAGCTGTGGAGTTGAGTGTTTAGTTTTTTTTTTTTTTTCTGACAGTGCACACATTTTGTTCTACTCGTCTTACTGTCAATCATTTGACGCCCACGGGGGAATAGAAAAAAAGGGAAGTCTCCGCCAGGAAACAATCCCCGGGAAAATATAATCTCAAAAAAACGTTGCCACAGCGCTGGCTCTTTGTTTGAGGCATCTTTGGCAGTGAATGGTTTTGAGAAGAAGTTTGTGCCTTAGATCAACAAAAACGACGAGACAATGACAACTTTAATTACAAAGGCGTCATTTTGGATTGGGTCAAACCAAAGAAGTATAACAACACATATGGTAAGTGACACTTTTTGAGTAACTGATAAGACTTTGAAAAGTCTTTGGAAATAATTTTCAAAAAGACTGACATCTTGCACCTTAAACATTATACACACAAGACTTTATTATTTATCAAAGAATAAGAATCCTGCGGGGTCAAATCTGTATTTACAAATTACATTTAAAGAATCTAGATGTACAGGTCTGGATCTTCAGCATTGTATGTGTTCTGGTTTTTATTTGTAGTACATTTGTAGTCAATTGTTTGTTGACCAATTACATAGTGGCAGGATTTGGTGTGCAGGACAAACAAACGGTACATGTGGACAGCAAAAAGATGAACTGAACTTAATGACATACCAGCTCCCTCCCATCTGCTGTGGTCTAATAGAGATTTATTAACCTCTATGAACTGATATCTGCATGAACATGAAGCTGAAAATCCATTAGATACAGCAAACATTTCAACTTGAGACACAAATCTGCTTGATGTTGTGTCGCGAGAGCCAATCAGCATTTAGATTCCCTGACAACCTCAAATGCATAGGAAGTGATCGATCGATTTTTCTTCTCCTATGGGGGACAGACATGACAAAGCTTGACTTTTCCTTTTTTTACAAATCTGCACTATGATCTTGTTATAACATCAAACTTAAATCCTTATAACTTCAAATAAATCACAAGAAAATTGGTTTCATTTTTGGTCTCATACCGCTGAAGTGAGCCAGAGTGAAGCTTACATTCTACTGTAAACTTGAGACTCTTCAGATGAACGGGTGCTACTCCCACAGATGTTATTGGCCAAGAACTGACGGCCTTTACATTGCAGAAGTCAACAACACGCAGAAAAGGAATTATTTTGTTGTAGAACACTTACTGCTGGCTTCACAGGAATTTTCCCGGGGTCCATATAGCCCAGGGTCCATATCAGACGAGAACTATAATAATGATTGTAGATCGGTTCCAAGAATGCTTTTTAGTAGACAACTAGATTCCTGTTAATAGTAATTCCCATCATGCTTTTGGTGGAAATTTACAAGAACACATGGCTTCCCTTTTGAGTGCAGTGGTGTGATCGGCAGTGATTAAGGCTGCAATGTTAGCTGGGTAAGCTTTACAAGCCTAGCAAGGGAAACCATTTCCTTCCTGTCCAATGTCATCTAAATTCTAAGGGTTTTATTCTGGCATTGGTAAAACTGCTAAACACTTGAATGTTGTTTGTTGTAAGGCCTGCATTAGTCTCCTATAGAACTTAATTTTCTAAGGTCTCCATATCAGCTCCGCTGCCCTTGAAGTGAATTGGATCTGGTCTTAGATTTTCAAACTCTTATAAGCGTTTCTCAGCTGGATTCCTGACACTTTCCTCCGGGGGATCGCCACAGGACATTAAATGAATCGGACTATGCTTATACAAAAAGAGTGTTTGGAATTTAACCATTCCTAAATATTCTTTCTGCAGTTAAACTTGTAAACCAATGCCAGATTATGATGTATTTCCGTTATTATAGTAATAATTTCCCCCCCATGCTTACTTTGAAGTAGACTCTGTGAAAGCCACTATAATCTGATTTCAGTAAAGCATGATTTACTGAGAGGAAATGCTAAGATAGTTATGGAGATCAAGAACCCTTTGAAGCCCGGCTCACAACACATGGATCCAGACCTAAATGCTTTTTCCCCCCTTCTCACTCTTTATGATTTACTTTCTTCTTTAGCCAAAAGAGGGACATTGCAGTATTTATTACTTGGGCTCTACCTTTTTCCTTTTTTAGGGTCTGAATGACTAGTATGTAGAACATTTGGATTGCCGTTTTATGTTTCTGTAAAATGGGCTGCAACTTAATCTGTCATCTAGATTAAATAACATCCACCATAATGGACTTATTAAGAGGCTGGCTCAGATTGTGACTGTAAGTATCTGACACAAGTGGAAACCTTATTGTATGAGTACATCCCCGCTGTGGATCGGCGGTAATTGGGCCGGAGATTGTCGAGAACCTTTCACGTCTGGAGAGGCCGTACTAAAATATTCACAATAGAATAGATGTTTCTTTTTACAAAGAACTACAGGCCAACTTTAACTGGGGCTGCACAATTCATGCTACAATGTGAATCACAATTTTTCTGCCTAATTTCTTGAAGGATTAATAAACTGAGCCATGGTTTGACTGAAGGCATGTGTGGGAACTGTGTAGTCAACGCACTGATCTATATAACACAGGGGAAGCTCTGGTTTGTCTGGGCAGCTCTCAGGTGTAGATGATTTAGTGATCAACCCACGCAGGCGTTTTAATTCATTGCCTAATTAGAGCTGTTTTCAGGTCTGTGTGTGGGTGCGCAGTCTGAGATTGATTGACATCTCGCTGCCTCCGCTGTTCTTTTTCTTCCACCTCTAGCATTCTTGTAAACAACCTTTATATAAGGGCTGGCAATATATCAGCATTTTAAGGTGTATTGTTATTTAAAGTTCGATACAGGATGAGTCAGTACAAGTTAAATTAATAAAGTTTGTTGTTTGTATGTATGTATGTATGTTTTTGTAAGTTACACGACATGTTACCACCATAAACCTGTGTCTTTTCTTTTATACACTGCAAAAACTTAAATGTAAGTAAATGTATTTAAAACCTAGTTAAAATATCTTCCCGTTTTAAAAGACACATCTTCATGACAAACACCTTATATTCTGAGATATTACTAGCACAAAATAAGGCCTGAGATGCTTATAATAAGTACTTGAGTTTCTTGAAATAAGACAGTACATCTCATTTTAAGAAACGTAACAATTGCAATATGACAAGTAAACTTGCTTAGATTTGACATTTTTGCAGTGCATCTGTTTGGTAAACCACAAAACCGAAGATCTTTCCCTCTGACCTTCACTCCCAATCTTGATATTCAATAAAACACAGTTTACAGCCCAGGCTTTTATTCACATGATTCTATACATATACCTTGCCTTTATTTGGGACAGGCGGGTGACAAATATGAGACGGGCCTTTAATTATTTTCTCAAACAAAACTCCTGCACAGCAAAGATGGGAAATAAAAATAGTAAATTTACACCAAAAATAATATCTAACTGTGCACAAAAGTAGGATTGACTCCGGAAGAAAATTATGTACACATCTTAATCCTTTTCTTTTTTTTCCCCCTTTCTCAATGCCATTTTATATATAAGGATTTTCAGAAAAATCAATGGGGCATTTTAATGGAATGAATTTACTTACTGAACCAGAGCCACCGAAAAAGTGGGTCACTGTTGAGCTTGATAGGTGTGAAAGGCCTTAAGTTCCAAAGTTACAAGTACTCCTCCTGGGTACGCTGAATACTGCACAATGAATGAAGAAAAGCACAGCTATGTGAGAGTCTGCTGGATCTATTCAGATATGTTTCATTGATTCAGAAGTCCGTGTTCTATCAAATCATACCAAAAAGAAGAAACGTCTGAGCTAGAGCTTCAAATTTGAGTTCTCACTCTGCAAGTTTCTTTGTAAAAATTACCTTTGTTTCAAAGCATCAGTTTGCTTGAAATTGAAACCGTTTGAACGTAATCCAACCAAACAGAGAATTGCATCATCTCCTCCCATGCAGTTCAGATCAAAGAGCGATCAGCACATGTGTTCAAAGTTTGAAATACCCGTGAGAGTTAAAGTAGCTGTTCTGCAATATTTATTTTTTATTTTTTGCATGCTGCATATCACTCCCAGGACTTTTTAACTGCATTCATAAATCTGAGTATGTGGTCTCATGTGACAGGCCGGCATCACATTAAACTAATTAATCAGGGGAATGTTTTTAAGCTTAATTGCCCATCCCTGGACGTCGGTACAGTAGGGTCGAAAAAAATCATTACATTTGTGAGATTATGCCTTGCTAATTTTATCGACAGGGCCCGGGCTTTAACACCCAAAATAAGCTGAGCTCAGCAGACTGACAGAAAAGGCAGATTAAGGAAGCTGCGGAGGGAAAAGAAAAAAAAGAGAGAGCAGAAGTGATTTATAGATGTGGTCTAAACAAGGCCAGGCATGAGGTAAAGATGCTCTCTACACTCCTCTATAGATCTAATTCTCTTGTCACTCATATGGAGTTCACTCATGATGGGGCTGCACTGGGAGGCATTTGCATTTTAACTAGTAATTTAATCTTACATTGAATGCTAAAATCTAAGGGGAGGATTTTCTTTGATGTAGTGGCAGCGGCCTCTCACGCTGACACTCGGCACCACCCCCCCCCCCCCGGCACGTTCTTATGACAGCCTCCATTTTTCATAATTCTGCCGTTTGATTACAAACGGCGTCATGATTGATGAAGCCCCGGCGGTTGACTTGAACGCATCACGTCGGCTCTTGAGGTGGGCTGGCAGGTTTGACATGAGGAAGTGGAAGGGAAAAAAATCTGAGCAACTCACTCCCCTATGATAATGAGATCCTGGAGAGATCCATTGCAAGACGAGGGCCTGCAGTGGAACAAAAGGTGCAACAAATTGTTCCTGACCCAACGCCAAGTCAGGTTGACCCTTTTTTTTCTTCAGCGTTCCCTGTGCACATGGCTGCAACATGACCTTGTTATATTGAACGTTTAACTTTTTTCATTTTTTCATGTAGGTGTATTATTAGTGACATTACTTAGAGCGTGTGTGAAGGCCCACGACTGAAGCATTTGTTTTTCACATGCTCAAGTGCTCTCTGTGGAGTTTTATCTTGTAGATTTTTCTTGTTTCTCGGAATATGTGGGAGTCCAGGAACATTATGTGGCAGAGAAGTCTGCTCTGACCATGTAGTGCATTGCTGGATGTTCTAAAAAAAAACCACAATGCTTTACAGGATGCCTGAGAGCTTTGTTTCGAATAACTTACCTTTATCCCACAGTGAAGGTTTTTGACAGGCACAGAGGAGGCAGGAAAAAAAAAGAAGGCAGGAATAAATTACTCCATATCGGCAGAGACAAAAGGTTGTCTGCCGTTTGTTTAAAATATGTGCAGACACAAACATTAGGCACCTATCAAATTTATGGCTGCAAGTATTTTTCAGTGTTTTGGCAGCTTTGCTTCAGATCTGACAAACAAAATCTATGCCCTCACTGTTCTCTTAGTTTACAAAGTCGCTGTTAAAGAAGCAAAGCATATTTTACTTCTGAAAGATGTTGCATGGATGAGGTTTTCTTGGCTTTTGATGTTTAAATCATAAAAGTGGGGGGAGAAAAATCCAGACTTACTTCTATTATATAAGAAAGATCCTGTGAAAAAAACACTGAAAAGAGAATAAGGGGCTTCTCATCGACAAAAGGGTCAAACAGTTCAGTGTCCGGCTGAACTCTTTGGTAGACATTGTTACCACAGATGTATGAAACAACTGGAAATAAAGCCAGAAGATTTAAAGCTCCTCCTACTGAACAACTGCAGAGTACGTCATAAACCCCGCCTCCATGTTAAGCGTTTGGACATGAGTCAATTTTTTAATTAAATGATATGTCAATTGTTTTTTTCTCCAATTCCAAAGCTGTCATGATTGTTTTACCACACTGATTAATGATCAATTTGTGTTCTTCACCAGAGTAGCAGAGTAGACAGAGAGAGGAAACTCAACGAAAACTAACACAGGAGTCTGTGAGTCTCTGCTGCAAACTGACACAAGACTGCTGTGGACTGTCGACCTGAGGGATGTTGACATTTTATCTGAGTGTTAAATGTGTTCTTAGGTTTGCAAAAGGGGCGAGTTGTCAATTTTGCATCTCCTACAGATCCCCAGTGCAATATGTCAGGGGGTATTTTGGCTTCAGTTATGTACAATGGAATGGGATGGGGATGAGTCGTCCATATTAACATATAGTCATTGATTGGGAGGTACCACTTCTTCATGAAAAAGCTCCTTATACTTCATCGTACATCCACTAGAGTCCAAAGCAAAAAAGAATGTTGCTTTTAATACCATGTCATGAGCTAATTCCTTAGCTGCCAACAACCACGTGTGGCAGCTCAGTGGATGCAAAAAACATTTGGTTGAGCTGAGGATTGTGGGTCAAAATAGACAAAATGCTGTGATGGCTATCACTTTTTCAAAATTCCACCGTAACAAGTACAACATCTGGTTTTCTTCTGAAATCAGCTCCAGAATGAAGCAAGCGTTTATGTTGAAGAATGTGTGTCTTATGTTTACCGAATTTCGCCCTGGGATTAATAAAGTATTTCTGATTCTGATTCTGAAGCTTAAACAAGGTGGCTGTCAGCAAAGCTAGCATTGAGGCTAAAGGCTGTACACAGCTAGCCTGGTTCCTAAAATGAAAATCAACCTCAGGACTGCAGTGAAACCGCTGAGCTGATAAAGTTAGTCGTAGTTGGAAACTGTGGCTGCGTACAGTTTGCTATGCTACGGTGAAACACCTTGCTCTATGGATACATTCTTAAAAATTCATACTTTCAAACCCAACAAAGATTAGAATGCTCTCGAGTCACAAATACATCAGCCATTCGTGGCAAGTGAACGGGCCTTAGTGAGAAAATTGCGAATATTTCTTCAAATGTCAAACAATTCCTTCACTCATGAAATAATTGAGCTGTTTCCATGTTCCACCGAAAGCTGAAAGCTCTTTAAAATACCCTTCACGCTCGCCAAACACCATATCCACCTCACTCAGGTCTCTATGCTCAGCTTGCTCAGGCTGTAGTTTTTGTATTTTTTCTCACTTCTAGCAGCCTGTTTCTTGTTTCCAACCAATTTTTCCCAGTCTTTTGGATAATAATAATGATCCCGGGGTCATGGCGGCATTATTTTTACAGCGTGTCAGGGCACTCTGACCATGACCCTTACTCCTGGTTGCTTTTTACTGCTGCAAATGTAATGTTTTTGCTCACTCTGTGTTGTATTATTCATTGTAGGCTTTTCTGCTAAATGGCCACTCATAAAATATTAATGGAAGATTACTGAGTCCTTTAAAACGATGCAAAATTATTAAGAAAAGATACACATACAAAGCTGCATACTTACATTAGGTTATAAAGACAGTTTTTTCCCCACTGTGGCAGCTTAACCTTTTTTTCTGCACGCAGGCTATAAAGTCTTCAGCCATGCAGGAGAATATCAGTGTCAACAGTGTTCAGTCACCCTGCCTGCGCTTATCAACTTACCCTTTTCCCATTTCCGCCTTATCGAAAATAATTATCTCTATTCTGCGGGCCCTTGGCGCTCAGGTTTTTTTCTTTATTTCCCACTGTAACCTGTTATCGCATGTTGACTGGCACGCAGGATTTATGTCATTGATTGCCCTCCTAACATGCAACCCCAATATGGTTTATTTCTCAATCTCTCCACACCCTCGTGATTCCTGCCTCTGTTATCAGTCGTCTGGCCGCTGGAAAGATACCACAGGGTGTCTGCTGCAGTGTGGTTCAAAGGCGAAGAAGCCAAAGGAGTCATCTCACCATGCCTTTTCTTTTGGGATGATAGGCCAACGACCGGCCTTTTAATTCAATGTGTGTCAGAGACAGAGAAAATTATGATTTTGTCACCACATGTACCCCAGGATACATGTGTCAAATACTTTTTCCACTAATGCTCAGAATATGATCTCAGACAGATTATACCCAATGCAGACACCTTCAAGCCTTGCTCAGTCTACTTTAGTATTGGGACAATTTGTATCCTGCTTTACCCTTTCAAGGTTGGGAGGAGGACTTGGTTTATGACCGTAAGGGGAGAACACACTACAAGAAAAAGAGGCTGATATTGGACCCCTTCCAACAAAACAAAGTCCCAAATTTTACATGGTTCTTGAGATTATATTCCCAGATTTTCATGTGGTGTGAGGTGTGTATCAAGTAATCCAATCTGCTCTGAAGAAAGTCAGGGTCACACTCATTTCCCTGAGGGCAGCCAGGCACACACTCTGTGGAGCCGTGGAACGAGAAACGGTAGTCAAATGGGAAAAGAGCCGACTGAAGAAGGGAATGTAGCAATGTACAGCCAGTGTTTACGCAGTCTCAACTTCTATCATAGTTGTACTTTTTTCTTTGTGAATTTGAAGTTAAAAGTAGCACAAAATATGATCGCCAGATCTTCCTGTCTGTCGTCCACCATGTCTGTTTGCTCTCAAGTTTTGTTTGACTGTTAGAGATTCTGCGAGATTTCCAGTTTTATGAGTCAGGGGTCTGTTTGGTCGTGAATCTGTGAGTGTGTGCTGTGCTGTTTGCAGTGGTGATTCTGGAGTCTTTTGGGGCCCTAGGCAAACATTCATAGGGGGGGCCGTATGTTTACCTGGAAGTTCTCTGTGCACTGTTTTGCTGTATTTTGTGTCACTTCTTAATGTTTCAGTATGAAACAGTACATTTTGCTCCTGTTATTTCCATCTATATTAAAAAGGAAATAATCTTCAGAAAAGGTAAACGGGTAATAATGGATTTGAAGTGTCTAAAAATGTAAATTCTGGTTGGGGTTTTTTGTTTTGGATTATGAAAATTTAAAAAAATCAGAGTATCAAAAAAGACCAAGTACTTTGAGTTTTCTGTTGTATCTTCCATCACAAGAAGTACACTGATTTACACAACCTAACACCTGGCATCTGACTTGTTGAGCATTCTGCGTTTATCAGACACGAGAGTATTACAGCAGGTTGAAGTCAGTCATCTTTTTTTTTTGTTTACATCTGCTTCCCCTACGAGATCCTGTGATCATGTGATACGATAATCTTAATCGATAATCTTAATAGTATCCTGTTGTGAGGGTAGTATATTTATTTTCATATCTTGTTGTGTGTGTGCATGCTCGAGATAAGAGAGAAGAAAAATCTGTGAAGTGTTGTCCTTATGTGCTCGATGCAACCTGGTTTTTAAATCATTCAGGATTTCTAAACCCCTTTAGTCGGAGCTTGGTCTAATTCTGAAATATTTGATATTTACTTTGAAGAGGCGGATGGATCAGTCAACATACCAAACAAAAATCTAATTAAATTTTTCCTGACATGTTTTCTGATTTTGGAATGAACACCATCCTTCTTACCTGTGTGAGTGTTTCCACTGCTCTTCTTCAGTTTAGCAGTGTGAAGATTATTAAAAGGACATTTTTAGTAAACGCTTCAGCATTAAAGCAATAACATTTTACCACTAGGACACAGCTCTGAAGGGTGTCGAACATTTGCTTCTTTCAGATTCACTATGGAGCGTTGGATTTGGTCTTGTGCTCGTTGATTTATGCCCGTGGATCATCTGATTTTTCTTTACTCTTCAGATTTTTTCCTTCATGTAAACACAGGTTGGTGTCATCTTTATTCACATCATTCAGATGTCGGGGGACACTCAACATTTAAAGCTTCATTTATAAAAAAAGAGCATTTCTTTGTTCAATGTAAAACAAAATGTGCGAGAATGTATTTCTTAATATAATGTACCTGACTTGAACCAATAGAGAATAGTCTCAAAAGAAAAAGTATATATGATATGTGTGATCCTTTTTTGTCGTATTATTTGGAAATAAAATAAATGCTTTTCCTTCATTTGTTGATCAGAACATGTTCTGTATAAGCACATTACAACTTGGTAAGTCATTATGGCTTATTGCTCCTTTAATTACAATTTAACCAAATTTTGTAAATGTGACTGGTAAAGGATCTTTTCACTACTTTAATGAGAGTTTTAGTACATGATGAGCTGTAAATGATTATTGGCAGATAATCATGATAATGGTTTATTCTAATGGAAATGTCTCGACCATTTTTTTCGTCTCACCTGAGAATGAGACTATCCACTGATGGCAGATCTCACATTATGAATCTCACATTGCTCACCCCCCCCCCCCCCCCCCCCCACCACTTCCTGTAGATATAGCACAAGCTCAACATATCTCTCCCATCTTCACACCTGACAACAACCTGTCCAGGAAGCGTACCATTACTATTGTCAAATAGGGACTGCAGTTTATAGCTCTATAATGCCGTCATCACTCATACTGTCACTGACCATCATGTGTTTCACATTAGCTCTGGGTTTGACACTGATTTATTCCAACACAGTCGCAGCTGCGGAGAGAAAAAAACAAAAAACAAAAAACATCCAGTCAGCATGTGTTGAGCCAAACTTGTGTCCTTTGCCAATATTGTATTTTTGTTATAGTCTGTTCTTAAGAGCTCTCGAACTTCACAGCTTTCAGCAACGGGTATTTGTCTTTGTACACTTTCGAGGGCTGCCCCCTAATAGTTCAAACATTTGTCGATGGAAGTATAGCCTCAGGGAGCAGCAGAGTATTCGTTATTCGTCAGAAAAACAGAATAACTCAAAATCCATCCAGCAGCTGCGCCTTGTTTGTTGTCTGTAGTCTGTAAGACTTATCTGTAGTGTTACCAGCTGATCCTTCATTCAAGCATAAAGCCTTGTGGGTAATGTATGTATGTGATGTAGTCTCTTTTAGGAAAGTGAGTCTCTTCTCTGTGTGAGTTACTTAATAGGTGAGGGATGAATTACTTTCCAGATATGGTCTCATGTTGTGATTCTTAAATGAGCCGTGTGTTGTTTCTGAATAAATCACTACAGTCCAACATGACCACCATTCATTACTTATTTCAGTGTTTATGTATCGGACACCCTGACAGGCTGAGCAGAACCTCTGATGCAGAGAAAAGGCCTGGACAAGTTTGATTCACCTACGAGGATTCCAACTGTTTCAAAAAATGACTTTAATTATTGCATGTGCATCAGTTAGACTCAACCACACACATGAAAACTCTCTTATCTACGGCCAACCGAACTCTAGCGCACTTGGAAGCGAATCAAGACCCCGGTTTTTAAGCGTTCGGTTCGTTGGTCCGCACCAGAGTTTGTTGGAGCCTTCACACCATCCCATACCAAAGGAACTATCCGACAACGGTCACCAGAGTTCATTTCAAACGGCTTAGCTGTGAATGCACCTAACTTTCTTTTTCAGCCTAGAACCATTCCCTGAGGCCCCTCCAAAATATGTATTTGGATAAATGAATGACTATGATTAATCTTCAACTACTGGCTTCACTTTGTTGCAGCCAGTCTAGAGAAAATCTTCAGTCAGGGGGCAGCCCCAGCACTTTCTCATAAATTCTCACAGTTGCATTATTATGGTCTAGTGGTTGCGCTCGTTCTTTGACCCTCACAGATATTCCTCGTGGCAGATACGGAACAGCCTTGTATCCTTACATCAAGTGTACAGCCCAGTTCTTTGCCGTACCCATCTGCAGTGGAGTACCCATAAATAATGTGTGACAAAAGGCTGCGCGGGACACTCGGAGGCCTGCTCGTTTGACCTTTCGACAAAGAGAAACTCGACAAAAACAAACAACTCCCCTTGACACAAGGACGCAATCTAATTTGGTGCAGAGAGGCTGAAACAAGGCTTTCCATTTCAGAGTGGTTGGAGGGGGGGGGGACTGATTCCAGCTCAGCACACTCACATCAGGACTGGCACCCGGAGCGTGAGAAGAAATCAATGGCAAAGGCTTTAACAGGCTAACCATAATTGGGATCATACTCTAGACCCACTGTGGTCTTTTGGAAGTTTTGTAAATACCAACGGAGAATAACATTCTGGGCGAATATAGCTCGTGTCTGCCTAGATGTGGCTCATTGATTTTTCCCTTTTATTATTTGTTTATCCTGTGTTTTGTGCATGCTTCAGAGGATCCAGCCTGATGAAAGCCAGCAGAGAGGCAGAAGCTCTGTCAGGTGGAAATATCGTTATATGCACAGAGCAGAATATTATCAGATTAGTCATACAGCCAAGTGCATTATCTTTTATCAGTTTCATACTTTTAGCACATGATCTTTCCCACAAGAATCCGAACGCTGCAGCTGCTGGAGCACATACCTGGGTGCATAACAAGCACTCCACTGAGCCTGTGAAATGATGCAGAGAGAGCTTTAGCATGAGAATAATAATTAAGAGCAGAGATGAAAAAGGCAAGAGAAGAGGCTATTTGTCTCGACACTACAGTCTGAGGGACGCAAAGCAGAACAGAACACACTTCAAATGTGGAACTGTAGACTTATTACTAGAGGCCGGTGAGTTCAGTTCGTCATTCGGATGGCGAGGTCGTTATCGGGAGGGATGTTGGCAATCAAGGGACTCGTCCACCTACTGACAATTTCTCTTTCTCTCACTCCTGGTCGGACAGGGTGGGATTAAAATGACCTCAGGCTGGAAATAAATGAGATTCAGGTGGAATAATGAGCTGAAGAAAAGGCAGGCAGGGGTGACAAATAGTCAAATATGTCTAGACATCACATCAGGTCGCCGTCTGCTAACTGCTCACATATCTGTTATTTTTTCAGGTTTTCATGTATATTAAAGGTTACTTATTATTCAAAATAAACCTTTCTATGGTTTTCTAACACTCATGTGTCCCTAGCCTGTCTACAAACCCACCCAGTTATGAGAAAAGTTCATCCTCACCGTCTTTTTCCTGCTCCACTTTTCAGAAAACAGTCACAGTCACAGCTCATTTACATATTTAAAGGTACAGACACAGAAACAGCCTGTTCTGAGCAGGGCTGAAATAGAGGGGTTTATAGGCATGATAAAAAGTGGATTTTTAATGAGAAACTTCACAGACATGTTTTGTGGACCCCTGAGACTAATTTAAACTTGTTGAAAAGAAGTATAATATGTGACCTTGAGCATTACTTTGGTTTAGTTTAATAACAAAAATTAATAATGATGCTATTATTCCGCTGTAAAGCACTTTGACTTGCTCTTTGTGTGAGGGCCGCTTTATATATAAAAGTGCCTTGCCTCGCGATGCATTCCCCTCGCCTTCCCCTCAGGATGGTGCCATGTTTATGTGCACAAAACATGAGGAACTAGGAAATGTTCTCAAGTTTGACTGAAACTTCTTCTAAGCTTTCAAGACAAGGATTTCCTCTTTTATATGAGATTTTTTTTATCTTTACTTTCTCGTTTCTTCTCCATTTTTTTTCAACAACTATAACTTCTATTGCAGCCAAGGTAACTCTGTCATCTGTAAGATACAAATGAGTGGATGTGAAGTACAACTTCATCGTTTAGCAGAGGTATATAACTCCTGAGCAGCAGTTACAGCTGTCAATGAATTATGGGCCTTTTAATTACAATATGTTCCTTTTATTTCTTCTTTTAATTGAGTGTCTGTATCATTGCCTCCCTCTTTGTTCCTTTTTTTCCATCACATTGCACTCAACACAAAACATGCAGCATACATTATTTCACAGTTTATTATTTCCCATGATGATATATCTTAAATTGTGAACCTATAGGATACACAGAAAGGAGGAAAAGGACAAATGAGAAATACAGTCAATATAACACAAAAAACACTAAAGTTTTTGTAAAGGCGACATATTGTTTCTCTCCACATTTTATTTTTCACTCATTACCTTTTATTCCCTCACATAGTTTCTGTAATATTACTTCCAGATGGTGCAGTGAAAAGTGTTCTATAGTCGCTGGCTCATAGACAATGATACAACGCTTCACCGTCCGTCAGTAATTACTGTCACCACTATTTCCTGGTTGCTTAATTAAATATTTATGAGTGCATGCTTCCTATTTTTGTGTGGAACCACTATAACAAACATGAATTTGTAATTAATTGCCTCACAGCGGCTCAGGAGACAGCCAGAGTGATCACACAATAATTTGTTGTTGCAATTACAAACCATTGTTCACTTAATATGATGTATATTGAGAATAAACTTTTGCCAGATCCTGCGGGAGCTGTTGATTAGACCGCCAGTTTACACACACACACACGCACGCACGCACGCACACACACACACGCACACACTTTGAGTCACAGACAGAAAATTTGACCAGCAGTTCATCAATAGATTTACATCACACACACTGAGCTGTATTTACTCACATCCTCGTCCTGCACACAACGAGCCTGATGAATGAATCATCAATAATCATTCTGTGCAGTAATTACTCAGCCGTTTACTATGCAAAATAGCCCTGCTTTAACTACATTCACACACAAAAAAAAATAGATTGTGAAAATAAACTTGCTCGTATTTAATCAATGCTCATTTTAACAAATTACCTCAAAACAGGAGCTACATTTTAATTCAGAGCAGCAGGACTTCTGGAAGCAGCTGGAGCCGACTGGCTGTTTGTCCAACATGTTCTCCATCCCCAACCCGTCGGAAACAGCAGCTTGCTTTGTGCCAATAAGCTTCGCAGAACGACTGTTTAGGTACAAACGCAAGCATCAGTTTAGTAGGTGCAATGATCAGAGTCAATTTGGCAAAAAAACAAACAAACCAAAATGTCTGTCAATGTCAATTTAGACTCGGCAAAGAAATCAAACTATACTCAGATGTTTTAGAGCAGGTGCTTCCCAACTGGTGGGTCGGGACCCAAAAGTGGGTCGCAGGGCTGTTTGTCATTGGGTCGCCTGGAAAAAAAATGGTCTCTGACAGTCTTTGAAACTCTTTTTTTTTTGGTCTCTATTCTTGTTAAGTGTCATTGTTCTGTCATGTTTTGTACTGTCTAAAGGTCCAAATTGCACTATTTTTATTTTTTATTTTATTTATTCTATTTTTCGTCGCAATTTCTCATGAAGTAGTTGGTGGCGTGTCCTGAGGTTAGACCAGCTGAGGACCACTATAGAAGAAAATACAACTTCTGAAATAAAGCTCACTGAAAAACTTTAAGATTACAGTTTGGTTATATTTAGGCAGAAAAATGTTTTTGTTGGGCTAAAACACAAAACAGTTACTTAGTTAGGTTAAATAAAAAGAACATAGTTTCTTTATAAATATGTACCTTTACTTATTAATTATGTAAATAACTTAATTTAGGGACCATATATGACATAACTGAATTACATAACATAACAAAAAAAAGCCCATGGAAGCTACCTATATATATTTTTATTTTGGCGCCCCCCTGTGGACACAGTGGTACATTTTACCTATTTGCTTGTCCTGTACATGTGTTAGTAGGATTTTCTGATCCGGCTTCACTATAAGATCAAAGGTATCACTTATTGTGAATCTTTGTTGTAAAAAATGTAAAACAGAGGCTGTTTTTCACACCTACCCTGCGTCAGCAGACGCTCACATTAAAAATAACTATAAAGAAAAAGTCAGTCTTTACGCTGATGATCACTTTTTCTTTTGTAGCTCATAGAGATTTATCAATATCAATTTCAGTCCATTTCACAGCCAGCTAAACACTCCTCACAGGAGCTTTAAAAGCAGTAACGTTTCCTATTGAATCAAACCCCATTCCCTGGTTTGATAGCTCATGTTTGATTGACCAATCCATCTGCCCCTAACTGCAGCCCCAAGCACTTACTTTCACATTGTTTGTAGTTCATCATCTGACTTCACCACCCCAAAACAAATAACTGGAGGACAATGTCCCCATGCTAGAAGGCAACTACAGTGTCATATTTTGTATGTTTGGCCACTTACCAAGCTGCTGTATTTGACAACCTGAGAGTGAGGAAGGGATTATTAATCAGTGTTGAAGACAAAACCCAGGAGGGGAATGTATAATGCTAGCCTCAACATGTGCATTACGGCCCCTGAGAGACTTGAAATGATGACATAAATAGGCTATGTCATCATCACAACACTCGCCTATAAGAGCAGAAGGTTGACTCAGAATCGCTGACTGACGTGAGGCTCATTTCAACATCAAGGCTCAGCGACTCATCACACCGTGTGAAGCACACTGGGCAGCAAATGAGAGCACAGGGAGTGATCAATGCAAATTACCCACAAGGCCCTTGGAGGACAGAGTTTGCAGGTGGGTGCTGTGGTGGTGGTGGGAAGTGAGAGGGGGAAAAAAATGCATGAAGGGCAGTAATTCAGCAGCAGGGTTGGCAGGAATAACACAGCTTCGGCAGACTGAACAGGTGAGCATATGTCGGCCTGTTGGGAAGGAGAAGGGAGGACATCTTTACATACTGATGAAACATCACTCGGTTGTCATTCTACATGAGCTTTCAGCTTTTTGTTTCATCCTCATAATGTGTCGAAGCTTTACTGTCTGGACTTTTAAAACACTGAGAACTGAACCTGATGTTGTGGTGCTCGATGAGTATGAAATAAATCATACTTGCAAAAACTGCAATTAGTTTTCATTCACAGTTAGTGGTTGAGCTGGTAGATATGGCCTGAAAATGTGTGTATATTTATAATGATATGTGTTACCATGGAAACATGGTAAAGGAAAGACTAGGGAAAGACTAGTAGGCTGAGATCTGAAAAGAGATAAGATGTTCCGCTTTGTCCACTGGGGGGCACCAATATTGACACAAACCAGAAGTGTCCTACAGGAGCTTTAAAAGTTAAAGTAGATGTCAATCACAATCAGGGAAGTCTTAATCAAGCTAAATAGGAGAAACAACTAGGACAAGGTTGAACTTATTTATGTAGCCTATCTTCCAACCTACATACTTTTAAAGTACCTAGAATATTGTTACCTTAAATAAGTGTATTCCTGAAGGTTTTTCTAGTAGATATGGATTGATTTTAGCACAGTGTTCATGTTGGATTTAAAATTGTTTCCAGGTGTCTTGAAGAGATTCTAAAAATACTTCTGAAAGAGCATCAAACCTGACTCTCGAACACAAAACTTAAACATCACCAACTCTATGTTCGCAACTGACAAATTCCGACAGCTGTTATTATTTCCACCTGTACATTTTAATTCCCACCTGTGGCACTTCCTGCTGAGCACACATCACTTTATCGAGCACAATGAGCCTGCCTTCTGCAATATGTTAAGTCATGCAGTGACTTAACCATGCGTGGTAATGACTTCACTTTTCTCTTTTGGCAACTTTCTCGCAGATTGCCATTGAAGCCTGACAAGAACACTTCATTAATGGCCGCGTGGAATACAGTGCACGTCGAGCCGTGCGGAGTGTGAGCGTTTCTATACAGCTGCGAGCCACCAGTGAAGTATGAAATACAACGTCAGCTCTTCAGAGCGAACGACTCGTTCTGAATACTCAGATTATCACACCCCTGTCTCGACTGAAATGCAATTTGTTTTCTGTCTGAAAAATTCATAAAAAAAAGAAAAAAAAAAAAGAGCAAAAGTGCAGAATGGCGTTCAGGAAGTCGGTGGCTCATTAGAATGCAAATGTGATCCGGGGCTGAGATTTTGTTATCAGTAGCCATCGGGGGGGGGGGGGGGGGGGGGGAGTCGCTGTGATTCATTCAGAGAAACATGACATTTAGGAGGTAATCGTGTCTATTTGCAGTTTTTGTTCAACTTTTCAGCGGTGTGAAACCTTGCGGAACCTTCTCCAGTTTTCCAGCAGCTACCTGAGCTGCAGAGCGAGCCGCGTCCTGTCCTCTGGCAGGGCTTTGCTCATAGGACTGTGCAATATGAGCGTGTGATGGAAATCCATATCAAAGTGGTTTATATTTCAAATGTCCAGTGTGGATCGTCTCATTGTGACTAGTTTTGACTTGAGGAAGTATATTGTGTCATGTTGGCTCATGCTAATCAGCTAAATCTGGAAAACACTCGGGCAAAAACCAAAAGAGGACAAAGAGATGGCGGGTTAGAGGTTATTTTGTGAGCCCTCATCTCTGCTCATGTGCACATGGGACATCTCTTTATTTTGCGCAAGAGATGGTGTGGTAAATTTAGTTTATCACTGTGTCAAATACATTTCCAAGATGATTTTCTAGCCCAGCTGCAAAGTGTGGCTCACTCTCTCATCACAGAACGACACAAACACAGAGAGAGAGAGAGAGAGAGAGAGAGAGAGAGAGAGAGAGAGAGAGAGAGAGAGAGAGAGAGAGAGAGAGAGAGAGCTCAATACACCCCCTCACTTTGTGAACATTATATCCAGACAGTTTGTGCTGCATAATTTAACTCCATCTGTGAAGAAATGCGGAGCTAGAGGAGAAGAAAGGCGTGAAGGATCTGGTCTCCTGTGTTCTTGATGCCACTTTTCATACTGTCGCTGGGTGGTAAAATAACATTATCTATCAATGACAGGCAGGCTTTTAAGGTAAAGAAAGGTATGGAAAGGTTTTCAAATCAGCTTTTCAAACACAGTTTAGTGCCTATTTGCTACTCTGCCATTTTGACTTTATAGTTTTTTTTTTATTTGCTCTTCCAAACACCTGATTTTCTGCTTTTCCCAAGAGAGTTCAGAAAGTTAAAACATTCACTTTTTAATTGGAAGTAAGAAAATGTTTTCCAATACCTGGTAGAAAAATGTGATAGGATAGAAAGTAAAGAGTTCTTAGGAAATTAATCAAATAATGGTTCTATTGTTGAGGATTGAACCTGTAAGAAAGATGTCCCCAAGTACAACGCAAATACAGAAGGTAGACAAAGTGAACACTCACAGAAGACTTTTTTTTATAATAAATCATGACCCTTTTGGTTTTATATTTGAAATTTAAGCAAAATGATCTTAAACTGACTTCCGTTTGATGGCTATGGCGCTCCTAAAGGGAAGTGTATATGATCAATTACATTTCTGACCAGGGCCATCAACACGTTAATGCCCTAATTCACATATTTAGAATTTTCTTTTTTTTAGAGGGATTATTAAATCAATTTTTGCAGTTGCTCTATACTCAACCAAAAAAATAACTCAGAACCTTGCTTTCATTTCCCCACATCTTAAAGCTTTTTATCACTTCCAAAAACAAGATATCCTTTTGTTGGAGCACCTTGGAGACCAGTGTGACATACAAGAAATAATAGTTTCCAAAAATAAATCAGCTGGAAACTGAGTGCAGAGAGGATGAAGGCAGCAGACACACAAAGATCTTTTCAAGATAAAAATCCTCGAGATATCATAGCACCTAGGGTCATGCAACATGTTAGCATTGGGAGTCCTTTAAAACATTTTAAGTGCTCTTCTTCACCTCATCGTGACCTGTCCGAGGTGCTTCTGAAAAAACAAAGAAGGTTTGTATAAGAAGAAACTAAGATGAGAATAGTCAGAGTATTTCAAAGAGAAACACAGGGCTGTGGAAAAGCAACAACATGCAGACTTCTTTCCTTTGAATATCACAAACTTTTGCAACTGTCATAGACCTCCCCAGCTGAAATTGAAAGTCTGAGTGGTTTGTGAAGTCCCACTTCAACAAGACAATAGTCTTTGACAAAAAAAACCAGCATTGTACGAACAACATTTCTTCAACTCTGAAAAGCTTGTGGACTCCCTGGACATTGAGCTATTCACGAGTACGACAAGAAAAACACCTTTTTAAAAGTATGGCCAAGCTCAGACTGCAGGATTTTCTGGACGGATGATTCCTGTTTCCCCACAACTAGAGGATGAATCTGGTTCTGTCCTTTGGTGGGTACAGACGTTTTGTACAGATTTTCTGGGAAAGTGAGGTGTCAATATGTCCAGTCTTAAATCTCCCAAAAAGTACTCAAAAAAAAGAATCAATTGGGTTGCCCAGTGAGTGATGCGATTAAACTGGAACCACAAAAGCCCTTCAGAGAGAAGTCTTGATGTTGCAAAGCACTGGTAAACATTACAGTATAGTGAGTCTTACGCTAGCTAACATGCTACTGTTGACAGAAAAGTGACAGGTAGCATCTTACATCAAGTTCAAAGTGAAAAAATGACTGACAAAACATGGGGACTTTAACATTTTCTCATCCAGACTTGTTTAACCTTTTCCTTTAGCATCGTGTTTTTCACTGCAAATCATTTCTATAGCAGGTTGTTTTCACATGAGATCATACGAGATCAAGAGTGTTAGCATGTTGCTCCGCCTAGCACACACATTAGCCTGAATTGCATCCTGCAGTAAGCAATGCCCATGTATCTACAATCCTTTTAATGTCAGCAAAATCATGAATAGGGAAAATCTTTCCTTTGAAGTCAAATGAAACTATTGGTAGTATCAGAAGCATTCTGGTTTCCATTTGTGGTCCGGGTTTGTCTATTACAATTTCAGCAAGGTTTGATTGTACGCTGAATAACACTTTGTGTAAAAGTACAAGAAATGGAGCCCATCAAGTGTAACGTCAAACATAACCAAAACCATAAAACACGTAGTGTCAGTGATGTCACCCATTGGTTTCTGAAGATGTGTTGTGAAGCACAATAATGGAGGTGGCCATATTGGGTATACTATCTCAACCTAACTTTCAATTAATCTAGAAAAAGGCAAAGAGGTGGGGCTGAGGTAAGACCCTTAGCCTCCTGGGAAAGAACAACAATGCCCCAATTTGTCGCGGTTTTGAATTCCAAAAAGAGTTAGTCGACGGGTTCCGAGACCAGAGAGAATAATATTTATTCAAGTTTCTCCTCATGTGTTTGATGTAACACAACTTTTAAATTGGCCAGGACTTTAAAAGTCCTGCAGTGTGGGCCAGGTGCATTCACTGAATACCAATACACCTGCAGATGGAACCTGTCCAGCTCCACTGGGGCAGTCGTTGCTTAGATGCTTTGCTAAATTGCACTGCAGTTGCAATGAACTCCTCCTTCCTCCAAGCCTCAAACCCATCTCTCTTACCTTCAAGGACAGGTGCAGTGAGGCTTTTATATCGATATGTAATCCTTTTGTTTTCTGCCAAACATTGAATTAAGATTCAATAATTTAATTTCAGAAGTTAATCCCTTTGTTAATCATTATCTCTTTGAGCTTCATCTTTGCTTCTCAGCCTATTGCACATTTACAGAAATTAAAGAAAAACAAGCTTATTGTAGAAAAAAATAAAGTTTAAAATGAATAAGTAAGAGGTGTTTAATGGTTTAATAACAGTTCCTCGTGCATGCTATCAGTAAACAACAGAAAGAGGCGAAGTTGGTGCAGAGCGCTAATAGCTACGCTAATTAAAGTGGGCTCAGCTTGTCTTACCTCGGGTTAGGCATTTGTATAAAGGCCAGGGTTTCTATCTGGGGTTGAAGCCCAGTTAATGAGCTTTGCCGGGGAAAGGCGGTGCTGCAGCGTGATGTTGTTTCTCCAGGTTTTTTTTTCGCCCCGGCGCCTCCTCTCTCCAGTGACCTCGACTCATTACTGCACATGAGAAAAGGTGACGGTGGCGCCGCGACCCCTGCGGTCCGAGTCATTACCCTGCATCCTGCACCTTGCCTCCCCCAGGAACATGCCGCATCCTCACATTCAAGGTGAAGGAGAGAGATAAAAAAAAAGAAATGAGAAAAGGAGGACGAGGAATGAAGATACAGATTGTCCACCTGGAGGAGTTGTACAATAACAAAAGAGGGTGATTAACATGAAATGTGATTCATTCATGAAATATTGCCGGAGAGTAGACGTGGACACAAAAGTCTGACTAAGTTTTTAAAGGACATCACTTTGACGAGACGAACTTTGAGGACGCATATACGTCATCATTTTTGGAATTGAAATAACTACAATGTATGTTCTGACCACCCGTATAGTCAAGTGTGAAATTCAGCGTTGACAGGCCTGTGTTTAAAAACCTTTCAACACGGGATTATTTCCTGAAAAGAAGCAGGAAAAAAAAACAAAAAAAACACCCGACTGTCTTTGAGTTGTGTAGCCGTTGAGTGTAATTACATCAGTGTCTTCACAGTGAGGCGTGGGAAAAAAACCTTGACACATCATCTCTCAGCAGCGCTAAATTAGCTTTTGGAAGTGTCATGTCGGAGTTGTTGGACTCATCCTCAGCAGGAATCCTTTCCCCGCCTTCTTCTTTTTTTCCCCTTCCTCCTCGACCTGTCAGCTCCCATATCGCAGCTGCGATGTCAGACAAGGCCTCTCACCCTGCGGAGCATCACGGGAGCTTTGTTTCCTCTCTCCCCATGGCAGCTTGTCACCTGCATACACCACATCCCATCACTTCCCCTCTCTCTCTCTCTGTTTCCTATTTCCCTCTCATTTCTTCGCCGTGTTTTTAGAGAAGCCGAAAGAGCAAGCAAAATGACCCACACGCGCTGGCCTATGACTCGCTCGCACAGCCCTTAATTCCTCTTCTCTCCATCTGCTCTTTTCGATTTCCCCTCTTTCTCTATCTCAGGTCATTCCTCTTGTCTGTTTCATTTGATCCCACGAAAATGTCTGTTTCCTGCTCAGCGTTGAGGGGTCGCCCTCACTTTGAGGTCACAGAGTGAGACGCCACCAATCCTACCTGAAAGCTCTGCCTTATCAACCTTCTCCTGCCTCGACTTAAGATTCAGGAGACAGAGCGTAGAGGTGCACTGTTAAGTTAGATCTAGCATATATTTCTTGGGAGTCTAAATTAAATAAACAGGTTGGTGAATAGTTTTGAGTTGCAGTTAATTGGATTTCTTTTGTAGTTTTTTGTCATCACTTCTAACAGAAACAATAAGAATCTCCTTATCTGACACAAATTAGACGGCAGGTCTCATAAAAATCTAATTTCATCTCAGGGTATTTGCTCTTGGTTGCTTGATCACAAGAAAGAAAAACACATGACAAAAATAGTTCTATTATAATATCGACCAATTCAAAATTGCTGAGGACGCCCCAAGAGTCCCCTCAAGGGTCCCGGAGGGTGCCAGGACCTTAGTTTGAGAACCACCTCATTAGGAAAATATGTCAGTAACATTCTGAGAAAATCTCGACCACTCGCATGTCTGTCTTTAAAATATGAATCTTGAGCAAGTGTATGGTTAGCTTAGCATTGTCAAGCCTAGCATTAAGTCTGGAACCGGAGGGAAACAGTAAGCTGGGCTCTGCCTAAAAAGACTGCAATTAGCTTATCTAAAATTAACTTGTGTTTCATTTGCGTTTAAAACTAAACTGTAAAGAAACACAATTTGTGTTTTCATGGGGGGATTTTATGAGAGTCCCCCAAAAACAATGCAACAAATCCTTAAATCTGTGCCTAAAGAAAGGCGTTTGATCCAACCTTCACAACCTTCACAACAGGGTCCTAAGTCTCTGACTAGACTCTTCTCCTCTGTCGCCCCCCGGTGGTAGAATGAACTTCCAAACCCCATTCGATCTGCAGAGTCCCTCTGCACCTTTAAGAAAAAGCTAAAGATCCAGCTCTTTCATGAATACCTACTAACTTAATGATGATGGTCTCCATATTATTGATGATGATGATGGTTGTGACAATTGTTTTTGTTTGATAACGACGACTTATAAGATGGTTTCTATACTGATTAGAGCTTTCAAGAACTGCCCTCAATGTTGTGCTTTGCCTCTGGTCACTTAGAGCCTTGCTTGTGTTGTACTTACTCTCTGATGTACGTCGCTTTGGATAAAAGCGTCTGCTAAGTGAATTGTAGAATTGTAAAGATTAACACCATTCTTACTGAAACCATCACACATAAGAAAAAAATAAAGAAAAAAAAAAATACATTTGTAACCTACTGTTCTTCTTTGTTATGATTTTTCTTCTTACTTTAATATCCAAGCAATTACTCCGGTGCAGTTTTCAGTATCCAAAGGAAATCATTTTCAAAATGAAAAAAAAAGAACCGACTTTTTATGAACCTAAATTACTCTTTTGTGAAATCCACTCTTACAGCTCTAATTTTCTCTGCTTAAATATGCCTGGAGCTTTCTGAGGCCTTGTCAGGCTTCTCCAGAGTTGTACATTTAGCAAGGTGACTTCACCTCTGCTGCATCTTTGCACTCGGTTTGAACTGAGGCATTAGGAGTGGAGTCACTGCTGTGCAGACAGTGGTAAGAGTTTGACATTTCTCTCTCTTTTCTCCCCCTGCCTGGTCTCCCTTCTGTTTTCCTCTGCCCTGCTCCTCTCTGGTTTGTCACTCGCATAAACACCTCTTGATCACTACCGACAGAGAAGGCTGCCCTGTGTACAAAAAGTGCAGGCTGGCAAGACCAGCAGGGAGTGCAAAATACAAGACTTCTCCTGCAGGTTTCTCTCTAATAGGGCGTCAGAGCAACTGTATAAACACAAGTCATGCAGGATTGCAGCTCATTTTCTCTTTCTCTAATGGGCTCGTGCATGCCAG
This sequence comes from Labrus bergylta, assembly GCF_963930695.1. NCBI lineage: Eukaryota > Metazoa > Chordata > Actinopteri > Labriformes > Labridae > Labrus > Labrus bergylta. Next base: position 4,243,258 of record NC_089214.1, on the reverse strand, counting down.
GAAAATGAGCGTGCCCCGACTGGCCAGGGTCCAGTTCCTCCCCTGCCACTGGAGCGATCACGCTCATTATCTTATTTAGCTCCCGGGTCAACACCAACAAAACAATCCTTGCTTTTTTTGCCAGCGTCGTGTTAACAAAGACAATTTTTCTTGCATCTCTTCCACCTTTTTTATTTCTCTCCGGGGATCATACGCCATCTGGTATAGCCATTGGTGGTGAAGTGGGGGCGTGGGCGATTTTGGAATCAAAGGGCCCTGTCCTGCAGTTGATCAAGGGAGAAATCCTGCAGGTGGCATGGCCGCCTGTCTCAGGAGGAACATGGCCAGAGGCAAGGGATTTACACAGGAGTAGTGATACGATCATACATTTCTGGGTGGAGTCTTGCTCAATATGTGCATTTCTTTCTGGCTCAGTATGAGTAATGTTATCATTAATGTACTGAGAGAGAAGTAGAAAGAGAGAGAGACACTTCTGTGCAAGGTTTATGCGAGGATATTTCCCCCGTGCCAGCTTCCATATCCATTACCTGAAGTGCCTGGCAGTCAGTGCCTCAAAGGGAGATCCCAGTCACTCTTTATCATGGCTCTGACATTCAAATATTAAAAATACATTTAAGCATGATTGAATGTTTGATGGTGTTATTCTATGAGTGATCTAAGAGTCAGGTGGCTGCATATCAATGGAAAAAAGGTGCATTTGTAGAAGGGAAATAAAATGTTGCCCCTGCCAGCAGCTGTGACTCTGGAGAATTTTAAGCTTTTTTTCCCCCCACACCTTTACTGCTGTATCTTACAAACAAGCCAATATGACTTGTGTGTCATTTTATTTCTGGCAAAGGAAAGGTGTTAGACATGAGCCGGAGTCGAGTGTGATTCTCACTTCTTACCCAGCAATTTCAGATCAACCAGTTGAGAGCCCTGTAAAGGAGATGAGGCTGCAAGTGGCTGCATTTGTATTTTGATGTCATTTTATTAAAGACTTAAGGTATCAATGATTTAAAGGAATGTCTTCAAATCATCAGACTGTATTGTTAAATGGCAAATGGCCTCGAGCTTGTATAGCTTTTCTAGTCTGCTGCGCTTTTACACAACAGGTCACACCTACCAATTCACACTCTGATGGCAGACTTTCTTATGTAAAGTGACCATCAGAAGTAACTAATGCCATTCACACACATTCATACTGTACGCCCACAAGCCGTGGAAGTATGGCAGCAGGAGCTGGGGATCGAACCCTCAACCTTCTAACTGAGAGACGATACACCAACTATCTACCAACTGAGCCACAGTCGCCCAATTGTTGTTTTTGCCTACGTTTTAAATGTTTTAATTTCATAAACTTATTGGATTATCTTCAAATGTTTCTGAAAGCTCCAGAGTTTGTAAAACCAACAATGGTTAAAGTATGTTCTGTAAACTATGCCCTAGCTAATGTGGTTGCTATTTTGGAACTTTTAAACAGGATTATGGAATCACCGATGTCCTGCAGCCTGTTTGCATACTCCCCTTACCTAATAGTCTTATTCTACCATTTACATTGCACTTAACATAAGATGATGATGTCATCGACAAAGAACAAACCCATTGACACAAAAGACAGCAACCAAAGCTTTCTGTTGCAAAACGAGCAACGGCTCTAGCTATTAGTTTTATGAATCATTCTCCGGTTATTGTGCAGCAGCTCGCACAATTAAATGTTCTGTCTTAGCACATGTAATGTGATGTGGTGACAACATGTATAATATGGTTTTGCAAAAGAACAAGTTCTCTTTGTTACAACAGGAATAAAGGCTCTAGCTATCTATTTGATTTTACATGTCTTTAAATAGAATGAATAGCTTTCCTTTGAGATGAATTCAAGCATGATCATGTCATACATGCCCTCCCCGCAGGTTCTGAAAGGGTTAAGCTCTGTTATTCTCTTCAATTATTTTTGCATTTAGCTTTCTAATCATGGACTCCAGGGGCCGAACCCTTTTTGTGAACGCTGACCTCCGCATCCCTTCATATCAAACAAGATAGGCTGCACATAGAACATCAAGAAAAAAAAAAAATGCTGATGGCTGCTGACAAAGGATCAGATACGAGGCATCGCTCATCCAGCACTTAGTCCCAATTGCGACCTACGGTATAAATTAACCATGCTGGAAAATAGCTGCAGCCCCTCGTCCAACAGCCAGTGAGATGGAGTTTTTTCTGAAGGGGACAGGCAGCAATCTCTCTGGGGATTTAGCTCTGCTTCAAGTGTCCAGATCCAATGAAAAATGAATCGTTGTGCAGGGGGAAGAATGTAACGCATGACGAAAGGGGATGAGGAAGCTGCTGGTGGTATAGTGGGGAGGTACTGTAAAGGAAAGTGTAACTGAAGGAGAATTCAGATGAGGGAACATGTACTGTAGTGGTATAGGCACCACCATTCAAAAAGAACAGAGTGTACCATCAAAGCCTGAATCTATAGACCCTTTTGGGATAACATCTATGGGTTGATCTAATGGCTTTTTGACAAATGTAGCTCTTCATTATGGTAACTCACCGTGCTGGCTCTACTCAAACTTGCAAAGGCTATTTAATTGCAATGCTGGTGCAATAAAGGACACATATAACCCTTATTCATCCTCAGATAGTGGCAGTGCTGCTGGAGAACAGCACTTAGTATGTCTTAGTTATTGATGACTGCTTTCAGAGCCTGGATAAGGCTTCAAACCCTGCTTGTAGTTGTTTCATTATCATCATGTAACCTCAATTGAATTTTAGGGGAAAATTTCTCAATTTCTTCAAATGACAAATAGAGCATGTTACCTAGTTTATCTCCATTAGTGCACTTAGTGGCTGTCTCTCGAGCCGTATTCCAGTCTTTACGAGTAGATACAGGCTGATATTGCAGATGAAGACCATAAGGTGGAGTTAAGAGATGGAGGAAAAGTCAACATGTGGGTCTTGAGTTACACCTAACCGCTCAAGTTCACAGGGGTGGTAAACATTTGCATAGGATACATGGATAACAGCAGGTGGGCTCCACTAATCAGAGATGTCGCTGTGACACTTAAGGATTGCCGGTAGTGTAGTTCTTTTCCCTAAGATTGCAAATTGGGACTAGTTGCTCGTGAGGTGCCATACTTTGAGGGCTTCTAGTTTTCCCTTGAGCAAGGCACTGAACCCCCAATTGCTCTGTTGTTCTTTCTTCTGAAGCCCCTCACTCTAACTTCTCTCTATTAGTGCACACCCATAAGATCTTGTTTGTGAATATTGGTATTCCTGGCCTATTTGTGTCACAATAACAGGGAAAAAATGAATTTCCCCTCTGGGATACATGTAGTGTATTTTCTTCTCCTTCTCCTTCTTTCTCATCTACAACAGCATCTCAGCCGCTTTTGGTTGTATTTCAAATGTTACATTCTTTTTCAAGTCCTGTTTTTTTTGTTAATGTTGAAATATTAAAAGGGAGTACTTTTATAAGTGTTCTATGTTGAGGTTGACTTGGCATATAACTCAACAGCACTACATAATATGAGGCCTGTGAAATGAACATTTCTCTTCTGCGCCGTATGTTAGATCTTTCAAAGCACTTTATTTCCAAAGTAATTATGTAACTGACTAAAGTGATTTCAAAGGCAAAAAAAAAATGAACATCTGGAACATGCATTTTATCAAGATAGGTATATTTAAAAAGTTCCACCTTCGGTTTGGCACACTGAGCCGCACGTTTGTGCAGCTGAGACATTGCATTTAAGAGGTTGCCAGATAAATGTCTGTCAGAGAAGACTTAAGCACATGTCCTAATGGTGCTAAACATACCACACCCACTACTTCAATACCCAAAAGAGATGCTAGCTCTGATCTCATGATGTTACATCAATATTTCAAGCTGTTAATGGACTTTTTTTTTTTTAAATGGGATTTATCTGAGGAAGCTCCTCGATCCCACACATATCTACTCATGGGGCCTTTTGCTGATGTCTCTTGAACTACTGAGTCTCTGTCCTTTTGATTTCGCTTGGTAACAGCTCCAACCCGTTGGAAATATGTGGTGTATTCCTTTAGAATTATGAAGCAGGATGTGGTTAAAGATGCAAGAAAGTCCTGGGAGAAAAAACCCTGTTGTTCCAGCAGACCCTAGAGTGTTAATCATTTCTGTGTGAAACACTGGAGGCTGGAAAGATTAAAACAGAGTTTGAAACAAACAAACAACCCTCTGAATTATGAATGCAAAAAAAAGAGAGCAGAGTATCACGTTTTTGATGAATATCTTAGTCATGCATGAGTGTATCATTTATGACTCTGGAGTGCCTGTCGTCCTGACAGGGTCCGAGGATGTTTTCTTCCTGTGTTGGACTCCACAGAAAGCTGTCATTTTAATGACCACCCTCAAACCTGGCTGACGCTTTCGCCTCTTCCTCTGGCAGCAGCTGGAATAATGAGCCGCTGATGAGTCACACCGTGACAGCCGTGCAACTCAATTACCCGGCAACAACAAACACAGACGTGCAGAAGTTCAGTTTGATGATCCCGAGGAGGAAACGAAGCGTCTTGTTTGGCTGTCTCGAGCTTTTGTTTGAACTCCGTTTCCTCATCAACTCCAGAGGTTTTCCACAGAAGCAGCACAGAGCCGCCTGCTCCACTTACTTGGTATGAATGCAAATTTGCAGGGTTAAATAACTCAGTTGTGTCAGGCGTTCACCTTCCTGTCTCAACAAGGGAGAAGAACAAAAGAGGGCACGTTTAGCAGACAATCTTTGTACACAAAAAACATCACCTGAGGAATCTGACATCCAATCATCTGCACAACAAACACACAAAACACATCATGGGATTGTTTGAACATGAACACAGATCTGGTCTCCTGTCTTTAAGCACCTGGAACTCCTCTGCACTAGCTTATCAGATCTCAGCAACATCTCATAGCCCTTTTCATCTGAATAATAACAGAATATTGCTGAATATTTTACAGTTTAATTTGGAGCCTAAACAGGCTAACCACCCTGACTCTGCCTCCTCTGTCCTCTTTCTAACATCTCTCTACAAACTCTCCTTTCAGTTTTCCCTTTTCTCTTCTTCTCAAGTGTGGGTATGATGGGTGGTGAGCCCTGGCATGGAATGGAGTGGCTCTAGGACACAGACGCTGGAGCTCACTGTCGAGCCTTCCAGAGGTGTCGTTGGACTTTCTGGACAAAACATGGTTGAAGGAAGGTTCCCCAATTGGCCAACCCGGTGATGTCCTGGCTCTCGTTTCCCATCGGTTTACGTAGTTGGGTTTGGGTGGCTGATAGGGGCCATGTGGTAGTGAACATGAACTGTCACTACCGAGCTATCTCGACAAACGTAGCCTGCTGAAGGTGGCAATAATGTTTTGGTTGTTGTTGGGATCATGTAGCAGGTAACGCAACTTATCATGGGGCCATAAATGGTGGGGCTTCTCCACTGAGTGCTCATCTTTTCATTTGGGCACAAGGAGCTCTAAATTAATTAGAATGTAAGCAAATTTGCTCTAGTCATACCTTGGCCAGGTCCATTGAGACACATTCCTCTAAATTAAAGTGTTTGTAATATTTAGAAGAAGTTGCTCATTTTACTATCCAAGATAAACTTCTTTAAACTTCTGTATTCAAGACACACGTCCTGAAGTAAACCTATGCTTGTTGTGTAACATAAACAACCCCGTTTACTTTTTAAAGCTTCAGTCTAGCTGTCAAATATAATGAACAGTCTCAATGTCGCCTATGCCTGCATGTGTGGGTGTGTGTCTTTTTTATGCTCTTTATGCTGTATATAGCATTCTAATGGATGGAAATGAATACAAAAAATATTCCAACACTTGCATAAAGCACCAACTGGTGCAATACTTGAGTTGTTTTGAAGTATGGCATTATGCACTGTGTATGTGGCAAATACTTTGGTTTGCTGCGGGCCCCCAGCCTCTTGAACAGATGAAGGAAATACCCTTTAAGGTATGAGAAGCTCTGGACTATTAGAAGAAGAAGAGAGACTGTTAAAAGTAAGCTTTGGGTGGAGTTCAGTGTCGATGGACAATGACTGAAGGACTGATGTTTGAGTCCACTGTGAAACAGCAATTAAATTTCGAATTCATTTAGAACCCCACCCATGATGTTTGCTCTAAACTGGATATGTAGTTGATGTTGTTTTTTTGTCTCAACCTGGCCTTGATAAGCATCTGTTTTTGACATCCTGAGATTAGAATGCAAAAGTGTATGGAAGCTCCAACCAGCCATCCCTACATTTTATTTTACTCTTAATTCCTGTGGTGAAAAGTAATTTAAAATCGTATTATCGTAGATCTCGGGATTTGTGCAAGCTCGGACAGGAGCAACACCTCTCTATGATATGTACCTAGATAATAATGCTGGTTTCTTTCTCTACTTCTTGAGAAAACGACTGAAATTAACTCGCTTTCACAGAAAGAAAAAAAACGTGTGTCCAGAGATTATGACATAAATATGACGAAAATCTTTAGAAAACCACAGAAATGTACTAGCTCAAAAAAAACATATGGATGCATGTCCTCATAGAGCTTGTGTGCAAAAGACATGTGACCATCTTAACTACTTTCTATTCTTGAATATCTAATTTCAAACCCATTGTAAATAATGTTCTTTTAAAGCAACCCTCCAGTTCTCTTTCTACAAGATTCTGAACATCGCCTGCAGTAAGTTGCTCCCATTCAGCAACAAGAGCATTAGTGAGGTAAGACCCTGATAATGGGGCCAGAAGGTATTATATTTCTACACAAAGGTTGTTTGTTGGAGCTAAGGTCAGGACTCTTCCACATCGATTAAAAAAAAACAACATATCTGTAATGAGCCGTGTTGTTGTGTGTGGGGCTTTAGCATGCACAAGATAGGACCTTCCATTTCTCTCCACTACTTTGCAATTTTTAAATCTCACCTATGACCACCCTAACTTTGAGTCTCAAATAAATAAGAACCGGCTAAAAATACTTTAAGCCCTACAAGTCTAGACTATTGGCACCGATGAGGGCGAGGGTGGCTCGTACACACAGACAGCAAGGGTGGGTGTTGATTAATACAGGGCATCAAATTCAAGTTGGCAGCCCCAGAAAAAATAAACAGTCCACACTTTAATTAACTCCGCCGAAGAAAGAGTATGACTAAGTCAATATTTATCACGTCTAGCGATGGAGGCCCACGCTGGCTTCTCCCAGTAGGCCCCGGCGCTAATTACCTGGAGGCCAACGGGAGCGCAGAAATGATGAGATGCGCGGCCGATTGTTTTCCTAAATTCCCCCCCCGCCCCCCAAAATGCCATGGGGTAAACCAAAGCAATCACTTCAGGGAGAACACAAACACACCTTGTTGGTAATTGGCTCCAGAATATGGACAGATGAAGAGGCGCATGATTAAAGACAAAAACAGTTTGTGTTGCAGGATAAGGGTGGCGGTTTGGTCGGCTCAGGGCGGCTCTCTGCCTGCTGAGAGGGGCTTTGCTAGTCTGACAGGAGCAACACCTCGAATTGTTAGTCGAAAAAACAAAGAGTTTAGACATCCTGAGGGTAGTTTTCTTTGTTTTATCCTCAGTGCTGCATGCAGACTCTCTGATGCCGACGATACGGCGCACAATAAAACACGCACAAGAGGAAATCGTAGGTAGCACGGCACAATAAAACAAACGCCGTAAATACCTGCAGGGGAAATAAGCGGAGAAATATCTTTTGAGGGATGCCGATCTTCAGGTTGCAGAGAGCCTGCTGTGAGGGCCAATAAAACCAAAGAAGATATCATATTCCCTTTTCACAGCAGGAAGTCTCGCCTTATCCGATACTGAAAAAAAAAAAAAAACACATCTTTGAGGGGAACAATTTTAATTAACTCCTCATTTAGACGTTTTGTGTTCAATATCTTTTCTCACTCCCTCGACCCCCTCGCCGTTTTCCCTCCTCTTTCTTCTTCTCTGATATGAAATGGTTTCAGGCACAACTTACTTGGTGTAATTGTCTCCAAAATGGTGCGATGAAGGTCGAAGCCGAGTAAGAGGTCATTTGAATAATTTGATTACGGTAGGTTTTTTTAACCTGCAAAGCTCTTAATCCCATGGCGGCCCGGGAATGTTAATGAGTCACCTGCCTTGTTGTGTTTCCCCCGATAAGAGATTGGGTGGGGGGGGGGGGAGATGGGATTGTTGTTTCCATTTTGTTTTGGGGGGATAAAAACTACCTCCAACACAGCTGATAGACAACCACACTCACTCACACATCTGCAACACATCATTCTAGCAGGGCTGAGCTCTTAGGGGTATTATTTCCGAACAAATCATAATGGCCCCCAGCTGTTTCACATATGTACAGCGATAACTCATAAGCAATTAATGAGACAATGTGACCCCAGCAGATAGAATGGAGTTTCCGTCTCATCAGTTATCTGCTTCCCAGCGCTGCTCAAAGAGCTGAAATGGAGCTTATATCGCACACTGTGGTATCCAATTTATACTCTTTAACATATCAGGGATTCAAATGCAGGAAGGACCTACAAAAAAAAAAAAAAAGAGAGACTTTTTTATTTTTTTATTTTCAGTGGGAAATTAGGTTTTTGGTGAAGGCAGCGAGGCATCACTCCTAAAGATGTAAAATTGGGCCAAGACCATTTTTAAAAAAGTGGAAGATAGGACTATTGAATATCGCACTGGAAGTGTGTTAGCCAATCTGAGATGAGCACTGCCTGTTTGAGTGAGTGATAACCAAAGCTCACCAACAGTAATGGAAGAATCAGCCTGGTTTCATTTGAAAAATAAAAATGAATAAAAAGTGTGAATCTTAAAAGAGGAGGTTTTATTAGCCCCTGTGTTACAAATGTGTTGATCCCTCAGCCACATCTTTAGTGGAATCATTTGTACAAACACATATTCATTTGCACAATCAACACATGCACAAGAAGGAGGCTGGGAAAGTACAGGGAGTAATTCAGCTACAATGATATTCATTAATTGTACGGAAGATAAAAATCTCAGGGCGTGATTCGAGGGATTCTAAGACTGGATTGTGGCCGGAGTTAGCTCCAAAAACAGCCCATCATAATTCACAAAGCACACAGCGCTAATGATGCTGGGGCAAACGCACCCCAAACGTTGTCCTGATTGGTGTTTGCTCTTGCATTGCATCTGAATGTGCAGAGATCTGCAGCTTCACTCTCCTCTCACACTAATGGAGCACAATTTGGTCCACATGTGAAGACCTACAGTAGGAGATGAGGGGGGGGGAACTTTTCCTTCCTTAATGGAGCAAGCAAGGACTCAAAGAACTACAACTTGACACAAAACCACAGGTAGGTAGATGAATGAACTGACACAGGAGGGGAAGAAACACTGAGACTAAATAGAAACAGAGATAATCAAACACAGGTGAGACTAACAAGACACAGGTGTTGACGATGAGGGTAATCCAACCTGGACGGAAGCACACAGAGGCCAGAGGGAAGACTATGGATGTGATACACAGGGAGAAAAAGACTACTAAATAAAACAGGAAACACTGAAAACTAAACTCAGAAAAATACACAGGAAACAGAGAAACACAAAGATACAATTGACTAAAAGGAATTAACAAACCAAACAAGGGTAGATCTTGACATTCATGTATTTTTGACCCAGTTGCTCGGGGTTTAATGGGTGCAAAAGCCAGACAATCCTTTTGTGAATCAGCCTCTAAGGATTCAATCGCAGTTACTTCTTACAAAAAGTATCAACACTCTCTAAAGGGCATGCAAAATACAGCTGACAGTACAAAACAAATGATGACATGTGTCAATGTGAACTTTCATGCAAAATGCTGCTGCACTTCACACAGCCACAGGTTTTTCTGTCCCTTTACATTAACACACACACACACACACAGACACACAGACACACACACACACACACACACACACACACACACACACACACACACACACACACACACACACACACTTTCATGCTCCTTCATAGATTTAACTTGAACTCACTCAACACGCTTTCAAACAGAGTCATTTAAGAGAGTGCTTAGGGAACAAAGACATCCCTGAAAATGGGAAGAATAATCCGCGATTGCCAACAGTGTAATTATGTTTCAGCAAAGTTTGTTGTCGAATGAGAAAATATTTTGTTGGTGCGTGGGTGGGGACAAGAGCAATCAAACTCAGATTAAGAGAATTTTGCAGATCACAGATCAAATCAACAATAAGAATGAACTGAACAATGACAATAGAAAGACTTTACAATTCAAAAGCATCTAATGGGTTTTAACAGCTTTAAACTGATTGAACAGTCTTCATGTTTGAGCTTATGAACCTCATTACCATAAAGTAAATCATCCTCACCACAGACTTTGAATTAACAATGTTTTTAAAACTTGTGACAAGGATCAACAAGGGTAGGTACAGCCCTGTTCACAGAACAGATGGACAGCACGGGCTCCTTTTGAAAGTCATAAGTTTAGTAGGCAGTATGATTTCACACTTTGTTAATTTGTATTCATTGTGAATCCGAGAGACAGACCCGCATAGGAATTTCTCACTGAAATATTCATCAGAATCCTGCAGGGCTTGTACCATTGAGAAGCTGGCATAACAGAGAAAGCAAATAACATCCAAACGAAATTCATTCAGGGTAAACATTTTGCCCTTCCAAACAAGTCACAATTACAGCGACTCAAGAGCCGCTTTCTCCCACTGTCAATTTTCCACCAGCCAAGAGAGAAAGTAAAACCGACCAAGACATAGTGTCTTTCTTTTCAATTAGAAATCAGTTTATATGACAGGCTGGTGGGATGAAACGCATGTTAATGTCTGCTGCTAATGCAAATGCATACTAATAGTCTCAGCCCACACTTAAAGATTCAAGATTGAAGACTTTATTTTCATCCATAGCAAACTTTATTCTATCAGTTGTTTCAAACCCACACAACTGTAAAAACAGGCAATTATAGTATATGGATTAAATGTGTTGAGTTTTTTTAACTTAACTCTAAGTACTCACTGAAATGCAAAGGAATCCACACATTTCTCTCAATCTCAGAGCTTTTTTTAGCCCTCACTAACTTCATTCCCCATATTCACTTCAGGGCCATTTTCATTTTACGTTGGGGTGGGCTCCATTCCAGGTTTGCTAATCACAAATTATCATTTAAACAACGTTCTTTTGATCAGCAAATTAGACAATGATCTAGAAATTTAACATATAAAGGGGCAGTGGGTAAACCAACATATTTGACTACCTATTAACAACCTACAGCTAAATCCCGACAGCTAACATTAGCATTTCACCCCTTCCTCGCTAACAGTAGTGTAAGCTTGCTAACACTGCAGTTGACATAGAATCAAACCTTTCATAACTTACTGTTTAACTCCATCAATCATACATACTAGCGAGCTGCTTTACAACTGCAGATTATGAGTCATTGAAAATAGTATTTTATGCTGAGTTGACAAAACTAGACGATGCAGCAGCAAAAAAAACTGCAGTCAACTTGAGGCTGTCTTGAAAAGCCAAAGACTCCCCCCTCTACCTCTGAGACAGAAAAAAATGGTTGTCTTATTCCATTCTTTGGCCTTCTTTCTGTATGCAAGTCTCCATTTGTAAATTTCCAGGACATACTGTACATGAGCAGGATCGCTTGTTTTATGCACACGTTTTTGGTGATGCTCTGCCTTTTATTCGAGGGCAGCTGTGGACCAAACAGAGCCATGAAACCTACCTTGCTGTCAAGCAGTTTCCAAGGTGTCTCACTAGTTTTCGATGGAAATAAAATAGATGATTACTGAATGCCTTCATGAATGTAGGAGTGTTTGCTTTATTTTTTTGTTGTCTCTCTGCGCAGCACAGTAGTGTAAACTAATGCATCTTTGGCTGTACTCATGCTGCAATAGAAATAATGCCAAGTCTGATGTGTAATATCACTTGCGGCAACAGATCTGATGTACAAGAAAAGCATAATGCTGCATGGAGACACATTTGTTTTCAATTCTGATCCACACATGTGGTGCAAAATTGGTTCCTGAGGCAGTCAGATCTGCCGGCGTCTCTATGACAGTACATAAATCTCACATAAATAACCTGAGAAAAATGTTGTGATACTTTGCACCCTTGGTAGCTTGGCTGTTTGACTGTTAGCATAAATGCCCAGAAGACAAACAGTGGAAGGAAACCAAAAAAAGCGAAAGTAATTGGTATTTGGGGAGTTGCGTCAGTTCAGTCTTAACACCAACTCACTGACATTACAGATTTATTCACAGCAAACATCAGCAGGATGCAGATCATTCCTTTCTTTTATTTTAACTGTGCACATCCTTACCATGTATCACTATTTGCTAGAACAGAAAAATTAATATGACAGAAGCAGATATGAAGACCCTTAATAGTACAATATATTTAATTTGGTTTAACTAACATCAACAATCAGTTAAACCAATTACAGGACATACATTTCTTGCCAAATAAGAAACAACTGAAGTCAAGCAGCAGCACAATTACAAGGCTTTGTTTTGTTACACTGCCTTCCCCTCGGTCCAGTGAAATCTGCAGGACCCCCATGACATAAAGAATGATAAACATCTTGCTTCTGGGGACTTCTCATGCAGCATAATGGCATGCTTATAATGAATGCTTAGCTGTAATCAATGACAGGCCCTAATGTGTGGGTGGTAAAGCCCCCTAGGTCCCGCAGCGCTGAAAAATGATCCTGGACATGACAGTACATCTCCATACAGAATCTCATTTGTCTCCTGTTCTAATATTGGGATAACCCGAGTTGGGGTCGTATTGAGATAAGCTCTCTCTAAATTAATGCATAATTTGACGAGGTGAATTCAGCTCAGCACTGAGCTCAGTAGAAGGCCCAGCAGGTTTCTGGCAGAATTTGAAGAAGTGCAAAACAGCGCTTCTGTCTGACATTAGTTCTCGCTTGGCAGGCTCTCCCAGAGTCATGCTGTGAAAACTCGTCTGTGCTCCTTTGGCCAGCAGAACGGATAAAGACAACATCTCACACTCCAGTAAAGTATTTAACAATGATATGATTGAAAAAGTTTTATTAATATATTATAAAAGATGAAAAGAGCCAGCTTTAAGTTCTCAGACTGAAGCAGTAAAGCAGTTACGTGGTGAGGTCAAAACTAAGTTAGATGGCTGGGCTTTAAAGTACAAAGCATCCGACCCATGATTCAAGCGTTTTGAAACGCAGGGAAAAAAAGTCACCAATCTTGTCATTAGGGTTGGAAAAATCTTTGAACACAACAGTCGTTTTCTGCTTTACCACTTTCCTGGATCTGCCTATTTTAAACACACTCCTTCACTTCAATAGCAGAATAAACTCTTCCTAATGGTCTTATTCCAAGGCACTTATTAGTACCCTTGAGAACTTCACTTTCCCAGGCACAGCGATACAAGAAACACAACAGACCAGTAGGGTAAAAATGACCTTTGATGGGTCTCAATGGCGTTAAATATCACTACTGTAACTGACTGTGGCAATAAGTGCTGGTCTTTGTGAATTGGATGGGATGGCAGCGAGTCTAATTTGCATAGAAAGAAGGCAATTTTGTACCAAATTTTTAAATATTCCCTAATTTACATGGTTGCAAATGGGACAGGCGCACCCAGGACACTTTTTTTATTTTTTTGATTGACTATCTGTTTTCTCTCAGTTGCACAGGTTTAGCGGCTACAAAAGCAGTGTAATCCATTGGTGGATCAAGCCCTAAGTTGGTAAACCCAGACAGAGATGGAAAAAGTTGTTATTCTTCAGACTTAATGAGTGTTACATTTTATCGAGTCTGCAAAGAATCTTGATTCGTAGCACCTGTGGAACACGATTAGTTTGGGATCAGCTTAAGATCCTGCACTTCTGCTCCATTTCTAAACCCAGTATCAGTGCCATCCTTTTTTTTTTTGTCTGACAGGTGACCTGACGCTTTTCAGTTTTTGCCAACACCCAGGTTGTCATGGTTCTTTCTTTTCCTCTGAGCTGCTCAGGAATTCTGCAGTCAAATGTTGGCATCAGAAATGTTCCATTGGGGAAACATTTTTGGTGAACTTTTAAATTCCTTTTTTTTTTTAGAGTCACAAAAATCTTCACTCAATTCAAATTTCTTTAGCTGTTGAGCTGCTGTCACATGCAATACCTGAGAGTCAGCAGATCAGACCTGGCACTTGATAACTTCAAGTTAAAGGAGAGACTGAATCATGCTCGATGAGTGCATTGAAGATTTTGGTTTTTCTGTACGTACCTGCTCAAATTCTTTACATCATTTACAATAAATGATGAAAGTTGTCCTTTCATAATCACCTTCAGCCCGGCATGACACATGTTATGCACTTTAAACTCATTAAAGTGCTTGCCTGTTCTTGCTTATTCTTTGGCGGTGCCACCAAAATTAGCCCTATTAGCACGTGGCTGGTATTATGTAGCAATCCCATTTGATTAATGAATACTCCCTTGTCTCTGTGTAATGTAAATCACCAGGAGATAATGTAATCCTGGCAATTCCTTGTGTGCCTCCATTTATAGAATTCAGAGTGGTACAAATAAGGTGTCTATAAGAAGAAGTAAAACTATAAACCAATCAAGACTTAAAGTTTTTTCTCAGAAGACATGTGTCTTTGCTAATATAGAGCAGGCTGGGATTACAGGTACATCTTATGTGTGCTAGATTAAAACCTCCAGCAGTCATTAGAAATCTCCACATGATCCCAGTAATTTATAATTGGTCCTGTGCGATTAGAGCTTATGTCAAATAAGCCTACAGTAGCTAAAGTCTCCAAATAACCTCCCTTTGCCAACTCCTAGAATCAGGTGCACACTCCCATGGTGTGGCCAAATATTCGCTGAGGTGCAGCATTGTCCCCAGCATGCAATGTCAACAAGTCCTTTTCCAGGATAAACAGGAGAATTTCCAACAGCATGCAACCGAAGGGAGCAATTTCTTTATCAAGACATGGTTTGTGACTCATGAATACTGGCAGAAATGTTTCTCTGATCAAGTTACATACCAGGTTTATCTTATTTTCACTTTTCTATTATTGTTCTCTTCGGTTTCCTCCTAAAAAATAATGAATACATACAAAAAGGCAGCATAATAAAATCTGATTATATCCTTGCAAACCCTCTGATAATTATGTGGGAGAAAGATATCTAATAAACTCCAACAACCTAATAAAAAACCTCAATGGCTTTTCCATTTGCCTGATTTTAAGTTATAATTATTGTAGGCCACATAGGATAAAGGCTTTGTTAAGATTTCCCATGAGCTTTGGATTTTTTCTTTTATCTCAGTGACTTGTTCGGATAAGATTTTTCTGCGCGGAGAGGAAGGCTTATCCTGTCTTCCATTTGAATAACCAACAGGCAGATCTGTGTGTGTGAGTGTTCACTGGAGTTTGGAGGACAGGCTGACAGTGTAAAGCAGATTTCAGATCATCTAACATTGACTCAGTCTTTGGTGAAACATGTCACAGAGCCTTCCCTCAGCGATGTCCAACCTGAAGCTAATAAGGATGGCAAACTTGTCTTGCTTGTTAGCAGGAGCCTTGGATGTTGTAGGATGATATGAGACAGTGACCCACGGTACTGAGGCCCGAGATAACGGTAGATGGGTAACTTCGCGCCCTGTGCTGTCAGTTTCTCAAGTATCAAGTCTCTGACATAAATCACATTGGAACATTTTTGCTCGGGTAGGATTTAAAATCTACAAATGAAGGGGTTTAAGTCTAAAGCTATTGTACTGTACAGTAGCTCATGTATAAGAAAAGGTGCAACCCAACAGCACTAAAGTGTTTAAAACTTCAATTATGGGACAGATTTATGATGAAGACGTGAATGACAAAAAAGCTACAGAAAATATACAGTAAATGTTTAATCTCCTTTGCAATTAAATATAACAGTAGAAATGTAGACATCTTACTTTACTTTATGGTTGGCATGTAATGCATCATACTGTAGTTTTGGTTTTGGGCCACACATCTACACTGCTTGGGTTGATTTAACCAGTTGAAGCTTTCATCTTTTTCCTTCAGCAAATCCAATTTTGACAAACTCTCAATGAGCAAGCCATTCAGATGACAGTCCAATCCAGTCTCTGCTGCTTACACATACATAACTTTAAACAAGTAACTTTAATGCCCCTTTGACTTACAAACCCAAACCAGACCACCACCAACCAGACTGTCTCAGTTGCCATGGGTGTTGGTATACTTGAGATTGATCGTATTATAATGTTTTTCAGATGTTTATCAGCACTCACCTGCTGCTGATTCTGCCTTACAGAACCCTACTCGTGAAACAAGAAAGTAGAAGCAGGGGAAGGGGGAGTCGGGGAGAGACGGCTACTGATTCCCCCCACAAAAAAAAAGCAAAAAAAAGTTGGCGTCTTAACTGAGGTCTTCGTCCAAAACAAATCTTATAAAGTTACAAAAAGTTTGAAAGAAATGGACGCCTCATTTAGCGAAACCAGTGCACATTGCCCTGACTGTGCAGCAGTTCAACTGATTCATTTCCCCTTCTCCTGAGCCAGCAGTCAGCACACTCAACTTGGAGGGGCGTACAAAACAACACAACCTGACAGTCAGCAGCATGTCTCCACAGTGAGGCTCCAGCCAGGAAAGGAACTGTTGAAAGCACGGTTGCCCTCATTCTGTTATCAGCCGTGTGAGATACATGCTGGCAGATTCAAATCCAAGGAGCATGGATTTTCTCCCTTCCTGCATGTAATGGGCATCATTTGCATCTTTCCTAACTGTGTCATGAGTTTGGATTACCTTTGCCTGGGAACATCTGTGCGGTAGATGAACCTGAAATGCAAATTGCACGACGCCTTGTTAAATGTCACAGCTGACTCTCTGATGGCCCTAACACACCAATCCTGGTGCAACCAGGGGCCCCTTGAAGCTGACATACATGGCGTGTTGGACAAACGACGCCATTTGTGCAATGACAGTAGAGATAGAGGGGTTCAGAGGCATTTAAAGGGTACTTTATCAGCGAGTTACCGATCTGAGGCGATCCTAATGTTCTTCTCTTTTCCTACTCTCCGGGCCGAGATGACAATACGATCATGTTAATTAATTCCTCATATGTGCTGCTATAACGTGGTGTCATCTGTTCAGTGATATTGCCTCTCTGACAGCGGGGCGATCCGGCCGAGGACAAATTTCTCTTTGACACACCGCAAGGAACTAATGATGTTCCCTTTTTTTTTTTTTTTTTCTAACCAGCTGTCATATCCTATTCTCTATCTCACCATATGACTGATTTTTATCCTTTTTCACAGGTTCAATTGAGTATTTAAAGGTCAAATTGTATTTTTCTGAAGAATAGAAAAATGGGAAATCATCGCTAAATGTCAAAGTCAAGCTATCAGATTTTCGAATCATCCAATGCGGATCTTGATAGAGGAACATATTTTACAGGCCTAATGAAATATTTTAGGTCAAACCCTGCCTTTTCTCTTCCCTGCCTATCGATTCATCTGACAGTTTAATATACATTGTATGATAGTCTTATCTCTTGTAGATATCAGTCACATCCATATTTCATTAATGTGATGAAATGAAAACAGTGAACTACTTTGTTAAGTCATATTCATTCACTTGTAGCAGGTTAAGACTGACACTGCAAGAGAAATTGCATCATTCATAGCAAAGAGCCTGTTCTTGAGTGGTTTACTTTCCGCTCTACTCGCTGTGTCTCGGTTTTGGGGCAGAATATTTCAAGCAATGGAGGTAAAGGACAGTTTTACTAGTTGGTGTATTGAACAAAGGAATATGCCTGCTTGACTTTACAGTTACATTTTAATGATCAGAACGGTGCATTGTGATCATGGTGCATACCAGAAGGTCAAAAATCACAGGAGAACATCACATTTTTGGTTTGGGCTTTATGGATTTAAAAAACTAGGTCTGAATCAAACCATCAATCAGGGCTTGCTTGCACGTAACTAGCCAATCAAGGCACCTCTGTACTGTAAGTTGAATGTTTGCGTTGCAGACAGTTGCCGAGACAACAGTTGGCTGCTTTCCATTGGAATGTTCATGTTGCTTACTGCCCCTTTAACTTCCCTCAATACCATTGGAGCGTTCCATTTATTCTGATTCCTACATTTCCCAAAATGCAAATCACTTGCACCTTTTGTCATAACAAAGCTCCGCCCACATCATGCAGTGTACAGTAGTTACCATTGTCTTGACATTTTTGGAATGCTGTTGCAAGACAATGATACTCAACATACAGTCAAGGCATCTGATTGGTGTTCCTACGGCCATGTAATGCCCACGATATCGATTAAGAATATTGTTCCTTGTTCGAAACTTACTAGAAATAAGGGTAAAAGTTAGCACAAGCAACTTTGACTGCAGTTTAGTGCCTGCAGGGCCTCATCAGGTAAATTACTGCGCATAAGCAGATGTCTGTGGGTGATTCACTTCAGACAATTTTCAACAACAAGAATTTACAACCAAATATTGAATATGCATGAACCACTGTAAGCAAATGCTGTTCCAAAAACAATCTAATTTTGTCCTTAAATCATGCATTAATGTTAAATGTAACATTGTGTAGCAGAGCGGGAAAAGGTTGTTTTTTTTGTCCAAACTTATGGACTTCACTGCATGATGTGATTATAGCACATCAGGCTGCTCCGGGGCTGCTATGTTATGCATATGTCTTATATTGCATTTCTATGGGAAACACTCTCATTATACATTCCTTCAAGCACAAAGAACATCAAAAATTTCCCTCATAAAACTTTTTAACACTTCAACTAACCGCATTTTAAATCAAATCTTAGATTAAAATGCCACACACGGTTCCTACTTTTGAAGTTGGAAAAGTCTGCTAGGTATAATTTCATTTTCATTTAAAGAAGTTTAAAAAAAAGGGGAGCGATGGAGAGAGAGAGCAGCAGTCTCATAAATGCAGATGGCAGCGAGACGGTAGAAAAGCGCCGCGGTTAGCCTGTAGAAAACCCTGAGAACAAAAGCTTGAGCATCCATCAGACTGCCGTTGAATAGAGCTCCCTCTGGGGAGCCAGGGCAAACAGGCCCTCTCTTCTCTCTGTCTCTGCTGCAGCACTCGCTACATAATAAGGATAAGCCCTCCTAGCTATCCGACTGTGCACACAGAGTAAACAATTACATCTCTTTTTCATGCTAGGGAGTAGAGCTGGAAAGCTTCAGTTGGTATTCGGCTCCCACCTGGTACTGCTGTGTTAAGAGAGACAGGAAGAAGGAGAGAGAGAGAGGGATCATTGGAACGTCACCCTGACCTTGCTGGCAGAGATCTCTGGAGCTCTTTCATGTCTCACGACAGCCGGAGTCACTATATCCCCTGCACACAGTCATAGGCTAATTGTAGATTTGAATCTTGAGCCCGACCAAATGACACTTGGAGCTAGGAATACCAATTAAGCCAGCAGTGAGGACTGCGAAGGGAGTTGGAGCAGGAAGTGTTTGAGGAGCATTTGCTGAGCAGCTGTTTGGACTTGTTTATGCTATGAATAAGTCATGAAAGTGGAATTATCTGGCTGGTTACAGTGCAAAAACAATGTGGAGGAGGGTGTGAGTAAGGGGCTGTAGAGGTCCCCTAGACTTCTCCACACAAAATCTAATGAGCCAGAGGCCAGTGATACAGATGATTGTACTACTTTGACATGCTGAGAAGTAGAGGTCTTAACAGGTCCACAATGACCGACCCAAACGGATCCAACTGGACTTGTTAATCTTTAAAAAATAACAAATCAAGCCTTTTATCCCAAACACTGTATGTGGGACCCTGAACCAGCAGGGGCTTGTCCAGAGGGGGGTGGGGGCCGCCCCCACATTGAAACATATTTTTAAACATGCCTATTTCCTGTCATAAAAGAATGGGATCCTTCCCGGCCCCAATTTGACCAGAGGCAAACTGCCAACCAAACCCTATGTGGCTAAGTGGCACAGGATCTTGAGTCACAAGGTTCTGAGGCATCCATAAAGACCTCTACTGAGAAGCATCAGCTGGTCCATATGAGTAAAGGATGAGAATGACATAAGATGGTGAAGTAATTGGATTACTTGTGAGCCCAATCGCTCCATTCTCCGCTCTGCAGGGTGCTTCGGCATTCACAGAGACCATCTCTGAAGCAAAAGGTTGCAGGTTCAATCTCAGCGGGAGCTGAGAAGTCCATCATCAATCAGCCATCAGTTGAGTGCTCAAGCAGGACGTGGAATCACTACCTGCTGCCTTAAGTTGTAATATGCAACAGATAAAAGCACCATCTTGGTGCTTAAAAGAAAATCCACTCCTGAATACCCTTTCCCTGTTATGGTAGGCTTAGTGTAAGTTCAGTCAGGAAGAAGGCTTTATTGGTGAATTATCCCTCCATACTGCTTTAATTCACAACAAGACGACAGAACTCTTTTCAGCTTGCATCATCCAATCTACTAAGCTTAAGCATATCCTCTCCTTCTCCCACACCCATCAGGGAATTAATCACAAATCAATGAGCTCTTTAGTACTTTTCAGGGGTTTGTTCAATATGTTGATGTCATTCTAAGTGTTTGAGATTTGAACTTTGTCACTACTAGTATTCACGTTCTATTTGGACTTCCACTGTGCAGCCAAAAAATAACTTTGACTTATCACTTGATCTTTTTCAACTGAGCATTGGTTTCCACTTTGGTTTGGCTGTAACAAGCTGATATATCTTCGCCTGTTTGATCACAGGCGACATCACCCCTTTAATTCCAAGGTCAAAAGAAATAACAGAACCAGAGGCCTTTGTTATGGAGACAGCATAAATGCTGTGTTTGATCATGTATTTCAGATTTGGCTGTAGCTTCCAAGGGTAGAAGTGGAAATGTGTCATCCAAAAACAAAATGAGCAGCTTACAAAACCATAGCTGTTCACTTCTGCTGTTGTTGTTGTTGTTGTTGTTGTTAAGGGTGAATCTCACCTTATAGTATCAGCAGATGTCTTTGTCATCTTTGTTTCCTCATAAGATAAAATACAAGTGTCTTCAGTGCTCTTGCCCCCAAGATTTTATTGCAAGGTAAGTGGCAAATTGTCCTATGAGTGTCTCTTTTCTGTTCTCTGTGTCTGATGGTTTTGGCACTCAGCTGAAGAGCTAAAAGAGAAAAGCACATGTGCATTCTCACTAAAGGTTGACTTATGAGGCGCAGACGGTATTGTTTCCTGGCGTTGGCAGAGCTCCCATGGGTTTCCCATTATCTCCCTGGGATAAAGATTCCCAACCAGGAGGCTGAAAAGATGACAAGAAACTACAGCACAAAGGAGAGGTTGGTGGAAATGTGATACCTTTAGAATTTTCTTTGATTTAGTATTGAATGCAGCGACTACTTTGACCTCGTCGGAGACCAGTTATTTGAAATATTATTTTTTGGAGTCTTGAGCGCTGCGGGAATTTGATGTTCTGTCGAATAGTTATTTCACTGGTATGATGCTGAAAGACACAGAGCTTCATCTGCTACTCTTGTTCGCACATGTACATGGAAAGAAATGACGGATTGTTGCCTTTGAAAGTCATCTTGCACACTCACTCCAGCAAGGTTGATGTAGCTCTGTCAAAATAACAAGGCCTCAGGCCCCAGGCTGCATGTTTCCCCAGTTTAAAAAAAAGGAAATCTATGTTGAAGCTGTTTTAACTCAGTGTTGTTACTGCTCACAGACCATGCTTCGAGACAGGGTATATTTCTCTTTTGGCACCTATAGCAATAACCTGCCATGAAGAAAATGATCTTACAGGTATTACCGCAGATCAAGCCACACGTCTGGGTTTCATCCCAGTGGAATGAGAATCTGGACACCCTAAGCTCTATGCAGTGTGAGTTATTATTCATTCAAGTGTGGACTGCTATGAATGTAAACAGGTAGTCAAGTTGATCCAGTGTCAGATGGGGTGGCATTAATTCAGCTGAATTAATCAGGATAATTAGTGAATAATTGAAGCAACGCAGGAGTGTGAAGTGACCTTTATGTTGAAATATTTTATTTTCTGGAACACCGACGGGTACTCTCGAGAAATACAAGATTAACCTAATACAATACCACCACAGAGTCATCGCTTTTGAGTATTGTCTTCTTGTCAAGCACATTTGACTTATGTGACTGTACGAACACTGACTGTTGACCCTCTTAGGAGGAGGTTTTTGCATTTAACTCAAATTATAGCTGGACAAAATTTACAGAACTAAACAAGTAGTTAAACCAGTGAAGGTCGCTGAGTCCGTGCTCTACTAATGTTAAAACGAATGGAGATAGTCAATAACACTAGCCTATGGATAGTTTTAATGCTGATTATTATTTGTAATGACAAATTGTAGGGGTTGTGGATGGATCCTGGAAAAGGACAAACTATCGCGATCGTGTTTCGCTTTATTGTGGAGCGTTGGGAGTGAATCAGTAGGGGTTCATACAGGGAGCAAAGCAAGCCCAAACAAGCAACTGCACTCTAGAAAACAAGCCCAAAAACCTGCGACTGATGATATTTGCAAACGACTTCACAGAAAAACAAGCCCAGTGTCGCTTATAACAAGCGGACCTGGCAACACTGCTCCAGAGTTTGAGTTGAAGTGAGTTGAGACCACCTCTTTGGACGATCTCAGTTCGTTAGTTTTCTTCCTCATCAGAGTTGTGTTCACCAAACAACACAGATCATGGAGGGAAACGCCCCCTGTTGAAGAACAACTTATCCAAATGATTTCATGAGGTCCAAAAGCATACTTGGAGTCTTTGGTTAGGTCAACAAAACTGTAAAAAGACATTTGTGAAAGCTTGTAAAAGAAAACAATCTTGTATTGATCTTACATTCTTGGAAGGGACTAGCAGACAAAATCATCAATCCATCCATTGATTCTCTTCAGCTAATCCAGGGCCAGACCCCAGTGGCAGTAGGCTAAGAACCATACAACAGACATCCCTTTACAGAAACCTTATTTATTCCCATCCTGGGTTATGTCAAGGTGTTCCCAGGCCAGATGAGATATGTAATCCCTGAAGCAAGCTCTGGGTCTACCCCTGGGTCACCTCCCAGTTGGAGTTGCCCTGAAAAGCCTCCAAAGGGTGGTGCCCTGGAGGCTTCCTAATCACAACATCAGCTGGCCTTTCAAAGTCAAGGACAAGGTTAGTGGAATAAAATAAAGACATGTACGCATGTTGTAGCGGATTTCAAGATGGCGGTATCCTACTTTGATTGAGAACTATCCAGCTCACCTTCATCACATCCTGTCCCTTACAATCATGGTGATTTGCTTGAGTTTAGAGAGCCTGAGGTAAAGTCTGCCTGTCTTTCCCCCTCAAAGTTAGAGCATATCTGCTGCCTGATTACTGTCTCATCAGTACAACCCTGATGTCTCTGAGTGAACAAAGTTCAAACCTTCAAACCTCCTTCATCAACAGTCTGTTTAGGAACTGTAGGTAGGTTAACATGCACAGCAAGAAGTAGGATATCTCCAAAGTGATAACCATCCAAAATGATGAATATAGAGGCCACAACTAAGTACAGCAGCCCTTCCTAACTAAGTTAGACAGCAGATTACCGAAGTTATACGACATTGACTCCTCCTTAAATTCAACTACTGCTTAATGAAAATTTCAATGGGGAAGTGGGTAGAACAATTGTAAATTAAATCATTGCCTTTTCTCACCATAAGTTCAAGCACAGTATGCCTTGGTATGGGATGTTGTGCCAACCTAATGATTTCCAATTGTGCCAAATCTGTGCACCTTGGTCTATCCCTATGCAATATAATTCATCCTGAAACACCACCAGGAATTATGAGAGTCACAGGTGTGAGAGAAGTCAGATGCATTAGTGTGTCTGCCTTCAGGTTAGTGTGTGATTTTAATTGTAGTCAAAGATCTTTTCCACAGGAGACATTTCCAAGGGGCTCTGTTTACATAATTGGTTTACATAATTTTGTTTACATTATTATATAATAAAGGCATTAGAGAGGAGCGAGAGGGAGTTTGGGTGCCTTCCCACAATAATGAGGTGGCATGTTGAACTGGAGAACAAATAAAATACAGTTATTACAAAATAAGTGTGGAAATTGTAAGTTATACTTTAAATGCAGGCAGTAAATACCCAAAGGCATTCGTAAGGTTTAATAGTGTCTCTGCCAGGTTGAAACATAATGTTTGAAACTTGCCATCTGTACAGAAAACAGTGGCAGATTATTTAGTCAGACTTCTTAAAGGCATATAGACAGTGGCTTTAAAGTGGAAATTGTTGGAATTTGTGGAAACCTTCTGCTGTTTATCAATGATAAAACCTCAACAGTCTTGATATTTGACAAAAGGAAGGCAGCTTCGGAAAATGACTTCTAAAAATGTCCAGTTGAAGATAAATCAATATATTGAAAAATATCCTTAATCTTGAGAGGTTTAAACTGTTGGTTATTCTGCAGGGGCGTAAATCAACTGACACTCCAAATGAATGTAAATGTACCCAGTGAAAGAACAAGAATTTGTATATTATCAGTACTGGTGTTTTGTAACACTATTTCAACCTTAAAATGAAAAACAAACAAGGGAAGAAATATGTGAACAGACATCAAATCCATGTTTTCCTCATTCCAGTATTATACTCTTTCATTTTAAATCAGTGGTACCATTTTACCATTCAGGTAAGAAAATCTCACAACACAGTCTTTGATGCCAGACAAATCAAGCAATGCACAACTTCTGCATTGGCTGAGGTGTATAAGCCAGTGGGAAATACACCCTCAAAACAAAGCAATTTCAGCAAGATCACATACCTGCAGCCAATTCCCTTGCACTAAATCTTTTCATGATGAATAGTTTTTGTTT
Source organism: Labrus bergylta (assembly GCF_963930695.1). NCBI lineage: Eukaryota > Metazoa > Chordata > Actinopteri > Labriformes > Labridae > Labrus > Labrus bergylta. Next base: position 4,218,461 of record NC_089214.1, on the reverse strand, counting down.
GCCCAATTTGAAATGTTGTATAAGCCGATATAGTGTTTCTGAAAGCAGGAAAGGATGAATTTCTTTGGTCCCCTCACTAAACAAACTCCTGTCCCAGCCTTCCATCAACTGCCCATGATTATCAATCCAATTGAGGTGTTTTCCTGTTGGATTTGGCTGCTCTACTGAGCTGTTTTGAACAATATTTTAGCTGGCCTGCAATTTCACATCATCACAGCTTTGATTTTGTTCTGTTTACTCTAAAGCAGTGGTCAAAACTAACTAAGAACCCTTAACTCCCCAGTATTATATTGACATTTTTGTGTCCTGCTACTTTTTACTTCTAATAAAATTCAACACATTTTTAGACTTAATCTGTGGTCAATAACATTTACAGTGTTTGACCTTGTTCCTTCTTGGGTATATTAGCTTGGCTGACATTACCCAACCGATTCAAACATTTGAATTAGTCTTAAACCGCCTCTATATTATTGATTCCAGAGGGGCGGGTGTGTATCAAAATGCAAAGACTTGCAACCAATCACGGCTATGAAATTTGTGAAAAAGTGCTAGGTTGCTCGGCTAGGCAACTAACTCAAACATCCATGTTGAATCAGGTGCCATTGTGCGGAATAAGACACAAAGGTTTGACAAGATTGAATCATAGACTGGACATGGACATGAGCATAGTCCCAGTGACATCACCCGATACTTTCTGAAGATGTGTTTTGAAGCCAAACGATGGTGGCCGCCATATTGGAAATGCTATCTCCCACTTAGCTTTGATGAATCTAGTAAGCGGCAAAGAGTTGGAGTGTATGCAGCCATTAAGCCTTCTGGGAAACAAATACAATGTGCCCACCTGTCTGTCAAATCAGAAACGCCCCTAATTTGTTGTACAATTTTATAATAACAAAGGCTTTCTATTCTATTCTATTTTAATTACGATGTGTGTTTTACAACATGCGAGAGTGACCTTCAGTTGGTGCCAAAGCACACCAAACCAAATTCCCATATATTGTAGCTTCATCCAGCAAGGGTGGGTATAGGGTAGCACATTGACCAGTACAAAGTTGCACATATATCCTATTACCATGCTAGCTGTTATGAGTAGCCTCCAACCTAAAGTGTTCCATTAATCTGAAAAAAGTTAATTTAAGGAATTGGTAGTGGTTCCAAATACTTTTAATAAACGTAATTATCTTCATACTTCTTCCACCACTAGATAAACAACCAAAAACACGATGACAAGCCTTCTATCCACCCATGTGTGGGCTCATTAGAATATATCATCTCTAATATTAATGCACTACCATCTCTGCAGTATTAAAATGCTGCCCTGTTCTCATCTTCATAATTACTCTGCTGTGGATAATATATGTGTCCTTTGCCCTTTTACTTTAAAGGGAGATGATATCATGCTTGATGCTCTGACTTTATTGGATCATGAATTTTGAGCTCTAATTGTGCATGCAATTTTTTAATTAGCAAGTTATTACAGGAAGTGGCATTGCAGATGTGCGTGGCACTCCTAGCCCAGCCATGGAGTTAATGTGTTTAGCACAAGCAATGACACCTCACCACCTCCTGCCAGAATCCCCTTTTCAATGGGCTGGCAATGATGACACACCTCTTGCACAGCCACTTTGGCAGGTCTGCTAATGTTCTGGATGTTAGGGATAGGGCTTTTGTTGAACAGGTGAGAGACCATCGGGCTGCTGTGGCTCACTAACCTGCTAACAATTGAGGGAAGAGTCAAGAACTCAGCTTTAACTTTTCTTTTTTTTCACATGCATCTGCAATCATTTCCCCACAAACTCTTCAGCAACAAGCTTCATTACTGTTTATCTCTAAAACCTAATCTCTCAAGCATCTCAGTCTTGAAAAACATTTAATAAAGTGAGCATAAACTCAGAAAGAGCTAATGTGTGGGAAGAATTTGGATATGAAGAGCCTTTACAAGTAAGTGATTTTGTGAGATTTCCAGGAAATACACACAAGGTTACATGCAGGCAACAAAAAGAATTTGGATGAATTAAAATTTCCCTGCTAATTAAATGGATAGTTTTGCCTTGCAGTCATTCGCATCCTTAAAAATCTGGCATTCATTAAAACCATTCATGGAGACAGAAAGCTTCAAACCATCCGAGACCATTTAACGTTCAAGTAAGCTTTTCAAAAAAGTCCCTCATACAGAGTTCATGAAAACCAGAGTGACTCTAAAGTTCAACCAAAAGTTTTAATGACTTGAGAAGTTAAAGATGAGTCAAGGTTTGGAACCAGCCTCAGTACCAAGTTATGGTACTGCAGTTTCTGGTAGGTGTGCGTTGAATCCAAGCGGCAACCTCCAGTGTTGAAAAATGAAGACAATGCGGACGTGCAAAGACATTTCCTCAAGGGTCTGCTTTAGGATGGCTCCAAAAGCCAAGGAACCCCCATTGGGTCCAGTATTACATGCCCATTGTTTTCAACATTAACATGTCTACAGCCTGGCAGAAGAAACACATTTGGTATCAATAAACACTAACACATTGCTTAAGCTAAAGTATCTGACTGGTTATTAATGGTTAAATACCATATCAACTTTTCTAACGCTAGGTCACTCTATGTGGACAACAAGTAATGGTTATACCATATTACAAATTATACTTATTTAAACAAAAAGTTGATTTGAAACATATTTTGTCCGCCATGTTGATAACAAAAATCTCACGCCGAGTCGGCATGTCAGGCACCAAATTCTTTCCCGGGTTTCGGAGTTGTTGTTCCAATTTGAGCAGGTGTTCAGGTGCAATTAGCAAATCTGAAAACTTGTGTCTGACACCACATGAATGCCGCATTAGTCCAACTCTTTGCCTGCACTGTAAAAACAGGAAGTCATAGATACTTAAAACTCATGGTCAGTTTAACTTAAGTTACTCTAAATTTTGTGATGATTTAATGTTTAGGGTTCATTTTATCTAAACTAATGTACATTTTTGCAAGTTACAAAAACAATTAAATTGAAATAAAGACAATGAGTCAAAATGATATACCTCAAAATACAGTTGACCCAAATGTAAAAATATAACTATGAAGTACAAAGTGGCTGTATGGCGCAGTGGTTACTGCTGTTGCCTCACACCCTGAAGTTAAATTGTTTGCGCCCCTCGTTGAACATGGAGCAGAAAAGCTTTTTTTAATGAATGAAAACAAATGTATCGTGACTTATCGTTTTAAATTCACCCAGCCGGGCAACCACAATCGTTGGGATTAATGATGCCTCTTTATAAACCAATTGGTGACATCTCTGAGAACATGTCCATATTTTGAAGTCTTTGTTTGAACACAATTTTCACCACATTGCATATTGCATTCCCAAAAGCAATCTCTCAAACAAGCCCATTTCTGAGGAAAGCTGTTATTGACCGTCGTTTCTATCCTCTTAGCCATGTTATTCTGTGTCTATGCCTGTCCAGTGTGCACAAGCAGTAGGCAAATGTCAGTTTGAAGTGGTTGAAGTGCAAACTAGCTGCTATTTTGAGAAACTATAACCATCTTTTCTTTGAGTTTTGCTTTGATAGATTTTCAAGCCCCTGTAGTCACACAAACAGTGCATCCCTCAGAATCCAGCAGCCCACTGTCTAAGTCTTTGCAGCGTGGTGGGCAAATGGAGCACGGATACTTGACTCTCAGCAGCTCAGTCTTTATAATCTCCCTAGCAGTGCTCCCGCTGCTCAGTTTCAATTGTATCCTTGTTTCTAGTTATGCCAAAAACCATTTTGAGGTGAGAAAATGTAGTGCATTTTGGAGCTTATCTTGTATTCCTGTTAACCAGAGGTGTCCCAATAGCAGTGATGTTAACACTGGGGATGGTGTTGTGCAGACAGCGTCAGATCAAAGAAACACCCCACGACAGCTCTGAAATGTCAGTGGAAGAGCTGCAGTGGCGTTTGTCAGCTGAAAACCTGTGGAGAAGACGCCTGTCACAGTGGATTTTCAGAGACTTACTGTCACTGGAACTCAAGGGACACACTGTCCTGTTTGAAGAATGGAATAAAAAATGTTATTTCACTCTTCAACCTGAAGGAAATTAACATTAAACTGTTTCTGGCACTAAGTTCTAAAAAAAGATGTAGGTAAAGATAAGAAGTCAAATCTATCCATTAGACTGTTTTATGTTTATATCGGCTTCTTGTCCCCCTTTCGTTTGCCTTTTAAGTCCGTCAAATGTGCAGCAAGGACTCTGACCCCTGATCCCCTCTGACTAAATGCGTCATGGCCTTTCTATGCCATAAGACTGTTTCTATGCCATTTGACGTTATACTGCCGCCTAGTGACACAGAGTATAAATGCGGCTTTAGTTTAAAGTTAAGTTTCACTTTTGTTTTTGAGTAAATGAGCACATGGCTGTGCTGCTGTTGTTTCTCATTGTCTGTATACTGGAAGGACTTTTCGGTTTTTTGGAGCTATTGAAGATCATATCTGTAAGTTTTATGCTGTTTTGTGAACATTAAACAGTTTGTTTGTTTAGCTGCTGTTTAGCATGGATAATGTGCAGAATTACATAGGTTTTCATGTACATTTAAGAGTAAAATATACAGTACACTTTACATATGTTTGATTACATCTATGTATTTCTACTTACCTTAGTTTTTGTGATTGTAATTTAGGTTGTAAGACAATCTATTTTCAAGAGCTTGTATTCATTAATACCTTTGTAACTATTTGTGTTGCAGTTTCACAGTCAATTCATGTCCCTCAGTAAACTTAAAGACAACGCAACTTTCCGGTCTGAGAGTCTTCTCTGAGCATGTTTGATTGTTTGGCTAGCTGGATAAACTGCTTCAAGCATGAAGAGGGAGGCCAGTATAATATCCTGTCAACGTCCATATCAAAATGTCTCCATCTGGTCAGCGTGTGACTTAATATCTAAAGGGGTAAACACATGGCTCACATGATCGCATAATGCTTGTTAGTTCATGTGAAGGACTGAACCAAAGCTAAGAAAACACAGCACATGAATTATTCATACGTGCTTAATTGGTTAATTAGCATGGCAGGGATCCGTATCTGCCTAGATAACCTTTTATATAATGCTCAAGTGTGCTATAATGAAAGTATTTAGCAAAGCGCTACTTGTAAAATCAACAGCGCCACTTTCTCTGTTTCCATCCAGGATTTTGAAATATTCCAATCAACTCCATGTTTAAGTTGTTTGAATGAGACACCTGTTTCCCCTCAAATTAGCTTCTGTGGCTGCATCTGTCTGCCAGTTCAACACTGGCCTGCAGTTTCAACATGGCAGTGCTGATGGCATCCTAATGATACATTATACTGCAGCCCGGGCTGTAACCAGGCTGCACTCAAAACAATGAGCAGTTTGAAATTACACATGATGAAAGTCAGAGCATTTCTCTCATTTAGCCATATACCATATCCAATGCAACCATCCCATGTATTATTAAACCAGTTAGAGGCTAGTGCAGGGTAATATTCCCAGCCATTAGCTGTCATGGCGTGCAGCTGTGCAGTTAAAATGAATGATTAAGCCCTTTTCTTGTTAAGATCCTGAGGTTGCTTTTACCCCGGCGCTCTGGTGTGTTTGCCTCTTTTCAGTTTCATCCTTTGTCGTCGTGTAATTGGTTTCAGCGTTGAACACCGAGCAACAACACGGAACAAATGTCAGAGTGTATTCAGGTAAATATGGAATGATTCATTTGTGGTGTGAAGTCAAAGAAGACCAAGCATAGATTTCACATGTACGTGTTACAATAGAGAGCTGCAGGGTTGACATATTCTCTGAGGCCAACCTGTAGGTATAGCAACACCTTGTTTCCCTTCACACAAAGCCAATCTGATTGTTCCATTGTTTTCCATTGTTGGGTTGAAAATAAATGATTATGATACGTACATACTTTTACACATAGATGTGCTCCATAACTTGTATCTTTCCTACAGCGTACATGCAGTTGTCAGAAGTACAACGCTAAATTGAGGCTAGACACGTATTATTTAACATGATCAACATCATTGATGATAATTGTGCCATGTATAAACAATATGCCCAGCCCAAAACAGGCTTAAAATACATTATTAGTAATACATAGAGACAAGAAACCGAAAGTAGACACTGGACAATAATAATGCTAACAAACCATCCTGAGGTTTCTTCCTGGCTTTGGAGACACAAGTGGCCATCTTTTAAACATTTAAATGAAACAACCATTCCATCCAAGACCAGTAGATTTAATTGATTAAAGGTGTTCTTGAAGACACACAAAGTTGTATTCATGAGCAATTCCCGCTTCCGTGTGTAACTTTCTTTGATGTAACATCCGGTGTTTCCACGGCAACGATAAAGGTGTTGTGCCTGTCATGGCGATTGCCACGAGATTCATCCTCAACTTCTTCTTAGTCACAGAGTTCACACAGTCTGAAATCTGCCGACTTCAAGAGCGAGAGGAAGAATCCCTGTTCTCAGCTGAGCAACCAAAGACTTAACCCAGAAGTTCATTTAACCATTTCTCTTAATATCCAGCAAGTGATTTATTTCTAATCGTGTTCACGCTGCGTGGTAAATTATTTCTTCAGATATATTTTAATTCAGCTTCCCCAAAGACAGCATGAAGCTCCTTCGATAATTCTGCATTTTACTCCAAAGAAATACCTTCTTATTAATACGATTACATCTCTATTGGAGTGTTTACTGAATTCTTTAAACCCGTGGTAACCACAGACTTTATTAAAAAGAACTATTGCCAATGAGACAGGAAGTACAGGAAAGTTATATCATGTTGTTAAGAGATTATCCCAGTTAAATTAATTGTTACTCGATCCCTCTGTTATAAAATACTTTTATTTCACATTCTTTATTCTGCACAGAGTTTCACACTGACGAGCCATTTAAAAGTTTCTCCGTGCTCACCTTAAATCTGACCTCCATGTATAAACATGTCATTTTGACATGGCCATTAGTTTTGCTCCAAAATGCATCCATAACATAAAAATAGATTCTGGGAAGTTTCACGGGAAGTTTCACGGGAAGTTTCACGGGAGAGGAAGTTGAAAACACAGAAACAACTTTCTCTGGTGGGAAATTAATATTCCAATCACTGCAGAGTGTTTTCATGCCTTCAAACATGTCTGGAGAAGCATCTGCTTTCCTTGCCAGCTGTCAAAGTACAATCTCATTTATTATAATGCAACATGCCTTGACTATGGTAACAGGTGCATCCCTGCACTCCAGGAACATGTGTTTTGCTTTCAGATTAGACAGTACTAATCAACACAGATCTTTACCATACATCAACCCAATCTAAACATACAAGATTGCTCTTTTTCCATACTTTTCCTGTCATTGTTTTGTAGGTCTGATCAGTTATTAGCTATATATTGATGTCACCCAAATAGGTCCATTTCACTTCTATCAATTATTAGGTCATATTTATTCCAGATTATAACATATGTATCTTACCTCACTCCTCATCTACATTGTTCTGTTCAGCTCTGTAACATGATATATCTGTAAAGAGATAATTTATGACAATGACAGTGTTAATGTAATCCACCCACCTCTGAATGTTTGATTAGTGACCGCTGATATGAAGACGGAGCACTTTTTACTGGAAACACAACTAAAAGGCTGAGCTTTAAATTCAACTCCCACCTTCTCATCCCCCACTTTTGAAACCCCTCCCATAAGAAAAATATATATAAATTCCACGGGCCAATGCTTTTCTGGATTCTAGAGACTTATAGTTAGCCTCTCTGCCTCTCGACTTGATCTCTGCCACAGCTTCATTACCCGCTGACTGCAAAGGATTTCTTCTCTCTAGTGACTCATAGTATGATCACAAGGCCCTGGTAGTCAATGTTTGTGTGACACTGTGTGTGTGTGTGTGTGTCATGGCTTTATTGTCCTCATAGCTCATTACAGCTCTCCTCTGAGGGATGCAATGGCAATAAACACGGCGGCAGCAGGCGAAGCGCAGCCTTCCCTCTGCCGACCACCGCGGCTGCAGGATCGATGGTCTCTGTGGACCGAGGTGATGACCACAGGGTCAGTCATCACATCAGGCAGCTGATAACGTGGGAGGATGCAATTGTGGCCGCCTGAATGGGTTTTTAATTCAAGCTTTTTTATTGGAAAGAGCTCTGTGGTATTGCCCTGTGGAAAGTACAGCTCAGCCTGCTTTAGATTGACCTTGGCACACGGGGGGTTTGGGCGTCTTTGTCAAATCATTTCCAGTTCCTACAGAGAAGCTCGGGATGTACAGTAATTGTTTGCCTCCAGTGCTATGATTCACTTTCTCAGAATTTAAATTTACGCTGCCAGATCCTCAGGGACAGTATGATGGTGTGAGAGTAAGTGAACTCATAAACACGTGCAAAAAAATAAAAAAACCCTTGATAGAAACAGCACTTCAGAATGATAAACAAACAAACAAACCTACAGCCATGCTAGTGGTCCACGCTAAGCTTAGCTTGGACACACTGGTGCATTAATTGTATTATATTAATACTGTGCTTGTATTTAGCAGGTTTGAATATTAGGATGTTCAGCGCGAACAACAAATGCTGATGTACTAGCCCATCAGGGAATTAAGAAATTATATTGATGGGACTAGACGTAGAGTTAAGGGATCACCAAAGATATTCCAGTTCATCCTGACGGGAGCATGAATCCTTTTTACAAAACCAAAGAGGTTTATTTGACTCATCAACATGTCTGTTCATCAAAGTCCACTACAAGTCCACCACTTGCAATACATTGGGGAGGATTTTAAATCACATCATGCTGTGTGCAGTGCTTGATGGTGACAGCTGCTCTTGCATTTATGACAATGTGTGTCTCAGCATTTTATACTGTGTATATTGGTCGCACTGGTATATAGGACACTGCCAACTTTTTGGATAAAAATACAGTAGGTGTAAGAAGTGCATCTTATACCCCATGTTTTAGGGGGGTTGTTTTTATGAGGAGGATCATAGACAGAGATTTAATTTTAAAAATCCATTTGCACGCACTACATTAAAACAAATGTGTATTTCAGTAAATGGAGTTAAATTATAGAATTATCTCGATAATCATTTAAAAATGCTGCTCAACTATCATTCAATTTAAAATAATGTATAAAGAAAAGGTTTTGGGAAATGATGAATGTATTGAGTTAATCTAACTGATTGTATCTGATTGGTTCTATATTGTTGATCTATTTTTTGTTTTGTGAAAGAAAGAGAAAACAACAGGTTAGCCATCTTATTCTGTTAAACAGTATCTTATGTTATTAGGAAAGGGGGGCAGGTATTATAAGTTTTCTTCTTCCTGCTCCTGTTTGCTCATGAACAGTGTTTCAGTATTATGAGAAAATATTTTTGCGAATTCTTGTGTTGAAACCAAACACTGAAATGAGCAAATAAATCAAATATGAAATGAAATGTTATAGGGTACATTATGATGCTGAATAATGTGAATGAACACTGAGTATTATTTCTACAAACAGGCGACATTAAAAAACTACCAAACACAGCAGGACAGGTATGTGTGTTCCCTCGGCGGCCTCTAATATAAAAAGGCATGAAAGCACAAAACAAATTTCATTATTCATAGTGGCCCATTTTGTTTGTCGTTTATCAAATTATAGACACGCAAAGTACACTTCAGAAATGCTCAGTCACCATTAGAAACAGAACAGAACTGGAACATTTTGAGACATCCAAGTTTAGAAACATAGTCGGCTGTTCAGTGTCCCTGCCGCCTGTGAGCCGAGGACGTCCTGTGGTCCAAGAGGACATTTTGAACTGGAGGGCATGTGTGTGTTATGTCACCTGGAAGGCCAGCTTAAGATGAATATGCACAAAAATGGCAGGCCAATCCTTTTTTGACAGAAGAAAGAACTGAGTGTTTCTGTGATGCAGACTGGCTCTCGTATGGACTGAGCCATCACGGCAAGTAATGTAGAGATACTGAATCTGCTGCCAGCTGATGAGTAGAAATGCATGCACATTTTAAATGCCAAATGAAAATTAATGAATGAAGGTTACAAAGTACCGTCTGATATCTTAAGTCCTTTACATGCTGTCCTTTAGCGTACATATGTACTGTACATGTGCTTCAGTAGGAAAAATCTTTGCATAGTTCAGAAAAAAAAGTTTAAATATTCCTCTCTGGTTCAAAGTAGTAAAAGATGAAGAATACATTTCCTACAATGCAAATGATTCATCAATTATGAAAGAGTCCATAGGTAAAGCAACTATTACCACTTTCCAAGAAATTCTCCTGTCTGATGTCTCAGATGTAACGAGAAAGAATGCCTGTCTGTACATTAAACGACTCTAGTCTTAATTAGCCGAGGTGATTAAGCGCTGTGAAAGGCTTCCCAAACGCAGTCATTATGGCACATTCAAATTCAATCAACCAGCAGGCAAAGGCTATTACAGCCAGCATGGATTTTGACTACTGATTATGTGCTTTGATGACTTCAAACCCCTTTGCGTCTACATCACTTCACACAACTGGAGGGAAAAGAAATCCACCTTTTTGAAGCTTTGAGTTCATTGTTCCTGCTCCCCTTTCACCTCCGAGGGTAAATATCTCCCATCAACCTTGAACTTTTGGATAATGGTCTGCGTGAGACTCTAGGCATTTCTTCTTCTTATACATGAAGCTTGCATGCATTTGTAGAGTTTTCCTACAACAAGAGCCATTCCATCATTGCAACTCTACAGTCCTATGGGACTACAAAGAAATCCAGGTGAGACTGGACTCTATCTGCCAGCCAGAGCGACAAAACAAAGGGATGCTGGGGCACCAGTAGCCTAATGGTTTTACAGAGGCTATAGTCCTCGTCGGAGCGGCTGAGGGCTCAAATCCGACCTCGGCTTTTTGCTGCATGGCATCCACTACTCTCTCCTCCCAACATTTGCTGTCTCTCTTCAGCTGTCCTATCCAAAAAAGGAAGAAATTCCCCCCAAAAAACTTTATAAAAAAAGGGGATGCTGGACTTAGGAGCAACCGTTGCTATTCACAAATAATTACCTCTGATTTTGCTACTTAAGATATTGGTGTGACATGAACACTCGCATTGCACCAGGAAGAGTTACGGTCAGCCTCAGTCAGACCATGCAGAGCAATAATCAAAGAATAAGTGCTTTTAATACTCCAACTTCTCGTTCCACAAGCACTTTTATCAAATTGCTTCGTATGGAGCGAGGCTGATTTTCACCTCATTCTTTTAAATGCATTTGATAAACCCAGCATGTAGCCAAGTTTTCCCTCATAAAAAGAAAAAGATAAAGAGTTCCACTATCTGAAACTGTGTCAATTACATTCTGATCTAATCAAGAACGAAGTTAGAGGCTACCTCTCATTCGAGTTGATAACCTTCTTGAAAAGGATACACAGACAGAGACAAAGCTCTTATCAGTCACATCTACACGCTTCCTCCGGAACTCAGGGGCCCCTTTTCTTTATGTCTTTGATGTGCGAACAGACGTAGCTTTGCAATAAAGGAATTTCATGCTAATTTGAAATAACAATTGTCCTCATCTGCAGAAATATGAAGGTTATTTGAGGCTGAATGTAACAGAAAGAAGACAAAAAAGAAAGGGGGTGGGAATGTGCTGTGTGCTTTGTTTTTGTAGATCTAGGTTAGCAACTCAGCCAAGCTCCAGCTGTGTTAGTGCAGAATATGCATAAAGCTGTATGACCAATATTGCAATTGTCTTACACACAATAACATCTGAAGACACACTTGTGTACAATCACAAAAACCTCAAGTAATCAATCAAAGAAAAAGAAGAAGTGGGCGGCAATTATTTGCAAAAAAAACGTGTGTGTCCTAATCTTATGTAATCTATGCTGCATTGCTACACAGCCGTTCTCTTTATCCCTGGCTTTAGCCGGCCCCGTATCTTGTTGTCGGAATCACATGAAAACAGGGAACACAGTGCACTCAGCTAATCCCATTTTTGCATTTAATTACTCACTTCTTCAGAAGGCTCGCTGCACCCTGGCTGCAGAAAAAAAACAAAAACAAAAACAAAACACAACAACCCAGGAAGTCGAATACCACTCGGAAGCACGCTCTCCTCAAGGGATCAGGGCTTGGCTGAGCAATTGTTCACACTCCTCACATACGTGTCACATTAGCATATCTGGCTGCCTGTGCAGACATTAAATGCAGGTGAAGCACATCCAGGGTATTATCACTTTGTTTGTAACACAAAAGGCAGTGTGTGCGTGCTCTCCCCTCACATTTCCATTTCCCACAGACAACATCAGGAGGCATGCTTTGCATACGCGTGTTTTTTAATTGCCTGCTAGGATTCTCGATTGTGACCCATAATCTCTGTTCTCAGCTCCTTGTAAGCCATTTTTTCTTTTGTGCTCTTTCATGCGGACGCATTGTTTTGCCTCTCGCTCGTCAACGTGTTCGCGGAGCAACTCCTGCACAATGAACACAGATATTTACGTGCGAGAGTATCATGTTAATTTCAGCTCAGAGTCAATGAGACTGAATGAGTGATGAATGGCTGCTGAATGGATGCTGTTGTGTGTTCTTTCTGAAGAGCATGTCTAACAGCTTTTTTCATCGTAAGCACAAAAAAAACCCTCCAATAATCACATCATTATTCCAAAACAGCGTTGTATTGTGGGTAAACACACCTCTCTGGAGAGTCATTTTTGTGGAAATTTCTTTCATTGTAATGATGCTTCTTCAAATTTGTTTTGAATTATTGAAAATATCCGAGCTGAGAGCCTCAACAATAACAACAGCTTTCTATACAATCATCATATTGTAGTCCCGAACAGTATTTTTGAGATGTCTGAATCAGAACTAGAGAAGGCAGACGAAATGAAACATGAAACATCAGAAATCATAACATTTCAAAATGCTTCGCTCTCCATATCATTGTTAGCAGTTAGCATGCACATGCTCACTGAGATTACCCTTTTTGTTCCAAAGCTACGATGGAAATGCTGAATGAAGGCTCACTAGAATAAAATCCTGAAAGGCCATATACTGAACTCCCACAGCTGAAAATAAACAATCTTAACTCTGCTGTCAATAGACACAAAGCTACCTATACCGTTGTTAAGATTAGTGATCATTAACTCGAGGCCTGCGGGCCACATCCGGCCCCCCCAATCCTCCCATCCGGCCCCCAGAAGATAAATGACCTCGGGTGATTAAACAATAGTGAAAAAAACAATACAACCCCAAGGCTGTTCTTTTCTCTCATTAGGTGACACTAACTTCTTCATATCGGGCTTGACAGCTGTCAGGCTTCTGTCAAGCATATTTTTAAAGTCCGGCCCCCACAGTGTCTGTCAAGAAAAAAAAGCTGGCCCTTTTATAAATGCAGGGGATGACCCCTGGTCTAGATGGAATGTCTTTTAAACTACACAACTGAATCTCCACGACACGCGACCACAGCTCTCGATTGATGTGCTCGCACTCTGCGATTATTGTCAAGAAGGACTTTCAGTGCTCACCCTGTTCATGTTGCATCAGAACAAATTTTCATTTCAAAACTGCCACAGACGGATGTTGAAGTCAGATGTATGGCTATTTCAGTCGTCTCATATGCAGGGCTCGAGTACAAACACCATCAAAAACAAACACAAGCTATCTCGCCAAAGACACACACTTATCTTTTCCTAAACCGCTCATTAAATAATTGTTAACTCTTACATAAGTCTCTCCTGATTGAAATAAGTCTATTGTGGATTTGGAATTTTTTACATTGATGTTTCTTTCCGCCTTCATATGTAGAGAGTTTCACAGCTACTGGCCAATTTTACATTTGGAAAAATAACCTCTAGAAACAACAAAAAAAGACTCAAGACCATCACTGAATAACATGTCAAAATTGTACAAAAAGGGACAAGGTGCATTATCGGTAACAATTTCTATCATACAGCAATCCAATTACATAGCCTGCAGAGTAAAGAGCAGCACTCAACCAAAAGGCAATTATTAATTCAGGGCTACATTTGAGTGAGAAAAAAGGCTCTAATTCCCACTTGCATGTGTAAACACAAACTAATACTAATATATGGAAGAGAAAATCCTTTTTGTGCCACCTTAAAAACCAACAGACATCCACAGTGTTTGCAGTATGATTGCTGTATTTACCATTCACAGCAGTGACAGTCAGAATAGACCAACAAGTGAAGCCGGGAACATCTAATTAGCGATGACACCTCTAAACACGCAGACTGTGTGATAGCACACTGATTACCACACCATCGACATGTTGCGGAAGGGCTTCTCTCCGCCCGCTGTGTTGCCTCACTTTGACACTAACCTGATAATGTGATGAGTCACCCAGTCATTCCCCGCGGCTGCTAACACATGTAAACACGAGGACACTGCGGCGCGCTGCTCCCCTCCACACTTAGTCAGGTTTCACTCAGGTTAATCCAGCGAGGATTTTTGTTGTTGTGAAGCTACAGGCCCCGTTAATAGGATCTGTAAGAGCATCTGGATGTGCAGTAACACTCTGAGCTGTTAAGTTGTATGAAACAGGGCGTACGTCTGCAAATCGTCTTAATGGATAATGCTGGATAATGCTGGATGAAGAAGGGGATAACATTTGCTCGTAAGGCGTGACTTGAAAGTGGAAATTAAATTGTGTTTGTTGATATGATGTTTCAAAAAAAAGAACTTCCATCCTTTTTGGTATTTCTTAAACCTATACATCGTTCTGTGATGTTAAAGGAAATCCAGGACTTACTGTGATTTGGGATACAAAGAAGAGACACATCATCCTCTCTCACTCACAGCCCTTCAAATGCAACTGATATTTCCATGACTTCTATATACTGTCCTTTAGTTTGGTGTTTCTCTTTCTGTGTAGTTGAAGCCAGGTGATGTTGAATAAGAATGAGAGTATGTTTGCCATTGGAGTCAGGAGTGTTGGAAGCAGGCTTGAACCACAACCTGGATTATTTTTTAAAGATGCAATACTAGGTTAATGTTTCGCATAAAAGAATGGAAAGCTGCACAACAGAAGGACTTTTTTTGGTCAAAATCTAAATTAGTTTTAACTTTTAAGACAACAAGGAAGTAAACATTTATGTAGAATGAAATAAGCACACAGCATAAAAGGATGGTGAGGGGGGAGACGAAGTAAAAGCCGGGGGTTAGGTTAAACACAACTAGCTTCTTTTGCTGCCAAAACTTTACCAAGCTGAGACATTCTGACATTGTTTACCATGTTTCAGTTAACGTGATTGTCTCAATCAACTCAAAAAATAGATTTCTAAATCAATCCGAGCAAGCTTTTATTTTGATAGTCCAAACAATTTTGCTTGTGTATTATTGCAAAATGGATAACTTAATTTGGAATGTCTTTTCAGGCATTAACTCAGAATTGCTTGACCTCAGCTGCCTGCACATGCAGAAGAAACACTGGAATGGTACCATGGAAGTCACATTTTGAAGCATAGGGTTTATGACCAAGCTGCAGTATTTGATATTTTAGGAGGCGGTTAGTATTGATACTGCATGTGACTGGGTAGAATCTTCTCTCTAGATCTCTCTGAAGTGGATATGTTTCATACAATGCCAATGAAAAGATTCAGCTGAGCACTGTTTGCATTGTGTTCTAGACCTTTCAGGCTGTTGTCTTTTCTTCCAATCCTCCTCCACCTACTCATCCTCATTCTTCTTCATCTTTTCTCCGTCTGCAGCGAGACAAAGAACACAGAAAAAGAGGTGATTTAAACTAAATGCGATACTTTTCATCTCAAAGCCCAAATGAAGGATTTTGTCAAAGTTGTTCCCGACTCTTTTCTGCAAAATACGTCGGTGTTCAAAAAAAGCACAAAAAGTGAATTGCACCAAAATGATGTGTAATGCCCATCTGTCTGAACACAAACACAGCTGTTTCTTCTCTCCTGAACAAAAACAGTGACACTGTAGATCAGGTTCCATCACACACCTACAGGTTTTCACTGCATGTATTTGATCCCCTTCTGTGTGCATTTAGGAGCCTCGGTTGCTATGGATCCTTGCATGGCAATATGTTGGGCGCTATCAATGTAAACATCTCTCTATGACTACCTTTGTGCCACACACAGAAACACATGTGGATGAGATATCTTATTTATTGTGCACAGAAGTAAACAACATCAATGACAAACAATGTACACGGTAGAGTCAAATGCAAAAAAAGAGTAACTCCATTATAGGCTACAAAACTGCATATTACACAACAAATGGAGTTAATGTATATTAACTTAGGTTCGGGAGCAGGACTACGCCCAAGCCACACCTCCAATCACCTGACAAGCCTACTTATACTGAGCCATCCCACTCCACAACGCTTGTCTCAGTTCTTTGACGACCCACCCTCCCTTCCCTTCCTCTCATCCAATTAACCTCCTTCCCTCCCTCTCATCCAATCAACCTCCTTCCCTCCCCCTCATAAATCTGTTTATGTGGTAAATTTATGGCAAGTGTTTTTCAAAGTGGGGGTCCCGATCCCGGGGAGCGTTGCTATAGGGGGGGTGTTTCGGGGGGGAGGGAAAAGAGGTTGATTTTACAGTAAAACGTACAACTATAACAGTATGTTTCATGCCTTTCAAACCAAGGTTCTTCACTTCATGTGCATACAACACAGAAAAATCACTCAGCAGGCACGGTATACCTTTGGTTTTGAATTTCACTAGCAAGGACCACGCCACAACCAAATACGTTTAAGATATTTAATGATAGATCGTATGAATGTGCGACAGAAGAAAATAGTTGGTTGGATGAGGGGGAGGAAAGGAGGTTGATTGGATGAGGGTAATGGAAATGCTTGATTTGTAAGTGTAAACACACTTGATAATAATGGAAACATCTGATTTGCCTTGCTGGAAAGAAAGCGGCCCTCTTTGTTGGAGGAAAATATGACATTAAAATTAATGTATGTTATCATCCATAATAACGTCCATTATGAGACTACTATTTATTAAAATGACACTTCTTTGTTGGATTGGAAATTAGTATTACAGTGTTTTTCCACTGAAGCTCATATTGCCAAGACCTCCATACTCAGACTTTTCTTTACCTATCAATCTTGACTTCATAACATAACGGATTACCACCACCTGTCCATCAATACCAAGCCGTATACACTCTCAGTCAGTCAGCGCTGCAGCCTCTCCATCCTCCAGCCGATCTACATTTTCAGGTGTGCTCATGTTGTCAGTTGAGCTCATGTAAAAGTCTAGACAGGGTCAGCACAGCGTACTGACATTAACAATGTAATTACACCTCAGATGGATAATGGCTTATTTACAGAAGCCAGTCATTGCTGGGGTCACGTTCCATCCAGATAAAGCAATTTGCTTTGATAGACCCTCAAAAAGCTACTTGCACATGCAAATGGCGGCATTCATTAATATGTGACTGCTCTCCGCGTGGCAGAGAGGCCATTACCAGCCAGCCTGCCTACAATTACCAGAGTGAAGAAAGTGAGATGGATAGACTTTTCTCTTCACGCTATCTGTGCTGGATTGTATTAATTTGGGACCTTGCGTGGGGGAAGTGGTGTGTTTTTTTTCTTTTTTAGCGACCCCCCTCCAAGTCGGTGTAATTGGCTGGGACATCCACTGCAGACGAGTCTGTGATGTCAGGACTGGGGAGCCAACTCGGACAGGCTTATAGTGAGCTGCACATGATGGAGTGCTACGAGTGCGAGCACACACAGTCAGCGTTGTTGACATGAGCTGAGATGCCCTCCCTCTCTCTCCCCCCCCTCAGACTCAATGACTCATTAATCATGGAGTGTGCTGAAACAGGGCTGACAGGAAACTGGGAGAGTGTGTACATGCAGAATCAACAGCATAATGACGTGGATTGTGCTGGAAAAGCCTCGCCCCTCTGTGCGCCTTTGTTGATGATGTCGCAGGAGAAGTCCAAACAAGCTCACATCTACTTTATAATACCAGTGTCATCCTGCTGTTGACACCAGTGTCACTGCTTGTATGACTTGCCTGTATCTAGGCTATATGACACATAGCCCAGAGTCACGGAATCCAGAGCTGACAATCTGAACTTGAAATGTTTGTCACTGTAAGAATGGCAGTTCTTACTCAACATGATTATTATTTAGAAGTGGTCGGTCAATAGTGGCTGCTGAGTTGCCACCCAAACACTCCAACCAAGGAGAATAAACAGACCTTCACTGAATACGTTTTAATTATAGGCTCCTACAAAGCCTTCACATGTACAATTTTTAAAAAGGGCAAGGTAGATATGTTACCGAGTAAAATGTATAACCTGCAATAGAATGCAGATTTAAAAAACTTCCTACCTGTCTATATTTTCTGATTAATGACCTCTTTAAGATCTTGGGGTGCTCACATGTACATCCCTGGCCTCCATTGGACTCTTCTTAACAGAAGTTGCACGTGCACATTTTGCTCCTCTTCAATACCAGACATATAGGAGCTGCTAGGAGTGCAGGAAAAAAAAAAAGCATCCTTGAAAACACATTAAACACCACCGCCCAATAGTAGGCAGCAGAACCGCAGAATCACATTTGGTCTGTCATACTTGTCAGTAAGAGGAACACAACTGTGGAATTCATTACCATCTACAAAACAAAACTCAAGATTTTTAAGAAGAATGTAGAACAGTGGCTGAAAATGAAACAAGTGTGTGAGCATTGACTGTGCTTCCTCTTCCTTATTTTACTGTGTCCCTTTTAGTCCCTTATTTGTATTCTACTATAATCATATCATATTACATTGTTTCTGTATTTATTTAAGTCTAATGCATCTGTTTCAACCCTAAAAGTCGAGCCAGGGACCGCGGCTGCAAATAAGCCACATTTAGAAACCTGTATGCCTGGCATCTACTTTGTATTTCACAATGTTCATTGCATGTGTGCACTAACTCCACTGCCACTTAAAGTTGCAGGATCAGGACCATGGACAGCGCTGAAGTACACAGTAACGCTTAACAGATACAAACCTGACATCGTAGTTCCCTGTCATTCTTTTGTTTCACTAGTAAATTTCCCCATTGTGGGATAAATAAAGGATTATCTTATCTTATCTTAGATTAAAGTTGCTTTTTGGAATTCAAAGAAAAATGGGCAGTCTCAAATAGTTTGAAACTTTTCTCTTTTTTTATGCAGGTTTGCTACAAACATGCCATAATTATTCACTTCAACAATTACATTTGCACAGTTAAAGTTCCGGATCAGGGGCTCTAAAGTTTTGTCTGGCACAAACATAAAATCAATACAACATGTTTTTTTTATTTTTTTTATATCATCTACATGTAATTTCACATTTTAAGTAGATTACAAGCCAAATCTAGTCACGCTATTCGCCTCAGAGCCATTGAGGCCGAGGACACTGTAATTGTCAGTCCCAAAACCCTGGCGGTGACAATAATTTGCCGTTAACTGAACATTTTAATGACTGTCCAATAATAGTCTATTCTGTACAAACAACATCTATTACATGTCTGTCTATTTTGGGAAAAAAAAAATATTTTGCTAAAATCTTTCCCTGAGTTTTTTTGATGTTTGTTTGTTTTGTTTGCAGAGGGTCCTTGTCCTAACAAGGCTGTAAGGATAGAGGGTGTCACAATCTATATAGATTGGAAGGCCCTTGAGGCAGATCTGTGATATTGGGCTTTATAAATAAAACTGATTCAAATGGACCTGACGTGCAAGTCACAACAGACACATCATTGCAGCCCTAATATTGCAGATATTTTTTTGTCAAGAACACAATTCTGTTGACATGTGATAATTACTTGACTATAAATAGTTTAGTGTTCTCCCTGGTGGTTTAGTGGCAGTTAGGATTCAGCCCTCTCACCGCCACGGCCTGGGTTTGTTTCCTGGGGAACACTTTTTGGAGGGCTAACTTGGGTTAGGAGAGTCGCCGGTTCAAGTCCCAGTGTGGACCAAATCTAGAACTTGGTCTGGTAGCTGGTCACTTCCTGAGCACTGCTGAAGTGCCCTTGAGCAAGATACCTAACTACCCCTACCAGGTCAGGAGTGCTCGCTGTGGGCAGCCCGCTCACTCTGACGTCTCCCCATTAGTGCATGTCCATAGGACCCTGTTTGTGAATGCGTGTGTAGCATGTTCAACAATCGGTCTTTGTCAGACACGTGATTTTGTAGTTGGTGACGTCACGTCGGCGAGAGAGAGAGAGAGAGACAGACAGACAAATAACGTTGGACAGTAAATGTATTCAATCGACCCACTTAATTGTCAAACTGGAGAAGAAGAAAGCGTTGTGAGGATATACCATACCATATTTGGAGAATTTGGCGTCAATCAACAATATTGATCCTTACGACCTGGCGGCATTGTTGCCTCCGACCTCGTACCTGGGCATTACAAATTACCTTGTGTATGGTATAAGTACATATACTCTTGACCAGTTCAAGAACCATAAATCCTCTACCTGCGGTCCACAGCCCTTTTTCCAGGTGGGAAACTTAAAAAACGTGCCTCGTTGTCAAGTGCTTTACCTTTCACGTCATGTGACTTATTTCTGCAATTAATCACACAACATGAGTGAACCATTTCACAAAAAAAAAAAAGGAAGCAAAGCAAGACATGTGTGCAGACGTGACTTCTGATCCGTATGTAAACAAAGAGCTACTACCGTCAACATGGCGCAGATAGCGACAATGCATTGCGGTCAGCGTTAGCAATACGTCACCTGACAAAGATTGAGTGTAAAATTTGAATTTCCCCTCTTTGGATTAATAAGGAAAATCTTCTTCATACTGAAAACATTGAGCTGGAGAAAATATCAGTCTTTTAACATGCAACAGCTTAAACATATTCTCTTACAAACACTCTTGAGAAACATCTCAGCTTTGAAGAGTTATTTCTTCTTTGTTTTGCTCACAGTTTCAGTAATGCGTCACGCTGCCAGGTCGCAGCTTTTGTCAGCCGGGCTGTGTCACATCGAATGTGACTGCAGCCCCTGTAACTTCAGCTAAACATGATCCACGGTGTGTCCTCTTTGCTGTAATTTACTTTCTCAGATGTTCAACCCTATGAAGAACACATTAATCAACACCAAGTTTGACCTTGGTTGATTTTGTTGTGCCATCTTTCTAGTCGCGAGCAGGTGGTCGATAGGACAGAGTGCCGTTAATCCTGTAACAGCAAATGTGTCAGAGCATTTAGGAGAGGACTGACACACACATGTTTAAGTAATAGTATTACTGCTCATTTTAATTGCTTCTAACTTTTAAAAAAAAGAACATTAACTAGAAGAAATGAATACAGTTGAACACAATGTCTGCCTAAATAAAGAATAAGTTGAAACATCCTTAAAAGATAAACCTCCATATCTGTAAGAAAACCTAGATTCTGACTCATGTGCACATCAATGGTTGCATGTGACAATCAGATCAGTCCAGCTAGAAACAGTTTGTTTTGAGATATCTGAGTCAGAATTAGAGCAGGAAGCACCAGACATCTGAAAATGATTCATTTTAATATGCAAATGCATCGTGAGTTATGAAAGACTTTACTATAGAATTCATAGTGAGCAGTTAGCATACACAAGCTAGCTGAGAGGCAACCATTAGTTTGAATAGCAATAAGTACCACGCTTAATAGTAGCACTGTAGCTATCGCTAGTGCCATATTATATAAGAGCTGAAGTCCATAGGCTGTACAAAACATGAATGTAGTCTCAGTGATGTCACCCAAAGGTTTTTGAAGAGGGGTTTTGAAGCCCAACGATCGGGTTGGAAATATTAAAAACACTATCTTATCTTAACCTAACTTTCAGCTGGAGTTGAGGTGGGCCTGTGAAAAAACAGATGTAATGTGTCCATCTTGTTTGTCATTAATGCACATTGATGGATACAGCTTAAGCTTTATAAAATCAAGAAGGAAACCTGACCTGAAGGCAACGCTGACACTAAGCATTAACATCCCGAGAGCTGCTGTGTGACTTTCCCTATGACCGGATATCTATGAATAAATATAAGAACATAGTAAAGGCCCATTTTAGAGAGACTTAAATGACATTCTTTCATATCTAGAGTGAAAATAATTTTTATTATTTATTAGAAACTGTCATGAATCTATCCATTGTTATTAAATAAAAATGTGATTGTTGGTTTCTAAGGCTTTAAAGTGTGACACTGTTACTGCCCTTTTCCACTCTTGTACAAAAGTATCCCCCATGCTGCAGTACATGGCAGGAAATACTGTACTGTAAGTCAGCATTCTCAAAGGACTGTGCAGGTGGGGAGCCAGACAGCTTTAGCTTCGCAGGCAGGGTGATAGAGGAGACCGAGGAGGGGAGGTTATATGTGTGTGTGTGTGTGTGTGTGTGTGAGAGAGAGACGGAGGTAGTACTTAAAGAGAACATGAGAGACACGCTGACATAGAAGGAGGTAAAACAGACAGAGAGGCCGAGAATGGATTGGGGTGGAAAAAGAAAGAGACAAAAAAATAAGAGCCTGCAAAGCCAGAGGGAATATATAAAGGTGGTCAGGAGGATGGGGGGATAATAATGGGGAGAAATGTTGTGTAATTTCAAGGGAGGTCAGTGAAGCAGTGGTTATATATAGCCGGTCTATGGGTGGTGAAAGGAGGAAAAAAAAAAAAAAAAGGAGACAAGAGAGGGAAAAAAAAAGAGAGCTGAGCGAGAGAGTTCAGGGAGGCAGCTGAGACAGAAGAAGAAAAAAAAAAATAGGTGTTTTGGGGGAGATCACAGCGCCAGACCTTGTCACAGGCAGCCAGTGTGCAGATGTTACAACGTACAAAAGGTCCCAGTCGCCCATGATCTTGAACAGCTTGACTACGGCTGCCGGGGCTCTCAGCGGAGGAGTGGTCAGGTGGGCGAGAGATAGATATAATAAGATGGGCTATTGTGTGTGGATGGGGCCGTGGCGAGCCGGGGCACTAAAGGTCTAATGAGGCATCGTGTTCCTACAATCACACATAAATACAATACAATGTGGCCACCTGATCGCTGCTGCCGCTCGTCCGGCAGAAATTGAACAGCCTGTCGGAAATAATGGAGTGTGAGAGCCCTCTGCCCCGGGATATAAATAACGATAGTAAAGAAACAATCTCAAAACACTGACAGATGTAAATACTACTTCCTTATGTGTGTGTTTTCTTCCCAGTGTGTGTTTTTCTTGCACCATGGAGTGGAGTCCCATCCTGCAGTATTATAGTCCTGGCAAACACAGCTGTTGTAAAAGCATTATAGGATTTTGGGATCACATAACTCAGCCAGTCTGTACTGTCACTTCTTTCCACCATTCTTCTATAATGTGGTCAGTGCTGCGAGTGTGTGTGTCATCATTGTTTCACTATCTGATTTATGGACAATGTCAGGGGACAAAGCCTGCAGTAAACATAAAGATAAAAAAATACAGGATGCAGTATGCTGCATCAAGAACGTTTATTTACATCCCCAGTCCCGAGGATAATTACAAAATACATGAAGGGGCGCTGTATAGCCTAGCGGTTATTATCGCACACCCCACGTAGGCTGTAGTCTCTGATGCAGTGGGCGTGGGTTCGAATCCGACCATGGTCCTTTGCTACACGTCATCCCTCACTCTCTCCTGGCAACATTTCCTCTCTCTCTTTGGCTGTCCTATCCAACAAAGGCAAAAATTAATATCTTGAAAATACATCTTAAACTGTACAATACACAAGTAGGAACAACAATAAACACAAAAGTGATCACAGCTCTGCCTTAAACCATTTTTTGATTTGGGTTGTAAAGTTGGAATTGACTTTCCCTTATTGGATGTGCTATGTCTTTTGGATAATTTCTTTCTTATATCAAGTGTGCCGAGGATTAATTCATTACATATCTGAAAGACTGTGTGAAGCAAAATCTGAAATTTGTCTCTGAACACGCTTTGTATGTTGGACAGAAGATGTTTGAGGGATGTAGACATAGCAGAAAGTTGTTCATTTCTTTAGGTTACTTTTTTTTTTTGGGGGGGGGGGGGGGGGGGTAGCACCAAATGGGGGCTTGTTTATGCACTGCTGTTCCTTAGAATTGCAATCAATGTATTTAAAATAGTAGAACATAGACATACACATCTTTAGTTTAGTAAGAACCTACACAAAATAAAGAACATTTCCACTGTTGAAATATCTAGTCTTTGACATTTCCATGCTGATTATACTACAGGAAAGTTATTTTTAAAAGAAGTTGAGACAAAGTTCATTATTCTCAAAGAGATTCTGATCAGAAAGTTCCAACCAAGGCCTCAAAAAAAGTACCCTGTGGGATTCCTTTTTCCCCACTAATGAAGCCATTAAGCGATGTTTTGATAAGTCGGTCAGCGTTCTGTTTCTATTTCATGCTCTACTAGAACCTACAGGCAGTATCCCCATGTACAAACACAAGTGTGTGGGCGATTTGATGCACATTCTTGCCAGCTGCAGTGGACACTTATGTAAATATATGGTGCATTTAAGCTGCATGCCGTGTAATTGTCTTATAGCTTACATGCAAAGTGGGTGGTGGTAATATGAATGCAAACAGCAATGAACTAGCAAAAGTGTCCTGATATCTAGTTTTTCCAGGAAATTCTTCCAACATATAGTGCACTGAAGTGCTCTGGGCTGCAGGTGATCTATCATGCTATGATGAGTCGGGCAAAAGGGGCTCAAATGATATATGCTCCTCCCATACTCCTCATCATAACAGCGCCATTAAGATGCTACATGTCACAGAGTGTGACCATAGGCCTTTTTTTTCTATTTAAGTGCTTGGCTAGCAGTCACTGCTGGTATTTTCAATCTTTCTGCAATGAGGGGCCCGTGGGTATTTGAACACATTAGTGCTTTAGACGGTAGCTTTAAGCCTCTACCATGCCACTGTGTTTGAACTCAGCAGAAGGAGGTGAAGGTATTTCTTTCTGTAGTCATTATTGAATCCCTTTTCTTTATAGATATGGTAATATTTCTGAACCGCACTGAGCTGTGATGGCTTCAAAGAGATACGATGGAACGTACAGGTCAGCTATAATACACTCACAGGTAAAGGGGGTTTAATGCCAGAGCTTAGGATATAAAACACTATTATGGCTTCTTCTAAAGACTTGCTTTCATGTATTGTAGGACTGTCATTCACAGGAAAAGCTCAAGATTTACTAGTCTGCTAGTTGGTTTAGAGTCTGTACCCCAGGAGGAAAATACAGCACGACTCATAACTTCTGCCCACCAGATGTATTTTCTACTACCCTGAAAAGAAGTAATGGAGAAATAATGATGAGTGATTACGAGGTAGGAAGAGGTAATGTTTCCTCAACCACATGCTGAATGTATTCTTACAATAATGTTATGCTTAAACACATGAACATGTTGAAAAAAAAGTATTATTGACATACAGTACAGAGCTGCTCCGAGCCAAAATCGTTTTTTTTTAAATATTTTTTGAGGCCCCACGGCCCAGCTCTCAAGACACACAAGATGTAGGGTGCCCCTCCAAAATAAGAGCTTAACTTAATATAATTTTAATGGAACATCCTTCATTTGTACTGTAATTAGACCTCATTCTGATTCACACGTAAGTTAATAAAAAGGAATTAATTCTCGCCTGAAACTAAATATAATACGAGTAGCAGCTGGACCCTTTTGTCTTTTAACAAAAACTTTAACTTTGACCTGAAATATACTAAAACCATCATTTTCTTTTAATTAATGCAGAAATAAACTATAATTGGCTTGATTTCTTTTTTGTTGCAGCTGATGAAGTACATATTTCGATTTACCAACCAAATGTGTAGAAAGTATGTGTAGAAATATGTTTAAGAAAATTAATTTTCACTATATAAATCCCACTTTATGATCTACTTTACGTTTGTATATGATCATCTTGCTCCAGTTTTCTCTCTCTTTCTGCCCACCCTTCATACATACACCAACCTGCCCCGCACCTCATCACTCTCATAACTCCTGTAGCATATTTGGAAGGCATTACAACAATTGTTTTTGTTTTTTTTGTTTCTGTTTTTTTAAACTGCAAATAAGCAGAACAATGGGGAAATTAACAGAAGGGAAATCCAAACAGAAGGGTAACAGAGGGGTAGTAAGGGAAGTGCAGAAATTAAAATGACTAACTACCTAATATTGAGACCAAAAAATGTAGGGGTTCGCCCATTATCACAGACCTTGGATTTTCAACTTGTAACATGAAACCAAATGGTTTTGTTTTTTTGTTGCCCCCCCTCCCCCCATGTGCACTGAAATATAACAACACTTTTCATCACTTCCAAAGGGAATAATGAGGCAAGAACAGAAGGAATTCACACCAAGCAGATGAGGCAGAGCCGCTCAGTTGGGAGCTAATAAAGGTTTTAATTGAGTGTAACCTAAATGGACTTAGACAAAGAGCTAATGGTTTTCTGTTTCTTTTGTAGTACAATAACGCTGAAGACAAGTGCTTTCCGTGTTAACAAGCCCCCTCAAAGACAGGAGACATGTTAGGAAATATTGGAAATCAAAATACAAGAATTTTATTGGCTGTGAGGCAGAGAGAACAACATGTCTTCAGTTAATTCTTCAGGACTCCCATGTCATGTTATGACCATAAACCACTTAGCTCATGAACACCATGGGGAAATATCTTAAAATTTGGCACATATGTCCGCTTGGACTCAAGGAAGAACTGATTATGTCTCTGTGGTCAACTGTCAAAGGTAAAGATAACTGTCACCAGACATTCTTCCCATTTTCCTAAATGCAACATCTTAATGAAGCATGTCAAGAGACTAGATTAATAAATTCACTTTCATTTACCCCTGTTTGTTAAAGAAAAAACGACACCAACTCCGATTGACTCATAAAAACTATCTAGACTTTGAACTGGATGAAACATATTCAAGAAACCAGTCCAAAACACAGGACTATGGGGTTTCCTCTGTGACCAAGCAGGGTTCTCCAACTCCAAATTCAGAGATTATTATCTTGTTAATTCAGGAAAGCACATTAGATTTTCCTGTTTCTCCATGAGTCTAAGAGGACATTATGTACAGAATAGGTCTTTGTTGTCAAATGTCAATGGTCAAGATCAGTGTGACCAAACATCCTTCCCATACGCAACATCTCGCCAAAGCCTGTCGTAAAATGTATTTAATTCTATTTAAATTTAATTTGCTATTATCTGTCCTAGACAACTACTTTTCATATTCTCTGCGGGGAAACAATGTGAGAAAGAACATCCTGTAATTAAACACAAATGTAAGAGGACACACTGTGAATAAACAGAGTACAATGGCCGAGAACAGTGTTGTTTACCCAGCCTTTCAGCCCTATATAAATCACCCTCTAAATGTATCTTTTGTCTTAGATGAAGAAGTTCAGCTTTTGTTCTTTCTGGATTTACGTGATTATTTGAAGCAATCAACCAACCATACGTACAGTAGAGCTGTCACCACTGAACACCAGCTTGGGAATTGGAATGTTATTCATATAGCACAGATGGTAAGGCATTAAATGCTACCGCTCTTACTTAATGAATGTTGGCAGTTATAAATGAGTCAATTCTTCATGTTTTCATCCAAGTGGAAGTGTGTCAATATTCCAGAGACATTGATGTGTCAACAACAAGATGAGGAAATAGAAAAAAAACACTTATTCAGTACATCACAACGCTGTGAAGCCAAGTCTCCTCTTATAATAGTGAAAAACAACCTAGTGGGAGATTAAACAACCATCGATAGTATGGATTTAGCTCTCTGCTATTAGTCACACAAAGACCAGAGCTCAGTTTATTGTTGTGTAAGGCACATTGGTGTGGTGATTTATTTGCCTTTGTGAGTTGGATTTTGATATTTTTTTATGTTTCAAGATTTTTTCAGAGTTTCTAGTTGCCAGCAATGTGCAGATGTCCAAACATAGAGCAAATTTGAATTTTTGTACACTTTACTCCTTACCCGCTGGCATTTATCTACTGCCACAAAGGCCTCCACTCCTCTAAAAATGGAATTCCTTACATTTCAAACCCATCACAGGGGCTTGCTTCTATTCCTCAAGAGCTTAAATGAGATTAGGTCTCTCTTAGCTTAATGTGTCTTATAAATGAACAAACCACCACAGAAAGAATTTCATTATATGGTAAAACACAATGATTAACTAACTAATTGGCCATCAAATCAATTAGACTTAAGCATAGACTGCTAGGCTGTGATGACTTGATGTTTGCTAACACCTCCCCCCTCTCCAGTGTGACCATCTCTTCTCAATGGTCACTTTTGGCTACATAAAATTAACATGACTCGTGCCAAAATGCAAAATTCAAGTCTCTAAAAATGTTATCTTTGAATGAATTGCTGACGTCAAAGTGGCTATTGCAATTACTCGTATTATCCAAGGGAAAATTATGTAGTTTGGGACCAGACAGGACAATGTACAAACAGCAAAAACTACAATACACCTTATTTAAAGTCAGAGTCATGCTATCTGATCAGTCCAGTAACTGCAGACTATTAGATTTGTATTGTGTAAGGGCCCTTAGTAATACAGTTTCAAGAATAAAACAAACATATTTTCAATGGCATACATGATATAATTGTGCAGTCATTAAAGGGGGTCTTGTTAATGTTTCCTGAAAAATGCAAATATCTTAAAATAAACTGTTTAGTTTACCTTCTCTCTCAAATATTTGATAGTTTTTTCATCTGTTTGCAGCTCAGATCAGCGCCATTCCCTTTTTTTGTGGTGAATGCAACACAATTTTTGCCTGACAGATTTATTTCAGCCTTCAAAATGTGAATAAACTTCTCCAGAAACTGGGTTTATGAGCCACCATTTCCCTGTTGGTGATGCCTTTTTTCTCTCCTCTGAATGGTACTGATGAAATGCAAAACCAGGTTCACGATAAGTGCTGCCGAAATGTAGCCCAATCATATTAGATGCTATTTTTTCAGCTTTTTTGCACTTATTCAGATCCATTCTGTATGGGTTTTCTCTTTGGTCTGTGAATAGAGCTGAATGCGCTGCCTTGGTGCATGTTTTTGATGGCGCTTGACGGGAGATTAGTTCCTCAGACGTGGAATTGTGAAGGATTCTGAGTGGGAAGCCTTCATCCTGCAGCAGAGGTATCATGCAGCAGAGGAAATAGATTATTTTCCTAATGAAGTAATCAGATCAGGGAAGATGTTTATCACTCCAGCAATCACACAGTCTGAAATCCACTGAAAGACAGCCAGATGAATTACATGAAACAGCCAAGCATATCAACACCATTTGGATTTACTTTTCCAGGCAGATTTGTATCAGACCAGGATATCACAGCACTTCTTGTTGTTGATTCTTTTCATTCCTTACTGTGCTTGCTTTAGAAAACTATGAAGACTCCAACCAACTGAGTTCTTCAGAGTCGATTAAAAAGAAGTTTAAATGAGTTAGAAGCATACACACACATAATTAGTGTTGGATTTGTTAACGTCAGAATTTGCATTCTATTTTTTTTTTTTTTTACTTTTTCCTAACACCTAAAGGGTTCTCATTGAATTGAATCCATAACCTCATTGTAACCACCATTTTCCAATGGCAAAAAGTCCAAGTTCTTCACTTCCTGTCCGATTCTGAAAGGTGGATTTTATTATTTAGTTAATGTTGGCTAACCAAAGCACTAACAAAGGTCAGAACCGATTATAAACCTCTCTACCACATCTCATCATCTTAGTTCAGCAGTTTGAGCTGTCTGACTTCCCAAGTATTAAGTATACAAGTTAAGTTTGTTAATCATGTACACAGGACAAACAGTCAGTATGGACAACAATAAACAGCACTAATAACATACCATGTTATTACCTTCCCATATCATATGAATGGTTATCTGGTGTCTGAAAAAAAAAATGTCATTGGTCAGCTTTTTTCAAGCCTTGTGGGGGGCAGAACGCAGCAGGGCAGCCAGGGGAGGGCTGCTCTTCAGTGCTGGAAGAAGAGAGCCTCAGTGGTCGAGGCTTGAAGCCACCTTGTGAAATTCTTGGTTTCATTTCGAGGGAACTATCGCGTGATTTACACAACAAGCAAATTAGTTCACTCTGCAGATTTATCCTGGGATTATCCCAACAAATATTTACCTTGTGATTCGAAACTTTGCCCACTTTTAGTATGGGCATCTGGCACTCACTGTGAGTTTTAAAATGTAGATGAGCATAAGGTCCCTTTTAAAGCCCATAAAAGCAACACATAGAGCTTTTATCTTGGATTATTTTGGTCTTTATAATGCACCCAAAAGATTAAAAACGTAGGTGCGTATTTGTCTGTTTTGTTGTTAACTTTATTGTGTTTAATTAGGTATCATTCATTTAGCTTTGATGACTCTCTAAAGAGAAGTTTGTCTTGAGAAAAAAAGCAATGAAAGTAGAGCCACCCTACAAACTGTCAGTGTGCACATGGGGTTTCTTTCACAGGCTGAAAAGGTAAAAGTTCACATTAGCCAACTTTACATTGTGAATTTTAAGTTTTCTTTGCAAGAATATGAAAGACAATCTGGCAACTCTCATCATCAAAAGCCTTGTCGATTCTTATGTCCACTTTTGGTTCTTCTTATTTTGGTTGCAAACAATGCCACCAACGGGTGAATACTTTGGGAATGATAAAGTGTTGTGTAGCAGAGTTTCATTTATTTGTTCCTTCCCGCTCGAGCGTCATATCAAATAAACTCCCCTTGGAGATTTGCCTCGTCAGCTGGGACATGACTGTGCTATGAGGCAGCCGCCGTGCAAGCTCCACATATTAGCTTTGGAGTAACTGGGACAAGATTCAACACTGCCGTATGATTTCAATATGTCATCCAAACATGTGGGTCGCAAACATGTCCCAGGAGCCTTAGCGTTAGAGTGTGGAAAAACCAATTGTGTTCCTCACACAGCACATATGATAATGAAAATCATCCTCCACTGCTCCCCACTGGGAAATTTCCTGGCAATAGAAAACTAGTAATTCCTTGTCCATGTCTGCTTGTTTTTTTTTCCTCATGATTATTCTTAAAAATATATTTTCTTAAAAAATTCTGAGACGCAAACACTTGAAGTTGATTTAAGAGTGTTGTTCATTTGAAGTTCCCATGACAGATGCCTAAGGCAAAAAGAAGAAAAAAGCCTCGTGGAAGATTCCTCAAATCTGTTTTGTAAACAATTTCTCAAAGCTCTACTACAATCACCATCCCTGTTCCTACCTGTTTGATGTTCCCTCTTAATCTCTGTATATGTTCGGCTTTTGCTTATTTTGGAAGCAGCGAGAAGCTACTTAGCTCAAAGACTGAGAGGGAGAATGTATGCTGTTTAGTGCTGAACGCAACACATGCAAACACCACAGGAAACCTGGACAGCAGCAGCAAAAGTAGATGCCTCAAGGCTTTATCCAGCCAGTCCTTGTATCTCCACATCAAGAACAATATAGGATAACCACTAGACCCCCACATGATTATACATAATCATGAGATTGAAAACAGTGATGAACACGGGTCATTTGCAATATCTATGGTATGTTTCTCCCTGCAGGTTTTTACACTCAGTATGTTCCTGCTACACTTCTCGAGGCTGCGGATAACATCGCAGCGGTGCAAACTTTGCTTCCAGGAATGTGCCCCAACAAGGAATTCCCAACAAGCAGTAGCAGAAAAATAATGCCAACACAGAAGTTGGAAAAAAAAATGCAGTCTTGAGTTTACACCCCAAGGCCCCAGGAAGTGCTCCAGTTGTTGATGCCAATTTTACATGGTGGCCAAACCTGGTATTGCAGTGTCATGTGATGCCATTGGGCCCAAAAAGTATTTTAAGCCTAAATTGGAACATCTATAAATCACCAAACTTGGTACATCAACTGCCCAATATGAACACTTAAATAACCCTTAGGTCCTTAAAGTTGTAAAATTAAATTAAAGACAAATTAGGAGAAATGTTAGTCCAGTAACATGGAAGATCCAGGTACTTTCACATGCAAAAGCAAAAATGCGCCACTGAGCAGCTTTCATTGACATGAACGGGGCTCCGCCTCCAATGCTGTATCCATTCTGTAATACATCCATCCATGGTGAACACTGGGCTGGTTGCAAAAGCCCAGGACGTCCCATGAACACCCATGTTAAAAATGTAAGCAGAATTAAAAATGCTTACAGCCTGGTACTCATTTCTTTATTTGTGAAAAACATACAGGGGTGTATTTTTTGGATTGTCACAGCGATCGAAAATCATTTCTTGCAGCCAGGGAGCATCGCTATTAAAACTGATGCTGAATTTTTTTTTAAACAATACAACTTTGAAATGACGTAGGCACAGCTCAGTGTAATTAGTCACATTTGTTGCACATTATTTTGGCTATTCCAGCTTAAGCGCCTACATGACGTGGCTTACACTTAATATGGAGAATAATTAATCGGCTCAGTTCCACTCGTGTTTGCCTGTTATAAAGAAGTCAAAATGTCTTGTCCATGTTTGTACATAAAAACAGCCCACTTAAATGTTGTTCAAATGAATAAATATGTTTTAGTGACTCTGAATTTCAGGGAAGGGAAAGTGCACCAGAGTAAAAAGAACACTGGGAAAGTGTGTAGGGCCTTATGACATTTGAAATATAAAGAAGCAAACCTTCAGAGAAATAAGCTGGCATTAAGGAACGCACTACAGTCCTTTCAGGTGGGCAGCTGGGGGCAATGGATCGATCAAATAAGCAAGGTACTTACATCCTGGGTAACAGGGTTGGCTTTTAGTTTAAAACCACATAACCAACATTGTACAGAACCTCATAAGTTACATACGTACCCAAGGTTGTTGGGTATATGACCATGTGTGTACTTATTTTAAACCAAACCATGTTTTTGATCTGAATGGCAGTCGATGTATCTTGTGATCTGTTGAGCCACCAAGAATTTGTTGGACACAACATAAAAGCACAAAAATGCTCAACTGAAATGTCATTATTTTAAAGAGTAGTCATGGTAATTTTCCATTATGAATCGATTGTTCGGCATCTGCAGGAATGTGTGCGTTGAGGTAAGAACACACCTTCTGCACTTAGGGCACCACAAACTGCCAAGACCTCCCACACTTGACTGCGAGTGGGCAGAAATAAACGCTGTCAGTCCAAATACAGCTGCTGCTGCTGCTGCTGCTGCTGCGGCTCACAGAGTAGATCTGTGTAGGAGTTGAATCTGAATGGAGCTTTATGTCAGACATACAATAACACGTTGCAGATTATAATTAGTTTCAATGCATCCGTAAGTGATCCCAGAAACATTCTGCCCTTTCAGCTCACATTTTCTTTCTCTCTTTTTTGCAATATCTGGTTTTCTCAGAACACCTAGCCACAAGTGGATATAAGAAGAAAAGGGTGAAAGGGAGCTGATGGTGGCTCAAACCAGCGTGTTTTGTATTTCCACCCTTAATGAAAGTCTGCAAGGCTCAGGTGTCTGCTGGCTAAACATTTAAGCTCTGTGAGTGATTGGCACCAGGTGAAGGCAATAAACTGTTAAGTGGCTGCAGGATGGAACAGAAGTAAGAGCAGCATTTAGTGAAAACCACTTATCTCCATGTTGTTTCACAAGTGTCTTACGCAAACAGATCTTAATTATGTTGCAGTGATGTTAAAGCTCATGGTTTCAAATATATGCTGAATTTGTAGAAAAACATGAGGAATATTAGGCACAT
The DNA here is from genome assembly GCF_963930695.1 of Labrus bergylta. Lineage (NCBI taxonomy): Eukaryota > Metazoa > Chordata > Actinopteri > Labriformes > Labridae > Labrus > Labrus bergylta. The sequence continues at coordinate 4,184,867 of NC_089214.1, read as the reverse complement.
AGCCGAGTGCATTCGTCATTTTGTTTCAACATGGACACTTCTGGTGTTGTGGTTTAGTCCCTAAATCAAGGATTCAGTGTTTGTCAGTGAAATCACAAATTAATGGAACATTAATACAAAGATTTAAGAAAATCCAGCCCGTTTAATACTTTAAAAATATCACACATGGCTCTTTCTGTCTTTGTAGTCAGAGCTGCACAGTCTCCTTTTTTCTTCTAAGAACTGCTCCCTTTACATGTCTTTGAAACGTCTTGTTAACATTACACAGCCCATAAAGCATCGTTTTTATGATTTAAAAAAATACTTTAATTTAATAATTAAATAATAATTAAATTATAATAATAATTAAACTTACTTAATAAATAAGTAAGTTGAAGTCACTTCTTTGCGTAGACTGGATTTTAAATGACCTCTGCAAAATAACTGGAGAAATGAATCTGTCCTCATTTCAATAATAATGCGATCAAGTTATCAAAACCTTTCAAACTTTCTTTTGATACGCGTTCCATCCACATTTTATTGCCTATTTGTTTTTTACTTCCCATCATATTATTATGATACTTTCCTGTTTGTTATTCTTCCTGCTTCATTTTTCATGTTCAGTTATTTTTCTTACTGTGAAAAAACTCGACCTGCATTTCTTGTAAGAAAGACAGTTTATTGGTCAAATTATGAGGGCTGTCAAATTTCAAAAGTTAATCCTGATTAATTGCATTTTTTTGTTTGAAATTCCATTATTTCACATTTAGAAATAAACAACTGTTAAGCTTTTATGTTGAATCTTTGTACCCTATTAAGCTGAGAGTACTTTCCTTGCTGTTTAAATTCAACCCTGCTTTTATTTTGAAAAAAAGTAAGGACCTAAGGTTACAATATTACCTTAACCAGGGAAAAAGAAACTCATTAAGGATGAAAAACTAAATGAAAAGAGCTCAAAGAAATGGTAACAAGAGTGAAATGTTTGATGTCATGAGATGGATATTACTTTGACTCGTCAACTGAGCAGACATTTTTAAGTCAAATGAGACATTTAAAGACGCAGCAGTGTCCGTCTTTTGCATCACTGTGACTATAGGGAGACACTTATCCACGGTGCGACTAAAGGGAAGAAATAGCATGCCAGTTATAGTGATTAACTTTTTTTTACATTTTTTTTATGCATTTCTTTCAGACTTTAATTAATTGTAATTAACTAATAAATGCTGGCAGCCCTAATTATTATCATTGCGTTTTGCTGCCCAAGGAGAACATACCCATTTCAAAGCATAACACTGCAACATATAACATCTGCTATTGTGTAAAAGTCTTCACATGGGAAATGCTGCCATGTCCTCCTTTTCAAAAAGCGTCAGTTTTTAGAAGACTTAAACATTTTTTCTGTCGTTTCTGAAAGCAAATCAAAGAGGTTTGTACATTCTGTCCCTCATTCAGCTGAATGTCAAAAAACACTCATCAGTGTCTCCCTAAAGACCTCATTATCCTCTTAATTTCCAATTATTTCAAAGACAAATGAGTACACCTGGCATCCGAGCAAACCTGTCAATGATGAACACGGGAGACTGTGCCATCCTCACTTCTCTCAGAGGAGATGAACGGGCTGACGATCAAACCTTCTCCTTTTTTTTTATTTGTATTTTTCTACATAATCCAACTAGGCTGCAATTCAAGAAGATTTCTCATTGCACCATTTTTCTTGCCATGCTTTTGTGGTACTTCCCATTTGTTGGTGACACACAAAGAGGATCTCCTTCATGTTTCCTCGCATATGTAAGGCATCCCTGTGAATCTGCTTCCTAAACCTGATGAACTGTGTTCAGCTAAGACCTTTCCCCCCTCATCTATAGGTTATGATTTGATTTTGAAGAGTATGTTTGGAGGACAAGTTGAACCTCCTGTAGCGAAGAAAACTTATGTAAATGTAAAGGCTTTTAGATCAAGAGTAGATTAGACCTCGAGAAATGTTGTGTCTGAACTTATGAATATTTTTTTCAAACTTAAGTCAATGTGCTGCAGGTTAAATCTGAGATTGATTCTGTGATCTCTACTCAGAAAAAGTTCTCCCATACAGCTTATGATACAAACTTCAGCATCAAAGAGCACCAAAGTTGTGCATCGACCAGTTTGAAAATCAATATGGAGGTGAGACAAAAAAAAAGTTTTGACAACTAAAATCAAGTGTTTTGGCATGGGTGAATTACAAAGTGAGTTTCTTGAGGGAAAACAATGAGTGTGACGTTTTTTAAGTATGGAAGCGCTAAGCAGACATACATCCATACATTTTATATTAATCATGTTCCCGTGATAACAAGTACATTTTTGTTTTAGTCTTGAGATTTCAACTTATTCATCTCGTTATCTTCAGATAACAACGATGGTTTTTCCCTTTTTTACAAAGTGATTTCTCGAGTTCTCAAGAAAATGACTCAAATTTAGTAATCATAACAAACATTGTCATCCCCAGAATAAGTAGAGTTCTGGGAAAACTACCTATGATTTAATTTTGGTGAATTCTCTGACTCGCAAGTCTTGTTTTTATTCTCCCAGGAAAGTCATGTAAATCTGTTTACATTTTATATTAGTTTTATTAATGAATTTAAATTGATTGATAACATAATCTGATTGAACCTTTTACCTTAACAGGCACAAATAATTAACATAATTTTATAGTTAACATGTTAAAAATCGACTTTTTGAAATAATTGTATTTATTCAGACGTTTCTATCTCTAGAGAATTGTTTCCCTACATAGGATCCAAGCCCCCTTAAGGGTGTGCCAAAGATCTCGGGGGTGCAAATAAGCTGAATGCTCTGAGGTTAACCAAATTAGATTTTGCTATAATAACTTAAATGATGATAACACACCAGCTGGATTGTTATTCAAAGGTCTGTATATAAATCTGTGTCAACAAAATACTGCCTTAGCCGAAATATTAAATCTCCTAACATGTTTCAGTAACCTACATTTAATATGTAATGCTGCGAAAGCCAGCGTCATTGACTCTAATTTCCTTTCATGAAGCTCTGATGTGCCCAGTTGGGATATAGTTCAGAGTGAATTAAGTTGTAGATGTGATTGCATGTGGGGCAAAGGAGCACCGAACCCAGCAGGTGTTCAAAGAAAAAGGGGGGAAAAAATGTGATCACGTTTGCGGACGAATAAGTAATTCATCCCTTCAAGTGAATAATTCCTGGCTGAACCCCAGGCTTCAAAAGCTGGGAGTGATGTCACAGATTACCCGCTGTGTGGATTATTTTAGGCATGATTTATTCAGTACGTCGGCGTAGCTTTTTAAGGAGTGTGTAAAGGGACGGTACTTGTGGGTATCAAGTGGAAAACCTCCCATCCCAGATGTTTAATTGAGTTAAGCTCATGAACACTGGATCAAACCGTGACAAAGTTGTACCCTGCTGACGGTGCAGCGGTGTGACATCTAGGCCGCATGAGGCCAAAGTTACTTGGTTTGAATCACTTGAAATTGTCGCAGTAAAGCATGAGTCCACCTGCTGAGCACTGGGAAAAAAATGTTCTAGTACATTAGTGGTTCCCCATGTGCAGTACTTAGGGGCTTATTTGACGCTTAATCATTTAAATTGTTGTGACTTCCGGCTGGTAGAACAGTGGGAGGAACCTGGATGAATTGTTAATGTTCATAATGCATCGGCAGGAATCATTAGTTTTGTTCACTGGGATGTTGCCAACAAGGAAGGTATCACCTCACCCTTACTAGTGAAGAGCTTTGAACATTTCATGCAGCCGCCATTGCCTCACATTCTTACAGAGGAGGAAGTGCTTAAAGAACATTATTTGTGCTTTGAGGTGCTTTGACATGCTTTTGGTGCATCTGGATTTCATATTCACACGTGTTGGTGAGAAATTGGTCGATAAGATGACACGACATCTTCAATTGCCTTACATGGAGTACGAACTAAAATGGTGCACTTGTTGTGAGGATTCAAACAAAGTAGAACCGAACGTCTCAGGCGTCAGCTGTAATTGCATCCAAAAGTGAAGCCAAATGAAAAAAGCACATCACACTCAAAACAATAAAACGGCTTGGAAGAGAATAAGTGGGCAAACAGCATTCTCAACAGGAGAGGAGCCGTCTTCAAAATACCTCTTGAAGAGATACTAAAGAGCACAACACATCCTTACTACCAAGCAATGAAAGTGCCCGTCTTTTTGTTGATGAATCACAGTTTGAACTTTGGAGAGCTTTTTCAGGAGAACTCAACAAGAGGGATGAATTACTGCAGTGAAATTCAACGTTTGTGGACACATTTAGGTATCGGAACGCTTTAAGTATTTCTACTTCTACACTCTTCTTTCCAAAAGCCTTGGCTGCAGTAGCCTATCATCCGCCTGAGGCATACAGCTGTGTGGAAAAAAAAAAGGTTCATTCTTTGCATCAAAGCCAGGCCAGATGTTTTTTAGAGTCTAACAGAGGGTACAGACCCGCACAGCTTTGTTGTTGTTGTTATATATTTCCTGTCACTGAAACAATGATAACTCATGTTAGTGTGCAGAGAACCATATTTTGAAAATAAGTTCACTCGTACAGAGCTCGATGGCGGTGGTTCTGGAAATGAAACTCACGATCACTTTCTTCACCGCAGATTTGATTATTAGCCATAATGTCATAACCATCCAAGGTAGACTTACAACGAACTACCTGGGAACAAAACAATAGGAAAATGACTACACTACCCACAACCCTATAAAGTGTCACAGCAATGTCTCCGATTGGTGGAGCCAGCTGTTACCATGGCAATGTTTACACTGGCGTGAACTTCGGCTCTCTAGTCCGCCACCACTGAAGGTCCCAGAGGTTCAACACACATAGACACAGAATGCTAAATGTAGAAAGAATGTGTTCAGAAAGGAGCACGCTAAACCATTTTTTGTTGGATCTCATTCTCAATGGATTGTGGGATTCATAGTTTCTTCACTTAAAAAAGAGATCCGCAGTCTTGCACATCTGCATTTTTCTCTGTTTTCCAATTGTTATTTGTGTGTGCATTGAATCAAATGTTTTGTAGTCACCACTATTCAAGTAGCTGGTTGACTTGGTTCCAAGATTAAAAATATTGATACAAGTATTTTCTGAAATGTCAATGGAGGGTTTGAATGGGGCAAATTTACCTCCAGAACCAGAGCCGCCAAAAAAGTGGACGGTCACTATTGAATAGAATAGACTTTATTGTCATTGCACAAGAGTACAACAAAATTTACTGTGCCATGCCTGAAATATAAAAAATATAAATATATAGAATAAAAACAAATGTACACAAGTACAGAAGAAAATATCCAAACACACACACACCCACACACACACAATCATCATTAATTTGTAATTAAATGTGTAAACAAAGCAGGTCGAAGCAATATTGCACTATTTGTCCCATTATTTGTCCCATGGTTGGTCAGTGTTTCATTTTGTTCAGTTCAGTGATGGTTCTTGGATAAAATCTGTCTTTCAGTCTGGAGGTGCGAGCCTTTAGTGTTCTGTAGCGCCTCCCAGAGGGTAACAGAGAGAACAGGTGGTGACAGGGGTGGGTATCAATCTTTCACAATGTTGTTAGATCTACGGAGGCAGCGGGTCCTGAAGATGTCCTCCAGAGAGGGCAGGGTAAGTCCAATGATTTTCTTCTGAAGTCCTTATGACTCTCTGGAGACTTCTCCAGTCTGCCTCTGTACAGTTCGCATACCGTGCTGTTAGACAGTATGTTAGGACACTCTCGATTGAACAGAGGTAAAGAGGTATTGACCGCTAGAAACAAATGTAGAATATTCAGATGCAGTAAAAGTGACCGGCCACAAGGAGGTCTGTGGGTGTAGAGGGGGCTAAGCACTTCCGTTTGCACTCACAGATAGCAAGAAGCGCTGACCACCAAATGACCTCACCAGGTACGGAAGGGGTGAGGGCTGTTATGGGGAGTAAAAATTCAATTGACCAGATTTTCTTGCTGAGTCTGAATCTGAACTTTCAACAGATGAGACACATTTGAAGTTTCCAAAAGGCTGGGTCACAGCTTCTGGATGACATCATGGTGGCATACGATGGCTTTTTACAGATAAAATGCTGAGCAGTCAATATTTTTCTCCAATCATGAACTACCAGGGGGGCTTAGGTCGTACATAAAAGAGTGTAAGAGCGATACAATCAGTTCTTTTTCTCAGAAGAGCCCAGGATTTGTTGGATGCTTTTCATGCTGGACAACAATAAATGATTTTTGTTGCATCTGACTCCACCAGAGATTCATTGTGTCTTGACTTCAATATTTCTCTTCTTTTATACCAGAGCAGTCAGAACCTTCTAAAATGACAAATCCAACATGTTATATTAACAGCGACTATGTGGAGAGTAAAAACACTCCACCAGCAGCACAGTGACCTGGGTTCAATCCCAGCTAGAGTGCTTTGAGTTTAGCAATCCATTAAATTAGGCTGGCAGTGTCAAATGGTGTGAGAATCCTAGTTGGAGTCTCAGGAAATCTCTCTGATTTAGCAGAAACATGAACCTTTGGAACATTTTGTACCACTGTTGTGAAAAGGTTTTAAAAGACTCATTGTGTATCAGTGGAGGTACATTGTGGTGTCTCTGAGCAAACAGGCTTTAAAGTTGACAAAAGGAAGGCAGAAAGTTTTAAAGCAATAATACATGTATGTAGGTCTTACTCAGTTATGAAATGAATTACTTTTTTTACAAAATGAAAATAGAGCTCTTGCTAGTTCAAAGTTGTATTCAGACTGAACATCAAGAACATTGTGTAGGAAGTTCAAATGCACACAGATCGCCAATGCAAAAGATGTTGTTTGAAAGATAATCTGTGAGGAGGCAAAAGAAGGGAAAATGTTGTTTTGGGAGATTTGGAGATAACGTGTTCACACAAAACCATGACTGGATTCCATAACTAGGAAACAACATTTGTAAAGTCAGACCATTGCCTTGTTGGAGATAATAAACATAGACAGTAACAGCTATTGTTGTGGATGTGGGGTACAAACTCAGATAAACTTAAATAAATACAAAATCAGTCAGAGGGTTTCCATAATTCTTTGAATTTTAACAATTTTAAGTCGCTACATTTCAGTTTAAGAATCACATGTCATTATATAAGTCCAACGATCTGACTGAAATACATTTAAAGATGTTCAGCTGAATATTTGCAGTTCATTGCATGTGTATTAAGCTGCACATGAATCCGGCTCATATTCATGAAGAAGTTTCAATTTCATGATGTAGCTTTATATTAGTCACACGCTGGTGAAGAAAGTCTGCAGCAGCCTGTCCTCTCTCCTCCCCCCCCTGCATAACTTTTCAAGGCTATGTAGGTCAGCCTACTCTCACTGATCGTGCTGTTTGGAGCCACGATTTTTTTAATTCCTCATTGTTTATTCTCCCATGTCAATGGGAATTATGTATCACCACAGAGGTGAAGTCTTGAGGAGACAAATGCTAATCAGCAAATGTATGGCCTTATTTCTCCTTTTCCCTAAAAGGCAGTAAAGGCATCTGGAAGCTCAAACAGTCAGTATTATGTAACTGTACTTTCCAAATAGCCTCTTTTTTTAAAGCCTGAATTCATTCGGTTTTCCCATTATGAGCTCTCAACCATCATAAACATCAGCGGAAAAAGATGTGACAGTGATAGCTCATTTTGCATCTTAAAGTTGAAAACTCAAACTTCCACAAAGTACTTTTAAACAGCAAACAAACCTCCGCAGCTTCCCCTAACTTTCGGGTAAAACAACTTTAATGATCGCGAGTTTGAATTTGAAAGGATTTTTGTCTCTTTGATCTTTTATTTCCAATTCACCTTCACATACTCCAGAGTCATGAACATTTATAATATGCAAAGCCCTCCTCCTATTAAATTGTACTCAATGTGAGAGCTTCAAACCGCCTTAGAAGCCTCTGACCTCAAACGGTATGAAAAGTAGGAGCGGTTTGCTCTGCTGGCCCTGAGGTCTGAGCTTACTCAACCAACTGAAAAATCTAAAAATGAAAATGTAGAAACCCCCCACCTCCCCCCAATACACACATCTTATCTTTCAGCTTGTTAGATACACAAACACACCCATCCTTGACCTGATATGCAAAGTGCAATGAAAAGCCATTCTGGAACTGAAACACGCTCTGTAAACAAAGTCCTCTGCATGATGCATGGCTGCTCTTCCCAAAGATGCGAGGGTGTTAAGGGTGACGGAGGCAGTAAAACATCATGAGAAGTATTCCCTCAGATAATCCATTCTCCTTCTTCTGACAAAAGATAAAAGCTCGGGAGCCATTTCCCCAACACAAATCCACGGCTTTGGAGATATTACCCCTTGCCTTATCTTGGAAACATATGTGGAGAGCTTTGATAGATTGTGGTTCCATAAGGAGGAAATCTTTATTCAGGTGGTGATGGTTTAATCCGCGTAAAACTCTCACACTGTCTAATTCTCATCTTACTTTTCATTTTCCGTTACAGAGGCGCAATTTGGCATCCCGCTGGCGAACTTTACACTGCTTTGAAATTGATTTACATTCCACTTCTATTTCTCTTCTGGAAGTGTATGCTTGCCTGACAAGCTTTTGCATCAAGATTTGTTTTCCCAGAAAAAATCCTTTTCTCCACATGATTTATCTTCTACACAAATTGCACGCCTGTAGACGCAACAAGAGCTTGCTGTGCACAATATCGTGATGAAATGATCTTGATTTTGTGTCATCAGTGTGGGACAGATATGCTGCATTCAGTGTAGACATGGGCGTGTCCAGAGGGGCGGCAAAGGGGTAGCATTTGTCCCCCTTGAAATCTGATTGGTCACTCAAGGTGCTAACTATGATTAGCTTTTGCCTTGTTAGAGGCATTGCATTGATAGCACATCTCTTTCTAGCTGTATTTTTGCAAGATTGGAGAGGAATGAGTACATCAAAAACTGCAGTTTGGTCACTAAAACGTTGAAAATTAATGGTTTTTGTTTTGCTTTCACAGTTTATGGTGTGCTGGAGTTCACCTGCATTTTTGTAAGGACTTTAAATTGTTACTCTTTAGGAGGAAGTGAAGAAGATTTAAAAGTTGACACTCAGTTTTGTTACTTTCTAAAGTTGTACGAAATATACACAGGTAGATACTTTAATGTTGGTAGTTAAAGTAGATATGATAAGTGAATACATGAAGGGTAATTAAATGCAATTAATTTGTGTGTTTGCACACACAAACGCTCCAAAAATTGACACCCCCCAATAAGTCAGGGTTTGGCCACCCCAGTCAAAAAGGTGTGGGCACGCCCCTGAGTGTTATGCAGTCCACAGTATCTAGTAGGGGTCAAATTCACTGCCTTTAATCCTAATAGCAACCTTAATTACACACAACATAATTGGCTAATTGTGTGAGTAAATCATTTAGAAGCAGCAAATGATTTCCTGTCCCGGGGCTTCTTTATCGACTTGGACATCACTGCCTGTACAGTGGTGGTGGGATTTAAAATTATGAGCTACAATATCTAAATCACTGTTGGGGATTTTTGGAGAGATAGGTCATGAAGCCACAAACTTATCTGATTAGGTGCTTACTCTAAAATCTGTACATTTGTCAATTAAAAAACCCAAAATGGTTTGTAGTGAAAAGGTAATAAGTGTTGATTGTACGCTAAAATACGAGGACAAGGCACATGAAAAAATAAAAGGAGAAAGGAATTTTCAGTTTTAGCATCAGGTAGGTTAAAATGAAGAGGTGAAGGCATACTGTAGTTTTTAGGGGCTCATTCTAAGAAAAAATACAGAACAAGGTTTAAAACTGTAAGTTTAGGTGCAGGGTACAAGAATCTTCTGGATAGATCAACTTTATTCTCAACAGGCAATAAAACAACATTCCTCCTGATTCCTGTTTTTATGTCTGGATTAAAGACGTAAAGTTCAATAATCTTAAAATGTGATTTCTTTATCTAAAGTCACAAGTCCTCCAAATTACATTTTTGTCTTTTCAGAGAGACAAAAATTACAACAAGCAAGTTCAGTATTCTGTTTTTTTTTATGACAGCAGTATGAAGAACAAGGCAACTCATTCTTATGTTTAAAAAAACTCAAACTAGCCGACTGGCAAATAATGAGTACTCTCAATGCAGTGTGAAGGAAAAGAGCTGTGTTACTTAAATGCTTATTTTTTTTCTCACTGAGTCCATGGACAAATGGGCTTTTTGGCCCTTGAAAGGCTCTCTTAGAAATGTCCAAACAGCTGCACACCAGTGTTTGACTCACGTCCAAAAAGACATTTTTTTAGGGAATGATTGAAAGGCTGATTTTCACGCTTACAAACAATTCGACCATTTGGAGCTCTCTCCTTGCCGAGGGAAGCATCTATATACGTCCTCCAGAGCAAAGACACCGCCCCCCTCCCTTTTTCCCAAAACAACCTCAACATTTCCAGTTTCCACTTGTTTACAAACACATCCCTCCAGGGCAGATACCAGCATATTTTGTAGCCTGCAGAAATAAATCTTGACACAACTGGAGCCCGGGAGTCATCAGAAAAGTTGCCGTTTTGTGGACGATGTTTCCCTCGGCTCCCACACCAAAAGAGCGAATGATTCCGTGAAAGAAAAAATGACGGATGAAAAGAGAGGAGAGAGGACAGATTGTGGGAATTTGACTTAATACAACGGCATTCATCTGAAATCAAATCATGCAAAATACACAAAGCCTCGACTAGAACCAGAAAGAAAAAGAAAATACATCATACAAAAAAAGCAGGTACTGACAGCCTTTTTGAAAAACTTCTATCCTCCACCTTATATGACCTTTGCTTTGGGCCAGCCCTCGGGCTTCCTCACAAAGGTTGCAAGAATTCCTCTGCTTGTCTCCTTGTTTCAAACCAGATGTGAAAGAAAAAAAAGCACAGTCCTTCTGCGAGCAAAGGAAAAATAATGAGGACGAAAACGAGGACGAAGAATCAGACAGTGGATTGTTATGGAAAGAAAAGAGCCGCGATGTCAGGAGGTACCAAAAGAGCATCTAAAATATTCATTATCGTTCTCCCTTTGTATTTTTGAAGACCATCTCCAGCTTTTGCGATTTAGAGAACGCTGAACTGCAGAGTACCAGGACAGAAGATTGTACAAACACAACGTGTGAAAGAGAAGTTTTAAACTGATGCTGACGTTCAATACTCCCAATACTTTTTTTCAATTCCTGTCGTTCTTTTACGGACAACACAGTCTCGTTAGTCCAGACGATTGTCCTTTCATGACAGCTTTTGAGCTCACCAGACAAAACTCCCATCTAAACGCAGCTTGATAGCACGGAATGAAAGCAAATTGGTACCTTTTTGGAAGAAACTCCCTGTTGAGAAAATTACACCACTTTAAAGTTCAACCCTCTTTTTCTCTTCGACATAATATGTCATAAAAGAGAAATGATCCTTTGTTGCACTAATGGACGTAAAGGACAGCGGGGCTCTTTCCATTTCATGTCATATAAAGTATTATAAAGATGCCATTGTGACGTACTCTGAATATCATAGACAAGGTGACTCAACTTTACCATGGCGCTGCCAAGACATGAAGAACATTAAAATGTGACAATGAGAGGTCCACTTGTTGGGCATCAAAAACTTAGCTTTTGGAAATGTGGCCCTGAAACAATAAAAATGCTAATTTAATATTTCGAAGTTGAGAGTCTCTGTAATCACTTGTGAAAAATCTGAGTGAATATTTATATATTATTTCAGAATATAGGTTTCCATGTAGGTTCTCAGTCATCCAGGTCATGGTAAATGAAATGCTTTATGAAACTGGACTTGGTTAAAGATCTTGAACCCTCTGAAAGGCTTCTTCTGTTCTTCAGCTTTACGATGGAAAGGTGAAAAGTCTTCAAGATCTTCAACTAAGTCCAGTTGCCGTTGGATTGAACTTTGAATTTTAGAATTTAGATATTACGATAGTTCTTAACTAGTGTGTATGGGCATGGCCAATCCCTTTTTGATTGACATCTACCTGAATCTATAGCCAGACCAAGGGCGAGAATGGAGTAAATTTTCCTTCACAGAATAATTCAAACATTTCTGTAATGATGTTGGAGCTTGACCATGACCAATGGTAAAGTAAATTGAAACTTTGCTAACATTGAAATTAGGTTTTTAAAGTAATTTTTTTTACCTGAATTTGAAAAAGCAATTATCAAAACTTTTAACTTTTGGTAAGTTGGGTTTCTGTTAACATTGGAACAATGCGCTTACATGGTAAGATGAATGGGGAACAAATCTAGTCAGCTGAATAGCACCTCCTGTGCTTTGGAGCTTATTCAATAACGAGTCAAAATTCCCATCCCTTTTTTTTTGTGAAATTCTTGAACAACGTGAAGGTACTTTCATGGCACCGCAAGAGTGAAGATTGAGGTGATATTTTAATAAAAGATTAAATTATTTGTAGATTTTCAAAACAGAAACGTGTGATATTTTGAGTTTTCTAATTCACTATGGCCTCTTTAAGAACTTAGTATCCACTGACATGATTGCTAACGGCATTAGCTAATTAACGGCTAACGAAGTTAACATCTTAACTTCGTTAAGACTTAAGGCTTAATGGATTTATGGTTAATGAAGTTACATTTTTGATTAACTGTGCCCACCTTGCCATGAAACAATGCAGATATTAAGTTCCAGTGGCTTTTCTGATGTTTTTAGACAAATCAATCATTTTTATAGCTGCTATTTCGTATAGACAGTATCACATGCATGTAAATATTTCACTTTTAATTATACCCAAGAATACCATCTAACTGTATTCACCCACAGCTCTGCAGAGCTTTACAAAAGCTTTTCTGCTCATTGTTTTGGTATTATGGCTTTGCCTGCATGTTTCCTGTTTTGGTTGACTCTCATTGTTCTCATCATATAAGGAAACTGTTTGTTATATGGGGGGAATAATCTCTACAAACCTCTCTCCAGCACCAAACAGCAGACAGACAAACTCAGCAGCTAGCTTGTTGTGCACACAGTGGAGCATTTAGCGGCTAAACAGCCAGATATTTCCCTCAGGAGTTGGTCGGAAATCAGAGCTAAAAGGAGAGTGAATATTGAACTTGCAAATGCCAGGTGGCCAGAGACACAACCCCACGCGAATGCTAATGTCACTCTCTATCCCCTGGATGTGTTATTGGACCACTGATTGCTACAGGAATGTTGCAGTAACGCGATAATATATTATTATTGTGATCACAGATTGTTTCAGCTCTAAATTTGCCAAAAAACGTTATATTTACACAACACTGAAGTAAAAGATTGAACTGATATTGAGCCAAAGCAGTGAGACATTATGTGCTACATGCTTGTTAGCTATACTACACTGATATCCCAAAAGATCAAAACTGATACAGTTTTCACTTAAATAATCTGCCATCATTAGATGTTCACTCCTTTAAAGATGTGAGTATGATCATCAACATTTCTGCTCCAAATAACTTATCAGAGATCCTTTTTTCAAACCAACATTTCAAAAATCACTACTTTTCATTCATGAAATTAGAAAGCTGAAAATACTTACTCTGAAGATTCTGAAACCAGCAAATGTTTGAAATGTTTCCTCTTAAGACAACACACTTCAAAGTAAACTTTCTATACTCTTCTGGTTGGTAATTTGCAATAAATCAACCCACTCAAATATGCGTTGATGACATTATTTTTACATTAGCAGGTCATAATGAATATTTATTATCTATGAACATCTTACTCTCTTGACTATACTTGTTATTGTCGCTTCTCCGCTGCCAGGACTTCACATTAAAAGCCTTTTCCCTGAGAACTACACACCATGGGGATTTTTTTTTCTGTCTGCATTTGCACCGCAATGGTACCTACTCTGAAGCAGGAGCTAAAAAGTTTCCTCTAAAAAGGGTTCTAGGAACTAAAATAGTTCATAGTTCCTGCAGTGCAGAATCAATAAAAAAAGGGGGAGGGTTCCAACAGTTCCTAGAGCTACGAAAATGTTCCTGCGGTCTGAAAACACCTTATCCCCTCTTATCTCCATAAGAGGAAATAATGCAAAAATCACAAGACAAAAATAGTTGATCCTTTGGTGATCTTATGATCTGACTCATCACACATCTCAAACTTAAAAAAAATAATTGAGGAACTTGGGGGCACCAAGATTACAGTTTGGATGTCTGTGGCTCTACAAATTCATTGAGGTGTTGTTTAAGGCAGTGGTTCTCAACTGGCGGGCGGGGAGCCAGAGGTGGGTCGCAGAGCCATTTTGAGTGGGTCGCAACTGTGTGCCTGGCAAAAAACTTCTGTTAAGCGCTTGTTAAACATGTTGGGTTTATTCAGTTTCTTGCTTCTGTCACATGATTTGTACCAACTGAGGTGCAAGCTGCACAATTTTTCAGTAAATAAATCTGATTGGACGAAAAAATATCAAAAATTTGGGTCGCTTTTTTTCAAGGAGGAGTTGGTGGTGGGTCCTGACGCTAGACAAGTTGAGAACCACTAGTTTAAGGGATGCAAAGCTGTAAAAATGAAATACCTAGACATTAACCACTAACTGTTATGCTTTCTAAAAATCATGGAGTAGTACGTTGCTTCTCTTTGGTCAAAATCGAAGACTGATGTTAACATGTACATATATTACCGCGTGCAGCTTACTTTCTCAGAGATAATTGCAGCGTTGAGTACGTGACAGAGAGCATAATGTAAGCTCATTTGAGTGGAGGTGTCGTTTCTGTGCATTTGTCTGGCTCGGCATCATCCTCTGTGTGGTGAATCACGAACACCTTTGAAAATGCCTCCTACCATGATAATCTTAGCTGCACGCTGCACCATACATCCACTCGTGGAGGAAGAAGACACAAACCATCCTTTCACAGATCCACTCATGGATTTCAGGACTTTATTGAGCAATAAAAAATATACACTGAGGAAAATATCCTTTTTCCTTTTTTCCTCTCATTATTTTCTTCAGTCTTAAAATCTGATGTAATACTTTCAGATGAACGACCCATGACCCAAAGCGACAAAATGAAAAAGAAAAAAAAAAAGGACAAAAGAAAAAAAAAATAGAGGAGTCTTTTGAGTTCAACAGTAAACGTTGAAAAACCTGGAACAGTTTAAAAGCGTCTGTTTTCGTCATTTTGTTCACTGAAAATTTGAAAAACAGGGTTTCAAACAGATTTGGTGTGAACAAAGGCGATATCACAGACTAGGTCTTCACATCCAACTCTGCCTCTCCATAGAGTTCTGCAAGTTTCTGGAACTCAGGCCCCCAGTCGTCCAGGTAGTTATAATCCTGCTCTGATTGTGTACCAGGAGAGTCTACAGGGCTGATGGTCCCTGTGGGTGAGCCCTGGCCCTCGAAGGCGTAGGTCTGGAGGGAGTCGTAGGGCGGCACGCTGTTGTCCATGTCGGCCTCCACCAGTCTCTGCTTGATGAACTCGTGCACGTCCGACTCGTCTAGCTCCACAGTCGGGCTCCTGCGGCTGCGGGACCGACCGCAGTGGTGCCTCGCCTCCGGGCGAACGTCCCGCCGGAACTTGAGCTCCTCCGCCGCGGCCGGATTTCGAAGGGCGATGATGTCGAAGGCCTCGGTGTCCTCCTCGCCTCCGCCCTCATCATCGTAGGTGACGACATTCTCTCGGATGTCCTCTTCGGAGATGATGAGAGGCTCTTTTTTGCTCCTTCTCAGAGTGATGAAGAGAACAACGATGGCTGCAAGACAGAGGGGGAAAATTGTTTTGCATCACTGTTACAACTAAAATAATAATGAGAATTGCCAAGGATAATAACCCTCCAAAAGGAAGGGGAATAATAAACCTAATGTGACAATAAAGTAGCAAGTTAAATCCTTGAAAATGACTTCGTATGACAAACTGACACATTCAATAGTTGGAAAATAAAGTCAGACAGAGAGAAAATTGCTTTTCTCAACAATTAAATTGACAAACCCCTTAGCAGAACAACATCATATAATAGAACATCTGAATGTGGTTACAATCATTCGCCATGTTTTTTATGCTAATACCAATCCCTGAGTGTGCTTGTGTCATTTGTTAATTCATTGCTCATGACAGACAAACATGCTGTGCTTCGTAAACAGCCAACCAAATGAACACAAGCCGATTTTATGTGCATATTTATCCGATTTTCCATCAGGACACTGAAACCGGCCAAGCGATGAGGAGTTGTAAATCAATAATACAGCGGCATTAGCATTGTCTGTGATGAGACTTTGACTACAAGCTGTTGAGATGATGACAATGTACACATTATCATAATCTGTGGAGCGAATTCAACCTCACATCCAGCCAAAATAGAATACATCACATTAAAAGAAAGAGTACATGTGTCAGCAAATGGGAGTATGTCTCATGGGATCAGCCTCTAGTTTTAGGTAAGGCCTGTGAAATTAAAATAAATGGGCTGTTTGAGCCGCATTAAAGAAAATATGGTAATATGTTGGAAAAAATGTCTCTGCAGATAAGTACCTTATAATGTGAATTATCCTTTCTAACTGTTAATGAAGTCACAGAGCCAAGTTATGTTTGATGGTATGCTACTGCTTGGAACATGTTCCCACAGCTAATGAGAGTTCTACTTCCACGGGTTAATGATGACCTCTCTGCAGGATGTTAACACTAACATCTATTTTGTAGAATGGCGTTAGCTGAGGAAGTACATTTTAAAGTGCCGTTTCTTAGGAGTTCATTATGCTACATTAGCAGAGACGAGCTTGATAGATCAGTGTTTCTGCAGAGGGCATCTCTGTTCAGTTCCATTGGATGTTAGCAGGGGAAGGATAACAAAGAACAAGAAGGGGAACCAAACTCATGAAACCCACCCTTCTAGATGGACAGAAAAGGTTTTTTGTCTAACTTATACACTGTATTCATTGAAACAGCAACACACTGGGTAAGATCAGCTGTCATTATAATGACTAAAAGTTGAGCACTCAGTGGAGAGACAGGGAGGTGGTTGGGGGCGGCAGTAGCTCAGTCTGTGGGCCTAAGCATGGAAGTTGGTCTGCTGGCTGGAGAGGTGCTAGATCACTTCCTGACTACTGCCGAGGAGCCCTGGCACCCTCCCTGTGTAGCAGCCCCACTCTGACATATCTCCATTACTGCATGGCCACAGGTCCTGTTTGTGCATGTGCATTTTCCAGACCTATGAGTGTTAGAAGCAAGTCTCTCAACAAGTGTAAACTAGAATTTACCCTCAGGAATTAATTAAGCAAATAAATAAAAAAATAAAAAAAAGGGGTGGCTGTGGATTATAAGAAGGGAGAGGTTTCAGCTTGCATAACTTCCAAGATGCAATGATGCAGTAGATTGGCTCATCTATTATGTTCACTCATGCGATACATTTTTGTGGTAACTGAGTAAGGCTGTAGACGGACTATGAAGCAGTTTTGAGGGGAAGATTTAAGCCTCAGACTATAAGTGTATTGTCACCAAACTTGAGATGTTGAGTCAAACACAGGAGCCTTTTAATTCTTAAATTCACTTGCGCAGGTGAGAATAATCCCATTCTAATTGTGGTAGTATTGAGCAAGTGGACCAAAACTAAATATGGATCGTTAAACTGTAAACCTTAACGATAAGTGAAATCCCTATTTCATGAGGATGACCATAAAGGTACCTTGCAATGGTGAATATGGGAAAAAAATTGGATGTTACAGAATTTGTGGTCACACCCATTTAAATGAGATGTGAGGTAAAACACAATATCGTATGCAAAAGGTTGAACCAGTCTAAATCTTTGCCACAATACAAAAAAAACCCCTCTTATTTTCTTTGCTGTGCTGTTTTTTTGGAATGTCGTGAGCCATCAAACTTGTGACTTTCTAGTGAGTAAACTATGAATGAATAAACCCAAGATGACTTTTTGGTTTAAGTTATATGATGGGGGTCCACCTACATTTACGATGAGCTTTTCTACAAGACAAGTAACCTTTGTTCTCTTTTCATTTGTCATGATTTTAATTGAAGTGTTTGCTACTAACACCGCTTAGGCAATGTTTAGCGAACTTTAGAATGCAACCAAATAAACTATTTCATTACTGGCTAAAAATGTGCTTACATCTACATAAGACCCCTATGGAAAGTTATTTTGCACATATTTATCCATCTGCATATTGTTCATTGTTCAGTGTAGTGCCTTGAAATGAAATGTCCCTGCAACCTGCATGTGATTAATCTCTGAGAAAAAATTCACTCCAATCCACTCCACCTAGTGCATTGGCACCCCAAGTGGGGTTGCAAAGGGTGAAAAATGCAATTTGTGTGGGACAGTGCTTATCGCCAAACTTGTTTAAAGCAACCAATTACACAATGCAAGGATGTGAGAGTGTGCAGGTGAGCTGGGTCAATCACGGTAAGCAGCAGTAAGAATTTTTTCATTTTCTTCCCCCATGCATATTTTCAAGCTGCTTCATATTTGGCCTATTCCTGCTCCCACAATCTTTTAAAGACCTCAAAGTAGTTTTGAGGTAAACAGCCAGAATATAATAAAAACCCAGGCACTCAGTTAATGCACCGTCATTATTCACCAGCATTTCATAAACCAGACTTCACTTTCCAGAGTTCATGATCTACTTGTATTTGCAGTATATTCCTATCCACTATACACACCATATTGTAATGCACTTGCTACATTAATGCTCCCTCAATGGAGTATTCAGGTCATTTCATAAGCCTAGCCAAGGCCAGTTGAGCTCTAACTGTTGCTCAGAGTACTACTTACTGCATCAGGGAGCATTAGTCCACACCACAGCTATCTGTTTACTGCAGCAGAAGCCGTTGCAGAAGTCTCATTTATGCTGCATTTACCCCGGTTATGGGAGGTTGGGCAGGAATTCTGGAGGACCATATTATAATGTAAAATAATGTATTTGATCTAAATACCATGCCGTTTCAGGTAACTTGGAATAACATGGCTAAAGCAACAACAAAAAACATTTACTGAATGAAAGAGAAAATTAAATACAAAGGAAACAACCCTGCAAAGTTAAAACTACAATGTTTTAAATCAGCTACCAGTCCAAATGTGCTGTATTGTGTTTTTGAAACACATTCATCATGGATCTTTTTAACAATGGTTTTCATGTCAATTTTTACCTAAATTGGCAAATGAAAAATCCGTTTTTAAATAGCTTCATATTTGTTCTTTGTGTTTGTGCCAGTTTGCCTACATGTCGTTTAACTTGTGGTGCTGGAATAAGAACTGACTTTGAGATTTGAAATTTGTACATAGGTCTAGCAGATTTTAGGGATATGATGTATTTGTAGCTACTCCATGAGGATGCTTCTCAAGCAGCAAATAAACCAACAGTTAGTACTGTACCGCACCATTTCATTTGAAACGTAATTAGTATAATTGAAACAATGATCTCCTTATGAATCTTTTATGTTCTTTAAGTCATGTCTAAAGGGCATTATTAACTAAACCAGCTCAAAGGAACGCTGTAGTCCTTGTTGAGCCCTTACCATAGGCCCAATTAAAATGGCTCATTAGCAGGCACAGAGGTATAACATGGACATTAATCTGGCAGACGTTTAACTATCTGACACAAACAAATCGTGTTCAAAGATGTCAAAGAATTGAAAGGGTATGCCAATTCTATTTATAAGGAAAATGATGCGCTGACTTTGCCACTGCCATGAATCAGCTAGATCACATTGAAATAGAAATAGTGTCTGGATAGCACCCATATGTTAATATTAATTTTGCGTTCTTAAAAATTTTCAGATCCATTCAAGGACTTTAGCTAGCTTAAGCAATATGTAAATGCTACAAGTAGAAGGAACAGCTAGCATGTCTTCCATCATAAAAAGGATTTAAAAAAACAAATGGTGTGTCTCTATACCATTGCTTCCACTGACCCGAAACGCATCCTATCTAGAGTCTGCCAGCCTAGCCTAACTAATTTGCATATTTTGATCTGATTTCAATGATAGCAGGAAACATTTAATAATACCTCTTATCATAACCTGGTCAGAATGCAAAGGGGTGTAATTTCAATGGATTCAGATAGCGATCACGTTACTACCAGGTGTAAACAGGTCCAATGAGTATTAAGACTTCATGCTTAGCGTTAACAGAGACGGTTATTCAATTGGGGATGTTCTGACGATACACCCAGGACAGCCAATTTTAGCATTTCTTTTTTTATCAGAGAAGACATTCGACAATGAATAAGAAATGCTGCAGGCAAGTGAAATGACTGATCCTGTTATTTCCACTGACTGACCCACTGACAAAATCGTAAAACTCTCAGTGTAACAGGTTAGCAAACCTCGGTCACTTAGGTGAGTAATGTGTGAGACGCTTGGCTTGTAACTGGAAAGTGTGAACCCAAAACGCACCAAGGGTCCAACACAAAAAAAAAAAAGTTGTGATAAGCCCCCTGTCTTATTCCTGTGTCTCTTTCTCCCCCTCTCTCTGTCCTAAGTAGCCTTGTGCTGACAATTAGGGATTCAGCGTGTGTGTCTCTCACTCAAGCGTCTGCTCCAAACAGTGGTGATGGCCTTTTGTTCGCCTCAGCCAGAGGGTTTGGCATCGAGGAGGAAGACAGCTAGTATGAATATGCATAACCTTCACGCGCTAATGTCCACAGACAATCACTGAAGAGAGGAGGGGAAGGTGAAGCTGTGTTATTAGACAGTTTGGTCTAATCATGTCCTCCTGCAGTTTGGTTTGGAGAGGTAGAAATTGGTCCATGACATCTCATCCCATCCCACTTTGAATTTAGCTAACGGTAAATGTTCGCTTTGGTAAATTTAATCAGTTCAATTTATCTGTACCACCTCAATGTCCACATTTTCTATAATCATGTGCTGTAATCACAAAGACTGGTTTCTGTAGTCACAAGACACACACATTGAACTGGAGTTTCTTTTCTGGGTGCAGCAATGAGCTGCTAACATGGATGCTAGCATGGTTCATTTTCTCTGTGTTTCACATGGAGTTTGGTATTCATGCTGCAGAACACATCCGTCACACATGAAATCAACGCGAGTGCTATCTGTGCTGGCTGTCACCACGTTCCTCCACGCTTGTCCTCTACTCTTCTATTCGCAACATGCCATGTCAAACACATGCCAGGCAGGGGGTGTTTTTGGGGAAGGAAGGTTCGGTTGCACAGTGAGAGACCGCATTTGAATGCAAATTCAAATCATGAACAAATGTGATTTAGGTGTAATCTGATTTTCTGATTCAAGCTGCCTTTCCAAACACAAACCATCACTGCTCTCAGCAATGGCAACATGAAAGAGGGGCTAAACTAAATGATAATAGTTCAAGCAATGTTAATTATGACCGTTGATCTTCACTGCCTTTTTCTGCCATTTAATTGGTTGGTTGAAATCATCCCACATCTTCCTATCTTATAGAGAACATTAACAGACTGAAGTGAATCTAACATTTCTAAATAAGCAGTAGAAACAATATCTGAATTGATGTCACAACGCTGATAAAGCTAGTTAGCTGGTTATGGACTGATGAACAAGTGAGGGTTGACAATGCGGGTGAAAACAATTCACAGACTAATCGCAGTGTTTGTATTGTAAGTTGGCAATGTGAGCTAAAGAAACTCATTGAGTCATGTGCTTTGTGCCTCCAGCTAACATTAACCACAGCTTGTAGGCAGCTGCTAGGTAGTGTCGTGTTTTGCTGAGTCCAATAACAGTAACAGCAATCAGCTCGACCATATCGTTTAAGTCAGATGTTTACTCGAGCCACAGGTGCTTTTTTGTTGAATATCATTTGGAATGTTTATTTGTATATTTATGTGCATTAAAGCTATTTGAAGAAAAAATAAAGTTCTGTATCTGTGATAATCAACCTTGTTTTCCTGTCGTATTGTTTGCTATGCAGGTCTTAAGCACCTGCTAGCTTGCTGAATTACAACTACCAAGCACCGCTGCTGGTCTCTCAGAGTCATTATTCCCTCCCGAACCACTGCAGGTTTATTCTCAGTGTTCTCTCAGTTGTGCACACCTCCTCTCTGAATCACCCTGACCCTGCAAACTCTATTCGCCTCTTCTATGCTCTCTTTGTCCTCACCAACTCCTTTCTACTTTTCTTACTTCCTTCCTGTGTCCTCCTTTTCTTCCGTCCTTCACATTTTTTTTTCTTCTTTTTCCACCACCCCTGCCCTCTCCCACTCTCTCTACCCTCATTCTGAATTCTACCTGTGTCTGCACATGTCTATTCATCCCTCCCTCCTCTCCCTGCCCTTGTCAAACCCTTTCCACCCTTCCCTGACTTTTATGGTTCATCTCCTCTGTCCATGCCCTGAGGATATTTGGCCCCCGGGCAGCTGCCCCCCTGCTGCAAGTCCCAACAGTGGCTGTCCCAGCTTACCCAGCAGGATGACGATGCACAGCAGGATGGCAATCAGTGCCCCCGTGCTGAGACCTGCTGAGGAGAGGAACGCCTCCCCCTGGCACATCCGAATCTTGCCGTGGCGCTGGCAT
Organism: Labrus bergylta; assembly: GCF_963930695.1. Taxonomy (NCBI): domain Eukaryota; kingdom Metazoa; phylum Chordata; class Actinopteri; order Labriformes; family Labridae; genus Labrus; species Labrus bergylta. The sequence continues at coordinate 4,162,419 of NC_089214.1, read as the reverse complement.
GGGCACACCCGCAGGGTCAAGGTGCTGGTGCCGCTCAACGATGGCTCCCCACCATCCCACACCACTATGGGCAGCTCGTATAGCTCCTGGGTCAGGTGGTTGAAGCGCCGCCGCCTGGCGATGATGCTTGCTGTGTTGTCTGTAAAGAAGGAAAAGAAATGAAGGAAAATTAGAGGCCTCGGCTAAAAGACTAATTGATGGTTTCCTCTTTCTTCTCAATTATGATAGTCCTTTATTTAAGCCTGCAATTATCTTTTAATAACAACAGTTGTCTAATTAAAGGCAAGAAATGTCATCTAAAAGAAACATACCCATAATGTTTGACATTGTGAATTTGATTTTTTCTTTCAAACTATCTGAAAGAGAAAACATATCTATGTAGTTTTCCCCCGTGTTTCAAGGCTAATTAATTAATTTCAATGTTTTTCATTTACTATTATAAGTTACTGCAAAAGCACAATTCACCTTGGTCTGTGCAGAAACGCTGTTAATGGAAAATATCGGGCAGGTAAAATAAAATAGAAAAGGCTACATTTGCAAGGAGCTAAAGCAAACAGGAGAGGAATTCAATAAAGAAGAGGAAGCAAATATAAACACAGGTACAACAATTGTATCCACATGAAAAAAAGGTGAATTGAAAAGGGTATATTGTGTTTCTTGTATTGTTTGAGCTTTTTCTTAGGTAGACTTCTACTAGAGTGAATGATATGATATGTAAGTAGACAATCCCAGTGATGAACACTAAACGCCTGTGCCACACAAGTCCAGTCAACACCAAAACTCTTGAAAAGAAGGATGAAAAGACGTTCTGAATTCCTTCTTACATCCCTTTATTGACTTGTTTGTCATAAAGATGGGATATCTACAGTACAGCATACACAGCGGGCTACATGCCAATGCCTTATATATTTCTGCAGCAGCCTTCAGTGTTCAGCCAAGTTTATTTTGACACCTTTGAATCGTGAAACTCGAGGGAGGTTACATAAAAACTGTAGAAATCTAAACCCATGAATACAATTGTATATACTGTATGTTTAAATACATGTATTCATATGCTAAAGGAAATCATTAGAAGAACTAAGAACTCCTTCATGGACAAAGACAAGGTCAGCAACCCTGACAGAGCTTCCATTAACTCTCTGTTGGGCTTTATTGTCTAGTTATCCACAGATTCCAATCGAAACAGAGTCACAATGCTGCATTGACTTTCACCCTTGACTTTTTTTTGTCTATACTGCTTTAGCAACAGCAGCACAAAATGAGTTCCAGCAGAGTTCTAGGAAGTTTCTTTAAGTTTAATCCAAAGAAACAACCAATGTCATAAAGAAAATGAGAACAGCTGACAGTAGATTAAGTGCATCTGTACCTTAAATCAAAATGTCTTATACTTGTTTGTGTTCAGATTATGAGAAGAGATTGGTTTCAAAGCTTGAAAAAAAGGATGTTTCAAGTGAAGAGAATGTGAGATTACTTAACTTTAATGGACATAGGAGTTATAGTCAAGACCACTTAAATCAAGACCACTTCATGACCACGACTAAAGGTAATCAAGACTACATCATAACCACGACATAAAATACTTTCCTTGGCCTAAAAGACAAACATATAACACCAGAACCACCTCTGAGATGTATATCATTACTGCTACTGTCTCTGAATTACAGAATCCTGCAAAATTACAACAACTACAGTTGTCTGAATAAAAAAGGGAGGTAAATTTCAATCATCAAAACCCCAAAATTTCTTGTGACCAGCCAACCTGGAACAATTTTTTAATACAAGACAGCAATACATACCTAAATAAAAGCTTCACACTAACATTTGTTACGGTTGGTTTGTTAGCTGCCAAGGCTAGATTGTAATCCAAACAAGCACAACATTCCCAGGTTTAAATCCACCATTGTATCTACACAAAAATTGCCACTGGGCAGTTGATTCATTTTGCAACATTACATGCAAAACTTTTTTTCAAATTTGTCAGGGCTGTTAAGCACTTTGTTGCAAAGGCGAGCATGCTAAGAAGCTTAGACCCACTCGAAGGCCATCACACAGCCAAGCTTGGATGGACTGAGGCCTTACCATTAAGTGTCTTACACGCAATGCTGACTTGTACATGCAGGCTGTGTGAGAGAGGGGTTATCTCAGCACATTTATCTGTACTATGGAGTACAAAGTATTGAAAGACAGAGCTTTTTCTACTCGAGTTGTAAAACATTGGCTGTTTCCAGCGGTCTAAATGTGCAGATTTTCTGCATTAAGCTGTCATTACAAACAATGAATGAGCTTTTAGGTTTTAGAATGTTGGTTTTGCCAATAAAACAAACTCAAAGAGGTCTCTTTGGGCTGATGAGCTTTTTCATTGTTTTTTTATTAATTTAATTTCTCCAAGGCTTTTGATATGGTTAATCACAGCATATCATTAGTTTTTCTTAAAGCTACAGGGTTCTGAGACCATACTGTTGAGTGGTTTGAAAAACTACTTCACTGGTAGAACTCAGGCTGTTCAGTTAGAAGGTGTTACCTCTGACGTACTACAAATATACAAGGGGGTACCTCAAGGTTCAGTTCTGGGCCCACTTTTATCTTTGATCAATATTAATTGCCTTGGACAAATTCTACTTTTTATTTTAATGATGACTACATTGCATTTTACTGCTGTGCATCTAAGTCTGCATGAGATTTTCCAAATCTTCAGCGTGCATTTGAATTATTACAAGAACAGCTCTGTTAGCTGCGTCTTCTTGTAAATGCAGACACAACTAAAGTAATGTTCTCTATACTTTCAATAACAGCAAGAAGAGTATTGTCAGAGAAAAAAAGACGGGCATGACATTGAGTTGGTATCTTTTTTTAAACATTTTCACCACATTTTCACCTGTCCTTGATATTGGTGATGTATTGTACATGAATGCTTTTGCTTAGAGTCTGTATATGCTGGACAGTGTTTATCATGGTGCAGTGAGATTTATTACAAACCTCTACACCTTTTGCTTCGAACAATGGGATAAGGAATAACTCACAGTTTAAAAACCAACAGCTGAAGCACATGTTCAGTCATCTCTGTTCATTCAAAAAACATAGCTGGGTATATCCGGTATATGTATGACTAACCGGTGCCTCACATGACCAGTAACCACTAACTCACAGATGACACATTTCATGCTCGTATATATTCACAAGATATTTTAAGTACAAAAAGAAAATGCTGAATCGTGCACAAGACAACCTCTTCCTTTCCTCCCAGTGAAAAAAACACCTCCGCTATGCTGTACTATCGAGCTGCTGCTCTGAGACCTCGCCTCCCACTCCAATCTCAGCTCCATCTATGAATAATTATAATGATCGACAGTTGGAATGACAACACGTACTTCAAGCTTTATTAAGTCAGACTCGCAGTATCACCGTATCAGCAAGCAGATGGGTGGGGGGGGGGAGGTTTGAGAGAGTGGAGAGTGAGGGATGCAAATAAGGAGGAGAGAAGGGGGAGTCGGAAAATGAGAGGAGAAGAGGGGGAGGCAAATGGAAGGGGGGGGGAGGTGTTTGCAAGCCACAGAGAGATAGCAGAGAGGATGGAGGCAGAGGCTGAGACAAGCAGGCTCTGTGTGTACATCGTGTTCGCCCTCACAGCCTGTACACTTTGAATCACAGACCCGCAGCACCACAGGTCCTTGTACAGACCGCGACGAGGAAGTGCACATCAATTATGTCATGCTAATTTCACATTAAACCGCCTCTTGTCGCAGGTGGGTGGAGGAGAGCTGTGCGCTTGTTGATTAACGCCACAGTGAGATGGGCCATCTGCAGCTCGCAGCAGCCACATACCAGGAGAGAGTGCATGAGTGAGCACAGACAGAGTTTAAGTGTGCTGTGACAGCTCTGCTACATGGCGGTACGTGATGTGAGAGGCAGGTGACCACCCAAGAAATTATGGAAAATGTGCTTTTTAAAAGCATGTCACACTTCGTTTAAAATCACGCGGATCATTTTAATGTGTTACTTTGCAGATCACCAGCAATAAGGTTTCTTTTTTTTTCATCCAAGTATCTGATTTTCAATCACATAAAAGAAATGCATTAATATGTATACGACATCTCTGAGGAAACACCCTCGGCATTGGGTTCGTCAAGCCAGAGTCTGAGCCACTAACTGGCATATGGCCTCATTTTTTTTCTTCCAAATCATTAGCATGAGAGGTGAAGCATCACTTACATAACTTTTGGATCACTTATGCATTCATGTCTCTCCACATCAAGATATGAAGGTAAGTGATGTTTCACAGCTGCAGATGAAATAAAAAGTGGAGTGCAGTGTTGTGAAGAAATTAGGATATTTTATGGTAATTCCTGCGGGACTAGACTATGATCTCTTTGGTGACTCTTAACTCAGCTAAAGTCAACAATTGGTTGATTGTGATTGATTAATATGCTTGTTGTTTCAGTATTATTCCATTCACAGTTAAGATTCTAAAAAAAGATAAACTTTGCAAAAGGCTAAAAGAAAATGTCCTCATGGCTCAAGGAGACAACTTTAACCTGCTTCTAAAGATTAGCCAACAAACCAAATCTCAAAGATTCTTCATTGATATCATAAATGACAAACAAAAAGCATACAAATCTGACATTTGGGATTTGTGAACATTTTGCTTGAGAAATTGGCAAGATACATGGCATAAGTTCTTTACTTTTTGTTGCAGCTCTAGTCAACTATCCCCCTAACCCCCCCCCCAATCAAACACATTGTAGGAATATCAAAAGAAAAATGAAACCATCTGAACTCCACCACTGCATAGTAAGTTCAAATGAAGAACTATACAAGGAAGGAAGGTGCAAATTAATTGTGAAAAAGTGCATTGAAAATAATATTTCGAATAAAAAGTGTGATATACAAGAAGCCAGACTGCATATTAATTTAAGTTATACAACAATACAAATATCTTTATAATTTAGCTGTCTAACTGTTGAACAAATGAGGTGTGATTTAATCTAACCATGAATATGCCAACAATAGACACACGCGACACCACCACATCTCCACAGACTTCACACTCTTGCCTACACATGCACTTAGATGGGTTCCTTGTGAACTTTGGTGGGTGTGTGTAGGTGCAGCTGATGGGATTCAGCACGAAACATTTCTCCAGCTGCCACTTGGACTACAACATACATTGTCGTGGCACGATATAGAGTTAAACCTTTAAAAAACAAATCTGCTGCTTTTTTCCCCCTGAATTAACAAGACACTGGTGTCCCATCAAAATCCAAACCAATGGTCTCATTTGGACCACTTGACAAAACAAACATTCCCAGACTGTTCAGGTTACCACAGTTTTATTTTGGTTTGGGTTTGAAACATGGGGAGATACTTGTGTCTTTAGGTTAGATGGATGACATTGTTCTTAGTTTGTCAACTTTTCACAGGCATCTTGTAATTTTACAGTTCAGATGCTAACCCCACTCCGTTAAGTGCCGATAAGATCTGCTTCACTGATACAACATGATGCTTCTGAAATGCTGGCTCCATCAGCTTACAGTAAGGCAATTGCTGAAAATACTGGATCCCCACAGAGTCAAACTGAGCTGCTGATGTTGTGCTGAGCAATGCAAGCACCTCATAACTTACATTTCCAAGATGGTTATCCAGTTCACATGTGAATGCAATATGCTTCTGTATACTTAAAGCAAAGTGTAAACTACATGTTTAGTCTTAAACAGAGTATATAGTTATTTCTACTCATAACCTATAGTTTACTTTAATATTGTTGCATTTCATATAATTGCATTTCCCAACCATCCATTAAGCACCAACATACTGACAAGGCATTCTGGGTTTGATACTGCATAAGCAACACAGTATGCTTCACATGTGCCAAGTTATAGACTGTAATTAGTCTGCATTACACCAATTATACTGTAATCATTTGGTTCATAGGGGCTTTCTGAAGCAAAACCAGTCGCATACCAAACTTCTGTGCCAAACACAACAGGGCACACAACACATTATGCAGCAATGAGTTATTACGGGGCAGGTTCTACTAATGATTAATGTATCAGTATTTTTCAAAGGGCTAGTAGCATTCTTTGTAGAAATAATAGACTTTATGCATATTAAGACACAAACATGACAATGCCCTATTTTAAAAGAAGCTCCTGTATTCAGTGAGGATTAGTCTGACTCAGTCAGGCTTACTGTAACAAAACATGCCCAGCAGTGAAAACAGATAGCAGTCAGTGATCGGGCTGCTTGTGTGAAAAAGCACACAATATGTTCTGCCCACTGCATTGGTTTCAGCTTATTCTCACCATCAGAGTAAGGCATCTCTGTTCCATTGTGTTTCCCTGTTTAAGTTAATTATGGGTTAACCTATACGCTTCTACAGCTACAATCAAAGGGGACTTCAGAGTACTGCTATTATGTTGTTCAATTGATTTATTGTACACACAGAAATCGGATGCAAAATCAATATTGGTTTGTTTACAGTAATAATAACCTTTATAAATGGAGAACTTTTTCTAAATACAAGTTACAAAGTGCTTCAAAAAGGCTGCAAATGAAACGGACAAGGCTTCAAATGATCAGGTAAAGGAACATAAGAATTAATGCACTCTAGGCAAAGGAAAAATAGTAAATGCTGTCCAGTGGTGGCTGGTGAATTATTCTCCATTAGGAGCATTTAATCACTGGTGGACTGGGGTATACATCTTAGTTCATTAGCTTGATGCTAACACATCAAGAAAATTGCAGTTTGCAGGCTATTAGAATAAAATTGTGATCTTCAGAAATGATCTATTCTACTATCAATGTTCAGTAAGATAGATGGTTTCTTACATTGACAGATGCTAATTTGGTTACTTTGCATCTCTATGGTCTGTAAAGCATTTGTGTCATTAGTCAGAAGTTGGTGGCCTGTGGGCGAGGGGCATCTCCAGATTGGCAACTGGGGTGGCCAATCAGATTTCATCCATGCCACCCCTTGCCCCCCATCTGGAAACGCCCCTGCTGTTGGTTTAATCAATTTAGCCCAAATGATCAACAAATCAAGGCAGCATGCACCTGTCACTCATTTACACCACCAAAGTGAATTGAAGAGGATGCTACAAGGCTCTTGGGCTGTATAAAATGAAGCCCAAAAAGAGCTATTGTGTTTTTCCTTTAACTATTAGGTGTGGCTGCTAATCAAGGTTTCCTCAAACTACAAATAAAATGTATTTGAAATCTTCATCTTTACTGTGTAAGAATGTGAGGTCTTAGCCCTGCAAGCCCGTTTATACCAGACGTCTCTGATTGTATCACTATTGAGCAATAAACCTCCCGTTCCTTTGCCTGAATAATTTGAAAGCAAATCAATTAGTCAAATGTGAGGATGTGACACATTTTTCACAGTTTGTTTTTGCTATTTTTGACAAAACCAGCATGAGACAAGTCGTCTGCCCTCTTTTGCACACATCGTGCTGTTTCAGCAGAAAGTCCCTGTTTTGGAAAGTACGAGTGTAACACCCACTCCAAGTGAAGTGTGAATGACATCAAATCTAATTAAACGTCCCACATATCAGCGGCTTGACAGTGTTCCTTTCAACACAGCTGATTAACTGTAATATTATAAGGTCTTCTGTATGCACACTGGAAGAAGATGCCTGCAGAAATCAATTGATCTATTTAAGTATGTGGGTTATTTAGAGATCATAGCCCCTGTTTAATTGCCTTTTTAGAAGCAAATGTCATCACAATGTGACAGAGAGGGAGATCAAAGAGGCATTCAGCTCTCAGTCATTCCAAAGTGGGCACAGTCAAGTTGAATGTATTTAAGGGGCTTTTAACAGAACAGGTTTGCCACAAAGTGCTTTCCCGGTGCAGCAGAGTAGAAGCGTCACCCCCTTGTTTCTCAGCTTTAATGGTTTCCTGATCCTCCGTAGGAGGTTTGACCTGTATTTATTGTAGCACGTTCAGCGTTTCAGCTTCATCAACACGTCTGCATGACAGGCCTTCTATGCAAACAAAGATCCAGTGCCACAGCAAGGAAGAGGCCTTGATCTGAATCTAAGACTGCCTGCATGTTCTCTGTTAAGCTACAAATTGACGTTCAGTCGCTTTGCTTTGATAAGCAGAGCTGGAGCTGTGAGAAAAGAACCAGTTGTACTTAGAGAATATATTTTTAACAAATCCGATATGGTTGCAAGTACAGACAAGGCCTCCCAAAATGGTGTAATTGATTCTTTTAAAAGTCATGATTGTTAAATTACCTGAAATAAGAGAGGAGGAGGAATCAATTACAGGTATCATTGGTTTTTAGAATTAAAAGGTAGTCATTATACATATCAGAGCGACTCGAACTAAATCCTCTCTTTTTGTAATGCAAAAACTTTGCACAAAAATCCAAGTTCATGAGGATTCTTTTGTGAGTGTGCTGGAACGGAGGAGGAAAGGAGGTCATGATGGAGTTAGCCGTGTGAGTGACTGAGAGGGATTTTCGTCAGCTGCACAATAACAGAGGGTGTATTAGGCTCTGGCATTGAGCGGCTACCAACTGTTGGTCTGCTACAACAGCACCGAAAGAAGTTGCTCGGAGTGTGAAGGGCTTACTTTAATTATCAGACACAGGAGTCAACAGTACGGTACATTGTGTCTCTCTCCTCTCTCTCACAATAAATAGGTTCTAATACACAGTGGCAGTAGGATGCGATATGACTCTGACACTGCTTTTATGTTCCGAGTGCGAACGCGGGCTGCAAGCGACTGGAGATGACAGAAGCTGCATGAAGTCAAGAGTGCAGCGGCTTAAAGTTCAGAGAACTGTTTTTTTTGGTGTTCAAAAAAGAACTGAGAGAAAAACAAGAACTCATATGGAACATTCTAGGTGGCTGTAGACTTTTGATTGTCTTTATGATATAAGACAGTGAGCAAGCAATTCAAGCATCAGAGATCATAATCGAGAACCAAAACGGTAACCAAGATGCCAAATACTGTGATGTGAATTTTTTGCATTTACTGCATTGATGTACCGTACAACTTCAAATACAAGCCAATCCCAATGTAAGACTCGGCCCCTTTTACTAGCCTGTTGTCTCATGTTTTGAAAAATAAAGACAGGTTTCAATTAAACGCATTTCAAGTTGCAAAAATGAGACTAATTTCACACAGTTTAATATTTATTCTGGTTTAAATTTGCAATCTTACGGGGCACTGGTGGCCGAGTCTTTAAGGCGCGCTCCATGTACAGTGGCTGTGGTCCTCGAAGCGGGCGGCCCGGGTTCAAATCTAACCTGTGGCTCCTTTCAACCCATGTCATTCTCCACTCTCTAAAAGCCCCAACATTTTTTTCCTTTTGCAATTTTGGTTTTTCTTCTTACCCATCTTTGCTGTGCACTAGTTTTTCATGAAAACAATTAAAGGCCTTTCTTGTATCGACAGTTGTCCCAGTTAGAGTAAGGCAATTTCATAAATTTAAGCAAATAAAAGCCTGGGCAATTAAACAAAGTTCTACGGTACTTCTGAATACAGCTGCGTATGTGTGATAGTAATTTAAAAGATGGGTGGTTCTTCCAGCCACAGAACATCTGGCTTCAATTTGTAGCAATTTGGGAGATTGACAAGGCAGGCACCATAAATTGAGGCAGAAATGAAACTTATTGACTTTCCAAGAAGCAAGTCAAAATGCTTTTTCTGTCTGGAGTTGAGCAGATGACGATCAGTCTGGAGCAGTGCTAAACAGTATGTCTGAGTCGTGTGAGTCGGAATCAGAGGAGGAAGCAGAAGTCCTGCCATATGGATCAATAAAAAGAATTCATCATTTAAATTGGTCACCAAATGGTGAGTTAGAAAATGCTTTGCTGTTCATATCATACGTAGAAGTTAGCACACAGATGCTACGGTAGGTGAGATTTCCCAAGCATGCACAGCAACCAGAACCGCTGGTATTCAACAACATGCCCTAAACTTTAAAGATCACACAGTAAGCTCCTTATCAACCAGTTTAAATAAGTCTCAGAACTCCTGTCTATTAAGTTTCTTGCTCAATTTATTCTCCCATACTAAATTTTAGCATACCTATAAGCCCCTCTATTTCAGCCCTGCTCGGAACAGGCTGTTTCTGTGTCTGTTGCTTTAAATGCAAATGAGCCGTGTCTGACCACACCCCCTCTTTGGAAGTCGATGTGACTTTGGGTTTCCCTGCACCCTGCCCTATGTGTTTCATGTGGATAGGCAGACTCAGAGGGCAGAACAAACACCTAGCTGTGGGAGTGTCACTCACCAGGGGGAGGGGTTACTGCCCTTTGTGATGTCATGAAGGGAAAATCTCCAAATGGCCTGTTTGAACACACATTTTCTGAAAAGTGGAGCAGACAAATCGCGGAGAGGGTGGAATTTTCTCATACTTGGGGGATTTGTCGACAACTAGGGACACGTATTAGTGTTAGAAACCAATGGCAAGTGCATTTGGTATTATATGTGACCTTTAAAAGCTACCCTCTCTTAAACTCAGTGGTGCACAGAGTACAACAACTTTACTTGAGCCAAAGTATAGAAGCTCCTTGTCAATTATGACTCCAATCAATACCAGTACAAGTTGCCGAGGAAGATTATTACTTGAGTAACTGTCCACCATTGCTTACACTCAACATCTTCAGTCATAAATTACTTTAATTGTAGACGATGCTATAGCTAGGTGTTAAAAGTTTGAAAGCTGCACTGTGGCATTGTGTTTTAAATATTAGGATGTTAAATTACAAAAACATGGCAGATTTAAAACACAAGGTTAATTTTACAAACATTTCAATGACAATATTCTGATATCAGATTTAAACTAATGATCAAGTGTTTGAAGATTTCTCTCTTATTGTATATCAGCCCCTAAATTAAATATTAGAAGGCTATTGAAGGCAAGAACCACAGTCCTTGTCTACAGAGGTGCCCTTGATCAAGGCATTTAGCTGCTCTAGTGGAGTTACTTTGTGGTCAAACAGAACAAGTTGTAGGCTCTGCTGGGCTGCTGCCTCGCTTTCATGTGGTCAACTAACCATCCGGTTTGTTGCTCTAAATCAGAACACGATCTTCAACGGCTTTCTTGATAAGAGAAAGGAAGCTGTAAGTAGAAGTACAAGGACCCCCTTACAGAGTGGGGGTTTGGATCCCACCACTTCCCGATCCTTTTCTTTCAAATTCGTCTCTGTCGAATGATTAAAACATGAATAAATTGTTCCTCCCGTGTCATGACACATAATCAGCCGGGCCCACGTGGGATTAGATCACAGATTGAGTGTGAGAAAAAACAGGATCCTGTGGGATGGTGTGCGGAACGAGCTAAAAAAGCCAAACAGAAAGGCACCATAACTCAAACAGCATGAGCTAAAGAAACACTGTTATCAATCCTTCAAGAGAGAACATTTTCCTTCCTGAATGTTTGGGGAATATTTTTGCTGCAGACGGCTCAGTTGTAATAAATCTAACAACTTCTTTGAAGGAGAATCTTTTAGCTACAGTGGGACATTTTTTATTTTTTATTTTTTTTAAAAAGGGCAGCCGTATGGATTGAAAATGTTGTATTTCAAGAGTGTAATTTGCACACTTGACGTAGTCCCAGCCTAACCCAACCATCACATACTCGCCTTGCTCCAGGTAGGTGACCTGGTTTCCCAATCAGACCTCTCCAAAGACACTAATCCATGGAGGGCTTGGAATTGCTCTTACTGTGGTCCTCATCTGACACCTATGCATCCTCAAAGACCTTCTAAAGAGCTTTAACCCCCGACCAAAAAACCCGCTGCCAGGGTCCAAAAGGTCTGTAATAATTTGGTCAAAATATTATCAGCCACTTTACAAAGTTTTCTACCTCACAAAGCATTTATGCACCACTATTTTCATGGCAATGGAGGACATAATTTCAATGTTTAACAGCTCAAAACTATCATGTGACTCACATTATCTGGCAGACATCCTACTACACAGACAGATGAACATTGAGCAACAGTAGTAGGGAAAAAAACTGCATCATTTGGGCAGATTGTTATTGGTTAACAAGTGATTTTTTCACCGTTAGCTCCTATTAGCTCCACACTGTGACTCCCTAACACAACATATGGTAAATCAGCAAGAGTTTTTTTTTTTTGGAGGCAATAGTGGAAGTACACCTCCGTGAATTCTCAGCATCATCCCAGAGCAATAAAAGGGACAAGATAAGCACATATATTTATCAAATTTTCACAGAAAAAACAACGTAGTCACAGTCGGAAAGCGAAGCCAAAATAAAAAGCCTCAAAGAGTTAGCGCCACATTGGCTCCGGATTTAATACAGAGTCGAGAAATTCTCAGTGTGGCGTCTTACGTTTCTAAAGTTGGAAAAAGGGTTGGACCTACCAGGGGATGGGCTTCTTATGTGTGACCTGCTCTTTCTCTGCTCCCCCTCCTCTTTCTGCCTGATGCACACCTTAGCACTCAGGTAGGACAGGTGATTTAGAGAAGCAGGGGGCAGAGGAGCTCTCGGCGCTCCTTTTTTTTGTTCTTCTTTCCCTATTTAGGATTCATTTTCAGTAGGTAGTGTTAGGGGGAGGTGTTGAGAGCGACTGCCCATTGCGAGGTTGGCTCGGAGCCTTTCCATCGTTTGTTCTTTTGTCCCGAGTCGGAGTCTATATTTCCGTTTGCTTCATTTGTTTCGTTATTTATCTTTGATTATTCCTGGGGTGGGGAGTTACAAGCAATAATGCTTGGGGTTAAAACCTTATCTTTGAGTGGTGTCGTATATTTTCTGGTGTCCTTGGTTTTTAAGCCTTGATCTAGTTTTTCTGGTTAAGGAGTCCTTAACAGGGCTGTGCGTTTATAATAAATGATAAAGAAACTGCTAATCAATAGCATCAGCATCAGTAAACTGGCTTACTAGTGTTACATGTTTGGATGTACATCAATCACCTATCTTGCCCACCACCTCAAATGTTGCTTTACTTTCCTTAAAAGCAAGTATTAACATAAAGTCAGACAGCAGATGCTACAATTATAAACTGAGAGTGTCTGCTGAGTACATTATGAGCAGCAGAGTTTTGGCTCAGAGTAGCAGGAGTCTAGACGACAGACGGAAAACCCTATCTGGACAGCACAGGAAAAGGATTGCTGAATTTAATTTTTTTTTTGCTCAGCTGTTTTTTTTCCCAAGAGTGAGAGAACTCATAACATTTGGCAGACAAAAAAACTGGAGAAAGTTGTAATCTTTGTACGACTTAAATGATATCTTGTTTGCTGTCTGCAGCCTGCCTGAAAACATGTGAATGCAGCATAAAGCCATTTACAGACAATGAAGCAGCGACGTTCAATATCTGATGTTATCAGTGACACCGGTGTTGTCACAAGTTTAACAAACCATGGGAACTTTTTTTCATTCAGTTGCTTCCTTCTTCAGACCTTTTACTGCATTAATATGTGTGAAAGTGAAACAAAGTACTGCACAAATAACTATTAATACTGCATTGGCACTTGTCAGAAATCATATTGCTACCGTCTGTCAGGGGATGTCTGTCAGTATTGCAGCCGATCCTTGCTTTGTTTGATTCATCTTCTTCATCTTAGGAGAGGAGGTGGGCATGAGGGGGGAGACAGGGGGGGCTGAGAGATGTCTCTAAGTGCCACTTACATGAAGGCTGCCAAACTTGCCTCTGCATCTTGATGTAGTTGAAGACGGCAAAAGGGAAGGCTTGTGGTGGGAAGCAACTGGACCAAGGGCTAAACAGATTTATCTCCTATTATCACATCGATTTCTTTGATCTCTCTGGTGCTCCCTTCCTCTCTGTTTTCATGCCGATCTCTCTCTCTCTCTCTCTCTCTCTTTTTCTCTCCGGCTCACAGATTCATCTGGAGTGGTGTGAACTCCTCCTCTCAGCGGGCAACTGTGAGATCTTCTGGCTGAGAGCTTTTAAAAGCCCTGTGATTGCAGACCAAACCTAAGGCTAGGTAGTCACCTGAGACTGGAATTGTTTCCTTGGTAACACCCACTGTTGGCACAAAATGATGCATCCAGGAAGGGAGGAAGGGTGGGGGGGGGTGTGAGCTGCAGAGTGGGTAATCCATTTGACAACACAATGTGCAAACATCCAAAACCTCTCTGACCCCTTTATGTTTTCTAGAAGCCCTGACTCAGAAGAATTTAGACGTCGAGATGTCTACCCAGTTGACACAGCGAATATTTCTATTGGCGCTCCGAGGTATGTGGAAATCACTACTGCTTATTGGATATTTGAAAGTGAGCAATGAGGTTGGAGCGCAGCCCCCCCCGGGAGGCACAGTGCAAAAACTCATAAGAAATGCAAACAAACATATTGATCACTGTAATTACCTTCATTGTCTTTGAGGGTGAAGTTGGGATTAACCGGGAGCTGGCTCGGCAAGGCGAAGGAAAAGCGCTGTCCGTTGGCAAAGTCATCCTTATCCACCGCCGTGACAGTCTGGATCACCTGTTGTCCAGAGGAAAGACAACGCATTGCTACATTAATGCAACCGCTGCACTGTTAGCAATCATTTCTCACTCTTAATTGCTAGAGCACAAGAATGATTGGATCCTGATGATCCAATATTTTGTTGGTCATAATTAGTGACAGACAAGAGTTTGTTTGACCTATACAGCCAACCAGTCCTCTAACATTTTCTCTCCTCTACCTGTGTATGCTGCCCGAAAAAGGAGCTGCTTGCAGACCTCGAGGATTTCAGAGCATTAGGCCGGTGCCGATAGGGGGAAAGCTGGCATCTAACAATGACAGGGGCGCTCTGAGGGCAACCTCACTGACACTTTTGTCGTCTTGTTACCCTTAATTGGTAAAAGACACAGCGAGAGTGGGGGCAGAAAGTCGGAGTGTAGAGAAAAGCGATCTGAAATCCCCTGTCACTAGGGGTACTCCTTATCTTTAGTGTGAGATTTTGAGGTTGTTGTTGTTGTGCACCTTGGTACACTTGCACGAGCCTCTGTCTTTAACTGTGCTGTATCAAGAGTCCACTTTCCGTGTGCTTGAGTTCACTTGTGTGGGTGTCACAGATGACAGGGCGGCACTGGTGGGAGCATTTGCGCTTTGAAGAGCAGTGTTAATTGTTCCTAACTTAAAATTGTAATGATTTTGTTTTCCATCAACGTGAAATACCAGCTAACTACCACTTGATTACTCCTTAAAAAATCAGGGTAATGGGATGTTTTGTAAACCAGAGGAAGCGTTATAATTGGCTGTTAGCTGGAAAATGCCTGCCTGAGGAAACATCACTGCTTGGATGATTTCTGAGTGGGTGTAACGTTGTTCTCCATTGTGTCATTTTTTGGTTTTAATGACAGTTTGATGTGCCCCTGCTCGTGTCTAAGGGGTTTTTGAGCTTGAATCCTTCTGGCTACCAATGGTGCAAAAACACTGAACCATCATTTTCAGGACCTCCTCCCACTGTTGGCACTAAAAGATGTTTTTTTTTGACACCGCACTCTTGAGATCAGAAAACCAAACCCAAAATAGTATTTAAGGTCTATTACATTTTAACATTCAGGGGATATGACTAAGGCATTATACCACTAGAAATCATAGTAAGGCTGCAGCTCAAAGTTGACGATTCACAGGGAGTGTACAGGGAACAATGCAATAGCAACAGCATGTTAGGCTTTCATTTTTGCAAAGAAAGTCTCAGAATACCAGTTTAAAACACCAATTTTCAATTTAAGAAATCTGTGTTTACCAACTTTCTACTTACGCAGTTACACAAAGTCATGAGGGCCTGTGAGCTGAGCTGCTGCCAGCTTGTTTTTAGGTTGCTTCGCTCACTTCAGTGTTACATTCCCCCCAAGAAAACAAACTGTGAAAGACAGGGGTTGCGACTTGGGAAACTAACAACACAGTGCACTTGTTACAAAAGGGTAGCAAATGAGTGGGCATTGGGTTTCTTAAAGTGAGTAGGAGAACATAACCCACTGATTCTGTCAAAATGATAGACAAACAAACATTTGAGCCAAACCAGAAGAAAAGCGAGAGTCAATGCCCTTGGTAGGCATTACAAAGGGCTGAAAGGAAGATGTGTTTTCAAAACACACACAACGAAGATTATCATTAAAAAGCCAACTGATGGAGTTGACTCTCTGGATACACACAAGCAGCTGAGCAAGGAAACGTCAACCTCACTATGTAGCCTCCCAGCCCAGCTGATTGTCATCAGCCATCAGCTGAGGGAGAATGTCACAGGTGCAGTCAGTAGCTGCTGATGACCATGAAATATGTGACCTAGTTCCTTGAGAATCTATCCATACCATTAGGCCATCATTAATTCAGTTGTCATTGGGAATTTAAAAAGACTTCTCCTCTCTAAAACTAACTGAGAGGAACCTAAAACAGGTAAGATCGCATAATAAAGCAGTTTTACTCCAAAAGTCGTTGTCAAACTTTCTTTTGTAACGTTACGAGCTGCTAGCTGAGACGCGGCCTACTTTAGCTCACAAGCTTTCTAAAAACCCTGTTTCAATGATTTATTTTTTATATTTTTTTAAAATGGCGACCTGAATTTAAAGTAAGTAGTTGTTGCTTTAATGCTTCAATGTCATTACAACAGCTGGTGCAGTATGAAACCTGTTTCTCACTGGCTTTACATGAGAGAAATGGATAGTTGTAGATTCATTTTGAACAGCCAAATTTAGTCCAATTGAGAAAAATCAGAATCCTAAAGAGAGCCTTAAATACAAGGTTACAATTCATCTAATTAAAAAGTAGCTGATTTTACCAGAGCTATTTCTTTTTTCTGTGACAAAGGCAGCTTACCAATGGAAAGAGAAGTTTAATTCAAACATATCCACTTGTTTTTGGAGTGATTATAATTTTAAGGCATAACATTTCCACTGATGAAAAGCCGAAATAAAGACCTGCAGTTTAATAATCCTTCAGCAACTTTGACCTTCAGTTGTAATGGACACCAGCTAACCAATCAGAAAAATCTTCCACGTCCATAGCATAACAATTAAAATGCACACAGACTGTAAAATGTTAATGTGCAGCTCGTTCTATCACACGTGTTATCCTCTGAATGGTGATGTGAAGCTGTCTCATTTTAACACATCATTATTCTCCCCCACTTAATCCCCCGGGCCAAGAAACCCGAGGCTATAAAGCAACTGTTATTCAAATGTAATGCAAACTTTAAGTCAAACTTTTCTCGCTTGAAACGATTAAAAAAGAAAAATGTATTTAGTTGCGTCTTCCAATTCTTTACTCCACCATCCTTTCAGCCATTTCCGTGCCGCTGATTGCTCTATATCTCAAAAACCCTCTTAATTTCGAATGAATCAAAGACGACTGAGAGCAAACTGGAATGAGCTTCGATTTGGAGCTGTCATGGTTTGCTGCTAAGATACTCGTTTTTGAATGAGGGGGTGATAAGGCAGCTTCAGCCAATGCCTTCCCAGTCTCTTACACGGCTCAGCTCACTGTAAGCGACCCAAAACTGCTGAGGGAAACAATAGTTCAGGGCAGAAGCCGGCACATAAGTGAGGTAAATGCACAACTTTCCACTCTTCCCTCATGTGGTGTGTCTGCAGTGATGATGGATTAGAGGAGGGGGAAAAAAACAGATGCAAAGACAGAGATAGCTGTTGCACATTTTCTAGGTGACTACTCACCTGACCCGGCCTTGAGCTCTCACACACAATGACTTCCTCATCTGTGGCTATTTCTGGCGGGTTGTCGTTCATGTCAAACACATGGACGGTAACAGGAACTTGACTGAAAAGACCTGGGTTGTCTGTAGCAGAGAGAGAGAGAGAGAGAGAGAGAGAGAGAAAAGAAAAAGCATGTGATACAGAAGATGAAAGTCAAAGTCAGCCTTAGTAAGAAAGTAGAGCATCATCACTGTAAGGCTAAACTGAGACACTCTGTGCTCCTTTTCTCAGTCTGTGCTACAACAAAAACACTGAGGGATGTGATGCTCAGGAAGGCAATTTAGTGTAATAAAGCACATCTGATCATCTTGGTGCAGCATTTTGTCATCCCAGTTGGTGTGCTTGGTTGTGATGCCTTATTTGCCTCTCCACTGCATGAGCGACTGGTGAAGCATGCACAGCATATGGCTTCCATCCTCTCATTTTAATATCAGATCCTAATGGCAACAAAATGGCAGCCTATGCTGCTGAGATACATGAAGCTCACTTTAAATACATGATTTAACACTTAAATTATAATGAACCCGATCTAATTAAGATTTCATAATGTATTGCAGTGGATGCATTTTGAATCCATACAGCGTTAAAGTGCCAAGAGTGCAGCAAAATGGAGCTAAAGTGGCCCTAGAAGTCAAATTAGACTAATGCAATTTATATATATTTTTTAGCACTTGTGAGGGCTGTATGCAATAACAACACACTGAGCAAAAACAATTCAGACTATTATACAAACTGTACAA
This sequence comes from Labrus bergylta, assembly GCF_963930695.1. Lineage (NCBI taxonomy): Eukaryota > Metazoa > Chordata > Actinopteri > Labriformes > Labridae > Labrus > Labrus bergylta. The sequence continues at coordinate 4,144,035 of NC_089214.1, read as the reverse complement.
ATGTGTACAATTACAGACTTTTTAAACCCAGAACATAAACCTTTAAAGCCATTAAAGTGGAAAATGTTTCCCATGGTTTTCCCTCATTTCAAGTTATCTTATCTAATTGGCTTTGAGCAGACATTTAACCCTCAACCAGTGGTCCAACTCTGTCCACAACAAAAGAAGACTGGTATTTTCTTAGCTGTGTTTCTGTTGTGGACATAGCATGCTGGGATGCCGGTGGGCTAGTGGTTAGTGTGCACGTGCCCCTTGTACAGAGTCTGCGGCCCACGTTTAAGTCCGACCTGAGGCTCCTTTCCTCTGTATGTCTTCCCCCACTGTCTCTCTTTCTTGCTCTCTCCCTAATTTCTGACTCTACCCACTGTCCTGTGTATCCGATGAAGGCAAAAAGTCCAAAGATAAACCTTTTTTTAAAAAAATAGAAGAAGCATGTAGCATGCTAGTTCAGCAAAAATGTCTGGTGTTGCATTCTAACTAATAAATTATATATATTAACATTCTTGGCTTTATCACCTCTTTGGCTTTATCCCCTTTTTTGGTTTTAACACCTGGTTTAGTAATCCCTCAATAAGAGACAAGAACAGGTTGCAACAAGTCATTACAGTTGCCATTAGGCAATTAAATGAGCAGTAGAGCTGCAGCTAAGGGTCGAGACATCCTCTGTTTGTTTGAGCTTGAGCTTCTGCCCTCAGGCTGGAGGAACAGGTTACCAAAGGCAAATATAATATTTATAACTCCAGGCCATCTTACTACTGAACTCTGATGATGACCCTGATGACTGATGATGGGTTTTATTTTGGTTTAATGATGGATTAATGAGCATTTTTATATCTCTCGGTTACCTGTTGTTACTTGATGCACCTATGTAGTTATTGTTTTTCATGATGTGTCTAATGCCTGAGTGTGCTGGTGTTTTCCAGCTGCTTCTTGTTCTCACACGGCTGCAAAACCAAATTTCCTCTTGGGGAAATGAAAGTTGAAGTCATTGTAGTTCTTATGCACTTCAAGTTTTCTATCTTGGTGGTTTAAAATTACGTTATAACTACCCAATTCAATTAGAAATTGATATTTTTTGCAGTATGTAAAAGCAACATCCACACGGTTTCATAGTGAGGCAATGTAAAGCTGATTTAAACTACTCCAAATGTTAAATGCAATTCATGCAACATACATTACAGCACTTATCCCCTTAAACTTTATCATTCTTATAGCTGTTTTTTTAACAGCAATAACTAAAACGATGATGGATTTTTGTTAAATAATGGTATTTTTACATCAGCTTCTGTTACAAGAAGCAGCCTAATATATTAGTGGTAAAAAAATCTCCATTATTTCCCTCCAGTTCAGGTTCTGGTTGCACTGGGTAGCTCCTAGGTTTCGGTTTGTTTTTCAGTGTGGAGCAGGACAGCAATGAAAAATAGCATGCTAACTCAGCAAACGCTTCCTTGAATATAAAATAGTCATGCAGATGCAGCAGTCTTTCTATTAAATGAATGCTTCAGGTTTTTATTTACTCTGGGTTTTCCATGCATGGTGTTTTTTATCTCCACTGGTTAAGAAGATCTGACATCACATTGACTGTACTTTAAGACATGTTTGGGTGCGTTTAGACATTCAATTACAAAAAAATTTAATCATACATTCTCTACTTCACTCCCTCGCTGTGCTCTGTCTACTTCTGGCGGGTTTTTAGACGGAAGGGCAGAGACTCTGCAGGATGCTTTGTGTCTCTGACACCGTGTCCTTGCTCATTCAAAGTGGTCAAAATGTATCATTCTGCCTTTTTGACATTGTCTGGGCGCGTAAGTGTGCCCTTGCATACTAAGAAGAGGTGAAGAGATAGAGGAACATTAGCATTCAGCACTTCTGTTGGTTGGCCAGAGAGTTGCCTAATTGTGATTACAAATTACTGGAGTTACCTGATAGCAGTTCTTGAAGTTAGCGGGGGCCTGCGCTGATTTAATTAATTTTCAATGTAGGAAAGGACGTTCAAACAATTGGGGACTAATTTGATTTTGTAATTAATTATAAGAAAAATACACTAACCTATTTGAATACATTCTTATCAATATGCAAATGATCTTGTTCAGCTTTGTTTTCTCCAGACATCAGTTGCTCATTTCAGTATTAACTCAGCAGGTATTAGTCTGTGTTTAAATACTGTTAAAGACAATTGATAGTTCTCAATGAGCCTGAGCAGTTAACGGACTGTAAGCAGTGGAAAAAGGTTCAAAATACTCATGTTTAGCAACTGATCAGGGATTGAAATTTTAAATACAGTTACATCTGGTGTGAACGCACATTTAATTCCTATTTCCAAAATCCTACAAACCTGTGCAAACAATATACCAGTATAAAATGCTGAGACATGCACCATACAGGTATCTAGCAGGAGTGCAAACACCACATTGCAAGAACGGATGGTCTAAAAGTGCTACACATCTGCACAGAAATTGCATGTTGTGAAGTGCGCAGAATGCAAAGGAACTTGTCACGCAGAAAGACCTTTTAAACCTTTTTTCCCCTCTGAGAAAAAAAAAATCAGAATGCATCTTGGATTTTATGGTAATTTCTTTCAATTGACTAATTTAATGATAAAATGATCTGAATAAACAAAAAAACAAATCAAAGGATTTTTGCTGAAGGTGGAAGTTGCCCTTTGAGGGAAATACACCTAAATACAATTTCAACCAAAATCTTAAAAAAGTGAATCTGGAGAAAATGACCAACCCTGCCTTTATTTAAAAAGTAGAGCAGAACATCAAATAGATACAAAAAACATTCAAATGGTTGGATTTGCAGTTGTCGACAACAAACCATTTACCCCTTAGCCCTCGTTTACGTCACTGTCTTTAAAATAAAAAAAATTGAAAAATTGTGGTCTACTCGTTAAAGGCCGACAAATTGTGATTCTGCTGCAGTGGATGTGCGACCGCAGCGACACTCTGAACTGTCTGCTGCTGAAGTGTCTTTGATCAAGACGTTGAAGTGAACGTCTAAATAAAAAAAACCGGCTCGCTGCAGATTTTATTCTGTGGATAAAATCAGAGTGTGCACTGCACACAAACTGTGCAGTCATTCCTTTTTTTTATGGAACCATCTTTTTGTTGATATTGATTTCCACTCCAATTTTACACGCTATGAATTTGAACCTGAACCGCTCTCTGACTATATGATCCCCTCCAGGTGTCTTGTTATCTAAAAAAAAAAAACCCTCTGGATTAGAACTATAGCACCGACCCTGATTTTTTGAATTTCCACTCTTTAAATCATGCTTTTGTGGCATCAAGCTCACCGATAGGATATGAATGCGTTTGTGATAACGATTTATAATGCCTCCGATTAGCTCGGGGCTAAACAATATGAGTGTGGGGAGAAGGAGCAATCTCTTTTAAGTGCCTCTTTCAGACAAATGCATAATAGTATTTCATGTGTTTACTACACTCCCTGAAGGTGTTGGAATGGGAGAAATGTTACCTTGCTTATCAAAATATTTATATGTCAGAAGGTGAAAAGACTGATACCGGCCGTGTATGTGTGCCAACAAATCTGCTTATTTGCCTCCTATTCAATATGTAGATGATGTTGAGAAAACCGTATACGATGTCACAATTACATCTTTATATTTTTTAAGCAGACGTAGAACTGGGAAACATTTCCAGACTTATTTTTCCATTCCAGGATGAAAATGAAGAAATCGCAGAATTGGAGGAATGAACAATGTCAATAAGTCAAGACTAGAGAGAAGAAAGCCTCACTCATGGACACTCACAGAGCAAACACAAAGAAGGCAAGTGCATTGCATTTACTAATCATTACTATTCAGTTTATGGAAGGAACCTGGGTACCTACCAACCTCCGAGGCCATCACAGTGATGTTGTGCCAAGACATGTCCTCTCTGTCCAGAGGCTGTGTCGTCCGTATCAGTCCACTGCTTTCATCGATTCTGAAATACCGAACGCCGTCCTCTTTGCTGTCCAAGAAATACCTATTGGATTGAGGAAATTGTGATCGAATTAATCAAATTCAAAGACAGAATACAGAGAGAGATGTATAAGTGATGGAATAGAGGATATCATCAAGAGGGTTGGTAATCTGTAGGCTACCGGGAAAGTTAGTTGAAGGTGTCCAAAGAGCATGAATATTATTGATTTACATGCCAAAATATCTTGTTATAACTCGGCTAACAGAGCTGGAACTTCTTAATATTTAATGCTATTGCCATTTTCTGAAAAAAACTTCAATATAACCATTTAAGCGCCTGTGAAAAACTTTTGGTTTGGGTTGATTTTGGTGCCCCTGTGGACAAAGTACCTCTTATATCTTTGCTAATCGTGTCCTATACATCCATAATTAGGTTGTTGTTTATCATCAACAACCAAAATCTCATCTTGATTTCTTTACACAGTACAATACACTTCAAGAGAATATTTGCTTGAGAGCCATTTTCCTTTTAGTTTACATGTACTACAGAATAGAGCAAAGAGATGATCTTTTCTCCAAACAGCTCTGCAACAGGCACACCAAGTGCTCGGTGATATGGCATGTTTTATGCTACACATCATGGAAAACAGGGTTATTCTGGGAATTATGTGGTTTATAAAAATTATAATGAATAATACATGCATATACTGTATATCAATCATAGCTCAACAAATTGCTAAATTTAGCTAATTTAATGAAGCCAATGGTACCAAATGAAAAACCGTTTGGGAGCTGGAAACACCAAACGATCTTGACCACTAAAAAGAGCCGGAATTCCCACCACTATCACTTTAAAAACAGAGCATTAGCTCGCTAGCTTCAATGCTCAACAATAGATGCTAGATCACAGGCTGTCCTTGAACAAACAAGGGTTAAGTGACAAGTAGGAGACATGTTAACAAAATCCAAGCAACAGACAGATGTTCAGCTCCTAAAGGCGTGACAGTTACAGTTCCCCAAGCATTACATGAAATAACTGATGATATCATCTGGGTAATTTTTCCAAAGATGGCTCCCTTTAGAGTGTTGCTGCTCATTATGTGTAAACTGACCTTTGTGTAAAACCTGTCGAGAGCCTCTTCTAATCAAATAAGCACTCATTTAAATGCCTCAGAACACTGCAGGAACTAGATGTACTTCAGCACTTGTTTTAGTTCAACAATTATATTGTGGCTCCAAAAACAGACATTTATTCACTTTTGCTTACGTCTAACTTCACAACAAAAAGGCATAACCTTGACAGCAAAGTCACAAATCGATGATAACAGACAGACAAACCCATGCTTTCCAATGAAGAATGCTAAGAGCCAATACAAGCCTTTGCATGGAAACCTTAATGCCTCTGTGGTTTTTCAGTCTGGTCCCACCTTGAAACACACACATAAGAATCCCCTCTGCTCCCAAATTGACGTCCAGTCTTGACAGAATGTTCCAAAAATACACATTTCTAAGTCGAGAGCAATTACATTCAATATTAAATAATGACAAAAGGCATATTTTAAGCAGGCAATGTTTACACTGTTGTAATGGGTTTCCAGCAATGCTGTTATCAACCCAGAAGCACGGCAGTCTGATGAATACAAAGAAGAAAGAGCAGCTCCTCTCATGAGTTCAAGCACAAAATGAGCATTGAATGTATTCCCTAATTCATCTCTTAATGACCTATTTACACCTTTAATCCAGCATTCGTTCTCCTGAGTAAGACAGCCTAAGTCGACAATTTTGTTCAATTGACGTGAGTGATAGGAATGGCGTTGGGATATTTATGCCAGGATTGCATTTATGTCACATAATGAACTGTTGGATTGCTTACAAGTTTACCCAGCACCCTCAGTAGAAATGGTGTCATGATTTATTAAATGCTCAGTCGTGTGAGAGCATTAAGGCTTTTAAGGCAAGTGCTTAGGTGCTAAGCGTTCACTTTGTCAAGGAAAAAATTCTCTGAAAGACACGTCAGTTCTATTAATTGCTGCTACCAGTGATACAAGTCGTGCGTTTTGTTGTGTGAGGGCTTATTTTCTTATTTCCAGAGATAACAAGCCAAAAGTAAAGATGTTTCATTGTATAAGGATCATTTTTAAGAAGACTGTTCAAACAAAAAATCGGTATTTCCCTTAACATGAAGTTTAAGGATAATTTAATGTGATTAACAGTCACATATTATGAAAAATACACTTTTCTATGTTACTCAAACACTACTATGTGTCCCTAGACTGTCTACAAAACCCCAATAATGAGAAAAGTCCATCCTCTCTGTCTATCGCCTGCTCCTCTTTTCAGAAAATGTGTGATCAATTAGGCCGTTTGGAGATTCTACCTTTGTGACATCACAAAGGGCAGTAACCCCTCCCCCCAGGTGGATGACACTCCCACAGCTCGTGGTTTGTTCTGCCCACAGAGTATGCCTTTCCTTCATAAACTTTGTGCTTGATGCAAGAAAGCCCAAGCCACACAAACCCTTCGAGAGAGTGTTAGGGTTAGCCCTAACACTTCTTTGGGGGGTCACTGGTTAAAATTTGACATGAAGATGGGTACGGAGATGTTGCCATGTACCAAGGGTTTATTGCCTGTGAAGTGGTCATTTAAGGACATCTGAAAACTCAGCTTGTTAGAGTGAGCTTTACATGTTCAGACTTGGCTCGGTTCTCATTAGGGGAAGGGGGCAATCATCGCTCTACAAAGACACACATTAGTCTTATTTGGCGGTCCTACACTTTCAACAACCCTTGAAAACCCCCCGCAGCCCCGTGCATCACACAAGCAACATGCCCGGCTAAGCTTTACTGTGAACCTCTTTGTCAGCCTGGGCTGTGCTTCACTGTTCTTTAAAGTGAGGTCAAATAGTTTGCCTTTGAATGTTGGTGTTTGAGCATTAGTTGATTTTGACCTGTTGCCGTTGTTAGACGAGATCAAAGACTTTATGTAGATGGGTGTGTAGTCACTAGCAAAGTGTACAGCTACATTTGTCATGATTCTGAAACGTATTTACCCAGTGATTTTTGAGTTTCAAAGAAATTCAGCCCCGTACAGTATTTACCGATAAAGAAATGTATGAAAGCGTATTGCATTAATATGGGGATTTGGGTAAATGACGAAAGGGAAAAGATTACATCATAAAAACTTGAAAGATAACAAAGGGTTAATGCATTTTTCGTTTAGGCAGGGGGAAGTGGGAGGAAGATCAAAAGGCAACGATGACGAGGGTTATTGAATTGATTGTGTTTTATTTCCGTCTTGGTTTAAGGCATTTGGGGAATATTAGCGTCTTTCAATACTAACGATGATATTCTTATGAGCTTGTCGTCTTCACAGAGGCATCTTAAGGTTTTATGGCTGTTCAGACGGAAAGCTAACGCTCACCTCCTTAACATAGCGTTATTCCTTTAGGATAAGTTCAATAGAGATGGTATGCTTCACGGACATGAAGTCCTGCACCTGAAATGCAATTAAGCTGGCTATGTTTAAGGGATTTACTGAAACTCACAGAAGCGTACTCGTCATTACGCAATCTTTATCTCATAATAACAAGAAACCAGGCAGAATTTTCTTCCCCATATGAATGCAATACGCTGCCGTAGAAATTAGCTATCCATTCCAATTTAGTTTTTTGATCCAGAGCTGTAAACATGTTTATTTCTGCTGTAAAAACTGGGATTTTTGAATGGGTGTGTAAATTACTTCAAAGGCTTGCTGGAGATAGCCTCAAGTGGACACTTGAGGAACTGCAGGATTTTTCACTCAACACCAGAGGTTGCTGCTTGTTGATAACACGGTCTTCTTTAAATAGATATTTTGCTTGATTTGTAGTGTCTCTCTTGGTGACACATCATGGCCAGTTTTCAATGTCCTTGTTATTATTATTTTTTAAATCACAGCTTTTTACACTTGAAGAGAACAGAAATTTGTTGAAGATGGGTCCGACTTGAATCCCTGCAGTGCTTTAAAGTAATCAGGCTAAGAAGTTTGCATAACTGCTCTTGATGATTATGATAATGCATAAGAGCAACCAGAGGTAATGAGCCATCAAGACTGTGTGAGACTATTTAGATGTCAATTTCAAACCAACATTTGATATGTCACTTCAATGACATGTTTATTTCACTGCACGCATGGGCAGACTTGTGATGATCAAAGAGAGCCAAATACTGATCCCTGATGCATTCTGCATTCTGATGCAAACCCAGGGAGCAGTGCTATGGTATGTTTAGCTTTTTTTCTGGGTTCAAGTGGATGTCATCAAAATGCTTCCCGCTGCTTCTTCTCAATGTGCTCAACATTGGGAGTGATGTGCGGTAGGAATGGACAAGAAGGAGGTATCCCACAAGGAGAGCAAGGCAAGTCTTTCATATGTAGATTTCCTTCTTGTTTACTACAAATCTTTCGCAAAGTCTTAAGACTCTGGCACGAATCAAAGACTCATTTTTACCCTGTGTCTTCCTCCCATTTCAAGCTGTTCATAATCCACAAGAAAAAAAAACGATAGGATGAACACCCAAAAATGGCGAGGACAGCAGCATGGTGACAAGTCACTGCTTAATGCTGTTAAAAAAAACCCTTGGGCTCTGAGGCCTATAGCGAAGCTTGAAACTATGACCCTCTATCGTAACAGCAACAGAACATTGGTTCTTACTGATATATCAGCAATGCGTCATCTCATGGGGAGTATCATGTTTACAGGTCCTTCATCATTTATGCCAAGGCTACATAGGGAATTCAAATTAAAAGAAGCAGTGCGGAGGTGCTTGAGTGCAATGTTTTGAAAGCAGGCACCTGTGCAGAGTGAAAACCTGGGATTAGTCCACAGCCTGAGGGTGATATCAATCTTCTTTCGACAGTACACAAGCATGTGTTTAGAGCGCATACAAATGGGCTAAGCAGTTGCATTGCCGCGGGTTACTTTCACAGGTTTTGCAACCGAAAAAACCATCAATCTAATGATGCCAAAATGTGTGATTCATTATGCATATTGCTCGGGATGTGAAACATTAACGGCATTCGCAGTATCAGGTACAAACAAGAGGCTCTTCAATATATTGCAGCATACCTTGTATTCTATTTCACAGTATGCTATCTGTTCCTATGTCCAGAGAGAACCTCAGATCTCCATGAAAAACCACTGCAGATGTCAAAATTTTCTCATTTTCTCTGCAATGTTGAAACTTAAGTATCTATCTTTAAAAGGTGAAATCATTCGGGGCAAAGAAATGACTTGCAAATTAGAGTTTTTAGTTAGGCAAACATTTCTTGAGGGCAGAAATAATCGTGTTAGTCGACTTAAACGTCACTGAGCTAAACTGAAGCACCTCAGAGAGGTTTTTTCTGGTAAAATTTAAATGCCAAAACACAAAACAGGATCAAAGGAATAAAATTAAAGTAACTCTTAAAAACGCAGTGGCCAGAATAACAAATTGATTTCCTCACAACCCCAAATTCTTGCATTGCAAACGTATGCTTTACCAATTAAGCTCAATTTTTTTTTCAAGTTAGGCTGAGAAATGTCTTCAGCAGGACTAGTTTCTGTTTCTAATTAAAAAAAAAGTTTCCATGGCTTGCATTTTTGGCAACCAATTAGTTGACAAAGTGACAGAGTTGCATTGGCTGTCGTTCAGATCTGAAGAAGCATTAAGCCTCAAAATAATCCTCAGAATATTAGCAACCTCCTCTTCAACCGTTCACTTCTGCAGTGTGCTTGTCTGATGAATAATGACACACAAGTGTATCTCTTGAATATAAAGTAATAATGCATAACATATCTGTAATAATAATAGCAGAATGTTTGTGGGTCTTACCTGACAGGACTGTTCCTGCCGTCCGGATCTCGAGCCAATACGGCACCAACCTCTGTGCCACTCTGTGCGTTCTCATATACATCCAGATTGTAATGTTCAACAGAAAAGACAGGTGCTTCGTCCACGTCCCCGACTGTGATTTTAAGGGTGGCAGTGTCTTTGAAAGAACCAAGGTAGGAAAAACGAGGATCCACGTGTGTATTCACCCCTTCAATGTGGAGGGTGTAGGTCTTCTTTCTCTCGTAGTTCAGAGGCTGTCCGCAAAAGGCACCAAAGGAAAAAAAGAGATTAGCAAGCCCGATAGTGTGAAGTTGTGTGGGCTAGAAACATGAAGTGCAAGCCATCTTAAGAGTCTACAAGGAAAGCAAATCCCAAGATAACGAGATAAATAAACCCAGATCTCCAGAAAACAACCAAAATGTGCTCCTAAGTGAGGGGAAACTGACAAAAATCTAAATGTATTGATGCATGTTTGCATCCGTGTCAAAGACTGGTGCTGAAGTGCAACATCAACAGGACATCTTTACTCTGAAAGTCACATGCTATACCTTTAAAGTGTTTGTTACTTTGTAAATCAAAGTGTTCTTCTTCTACTCCTCTTTTATTGGTGAATTGCTTCCCATTAAAGTGTATTATTACTTCCACCATCTGTTACAACTCCCTACAGAAACCAATTTTGCATTGTATATGCATCAGTGTCCACGTAGGCCTTTAAAATATTGAATACAACCTGCTCATCAAAATGCTACTTTACAGCAATGCTTGTTAAAAGTGACCCATTAAGTCAAAAGGCTGACAAACACAGCCTTTTCCTCATATATTTTTGCGATGATTCCCTGATAAATCACATTTCTTGCTTGAAGACAGCTTGCTTTTACCTTTTTGAGGCTGATGATTCCCTCTCTCGTGTCCCTCTCCGTGGAGATGGAGAACATGTTGGCCCCCTCAGAGTTAATGATGCTGTACTTGATGTCTGCATTGACGCCCAGGTCCTCATCGTTGGCTTTGATCTTCCCTACCGGTTTCCCTACTTGAGCTGATTCAGGGACGTACAGCTGGTAGTTTTCTGTGGATAAGATTTGACGTGTGCCCGTTAAGAAACAGCTAAACACATGTTTTAAACAGAAGCTGATCTGCCCCTCATCATTGTCTGAATGCCCTACTAAAAAAAAAGGGCTTGGCTAAGCAGTTTGATTCTCCCACCAATTGTTCCTGAGGGAATGTCATTAAAAATACTCTGCAGTGCTTCAGCTGACATTAAATGTTAAACTGAGGTTGATAGCAATGCACTGAGGCAGATGATTATTGAGAAAAGCTTGATGGTTTTGAAAGAGTTTGTCCCTGCAGCACAAAATAAAATACTAGCATCCAATTTGTGTCATTGGGAACTTTTTGAGAGATAATCACAACTTTGTCATGACTTAAGTATATCATTAAAATGGAGAAAATGGGAGCGCCAGTAGCCTAGCGGTTATTTTGCGTGCCCCATGTACAGAGGCTGTAGTATTTGTCGCAGCGGCTGTGGGTTCGAATCCAGCCTCTGCCCTTTGCTGTATGTCATCTCCCACTCTCTCCTCCCAACATTTCCTGTCTCTCTTCAGCTGTCCTATCCAATAAAGGCAAAACGGCCCCAAAATATGTGTCTGCAGTATTTGACTACTGAGTAATACTGTATATTAAACATGATCATGAAGAATACTGAGCTTATGAAATTAGGGTAGTAGTAGTAGTAGTAAAGTATTAACATCGGAAACATTACCAATTTGCAGAATTAGCCTTTTGATTAGCTAACTAACTGACACACATGAAGACAACAATGTATCAGTGTTGAGAGTTTTCCGATGGAGGCGACGCTGTAGTGCAATGTAGGTTAATTGAGTTGCACCAAACATGAACAAGTATCTATTTTAAGAGAACTTAAGCTTGTGTTGTGTTGTCTGGACTGTATTTAAAGGATCAAGTTGTATACATACTTTGTGGAAACTTGGGCGGGTTGTCGTTGATGTCTGACAGAGTGATGTTGATGGTGGTGGAGCCAGAGAGGCCTCCGACCTGGCCTGCCATGTCTTTGGCTTGGATAACAACGGTGTAGTGTTCCCTGGCTTCCCGGTCCATGTTAGCTAAGGCAGTCCTGATGATTCCTGCATTGGCGGAATAAATGAACAAAACAATTCAAGCTAAAATAGCATCAAACAGTTCTCTTAACACACATTTATTTTACTAGGAATATTTCCTATTGTGAAGAGCAGACTTACACAAACAGAAATGACTAATTAAGCAGTGTTCAGTAGCACAATACTTGCATTTATTTGTCAAGTAAGCATGCATTCTGTTGACTCAGTAGCTGATACTAGATGAGGGAGATTAGCCAGAATGGGTTCAAGGAATTATATACATTAAGTGTCAACATGACGGAAGGTTCAGCTAGTGAGAGTTTTATGAATACATTTTAAGTATGCATAGTGATATCATCTGCATAATAACTTTTTGTATAAGCAACATTGCAACATTTGTTTAATCAAATTAATTTCAGTTCAAAAAACCTTATGTATCCATTCAGAAATTCAAAAAAGGTTATTTGGTACATATTGCAAATAATATAGGACCCAGTATGGACCCTTGTGGGACCCAATTTTGTTCATATAAAACAAAACATGTACAGTCATGAAATATGTATTTTCAATCTAAGATTGAACTGATGCATAGTATTCTCCGATGAGGCTGTTTTTAGGATGTTTGTTTTTTAGTCCTTTTTTTAAATTGTTCTCAAAACATGCACTTTACGATAAATCAACTTCTTCCAAGGGTGTATTTCTTAGACTGACTTTTTTTTAGACAGTTTCTGTTGCAGAGAAACTACTGACATAAATTACATATAAATGTGTTGTTTTCATAATAATCACAGTACAAAAGCTATAAAAGGCATGATTCTAGACAACATCAAAGAAGAAATCACTGTGAAGCCAGTGAATATAAAACTGTTCGAGTTGTCAACATGAGCTGTCACTGTCTCAATATTTTTTTCCATATAAACATCTTTAAGTTATGGAATACTCAAAGCAATGCATCACACATCCCTTCAAAGACCAATGCCATAAAAGTGTGCTTCTTTCATCTTTGTTTCTCCTGGTCCCTCATTTTCAAGGTTATAGCCTTTCCTCACTTCTCATTATATTGAGAATGACTATGCAACCTTGGATCAGGACAGAATGCAACTTTCTGAGGCACCCACTCAATCTCATTTATTACCACAATAACACGGCAAACATAGCCATGAACTTTCACAATGCTAACTTAGTGAAATATGAGTGCACCTCTGCCCGCTGCAGAGAAACTGTGCACAGGTAAATTGTAACAGTAACAAAACCAAAAAGAGTATTTGCTTCCTGTGTTGCTGGGTGCCAGGTGATTTACTGAGTGTAATAGCTCCATGTCCTGCACACATTTTGCTCTGTTTGTGTGCCTTTGTATCTGTGTGGAGTCTTAAGATGTCTGTTTGTTAATATTGGATTTGTGTGTTTCTTTGCCTTAGGGCTAATTCGCCATCTTACCTTCTGAAACCACATCACAACCTGGAGCCTGATTTAATATGTTCTCCCAGTTACACCAGTGTTTATTGTAAATCTTGCTTTTCCCCAGGGCCAAGACCCTCTGGCCACGATTGAACTTATGTTCTTGTGAACTTGTGAACCCTGCATTAATACACGATTGACTGCAAGCAGCCAGACCTAGAAGGTAATGGGATAGTGTTGATCGTGATGGTAAATAGACTTTGCTGCTGTTGCCTCATGTTGTAAGTGGAAATCACGACATGAGGTGACATTTGACAAGATGGTTTTGGGCAATGAATCAAGGCATCTCATACACCACTGATCCCTGGGAAATTGGCTATTTCCTGAAGTTATCTTGCTATTTCTGCCCATTTTTGTTTAGAAGCCAAAATCACAAAATCAGGCTTATGATAAGATGTTTCTGCTTAATTTCATGCTACTCTAAGAATTAATGGGTACAACTGCAATAACCTCTTTTTCCAAACATGGCTGATGAGTAGGGCTGTCTCTGAGTCTGGATTTTGTCTATCAAATTCGATTTGGCTGTGTCATACAATAGTTTGACTTTTATTTCCTTTTACAAAAATAGTGCTGCACAGAACACTTACAACAATTACATATTTGGAGTGAACACAAACTCAACCACAATGAACCCTAATGCCAAGGTCAGACTACACATTATAAGCATTACTACAGCCTGATTCAGCAGACCTAGTGTTTCGGGACCCATCAGCCATAAAAAGATACATTTTTTATTTTTATCCCTTGTAGTGTTTCATAGTGAATGACAATCAAGACCACATCTGGTTCGGTTTACCACCACCCGACAGAAAGTCGAGCATGTTTGATTTTTTTTCTGCCTTCTACGTTGTGTTCTGTCACATCATTGATGTTGACCAATGAAAGCACATAGTGCGCCATATGCCCAAAATGGCCAAGTGAAAGCAGAATGATGAAGTTGGTGCTACCAGATGGAACTATGAGACAGGAAAAGTCTCAACAAACGTTTTTTTTTTGGCTTGATTACAGTCTCCTGTACCGGTGTTGTCTAACCCAGTCCCTAATCCTTCAAATGTCATCACGTTGTTCGTGATGGTCCGGTGTAGTCATATCTACTGGTCCAGTCCAGCACTAATATATGGCTCTGTGAACCCCTAATCTGACACAGTGGCCATTTTAACAAACTAAAAAGTAATCTGACCTCAGCATTAAGGACCGTTTTGAAACATTTATATGTGCAAAGTTACATATCCAATCAATGAAAGTGCAGACATCTGACTGACAAAATGCAAGTTGAATTGAGTTGAGTGAATCACTTCATTGACTTCAAGGGGGCCGCCAAACTGACAAGACTGTTTTCTTAGTTCTTAATATAATTTTACTACAACTCCAAGTGGTTCAAGGCCATATACCTTATCAAATTATGCAGGTGCTGTCACAACAGCACCATTCTGTTGTCAGAAGATTAAGAAAGGCAGCTGTTGTCAGCCGTCCACTATAAGACAGACAATTAAATTTATAGACCAGCTGGCAAACTTGTTGAAGCATTTCACATCTAGCAAGTCATATATTTTGAAAGAGCATTCAACAAAGTTTTGAATTACGCTCACCAGGTGCCTAGAAATAGTGCTCCTGCATTACCTTCTGTAATTGTATTTGTCAACACAGGGAAACCATCTATAAATAGGAGGATTACACAACACACTAATCCACTCACACAAGGGTTTTCTCGTCAGCTCTGGTCACGGTGTCCAAAGTTCATTTAGTACTCAGTTCCCATTTCTTATCTTGACAGCTTGAATTTCCCATAAAAAAATCATTTTACAGTGAATTAATACAGTTTTATGATTCCCTAATTTCACAGAAGAGTCAGCTATAGCAGTGTTATACAATAGGTCATTTCCCTCTTTCTTTCTCCAAGACTCTATAGACAGAAACTAATCCACTCGCCTCAGGCAGAATAATCATTAAAAGTGGGTCAAGGAGCAAGGCAGCCAACAGTATTAAGATCCAGGGGATCTAAGGTTACACATCATCTGTCACACTGGGTTGTGGCTGAGGGCTTGTAGACTGCCTGTGAACCTGAACTCATCAGCAGTGAAACAACAGACAGGGACATTTCTTTATAAATAATATGATATATGAGGACTAATTAGAACAAAAACCTATCATTGGAATTAGAAATGAAAGAATTTATATAAGTAGATGGTGGTTAACCGTTTGAACATAGTATTGAAATGAGTCCGACTGTATTGGTGCTTTTGCTTAGTGTGATGTCAGTTCTTGAAGTCTCCTGAAATACTTAATAGCACTAGAGTATTTGCAACCTATTCTTAAAAAAAATGCAAGTCAACCAACCGTAAGGATTCATAAGGTGTCTAAATGTTGCCTTAATTCTGATACTTAAATTAAAACATAAATATCTAAAACTATTCTTAACATAGGTAAAAAAAAAAAATCTTGACACACCGAAAGTAAGTTGAATAAAATAAAGGGCCCACATTGTTGCTTTTGCTTATTGTGATGCCATTTCTTGGAGTAGCCTAGAAAGTTCCTAAAATGTGTCGAACCAAAATACTTCCTATTCATGCTTTTGCTATTGTTTTTTCCCCCAACCATTTAACCAGGATTATTCAACAACAATCTTCTAAATCCAGACTGCAGCTACTCCCTGCCGCCCCTCCAGTGTTAACACCATTTTATGTAATATAGCTGAATTGACTCAAACAGATATCATGTAATAATGAAGTAATTGCTTTCTGCTAAGAATGATTGTTGCAGCCATGGCGCTCTTTTACACAACTCAGTAGGATCCTCCATTTGGTCTGTATTCTAAGGTTTACAAGGAGAAAGTGTTGTGATGAAAATACATTCAAGAGTTCCACTAACATGGTGATTTTGCAATCTCAATTAACAGCTACAAAAATAAACCTGAGAAGGTGAAATCATTTCTATGAATGAGATGTGAATAGAGTTCAGCAGCCACTTTGGTAGAAATTATATCCTATTGATTGTATTGTTTTTCTGGTGGCTGATGCTTCAAGACATTTCCCATGAAAAGGACAGATTCAGTCGACTGGTTAAGAAAGAGTTTTTCAATGCAAGATGTCACAGTATGCTATGTGTCCTTTAAATGCTCTTTGGAGGAACAAAGAAACAGCACTTGTTCGAGGTTGTGGGATAAAGCAAAACTAGATTTTTTTCTGTAAAGTTCCTTCAAGCAAATTGAATCGACTCACTTCGTTTCATGTACCTTCTCGGACAGAGTCTAACAGTGTCATTTTGTGTGTATTAGTTCTGCTTTCAGAGGAACAAGCGTTAAGTAGAGCAGGACGCAGAAAGACACTAATGTGGTGGAGAACTTTCTTCTGAGGGATATCAAAGTGAATATTAAGATATTTTTAAACTGTAGCGTTTTCCTTTTGTTGCCTTTTCACACTTCATTTATCCATTCAGTTGTTCAATATAGGAATATGTCTGGATTTCAGAATGTGAGACTCTACTAAAATGGAAGTTGACTAACCTATGAGGAAGTGGTGAATTCTGTCTTTCAAATTTTAAGCAGACACTAACAGACTGAGTTATGTTGGGTCTCTTACTGAAAGTAAGGCATAATCATTGGTGCCCTTCCTGCTGGATATGCTGTGGCTTTGGGGTGAATGTAAGAAAAAAGTTTGCATCAGTATTTTTATTTGAGATCACAGAGAATCTAATAGTCCCAAAGATGGTGTCTACAAGCAGAACCTGTTTCATAACACGTAACATAGAAATTGTTTTAGAGATCATGGTGATCTCAGGCTTTTGATCAAGAAACTGGTAATAATTGATCCTTGAATCGTAGTCAATGATTGAGCAAAATTTGAAGATATTCTCTGAAGGTGTTACTAAGATATCTAGAAAACAATAATAGGACTAGGGATGTTCCTAGGCAATTCATTTCAAAGTCGAATAAACTGAAATTTAAATTCAGACTGTCCAACTAATGTAAAGAAGAAAAAAAAACTTTCATAAAACAGTCTAAATTAGCCACAATTTATTTAACTCAGCTAAATACTGGATCACAGTATCTCCGGGAAAACAATGTATGATTGGTTCACTAAGTATGGCTAACGTTAGCAGAGCCAGCATATCCAGCCTTCAGCCCTCCCTGCAGGTTAACGTATGCATTACTCCGCTTGATATGCTAGTTTAACCCGGCACAGCTTACATAAAATTTTATCTCAGTTTACTATTTCAAAACACTGCCAAACTGCACGTTCAGAGATTCTATCTGTTACTGTTCTTGTTTACATCCAGGTAGTAGAGTGGAGAGAGAAAGCCCACTAAAGGGAACTATAGCAAGTCTATGGCTAGAGCCCCTGCTAATTGTGGGTAGCTGCATTACAGATTTTAAATAATATTGACCGTCAATGAGGTCCACCATGTAAAAGTATCAGTAATGAGTTTAACTTACTAGTAATTCTGGTGCAGAGAAGCAAGAGTGACTAGGTGTAATCGTATAGTCGACAAAGGACAAACAGACAATTTGGCAGATGAAAAGCAGACGGACAGACTAATGTGTAGATGGACCAGCTGACAAACAAACCAAAAGAAAAACACAATGTAATAGATTGATCACATACATTTCTAGATCAGAGACCAGATCCAAGAAGTTTAGATTTTGCACTTCAATAGAAATGCACAGCTTCAATCATCACTACGTTTTTGAATCCTTAACATTTAATATTTTCTAATAGGTTCCCATAGAGAAACTCCATGAACCATACATATGTAACAAGCCATTTCCAAGAAGCAGAACACAGGCGATTTATTTTCTACCAAAGTGTTCTTTTCAAAATGCCAGGTCTCAGCATGGATCTGCTGCTCTTCTTGTTTTCAAAACTAATCAAAGTGCTTGCAGCCACTTTTCCTGTAATGATGCGAGGTCTGCAAACTCAATTGGAAGTCCTTTGTTATTAACCAGAGTCTTAGCATTACTTAACCTGGGGTCCTTGAGACACACAGATCTTGGCAAGTGGCCACACTCCCCATTAAAACAACACCAAGACAGATGATCTGACCTTTCAAGTCTCTTATTACCCCTTTACTCGTGGAGGCACATCGCTCTGAGCGATATTTCACTGCAGTGGGTTTAGGGATGATAAGTATGCATTAAATATGTGAGGTTTTATTTTCAGGCTTTAGTAATTCCACAGTTCAGAAAGTGAGGATGATCTTCTGTCCATTATTTGCCTTCAAACAAACAAAGGAGAAGCCTACAGAGAGAAAATACTAAACAGAATCAGGGATTTTTGTCCAGCTAGGAAAGTGTAGCAACACATTTTCAGCTAATGCATCACAGCTACATTACAAACCTACAATTGCTGGACTGCACTCCTTCTTAAGTGAAATTCTTTAACAATACAGGAAAGGCAGCAGAGGAATTCTTTGAAACGCCCGAGAACCTGAGAGGTATGTCAGTACTTTGACATGAGGATCGCACCCCTGAACTCCTTTCCCTGTCCATTTTTGATCTGTTATACCTTAGATAGTCTCCGCTAAATCTCTACAGAGCTCGTGAGTTAATTTAGAAAATAATTGAGAAAGCGCTGACTTCCCTGAACCTGGGCCCATTTGACACAGTGAGGTGGTTAGCCTTTTCCTCAACCTCCCCAGTCTATTAAAGTTGATACCATCGCACTATCCACCTCTTTGTCTGGCTGCAAACTTCTAAAGAAGGACAATCTCCTGGGTGAACAAAAAGGATTATAGGAGATTACTAAAGCACTCTTCAATCTCCAGCTTCAGGATTCTTGGTTTTTGGCCCTTCCAATACAGTGTTATCCCTGTGTGTCTGCACTCTTAACATTTCTGAAGCAAAGGGAGATAACACTAATAAAAGCAGCTGTGAAAAAAATCTCAGAAATCATAAAAGTACTTATTTTTACCTCCAAAGAATGCTCTGTCATACGTTGGTTTGCATATCTGAATGTGAATATCTGGTGGGACTGCTCAAGACTCAAGTGATTGACAAATAGAAAGCTCTTTTCTTGATCCAAGCAGAGGTAAGACTTAATCCATGAACCGCCAAAAACGTCTTGATCTGTGTCAGCTCCTTCAATAAACTCGAACACTTCCAAATCCCAGATCAGCAGAGATATTAGCCTATTTAAGATGCAAAAGGGACTTAGGGGTTCTGCAGTGTGGTGAGGTTTGCCTGTGTGTGTGAGTGAGTACAGATGTGAGGTGGGGATGGAGGGGAGGGGGCATTCGTCTATGAGACTCCAGAGGAACAACCTTGATGTCTCTGCGGGTAAGTGACAGATGCACAGTAGTGATGGGAAAGACAGGAGTTACGACCCGGCTATAAAAAGGATAAATGCAGCTACCGTCTAAGATGTACTTTTGCTGAGATATAGGAAGCTGTTCTAGAAAATGCTGGCTTGCAGTTTTGGAATTCGCAAACCATGTAATCAAGTAAAGTCAATGCGGCGATTGTTCTTAACACAGTTAGCATGTGACTTATTAAATATAACTACTCTGGCGAAGCTAATATTGTCAAATAACCCTGACGAAATGTGACAGAGCTTTCCAAGAGTAAATCCATCAAAAAAGTACATCCAGGCTTTACTTCTAACTTTTATCCTGTGAGATTTACATTCAGAGAGCAGATAGAGGTTCAGTCTGTTTGTCTAATACTCTGCTGTCCTTGTGCATCTGCTCCTGTTCACCAAAATCCCCAGACAAGTCAAAACATAAGCAGCAGGTTGGGTGCTCAGGGTCCTTCTTAAAGGACACCTTGTCAGGATTTGTAGGTGTTCTTTGAAATTCTTGACTGTAGCAAAGCTTTATCAACACCCAGCGTCTTTGTTCAATCCGAAAATGTTGATGATTTAATGAAACAACTTGACAATTTTGAGGATTTACAGTGGTAATCATTTACTTTGCTGAAAGTCAAGTAGCAATGGTCAGCGGGCTGTTAGCTTAGCTTGACAATATAGCTAACAGCTAGCTAGCTATTTGATAGCTCAATTTGAGGCTAAAGCCAGAAGCCTGTTACCTTAGCTCAACTAAGTTTTCAAACATCTTATTTGAAAATAATAGAAGCAAAAAAGACAAAAAAGAGGCTGAAATTGCAAGTAGATAAGGAGAAAAAAAACTGAAAAACAAATGTTAAATGCCAAGTTTCTTGAAATTAGACAAAACATCCCCATGTCAAGAAACATAAAAAGTAAGAAAACGGCACTTTCTTTTAAATTACTGTCCTTAACTGCAATTACATGTATCAGACAAGGAGTGCAGGACATTGCAATGAATTATGGGTCTATGGGACATTTGAACAGTTACGCCTCTATTTAGTGTACCTTTATTGAATCTGTACTCTGTGTACTTAGGAAACACATTTTGGAGATTCATGACAAAGAACAAGAGGAAGGTCAATTCAGAATATTTTGGATTGTCCCATTATTGTTCAATAAAGCTGCTACATTGATGTTCTGCTACCCACAGTTCCTCCCTCAAGCCTGCCATCTTTGTCACATGCATCAGTCCCTTCTTTCAAGCATGCTGCATGGCACTAGCAGACGAACCAATTACAAATTTACATCCATAATTGAATCCTATTTACTGCAGTGACAGATGTTTTGATGCTCTTCCATGTTTAATTAATGGGTTAGGTGACATGAACTCAGACATTTTATATTTAGTTATTAACATGTCTGTCATCTGACACTGAAATGCAGAATGTGTAATTAACATGACTGTGCTTTGATTTTAAAAAAAAAAACACCTGCCTGTTTCTTTGTAAATGGTAAGCACTACAAAGTCATAGATCAAGTTTCCAAATGTGAAGGTAATATACTTTTATTTTGCACCTTTGTTAAAAATATTTGATGTCTCAAACATACAAGATGCCATCATTAAACATAGCTACAATGGCGTGGACCTATAGGATCTTCATGTTGGGTTTTGCACTTGTAAGCGTAGAGCTTTCATTTTCTTAATGGAGCCAGCTTACAAAACAGATTTATCTAAATGTAGGTATGATAGTGGTAATTTGCTCATTAAAAAAAGCACTTTTAAAGTTATTAAGTGTAATGACAGTGCAGTTAATTTTGGAGAGGTGATCATGGTAATGATCCTCTTTATAAGTTTTAATAAACACAGTAACAGTTTAATTAAGATGCACTGCAGAATGAAGCCAAGCACACACTTTGTGGCACACAGTGCTTTAAATGTTGGAGAAATAAGAATGGTTACATTCGAGTTGTACACATCCGCAAATACCCTGTCGCTTTTCATTTTTTGGAAGGGTCTAAGGCACACATGCAAAGCATTTGATTATTGTACGCTGACAGACATGACAAAAACGTATATTTGGTGAGAGTTTCAGCTGAAACACAAGTGTACAATTGCTTTGCCAAGGCAGCCTGTTATATAAGCCACATGTCCTGTGCCTGTGGTCAATTTTCCATTTAATACAATTTCCAAACTGTCAGAGCGGCCTGCAGTTCCTGGTGGCACTGAGAGGATCAAACCACTTTAGCCAGGGAGGGGGAACAGCTGAAACTGCTAACTTGTTTCTTGCTTAGGATTTAGGGCAAAGCTGAGACAGTTCTATGGGGATTCCTTCTGCACCATATGTGCAGGCCAAATGCTATCATTACCCTCTGTCCTTAAATGATCTCTCCTCCTTCCTCATGGGGTCTTGTAAAAATCTGTCACTGTTGGATCCGGCCAGCAGATCCAAGGTCAAATGGGCAGAGGTGGATTTGTTGGTGTGTGTGTGTGTTTGGAACTGTGTGTTCTTTAAATCCTGCTAATGATACGTGTATATCCCTTTGTGATGTCTCCAACATGTAGGGAATCCGCTACCTGTGGATGTAACACACTAATGCACTGTGAGACATGTGCATAAGCAGCTTCAGCTCCCCAGCGCTACTTTAAGACTTGGGCTTAGTATATTTAAGATCACATGCAAGCGTGGCTCTCGTGGCCCTGTGCATGTTTTCCACTGACCACTGGAGTTTCTCCTGCTAATTTAAGTGAGGAAGGGTGGTTTGCTGGTGGCAGAGAAAAACAACAGAGACTTGTGTAAATGAATACATGAGGGAGGAATAGAGCTGTGCTGAAAGAGCAGCTGCCTAGCCCTTCGATCAAGATGCAGAGTCAGCTCAAGCAAAACGAGCCATCTGATGTGTCCGAAAGCCCACTGCATACAGAAAAATCATATAATTATTTTTTAATCGAGAGCATGATTTCGACTACACTAACAGAGCTAATATACCAGAGTATGAGGTTTTGTGTGCACAAAGCCCAGTTTCCTTGCAAAAGCATTGGCATTGCTACAACCTCACCACAGCGCTGTGAAATTGCTCCATTAATCCCCCACTGCCTTCCCCCCCCAAGGTAAAGTCAAAATATTCCGTGTTTCATTTGTGTTGCTCATTCAGCAAAGAATTCATGTTTTACATGGGCGTTGTAGTCTCAAAGGGGCCAATAGATGCTCCAGACAGCAATGATTCAGTTCAGACAATCGCATTGTTGTTCATGTTAACCGGCAGCAGCAGAATCAGCCGAGGCAAGCATGTAAAACTTCAAACACAAATGTGCACGAGCAAACCCTTTTGTGAGACAAAGAGAGATCAGAAATAAACATGCGCACACTCACAGGGACACATTTTCACGTCATATAAAAGTTATATATCTTGTACTTTAAAAGGTTTATTAACATTTAATAGACTCCAGCAAAGCCCTCTCAGACAATAGATGGACTGAAAAGACTGAGCACTGCCTGTCCGGGCTTTTTACCTCCTTTTCTAAAGGTAGGAAACAATGGCTTTCTGAACACATCTCCGCAAATGGCTCCTTTGACCCTTGAGGAGTTAGTTATGGCCAACAAAAAGTGGGTTTGCGTGCTCGACAATACAGCAGTCGTATGAGTGGTCTATAACTCTACTGTGGCTGCTTTCTGGCTTTTACGATGTCAGACGTGTGGCAGCAACAGAACAGAATGTTCACTGCAGGGATTGTGCACAGACTTCACAGCATGATGTACATATCACTTTTGGAGATCAACAATAGAAACAGAAATGAAGCATTACACCCATCTATGAAAATAGATTTTAGAGTGCTTTTCTAAAATTCATTTTACCCAAGAATGCAATAATACTGCACCTGTTTTGGGGTCGACGGAGAAATATGGCTGTCCTTGTAGAATACTGTAGACTATCCTGGCGCTGTTTCCATATGTGGGGTCGTCGGCGTCAGTCGCAGTGACTTGCAACACAGATGTGCCTAAAAAATGAACACAGTACAAATTATTTTCCAGACACTGTCACTCTTAAAAGGTTTTTTTTTTAAGGTCAATACCATGATATTGTTGAGTAAAAGCCGTTTGTTGGAAATCTCCTAGCAACCATGTTGTAGTGTTTTTGAGTCCCCGGGGGAATTACTGTGCAATAGATGTTAATATATGGCAGCAAGGTTACAGAGAGAGATACTTTAAATGCTGGACACATCCTCAATTTAAAACAGAAGAGATGCAACATTGTGGTTTAGCATGCTTTAGCAAATACTCACACAATATTTTGCATAATATGCTGCCGACTGTACATAACTTATCTCCACAAGAACAAAAAAAGTATGTTCGTATCTTGCAATCTGTCTTTACAAAAAGACATAATAAGTCCAAAAGAATAACTAGCACTGAAATACATTTGGTATTAAATGATAATGAGTAATCAAGTCTTTATGGGTGCAGATGCACAGAATACACTGGCTGTAGCTCATAAGTTATACCATATGAATGTTAAATAGACATTTGTCTAGTCATTGTCCTAGTCTTGGGATGATAAATGGAGAATAGCATACAAATGTTGCTGTTAGTTTCTGAGTGATTTTTTTTTTGCAAAAGATGACAATAACAAAGACAAGTGCTTAAAACACTTAGGACAGCTCAGTATTTACAGTGTAATCTCAAAAAATGATGCGTTAAAGCCATTGTGGTCCAATTTAACACATGAAGTGATGCTCAACCAGCATTACAGGCTTCATTAAGCCATTATAATTGCATGATGAGCACATTTTAATTGCATTGTTAGCTTACATTGTGTATTAGTATATGTAGCAATCCTAGCTTGGTTGTGTAAGGGGACATATGAGCTATATGATACATCCTAAAGCCTGTAAATCTTCTTGCTCTGTAGTTTCATATGGGAATTTAACTCAATTAAACAAGTGAAACTCAGTACACTGTGTCCCACCAGATATGACTTTTTTTTTTTTTGTGGGGGGGGGGGCTAAAGGAGCAGTGAGAAATATCAACCATAATGAACAGTGTAGTCGACTGTATGCTTGGTCACTCTGAATCTATGTAGACATTGCTGAGGAAATTGCAATTGGAATTATTTTTGACTTGATCAAATCGCGGAATTTTCTTGGAAGCTAAGCTGGTTCAGAGTCATCCGTCTAGGAAAAGTTATTAGAAAGTACATAAATCGACTGATGAATAGGGATTCTGCTGGTGCTAAACTGGTGACTGAAAGCATTGATATTGATGTTAAAAAGTTTGCTAATCTTGGAGTCATTGTATACAATTGAGTTACTACATATTGGTATTAACCTGAAACCATCAAGCCCCCTTTCTCTAAATTGAAGCAAATTGACTATTTTCAAAGATTTAACATTTACAATGACTTCAAAATCAAGTCTACACTGCATTGTCTGAATGTAAGACTGTTTCAGGGTTATAGAGGTATATTTGTGGTTTCAGTTGTGTACTCCGCCTTGCATTGTACCAGGATTACTTTTTAAAATGGCAATGTTCCTGGTGGCCACAATTACAGAGAACACAAGAGTCTAATCTATCGGTACATACAGCCTGTGCCCCCTTAATAACAGTGTGTAATATCTTTATGACTAAGGTCAAGTTAAAGGTTTTTTTTTTCCACACTGGACTACCTCATATTGAGAAGTCTATTTTATTTTTTATCCTCTCTATTATAGTTCATGACAAATCTATTGATATATTGCAGTCCAATACAACACAGTGACTTAATATGACCTCGGAGCTAAAACATATAATTCAATGAACACCTTTATGATACTGTCTGGACAATATAGGCATCATAAAAGTAGACTTTACGGCAGAGCTGTTGAATTGGATTGCACAAGACTGGACAGATGTACCTTATAAGGTGACCACCGAGTGTATATGACTTGGTCATATTGGTCAGACTTTCCAGGATACTTGCACTGCAAGAGTTTGAATAAATTGCAAGCATGCCATAGTTCAAAATCAGGGCATGTAGTTCTGAGTTTCTTGCAGAGACATTGTGTAATTTGCTTGGCTCTACATAACCAAATCATTCTGCCCATTAATTACCCCCATGACAAACATTGTTCCAATTTGTATCCACTTTCTTTTTAAAGACCCAAAGTGACTCATTCCCCAACCGCAAAACATAATGTACTTTTAAAAAGACCAAGGGTAGACTCTGACAAATTGTATTAAAACCATTGGATTCTCCTTATCCTCCCTCAGTCTGAGTTAAAGATTTTATATAATCTTCTTTCATTTGCATTTTGATTTGGTTGTGACATGAAAAACCCAGAGCTATACAGCATTGAAGCCGCAATTAGTTTGTGAGATGTTGGGTGATACTTGGTAAGATGAAATAAGATGGCATCTTAATGGAGGAAAAATTTCAACACGCTGCTTTTCAGAGAGGCCTGTCATCAGATACGGGAAGTGCTTTGAAATCTCAAAGAGAAAGAAAATGTGCAAGTACATCTCAAAAGACATCAGATGTTAGAGCAAGCTAAAACAACATTGATCTGTGTTTCATGATGGATGAATGCATTTACTGAAAACAACATTTTAGAGTGGCAAAGGGAGGAAAATAAGTCCTTATAATGGAACTCTGAAATCTCAATTTGGTTGTTTATTAAGAATTCAACACTTGCCCATGTGTGCAATTTGGATCAATTTCCGTACATCAGTTCCAAGAGCAGTCATTTAATCATAACTCTTCATCTACACAGACCACTACTACTTCCTCTAGGTTTTGAAACAAGTATTAAACAGTCATTTTACCAGGAGTGAAATGATTGACTGGAAAGCGGAGCTTCTTATCTCCAGCACTTCCATTTAGAGACATCAACTGGGTGATGTGTACAACAGTAGGAAATTGATACTTCTTGTATCTGGCACTCTAAAATATATGAATACATTGAATAGAAGATATGACGTAGCAACATTGGACTACCTGGCAAGCGCCCAGCCAATCAATTTAGGCTTAAAAAAAGAGCACATCACAGCCAATTAGCTGCCACACATTTGCAGACAATCCCCTTCCTGCACTCTGGAGCACCAGTATTGACAAATGCTGGGGGATTAGTGCTCTGGAGTGTGAGGACAGTTGATTGTTACAGCCGATTTGACGCCGCAGACTCAGAACCGAAGAGGAATTACTTTAATGGACACCAGCAAAAGAGGGGGCAGGAAAAAAAGGCTAATTATTTTCCCCAGTCGATGATTTCCTTCCTTGGGTCATCACTGGTGATTGATTCTTTTTGTGCATTCCATGATTAAGTTAGCAAGTGAACACTGAAACTTTAAAATGAATGGTCTAGTTAGAAGTTAACCGATGATTTCAAAGCACAGATTAGGTTTGCAAATGTATCTTTTATGAGTCTACTATGCACTCGTCCAAAGATAAAGGTTATGTTTCCAATAAGTCAAACTTAAATCTTTGTAGGATTCAATTCTAGGGCTGCCTGCTAATCATCAACCGAATGTTAATCAATGAAAAGTGTTTGGACCAGCAAAGTCTTCATTGGTTGGCAAGCCTTAGAACCTTTTTTTCCTTCGTCCCTGCATCTGTTATGCCTATATATAGGAGAGAGGCTTGTGCACATAAAGTTTATTGCAGTGATATTTCATGACCATTCTTCAGTACTTATTTAGCTAACGTTGCAGTAAACTGGTGCCAGGCTAGAGCAAACTGAATCAGCCTAGTGAATACAGAGGTCTGTGAAATATAGTTCCTAGAACTGAAGAAAGGGAGTAACAATGTCATACTGTGTTATATCAATTTTCAGTCTACTTGTTGGTTTTTCTGAACCATTCAGAATTATTAATGTTAGCATTGTCATTTACCGGCAGCTCGCTTTCCCGGTGCACTTGTAAAAACTCTTAGCTCATTGTTTTGCATTTTTTTCCATACTTTAGCACAGTCATCTATGTTACTGATAACGTTCTTTTCTGCCCAAGTACTCGAGCCATTTACAATACCCCTCAAAATTCCCCTATTACAAAAGAGTTGGGTCATTGTGTAAAATGCAACATCAACAACATTTGATAAATTGCAAAACATTGAAACCCAATAATTCATTGTAACAGCATTAAAAAAAAGAAAAAATGAGAAATTACAGTACATTGTTTAAGGCAAATTACCGTATATGCCCTTTGATGCCAGCAACTTGTATAGAAAAAGTTGGGACAGGGTCATGTGTACCAATCTGTTGCATTCCATTTCTTTCAACAACATTTTGTAAGCAATGGGGAACTGGGGTGACTGATTTCTGTCAATATGAAAGTACCTCTCCCCATCTTTACCTTAGAAAGACTCCGCCTCTCTACGATGCTCTTTCTACACCCATTGATGTTACTAACCTGTTGCTAGTTAACCTTATTAACCATGAGCTGTTCCATTGGGTGTTTTTTTAGGCATTTCACAACTTTTCCAGTCTTTGTTGCAACTGTCCAATCAACATGCAACATGTCTGCATCAATTTCCAATGTAGCATACACCTTTCCAAAAAAACATTGTAATTTCTCAGTTCATACATTTGACATGTGACATTTGTGCTATTTCCAATTAAATGTGGAGGTTACATGTTTTGCAAATCACCAAATTCTGACTTAATTCACACATCATTCAACACCCCAAATATTGAGGAAATAGGGCTGAAATGTTTTATCATGAACTTGCATGACTGGTCAACTACTGAATGACACTCATGGGGAAATATTTTTTTTTTATCAAGTTCTTTTATATTTTTGTCCTACGCTACAAATGGCACCTTTATCTCCTTCAAACACAACCTTAAATAAAATGATTAAGAAGCGAGAAATCACCATGCATAACTCATTAGATCTCACAGGGCAGTACTCTCAGAATTAAGATATGCACTTCACACATCAAACTGAAAAACAAATATACTGACTGGTGAAGTTGTATGTGTGTCAGACATGCCTGTTCATGAATATTCATGAATCCAACCAGGGAGATATTGACTGTTTATAAAGAGGGCGCCTACAGGTCTATCGGGGTTTGCATATTTTATCAGTCTTGCACATTTCCATCTTCTTGCTGCAAGAAACCAATGAAGGCATTCCTTCCCCCTTACGACATTTCCTAATAAGTATGCCTACCTCCTTTGCAGCAACAGAAAATATTATTTTAGACAGACAGCTTTAAATGGAATGTTTTCAACAAACTGTCAGTGTCACATATTCACTATTTTATAGTAAATTCCAAGCAAAATTGCTTTGACAGCAGTTTGGCTACCTTTTTGGACAACCTGCATATGTCTTGACGGATGCTGTGAAATATTTTAGCACAGTACTTTGGGGTTGTTGTGCTTTGAGGCAGAATACACCAGACTGGGAAAAAGGGTGGCTTTTGTTCACCCAGGCTAAAAACAGAACTGTACAATAAAGAAATAAAAAATAGATGTTTTGCCACATGATGCCGGGCGTATGAAGAGCGGTTGTCTCCGAGGAGGTGGATAGAGGCTTTTCTTTCCTCTATGATGTGAAGGACTCCACAGTCTCGATGGCGGGGATTGCTGTGGAGGCATTATTGAGTGCTTTATAAAGACCTGCCCACTCGGGAAGCCATCACAGCAACCAGAAAACAAAGATGAAAAAGAGGACTCGGCTGGCTTACAGAAGATCAAACATTCTGGAGAACATTATCCAGAGAGGACAAAGCAGAATGCAGCATGGGGTAATAGCATGTTTGATCATGTTTGTTCATCCTAACACCTTCCTGTAAACCGTGTCCCAGCATCACTTGGTCATGAGTTGATTGAAAACATACACAAGATGTAGAATTGAAGGTCTCGCCATTCCATTTTTTTGTCTTCACCGCAGGGCTAAAAAAGGATTACATGCAGGAAAAATAAAACAAAAATAACTCAAGCCCAGACAGTTTTTTCTGCTTCAACCCACTCAGGTGAAGGCTTACTGCTGAGGACAGCAGAGAGCAATCATTTGACGGTTCATTTTAAATTGTAGCATTACTCACCCAATTCAGACATCTCAGGCACCGTCGCTACAAAGGGTCCATCTGGAAATTTGGGTGCATTGTCATTGATGTCTTGTACTTTGATGATGAATTCCGACTTTGGTTCCAGGGCCTCCTCCGTGTTGCGGTCCAAGGCTTGTGCATGCAGGACATAATGCGTTTTCCTCTCCCGATCCAGGCTCTTAGCGGCGTGAATATCTCCTGTCACTTCGTCGATGATAAATATAGTCCCGGCTCCTTCCCCGCTCAGGATGTACCTGACGGATCCGTCGCCTTTATCTGAGTTTGAGTGAAGCTGCAAGGGAGAGCAGACAGACGTTGTGTGAATACAGGAAATGGTACACTGCCAAAATGACTTCTTACGGTTGTTTTCAGGGTTCAGGATTTCAAACAAGTTTTGCTAAATTTTCACTGGCCTCGGTGCAATGATGTAGAGTAGCTGCAAGAGGAGAAATATATTCCAAGAGACTTCTTTTACAAAGATTATTAGAACTCAAAAGAATTGGTTGGTTATTATTTCAGTCAACCAATCATATATTGTGCTAAAAAAGGCTTTGTTATGGTATTACACAAAAATCATTACATTTTTCTTTTTTTAATTTTACATACTCTGGTGTTACACTCTTTTATTGAGATACATACTTCGAACACACTTAGGCCCAAATTACACACTGTGGACATGCATTAAAGGAGATATGCTACACATGGAGTGCACCAGAGCTGTTGGGGGTTTGGAGAGCATTAGACACTAGCCCTGGCCGCCCACCCTGAGGACAACAGCCTACACACATGGGGTGCAGGAACCAACCACCAGCACAACAGCACCCCAGATTTTCCAACTATTTGACATTTCTATAATTACTCACTGAGAAATCAATCGATGTCTGAATCATAAAACACAATTTCAATATGGATGAAAATGAACAATACGTGCAGCCCTGCTCTTTATATGAAGATTTTAATAAGAATAAAATGAACATCAGAACTACTCTTTCTGCTAAAGTAAAAAACAAACTCTTTATATAGCAGTAACCTTTGCGTCATTACTGCACTGCACCGAGGTCGTCAGCCTGCTCCAGCTTCAAAAAGCTCCCAACATCCATCTCAGACACTACATTATTCAATAATTCTCTCTCAGGCTCAGCTGTACCCAAGCTGCACTAAAGAAAATGCATCTTTGGAGATTAAAGTTTTTGGAGAAATCCTTATAACACAGCTCAGATGAAGGAGCTCTGCCTCTTTCTCACCAGGAGAGAGAGAGAGAGAGAAAGAGAGAGAGAGAGCGAGAGGAATGAAAGAGAAAAAAAATGAGCCACTTGTTCAGCCATAATTGACACCAAGAGGATTAAGACTTTTCATGCCGATTGCTCAGCTGGGTCGCACTTTTAAACTTTATGAAGACATCTTCCAATACCTCTGAATTGCCTTACAATGGTGCAATGGTGACGTCGTTGTTTAAACAATTTCATTTTCACACATGAATAAAACATGTTAAGAAACTCACGTTTTTTTTTTTGTTTTTTTTTAGCCATCCCCCAAGGGAAATATCACAGCCCAACATAACAGCATAATACATTTCCATTTTGCATTGGCAGCACTTTATATACTGGTGGTATTGTACTGTAGCTGTTCTTAAATGTAGATGCACATCAACCTTTGAATTGAGGAAAAAAACGCAGCACAGGCTCATCTGGAACAAGATGCAAAACACACACAGAGAGGCCGTAAGCTACACATACATTGAGATAATAAATAATTCATGGTATGTTTGTAAAGGGATAGCATGGCACTCTTCCTTACATGATAATAATTAGATTGTCTGTGTAAGCATGCATGTCATAGAAACAGCTTTGCAAAGAACTTCTATGTCGAGGGAAAGACTAAAAATAATGTGAAAACGGCATCTAAAGGGACGTGATGACTACAACTACAGCGATGCCAGGAGAGGAGAGTCATTTATTTGTTGAATGCCAATTAACAGCATTTGTTCGCAGACGAATTCGACATCTAAAAGAAGTTAAAAAGAGTCCAAATAATCCAAGATGGAACCGCAGGGGCAGTGGGTAAAAAAAGAAAAAAAGAAAACAGAAGTATTTCTAGGCCTGATCTAAAAAAATAAATAAATAAATGACCAACACAGACACATGGAAACAGTAGTCACAAATTGAGAATAATGAACAGGAAGGGATATGAGTCATCTGACTCACGGTTATAACACTCGACGTTGCAGCATCTGCTACACCCTGACTGTTCATTTTCAAACAAAATTAAAATATGTGCAGGTTATGTAACA
The DNA here is from genome assembly GCF_963930695.1 of Labrus bergylta. NCBI lineage: Eukaryota > Metazoa > Chordata > Actinopteri > Labriformes > Labridae > Labrus > Labrus bergylta. The sequence goes on along the minus strand of NC_089214.1, from coordinate 4,112,119 downwards.
AAGTAATACAATTCAAAGCACAATAAGTGGTACTATACTCTGAAAAAAACATAGCTTTCTAGGTTTCTGAAAGGAGGCCTTGGGAAAGAGTGGGACTTTTGCAAATAACTGAGTTTCCATAATCGCAGGGTTCAGATGTCAACATACATTTCAGGCAAGAGTGATGTATAACGAGGTGCAGATGTAACGTCTCGTGTATGGACAATACACAGAGCACAGGGGGTGGTTGATTGAGCACTGGTTCCCAAATGCTCTGCTAACAAAAGAAGTCAGAAACAACCTGAAATGTAAGGGTCCGATGTGAATCAATGACCAACACGCCTTAGTGATAGTTGTGCAACTTTAAAACACCCTGTTTTGCAATGAATTTATAGAATAAACTCCCAAAGTAGACTACAATACAACATACCACAATATATAATGTCTGACATGAAATAGATCAATTTGAAGTATATTAACTAAGCCAAAAATGTGCCAACCAGTATAATAGCACAGCACTTCTCAGTCTCCTTCCGTTGTAGCGATTTGAAGCTGGAATACTCCCGCGACGGACGCTGCCATATTTCGCTGGTGACCCTAACCTAACCAGCTGGCTTGTTGAGGGGGCTTTTGCTCAGTGCTTTTTTTAAATACAGTATAGGGTGCCAACGAATGCACGGGAAAACCACAAACCAAGTTTATCACTCGAAACATCACCATCCATAAAGCCCAGAGATTGCAAAACACAAAGGTTCAATCACCAGCAATTAGACCATTCCCCAGCGAGGCATTATTTCCTCATTTAAATTGATTACCTGCTCCCAGTTCATTTAAATCTTGGTCCTTTTATGGTTCAGAAACTACTACTACTACTACTGTGTTTAAATGTTAGCTAATCTTCACGCTAATAACAAATGTATCCTAACTCACAGTTAAGTTAAATGGCCGGTTCTAGGCAGGGGCCAACAGGGGCCTGTGCCCCTGTAACACTGAGCTTGGTCCCCCCTGTGGCCACCACTCCAAAAGAAAGAGCCCCCCTAATAACGCACACACAGTATTTGATTCAACAACTGGATTCACAATCTAGTATTAAATACTGTTACTGAAACAAATATAAATCATGTTATTTTATGTTGTGGTATTTAATGATGTGCGCTATTATTTGGCATAATATATATATATTTTAAAGTGATCATCTTGTTCCCCTCTGAGAAAATAATTGGCCCCAGTTTGGCCCCCTCAGTAAAAGTGGTCTAGAACCGGCACTGTTAAGTTACCTCTAATTGATAAGAATTGATGCCAAAAGTAGAAATGCATACATATACATTTTTTTATCTTGTCCCCAAACCGTAACTCCAATGTGTGTATGGAACAACATGATATTCCTCCTGCAAAGCTTAAAAAAGAACAAGGCCGAACAAATGTTCTGATATAGTCGTAATGTTTTGATTACTGCAGTCCCTGAATTAGGACACAGCTACAGTGTTTGAGAGGAGAACAGACCGGAGCTAAAAGAAAAGAAATATACTTTCACAGTAACCCAAATTTATAAGCAATCAATCATCAGACTTGAGCATTACACACCGTACCTATTACTGACCAAACCATGCAGCACACATCCATCCCTTGTCTGTTTGTTACATAATTGATAACGTCTCACCGCTGCTAATCCTCTGCTGGACATCCGTCAGACATCTCTACCGGGAGACATGACATGACTGGACAATCTGCATACCACTTTAGGATGCACGGGCAGTCGGAAAAGTCAATGAATTTAACTCGTGTTGCCTTAATTACAGTAAAGCTCAGGGGTTTTACAATCACTGGAGTCAACAACAAAGTGCAAATTGGAATAGAAGAAGCAAAAGACTTAGGTTCACATAACAATTTAGATGAAAGATAGTGGTGTCACAGGCTGTAGTTGACCCTTGATTGATGCTAATTAACCCCCCCACCCCCCTCAAAAAAAAGAAAAAAGGTGTTGAACTTTGTTGAAACATGTACACCAACATATAATCATTATTTCTTTCAATCAAGTTTTATTGCTGCTCTTGCTTTTTAAGAAATAATTCCCATAAAATATGTAAGACAGGTTTATATTTCCTTTCAGGGATTGGAGATGAGAAAATGTCATCCACATCTGTGGAGCGTCCTGGTGCAGATGTGGATGATTCTACATGGATGAACATAGGCAAAGCATGGTTATAATCAAGAGTTTGGAGGAAAAAAAATGTCTTGTACCAGAGCTGCTGCAGCATTTAGTTAATTTTTGATTATTCCTAGAACAATATTAACTCCCTTTGTTAAATCTTCAGGCTAAAACTGGCTGTACTGTGCTGCTAAACCTCACACAAGTGGAGTAAAGTAGTGCTTACAGTATATGTGGCACACAGATCTGCTCTACAAATTAAAAAAAAAAAAAGGCCAGCATTTTATTATTTATTTTTTTTACATGGGTTGGGTTCAGACTTTAACATAAAAAATAGGTCATAAAGGATTGCCAGTGCCAGCAGCTTGTGATGACAATTGGTTGCTTAAACCTCCATGATACAGTCTGCAGACATCAGCAAATTCAATTCAAGGAATTAATGAATGACTTTATTTTTCAACAAGATTTTAAATTAGATAATAAAAACAAAAACAGCCAAAAGTAACAGTGTCCGAAAAAGATGTAAAACTTGTATATCCCTACCCCTATGTCACATTTCTTCTATTAGTTAAGAAATGATTCTAACAAATGTTCACAATTATATACAACTAATATACAAACGTATCCCTAATTTGTTTGCTAATTCTTCACGTGTAATACGTTTCCCAAGTCCTGTCATTGGTCCAAAGTTGTTTCCACAAAGCAACTTTGGGGGAAACCTTATTTATGTACTTTCCAGCACACTTACATTGACCTACACAAGGAGTTATGTTCTGTTTTTGTAATAAATATGGACAGAGGTGGGTCACACTGATTCTACTGAAACGATGCAGCATCTAATATAATAGATTTTTGTGGTCTGATCAGCACTTTCCAAATGAAACAGTTCAGATTTATTGAACAGCATGTGCAGTAATACAGAAATTGAGGATGTAATAAAGCGCGATGCATCATGAATGGTTGTGCAGTAAAGATGCATAGTGACAGTTACGAGTTGTGTGATCTGTTGCCCCCTTACAGGCAAGTAGTTTAACAAGTTGAACAACCCAGGTCCTCAGGCCACGTCTAATCAAAACTTGGAACCGGCAAATAAATGAGTAATTAGAAAGCTGCCACTGATTGCAGGCCTGACTCTGATGAGAGCCGGCTGTCCTTTCTGTGGTAAATATCAGGCCTGTAATTAGATGGAGAGTCAAAGATCTTGTTGAATCAGGTGGTTAATCAGTTGCTAGATTGTACTAATATGAAACCCAACCTTCAAAGCAAGAAAACAGAACATATTTACACATCAAATGGAAGAGTTGACGAAACCAATTACTGTGTTGACACGGTTTGGCCCACCTTCTTTGAATATTTAATGCAGGGAAGACATTAAAAAATAGATGACGAGAAATCCCACCTTCACGTTGTGATCATTTAAATGCAGAGGACCAGAGTTATTACTTAAGAACCGACCACTTCCATAAGTACAACCAGGATAAATCCACTTCTGTCCAGCAGCCCTCTACAACTTGCGCTCATAAATGAAATTACGCCTCCAGTCGAAGTGCTAATTTAGCCATTGACTTTCTTTGCAGGAGCCAATAAATCATGCCCTGCAAAGTGTGAACCAATGATGCATATGGCGACTACTGCCTTCCAAAATCTATGGGTGATAAACGTGTCAACAGGTTTTGGGCCATTAAGCAAACATCAGTGAAAATACTGCAGCGTTTGCCAGCTGAGAGTGAAACAACATGATACTCAATATTCAAATCAGAAGAGACAGTTATAGAGCCATGAGGACGCAGGCTTTGATATGAGTATTGAGCTTTTCATTTTTATGATCAAGGATGTTCAAGTCTCTAGATATCTATCTTAAGAAAAACACATTCTCAATTAAACGTGTCCTACATTGTTACGAAAAAAGAAAACTATATAGTATCTACTTCTAGATCTAATGATAGTTGCTGATAGCCAAATTTTGCTGGGAGGCAAACATTGCCATAGTAACAATGGGCTCCACCAATCACACATTGCTGTAGCACTCTAGGATTATGGGTAGTGTAGTTATTTTTACCGATACTGCAAATAAACCATGCTTTTCTTAAAACAAGGCTGATATCACACTCAGTTTGCTCGTGGTCTACCTTGGAGGGTTCTGACATTAGGGCTAGTCAAAGCCAGCTATGGGGAAAATTTATGGGATTTTGACTTCTGGAACCACACTGTTGAGCTCTATTTTGGATGGACCAAATGTTACAATCTCAGTGTTATGTTGACCAAGCAAGTAAAAACATTCACTGTACCCATTTCATGAAAATAGGCAAGTTAGTTCAAATGATTTCATCAACTGCAGCCTCAATAATGAGAAAAAATAAAACGTGCAACAACCACTATTGATACATCTTATACTGATACTGTATTCCTTCTGGATTTAAGTCAACTGCACACAACTTTCGTATTTACCAACCATCTGTGACTGTTTCATGATACCCAAAAAGTGACAGTTGGAGATGATGACTTTCTGCGGAATCCCTCGCTGCTGTTTGGACAGTTTCACAGATTTCCATATTCCATATTTTCTTAGTCACAGCTGAGTGTACCAAACTAGGCTTAGGGCAAATTTCCAACTCATGACTTCAAATAAGGGGCTCCATTTCTCTGCAGAGGGTGCTGCTCTTGCGTTACCAGCTTCAGGGTTGAAATAATTTATTTATACTGCATTTATTTTGATCACACAGAAAATTTCATGGCTGCCTGCCTTAATGTAATTTGTGTCAATTTGTTAAACCACAGAGCAGGCTTGATAAGAGTCTCACATACATAAAACCTGTATGTGGCAATCCCAAAGAGAAGGGGGGGGGGGGGGGGGCAAAGGGACAGAAATGTCCTGTCAAAGCAATGAAAACTGAACAGGAATGTATGGAAATTTGTGAGCAATGAATTCCAGGGAGACGTCATGCGGTGGTTGAAACTCTGACCTCTGTAACCTTGTTGTTTTGTCATCTCCTCACCGTAAGACTGAAGAGGAATCCTTTCCCTCCACAGGGCATCAAAACAAGGGATTGTGTTTATATCTCTGTCTCTATGGACGACTTTATTAAAGACCGGTGGAATAGATGACTGGCATGCTGCTGGCGGCTGGCAGCTGGCAATGCATTTCAGAGGAGTTTAAAGAGATCAGCAGAGTCTGGGGCTCTAAAGTCGCCGGCGAAAAACACTCCAATCTCGAGGAGAACCACGCTCATAATTGCATCATATACCCAGAGACGCAAGCTGAGAGAAAGCGTGTTCTTCTTCACTTTCTTTTGTCAACAAGCTACGTGATTTCACCGCCTGGGCTCGGCAGGCTCATTTTGAGAGTATAGCCTTAAACTGTTTGTGTTACGAGCTAATTGGTGCTCACAGCTAAACAGACTTTTGGCACTGTCCTATCTGCTTCTCAGGTGTCTAATTCATTTACAAAGAGAGAATAGATTGGAGAACAAAAGCAATCCTCCAAGCAGACAATATTGTTTCTGAATCATGACATGGTGCTTTCAACTTAAGAACCAATGCTGGGTAATACTTTAAAGTGAATAGGTCACAAGTGTAATAGTACTTGAGATGTTACTCTCTTACTGTTTCACCCTCTACTTTCTGCACACCTGAGAGCAACAGGGAGAAGGAGGGGTGGTATTTAGAGGAGCCAGGTAGGAGAGGCAGGGGTACATACCCTATGGCCAGCATGGTGAGGAACTTGAGGACCCCATTGTTTTTTTTTACTGTTAATAGTCCAGCATGTCTAGATGGATGGGTTTTGTTGTTTTAGTTTGGGCTGAGTGACAGAAGGCCATGCTGTAGCTGTTTTTGAGGAGGCTTAAGGCCCGCCTCAGCTCCACCTCTTGTGCTTGTTTATAGATATATATGAAGTAAGCAGAGATATTCTAAAATGACGACTACCACTGTTGGACGATGTATAAACCTGGTTATTCTTTCATGGAAATAAACCGTAATGAGAACAGATAACATGTTGGTTCAGATTTCTTGGAATATCCAGGCATCATTCAAAAACCTTTACGTATAGAGATCGGGAGCAAAACAATAATCTGACATTGACCAAATACAACAACCAAAAAACTATGTTTCAGCAGAAGTTCTTAACGCTTCTCTGAACAGCTTTTGCTGTTGTGTACCCAACAAGAGCAAAAAAAAAAATCCACCAAAGGCAGATAAAAGAAGATTTAGCCTCTCCATTTGTGGACAAACAGAACGGCAAGCCAAGTCTTACTCGAGACATCGCCGCCATGCCAAATATTATCCCTGCCAATTTCTTTCTCTTGGAGAGCAAATATAGCTGACTGACTGTCCACATGGTGTGGCAATGCCTAGCCAAAAAAAAAAAAAACCTCTACTTCGCAAGGTAGAGTGCAGGAAATGACTTTAATGGAGCATGGGAAAGCTTGGAAAAACTTTACCTTTAAGGAGCACATGGCAAGTAACAGAGTCTAATAGGAAACGCTCTATAGAGTTCCCTCCTAATAGAGTTTATACACAGTCCGACCTTCTTCCATTTGCTCCCCTACTCCTTTTTCTCTCAGTGCTGCCTTTGTCCTTTTCATTGTACACATTCAGATAATGTATGTGCCTGGTTGGATTGCATTATTGGTATATGCCCTTTTGTAATGGCTTGGTCATATTCATTGTGCAGATCCACACAATGTATGTGCCACGCTAGCTTTGTTTACTGTCTGCTTGAATGAAAGAACGTTGCTTTGTTGATATAATGTCCACTCATTAAGATCTGTGTGGGACGAGAACAATAACTCTCTGGTGTAGGGACAAGATGATGTGAAATAAATCTCTACATGTGACTATTATATGAAACTTGATACCGGGCATAAAATATGTCAAAATACAACCACACCGGCTACATTTCAGCTGATTTATCCGATGCTGATTTACAATCCATTTTGCGGCGAGTGAAACTTTCAGTGAGACATCATATTTATGACACAGCGTAAAGGGCCTACGGGCTACAGCCGAGGAGAGTAAATTTGTATAGATGCACTGAGGCTACAAATAGCTGTACATGCTGTACTGCAGGCTCACCTTCCCGGTTTATCTGTGTGTGTGTAGCGAGTGAAAAGTACAGGCTGTGAAATGTACTCGCAGCATAACAGTGGGAAGGAATCCTCTGAAGGACATTTCTACGAGCTGTTTGTGGGACAAGCTAACCAAACCACATGTAGGCAAGGGAAAAAAAAAAGTACACTGAAGAAGGACAAAGAGCATTAACATCACTTAAATTCATCAATTATGAGTGCCAAATCACAACCAAGGTTATCTCAAGACACCTGACACATATAGCAGGTCTAACCAGAGTTTACACTTGGCCGTAAATACTCCAGGATAAAAAAACAACCATGTAAATGGACTTGAGCTTGTATAGCACTTCTCTAGTCTTCTCTAGACTTCTCACAGCGCTTTGACACCGCAGGTCACACCTACCTATTCATACACTGATGGTGGATGCTGCTATGTTACATGTTCATCAGAAGTAACTAATCCCATTCTTAGACATTCGTACGCCGTCGCAGGAGCAACCTTGGGTTAAGTGTCTTGCCCAAGGACACATCGGACATGTGGCTGCAGGTGCTGGGGATCGCACCCCTGACCTTCTGGTTAGGTGACGGCCGGCTCCACCAAATGAGCCACAGCTGCCCCGGTGTTGATGCGTTCAATATCTGTATATGCCTAATAAACAATTTTAAAGGCTTTAATGTGTTTTTTTTTTTTTTGATCCAGCAGATGTCGCCCTTGAGCACCAGCATGAAACCAAAACAACGTGCGGTGCATTGTTGTGTTAGCATGCTAATGCTAGCGATCTTTATTATGATCGTATCTTCACACTGCATGTAAATTGACCTGAAATGAGCGTGATCTAGAAACACAGTTAAGCAGTGAGTACAGTATGTTATTCTTCTTTTCTCTAGTCCCTCAATTAAACAACTTTTATACACGAGGGGAGGAGTCAGCCGGCCGTCCAGGCGATGTAAACAAAGTGAAGATAGGACTCTGAAAACTCTGAAAACATCACAGACAGTGGGACTCGGGTGTTACACACATTGTAGACAGTCATGACTCACAGAGTTATTTTCAGAGGATATACTTGATTTCTACATTTAAGTGTGAAAAATCACATATAAAGACTTTAAAGAGCAATAAAAGACACAAAAGAACCCCGCCTTGTTCCAACAAATCCACCACAACTGTGTCGCTCTGATGTTGGAAGTAAGCCTTTCTTTTGCAGACATTGAAGTTGAAGGTTCAGAGATGGGGGTGCAGATTACGAATTCCATCAACGACGTTCAAGGTAATGGAAGAAAATGGGGGGGGGGGGTTAAAAGAAGGAGACATGAACAGGACACGCTCCCTGGCTGGTGATGAGTGCCTTTGCTTCATATTTGCAATTAGCAGAAGCGGGGGTGTGTTAGTTTTTGATTAAATCTTGCCTCTTTAACTTCACGGAAGAGGACTTAATCACTTTTTATGTCGGCGTGCTTGATTGTCTGATGATCACCCCGTTTTGGCCTCGCTCCCCTCCCAATCAACTCCTCCGAGCCCCCCCCCCTCCCTTTCTCTTCGATTGATTTGTAACAGTCACAGTAAAGCCTGATGATGGAGTGCCCGCCTAATGACCATACATCAAGAGACAGTGATGAGGGGCGGGTTGAGGACGTGCCGCTGATGCACATCTCTGCGATCCGCCCTCATCGTTGTCCTCTATTTTGACATCTGCGGGGAGATAGAGAATGAATCGTTGTCTTCCCAGCAGGATGTTTGACTTCTTGATGTACAGTAATGAGATTATTAGAGGCCCCGGAAGCAACTCTGACACTTATTTAATGGCTCTGCCTCTAACGAGAGCTAAAATTTCATATTTGAAAGAGACAGAAATTAAACCGTCAGCACATCGGCTTGGACAAAACATATTTCTGCTCTGTGTTCTGGAAGTGAGTGAAGGCAAAAAGTTTGGTCTCAAGTATCTAAATGGTGCTAATATGTTAGACGTTGTAGGACAGGGGAATGCACTTTAGAAAATTATGCATGCCTGCACAGACAGTAGGAATTCAAGGGTTTCACCAGCAGTTGCTGAATCAATGGAAGTTGAACTGTTTTTCACTCAGCTGAGTGGACATCTTTTTTTTTTGTATCATCTTTTGTTCGGTGTGACAAGAGTGACAGTATGAAGGACATGTTTATACAGCTACATTTCGATCCCTGTGCGGATAACGATGAGCCTTTTCAAACAAAGGCGGTTGATCCGAATTGTCCTAAATGAAGGTGAAGAAAAATCAATGAATATGTCTTTGCCACACGTGCACACACTCAACACTCTAAGGTACACGTTGAGGATATATCGATTGCACTCAATTTGTATCACCATTCCTTGTTCAAAAGCTGCAGTCACTGATATTGTTTCATTAACATTGGATTAAATAACTCAACTCTGTGTTGAATTATCATCCAAATCAAATGCCCACTTCTCGGCTGTATTGGTTTTGTTTGAAAGAGCACAACTTCACTGTTTGGTTAAGGTTCATCAATCTCTTTACAAGAAAACTTCAATTCTTCAATACCATTTTTAAAACTCTAAAATCCAATGTTTGATTGCACAAATACGTTGGCAATTTAGACAGTGTGCAGGAGTTCGCTTGCAATTTCTCGCAACAAAAAAACAATACATTACCCTAGGGCTTCTCCGTTTGTTGCTGTGGTATCGAGGCAGGTCCCAATATCGTTTGTTTTTTTACGAGTATCACAACTTAGTTGTTGGTGAATATCCCATACTATACCTCCCTTTTCAGCACTAAATTCAGCAGCTAGTTGGTGAGAAGAGCTGAGCACATGGGAGTTGGGTAACTATCTCAGGAGTAGGTGGAGACATAAAAGATAGCTCAAATTGGACTTAATATTGGAACAATATTTATCAGCTGGCCAGGTAATTAACTTCAAAGGAACGCTAATGTCACTTCTGGGTCCACTGATAGCTTGTTAAGGTGTCCCAACTTCCGAGAAAAAAAAAAAAATGAGAAAATTAATGCTAATTTTAGTCACTTGTCAGACAACATTTCTTAAATTTCCCATGTGCAAAAATATGTGATCACTTGTCAAATATGGCTGCTAGATTAGAACATGCATGTGTTGATTGCACCTGGGAAACAAGGTTTTGGGACTTTTTAATAATGCAGATTTGCTCAATATTGCTGTGTTATTTCATGTAGAAAAGATTTTTTTTAATTAAGGGGGGTTTCTTATATGAAAGAATTATATTTGATACAATTTCAAAATAAATACATTTTAGTTGAGCTCTAGGTGTAACTACTTTATTACATCTTTTTAGAAATCTCATCAGTTTTTAAAAGTGGACTGAATGTAATAAAAATATAATGCTTTCTACATCCATGAGGTATAAAAAATTAGACAGATTTTCCACCTCATTTCGCAGAAGATTCTCAGTTTAATAAGTCTTATTTCTGTTACTTTCAGGCACTTCCTCTTTCCAACCATTGCAGGGAAGTAATAATATAAAACTGACTGTGAAATGTTCCTTGTTATTTCATGTTACACTTCACTAGTTGTACACTGAAAAGATTCCAAAACTGTTCTCTCTTTTCCCTGCTTTGCAAAGCGTGGGCGAAAAGCATTTTTATGTTAAAAAAAGAAAAGAAAAAAGACAAACCCTTATTCCCCTCCCCCTCACACTCACACTGTTGAGCTATTACTGTACATATGACAAGACAGTTGCCTGGTTCTGTCACCACACAATCCATTTTTAGTTGCATGAATAAAACATTTAGGCACCTTTCTATGGGGGTTCCTACTTTGCTCTGCAAATGAACACAGCATAACCGAGAGGGGTAGTCCTCCCTGCTTTGGTTGAAGCTCCCATTCTGTCAAAAACCTCATTTTTTTTGTATATTTGAAGCAGCAGCCGGACCACCCAATGATGATTTGATTCAAGGATTTCCACCCAAGGATTTGTTCCTTTTCATCCAACAGCTGCACTCCGTCCTCCAACTAAGTTGCAGCAGGCAGTTCAATGCAGTTCAAACTCATTCAGGGATTTGCATCGTCTTCTGAAAATTACCATCCAGTCTGCAACCTGCCTTACTATACTTCAAAGCAGCACACTGAGCTGATTGACATGAGGACATTCACACCTCCCGTCGGGATAGAGGGTTGTCTCCTGTCTCGGATCTGGACAAGCCACGTCCCCAACTACGCATTTGCGTCTCACTCATGCACAAAGCTGCCATTTCCCAAATGCCTCAGCCCCACAGAATGGTGTCACTGGGGATTACGGGATACCTCAGGGGGATTAAATATGTTCTTGACAGACTGGCCGCTTCACTTATTCCCAGAAGTCACTCTGTGCTGTCGTTTTATGTCAGAGTATTGGCAAAATGTGCACAGAAAATGTCTAACTGCCAAAACCAATAACATACAGTACTTCTACTTTATAAATTCCTTTTATTTAACAATGTCACTGAGTTTATAACCTAGGACCTGGCCAAGATCGCTGGCTGACACAAACAAGACAAAACTGTCAACTGAAAACCAAAATCAAAAGTGGAAGATGCCAGACTGAGTTGATACTGGACATATTCAGTCAACATGTTTATTTGGATTTTCACAATGTCTTAACTGGTGTTATGTCGAGACGTGTTACATTGTCGAAAAATGCTACCATAGCCAAAAACGACAGCAGAGGATATTGGTATGCCCAGTCAAATGCCCTTTTATTGAAGATTCCAGGGGAAGCGCATCTCAAGCTTTATATGATAGGGGACAACTATCCCCTATCATATAAAGCTACCAGTACAAAAGCCTTTGAAACACCACTACTTGCGTGCTGCATTTGCACTGTAAGGGAACTGGAAGCATGTTTTGACACTCTAAAAAAGTGGTTCTCAACTGGTCTATAGCCCGAGGACCCACCACCAACTCCTTTATGAAGAATTGAAACCCAAACATCTGATTTAATATGTCATGAGAAATTGTGAAGTTCAGACTTTTTGCCCCAAAAATATTTTTACAGGCACACATTTGCAACCCACTAGAAATGGCTCCGCAACCCACTTTTGGGTCCCGACCCACCAGTAGAGAACCACTGCTCTATAATAAAACCTGTGTATGAGAGTGTGTGAGTTTTTAGAGGACATGCATGTTGACTACTGGGAGGTGTAACGAGACTTAGTGTGTTTTACGACAGTGCAGTTGCACTCACAGACCCTCTGGTTGGCGCCGAAGAGCACCAAACCAAATTCCTCCAAAAATGCTGCTTTAACTGAAGCAGTGTATCTGCCAAAATATAAAACTTGTTTGTGGCATGCTTATATTTTGACATTGCGGATTTCCTTGAGCACATGGGATTTATTATGTGGGCCGTGCGATGATTAATATTCCATATCTGTGTGTCTCATCAAGGAACGTCTGTTTCAAAACTTTCCATTTTTTGATGATAGCAATTACCGTCAAAGAAAGTGTTCGCAATTCCCAGCAGTGGAACTGTTCATTGGCTGCTTGCTAATGTCCACGGTTTTTAATCAAGCAAAAGGAAGGAGAAAAACAATACAGAGCAGTACGTGCTGAGTACATTAATCCTCCTCCTTCTCCTCCTCCTCCTCGTCCCCTCCTGTCTTCCTCTAATTAAGGGTCATTCTGTCTGCTAGCCACATTAGGACACTGCACACCAGTCCCAACCCACATAATTAAATGTTTTTTTTTTCCTGTGCTAACCATCTGGAGACCTCATCTCTTTAGACATGCATGTCAAATTGATTCCTTAATAATGTTTATGTGTCTTCCCAGTGCTTTATTATCATCCAGGATTAGCTGTTTATGTTTATTTGGCTTTCATCAGCAGCACCCGTCACACACACACACACACACACACACACACACACACACACACACACACACACACACACAGAGCAACAACACCCTTAAGGTAGAAGTAGAGCTAACACATCAGCCAGCCAACCAACCAAACAATAATGAACTTCAAAGCAGTCAACAAATTCAATGTAAGATTTCCTGTGCAGCTACTTCTGAAAAAAAATGATACTTGGAGTTTGTTACAAATATCCTCGGTATTGTCTCAAATTCAGAGCACGGTGTTTGTTTTGTTTGGCACAGTGGGATTTTATGCTTCACTCATGCGTCAAATAATATTAGCAAAAACACGTTTCACCAATAAATAACCTTTCTTTCCTGTGTTGTCAGCTTAGCAAGGGCACTGGTGATTATAGCCGCATTTTTACTCAATAAAAAAGACCTTTAAGTTGGAACGTGATATCTGCTTTGTTGTTGTTGTTTCCCCTCTTACTCCTTTCTCGAGCATGTCATCCCCTTTTTTTTCCCCCCGTTTCCCCTTCAAATGCTGCTGTTGCTGAAATACAGACATATGTGCAGTCAGAGGAGCGTTGTGCCTTTCTCATTCTCTGTCTCTGTGAGTGCGGTTGAGGGGATTAGTCTGTGCCTGAGTGCCTGGAATAATGATCACTGCAGCGGAGAAACACATTTCAGGAGATAAGGGCAGGCAATCTGCAAGCAGAGGACTTAACCAGCTCCCTGTGGCTTATTGTGGAGCTAACAGAAAAAGTCACCACCAACAACTAGGCTACACCGTGCTCTATGCACAAACAGGAATAATACTCACAACTATCTATTATCCACTTCGAGGGACATCAGTCGGTCTGCAATGACCCTGAAATTACATTCATAAAACTGTACAACTATGATGCACCCTTCCATTATATATACCCACTTGTGTATAGACATTTGTTTTACTCAGGGGGTTTGTTTCTCACAAGCAACAATCTCTAGGTCAGAAAAAATGTAGCGTGAAATGAAACAAAAGCTGCAGTTCTTCATGTGGCCACTGGAAGCTGGCTCCAAAAAGCAAGTCAATCCCTAATAAAGCCAAACTTTCAACCAGCGGCATATCATCATAATCTAGATATCATAATGTAAATGGACAATGTTTCACTCCCTCACTGCAAGGCTAGCTCCCTGTTCATGTTCATGTTAAAGCCCACCAGGTGGAGTTTGTTCATGGAGAGTCGCAAAGGGGCGGAGCCCGCATGAAATCATAATGTCTGAGATCAGCTGGTGAAAACACACGTTGGGAGAGCATGGCAGAAAGCAGTGTAACTGTGGATCCGTAGGAAAACTATTTTAATATGTAATGTTGGAGTCAGTCAGTCTTTTTTTTTTTTTGGGGGGGGGGGGGGGTGGCAGCTGTTGGTGCAGCTGCAGTAATTGTGCACTGATGAAAACTGAAGTGGAGTCGTTATGCTGCAGAGAATTTCCCCGTCAAGCCTGAACCTAAGCCTGGGAGTGGCTTTGGAAGGCAAAAAGCCCAGTGCATTGTGGGTGGTGATGTATTGGGAAGACGGGAATGACTTTCTCTGGTTATGTTGCACTGGTATTTTTTTTTATTCACCTTTTCATAGACAGTCTACTTTTACGACAAGTTTCTCTTCCCAGCAACTGCTTTTCCCTTTAAGTGACGGGACGATGCTTCTAGCTTTCTGCTGGCGGTTCACTTATTTAATTCAGTTACTGAACACAGCCTCTTGGCTATGTTTCTGTTGTTAGTACCATTTTATACATTTTCTTTTGAAATACAGGATGGATAATATGGCTTGCTGTGCACTATATTTTACTTAAAGACCATCCAAGAAGTCCGTGGTCCATTTTTTTTTTACATTGCAAAACCTTTAACTATTTGATTTTTTACGTTTGTATTTATAAGCTGGTATTGGTTTTCTGCACTTGCCATTTAGGGGCCACTTCATGCCACTCCAAATGTTTTATTAGCCTCTTAAGTCTTATAAATAAACAACTTTGGCTACCACTTCACATTGAAACCCATCCTATAGTAAACACAATGTTAACTGTCACTAGAAATCAGCCAATGACCTCGTCCAAAAAAAGGCCAAAAATGCCAAAACTCAAGGATTCTGCTCGGTACTAGGCACTTTAGTCAGAAAAACCAATGGATGTTGTTTCGGTGGCTATGTCCATTTTTATACTGGCTACAGTTTTATCACTAAGAGATTCAATCTGTATCTGTTTCCAACTGAGAGACCACTTCTAATATTTCTGTTAAAAGATAGCTTTGTGGTCAGGGTTTTTCTGCAGTGTCGGCTTTCCTGGGGTAGTAGACATGGTATGAGGCACTCCTTAATTACAGCGAATAAAACATTTTTTGGACATTATCATAAGAGGAATACATTCAGACATTGCAATGACAGATATAAAGACCTGCACAAATTAGGACTGTATTTGCACATCAGAAGACAAAAAAAAGCCTGTATAATGCCGACGAGGCAATCTACCTCAATAGAACAACTTGCTCCTGCTGTAACCTATTTCTCAAATAAAACAAAAGAAGAGACAAAACTGCTCAGTAAGCTGTTCAAATGCGAGTTCCCTAGGATCAAAAGATTTCTTTTTCAGCAGTCGGCTCATAAAAAGTCTTACCTTTCCCACATACTGTGCGTCCGGTCCCATGTGTTCTTCTAAAACAAAGAACTGGTTCCAGATCCAGCCTCGTTTGGGCCTGTGGTGCACCTCCGTCTCCCCGTTGGCCAGTCTGGTCTGGTTCTTGGAGGGCACTTTGGCAGGGAGGTGGTGGCTCGCCCCGTAACACCTCTGGATGAAGCAGAGGCAGACCAGAACGGGACAGAGGCAGGAGGCGGTGGATATCCTCATGGTGGAGCGAGCTTTTGTAAAGTTATCCCCGTGTTCCAAGGTGGGAAGGTCCTCCCACCGCCACAGCCGCCACCACTAGCCACCGCTGCAAGTCCCACCCACGTAAAGTAGTCCAAACAGAAGCGGAATCTAAATCCAAGCTGAGCAAATAGCGGTCCCAGTAGATCCTCTAAGGTTCATGGCGCCGAAGCCGGAGGTTTACCAAAAGCAAAAAAAAAGGAGCAAGATAAATTTACATCATGAAATTCCCAAAGCTGTGAGACGACGTGCAAACGGACGTGAACTTCTGGGTTCTTCTACCAAGAGCGGAGGTCAATCCCGGAAGCCATTCTGGATTTCCTGTGAGGGAAAAAGAGAGAGAGAGAGAGAAGGGGGAAAGAGAAACACAGAGTTAGAGATTAATTTGATGGATATTAGGCGCTAAATGTCTGCTAATTCCCCTCCAATTAAAATTGCAACTCATAAACCCTCACAGATGAGGACGTGCACTTTAAACTGGGCCGACTGTGATAAGGTACAAAGAGGCATCAAACATTCTGCGACTCGGCATTCATGCCATTTCTGCACTTTGCGAAGATGATCCAAACATGTTTCGACTCGAGGAGTTGCGGGGCTATCAAAAGGTCGTCCGTGCCTATAAGGTCAGAGCGCTGCTTGGTGACTGATACTGCCCTGTGAGGTCAGAGCTGTCTTTCCAGAGCACAGCCGCCGCCCCCCCCCCCCCCCGTGACTCAAAGCCTGAGTTGACTTTATTAAAAAAATATAAGGGAAAGGTTTGATTTGGCTGTTTAAACACGACCGGGGCATACTGCGAGGCTTAGTGTGTGCCTCGGCGTGGTGAATAATAAGCAATGGAAGGAAGAGACACAGTTTACTATGATAAGGACAGACATCAAGCCACTCAGACGTATAAGGCGGAGGATGATTTAGAGGGCAGTGGAATGGAAAAGACAGAAAAAGACTGTTTCTCTGAATCAGACGTATATATTGAAGATGCATTGAACGAGTATGAAAGTGACTGCGAGCATTGTTTGATTTCTATGTAACTGAGCATCCAAGTGAAGCAGCCGTTGCCGTGTCTGGAATATGCATTACCTTCTGCATGTGCATCTCAGCGTGTCTGAGGAGGTATTATGGAGAATGTTCTAGTCTTGGAGTGGATTTTTAAAGTTAGATATGTTATGTAAGTGCTGCTGGAGCATGAAATCAGTCCTCCTTGCGTACATCTAAACCTTTTTTTTTTTTTCTCCTCAAATAGAGGCTTTTTTGCATCGTTTGACCTTGCTCTTCTGAGATGCCCTTCAGTGTGGTGTAACTGCTACGGATACTCATGATTGTAAGTTGTTTGAGGTTGTACAGTGAGATATGTGGAAGACAAACAATTCTCAAATTGCAAATAAAATTTCAAAAAAAGAAAGAAAAGCTTTTGCTGACATTACGAGGTCGTCTGTTCAGCCCAAGGTCCTCTTAATCTTGAATCCACCTAAGGGTTTGCAAAGGTAAGATTGTTCAGGTAACCGCAGATATTGACTCTGATGCTCAAGTGGCTCAAAATAAATCTCAAGATGTTTGGAAAAAAAGATTGAAAAAAAAAACCTTTCTTTGATAAATTAAAAAACATAGTCGGGACGCTGGTGGCGCAGTGGTTAGAGTGTGCGCCCCATGTATGGAGGCTGTAGTCCTCCAAGTGGGCGGCCCGGGTTCGATAACGCCTGTGGCTCCTTTCCTGCATGTCATTCCCTACTCTCTCTCCCTGATTTACAACTCTATCCACTGTCCTATCTCTACATTAAAGGTACAAAAAGCCCAAAACTAAATCTTAAAAAAAATCAACAACATAGTCATAATTTCAATATTTTAACTTCTTGCCTAAATTTAAACAAAAGTTTTCATGTGTATAGTTGTGCGTTGGCCTCATATTCTCTGTCATGGCCACTTGGCCCTTCATACACACTTAGACTCCATAACATCTCTCTCTGTCTCGCTTTTGCTCGCCAAAGCTTATGGTTAAAAATACTGAAGAACTGTCATATTTTAAAAGCTTTGCTACTTTTCTGATCTCTTAAAAAATATTGTAATGTTTTATTTGTTTTTGTTTTTATTGTTACATACCAAAATGAATTTGACAACCTTGTTAACGAGTCGAGAAAAGAGCACAAGGCGAAACAGTTCACGGTATTTAGGTATGATGATTGGAAGAGGAGCGAGGTCATGAATAAAAACCAGTCGAGCAAATGATTCTTTTTGGTTTTAGATTCCTCTACAGATTATTTCCATGACCATTTGATCATCATTTAGTGTGCAGAATGTTGAAACTGTAAAAAAGTAAACTAAAAAAACATCACAATAACTTAAAGGTATAGAAACACACACAGTGAAATCTGAGCAAACACTTTCAAACAAACGCAGAACTTTGGGGCATATTTCAAAAGAATAAAAGTTATTATAATAAACCCCACGATCTGAAAGACTTGACTTGAAGCAGCGGCGTTGGTGTGACGCTCAAAGTGCTGCAGTAGAACAGACGCTTGGTGAGGATTATCAGGAGGACAAACACAGATATTTGATACTTAATAGGATCTAGGAGCTGACACACTTCAAAGCCGGCAACACTCTATATCTCCCACAATGCATTTGACAACATGAGAGAAAAATGCTGAAACGAGACATTAATGCAACTTACGACTGTCAAACACGTTGAAGGATAACCACTGAATTCTTTTATTTTTTTTAAATATAAATATAAATATAAATATTTTAACATACACACGGATTAAGATGTGCTTAGAACCCCGTGACTAATCCTCATGTTTCATATATCTCCACATGCAAATTACGCAGCTCAACTGCAGTTGTTGCTGATGTTCACTAAGTGCACTGGTTGTTAGGGGTAATACCTACTGCCAGCCCAGGCAGTGTAAGGGAACACAAAGTCTGTTCCACATCAGCTCGGATTAAAGCAGCGGAGGATAAATACTCAGCCACACATTCGACGTGTAATCTGGGGGAAGATTCTCATCTGCATAGGTAGAGCGACGCCCCAAATCCTGCTCCTCCTAACTCAGGGAATGACACCCATGGCTGGCACAGAATACTGATGGAGTAGTTCCTGTCAGTAGATTTTTCAGGTTTTTAATTCTTCAGAGCATTTTTTTTCTCCAGTTCAACAACATCACGGTTTAACCACAACAGAGCTAATTTACCGACAAATCTAAAGAGTGTGAGAGACAATTATTGTACCTGAGCGAGTCAGAATAAGAATATCTTTTTCCAGGGGGTTTTTACTTTCACCACCCGGGGCTCTCTTCAATCAGTCTCCTAATTGTCTGATTATCACGCTGACTCTGAGCAAAGTAACTGTCAAACACACAGCGTCTGCTGGCTCCAGCAATAGAAATGATTTCCCACCTTTTTTCAGGAGAATGTTGTTTCTTTGGGCGGCCATGTTGCCGAGGCAGGGTGGGCATGGTGTATGCTAAATGTTACTGTGTTTGCATGCATATACTACTTTACTCTTCAGTTGAGAGGCCATCTTGTCTTCCTAACAATGCAGTGTTTCCCCGAGGTTTACAGCTTTGGGGGGGTGGGGGGTGCGGGCAGACTGACGCCGACACAAACACTTTAAGTGTTACTTTTAATGACAGCTGTCCTGTTCTATCGGAAAGGTATCCTTAAATGGCTGCCCCCCTAATATAATGGTAGGGGAAACACTGTAATGTAAATATTTTCCACAAGTGTTTAATAACTGCATTTGAGGGATCAACCCAATAAATGTGTATATCTCTCTCTATCTACCTCTACAGCTTGAACATAGAAAGATATCGGCCGATATATCGGTATTGGATTTTTTTTCTCCCCAATACTGATATCAGTATCGGCCCCAAAACCCATATTGGTTGGGCCCTAATTTACACATAATTTCACTTCTCATGTTAAGTTTCTGACCAAGTCAAATTGTTTACTTGAAGATGTTCACTGCATGGCTTCTGGAACATTCGTTTCCCAGTAAACCCAGTTGTTCTTCTCACTTCTTCTCAGTTGACATATATTTGCTTTTTACAACAATTTTTTTAATGCATTAAATAATGTAACATCTTGGAGAAAAGATCCATGTTGTCACATAAGTAAGTGACTCGTCCCAGCATCATGACCTCCCCTCTCCTTTATGCCCTCTTCCTGACATCCCAACGACGTTGAACCCTTTCAAAGTTGATTTTTTTTCCCCCCCGGTGGACTGCTTAACCAGCAGTAATTACACCATTGGTCAACAAAAAAACTGTGTCTTTGTCTCCTGTTTTATTCATGGAAACAGGAAAACTCAATCGCAGGGAATCAACAGGGCATGTAAACAACTCAAATTGAATAAGACCTTCGCCGAAAATGCAGCCAACATTTCCTGCACTGATGACACTGCAGTGGGTGGAACACAAAACTAATGTTTTGGGCTCCTGCTGAGAGCTCAGCCACTGCATTCGATTTCACAGCATCAGCTTTCTGCGGATGTCAAACAGGAGATAGTGGAGGACTGGGGCGGGTCAATGCAGACACCACTGAACTACTGTTTCTATCTCCTGAACAAAGAAGTCCAGACGCCCACAGCAAAAGAGACTCTCGACATTCTCCCAGAGGCAACAAATACACTCAATATTTTCAACAATTTTTAACGGGCCTGTTTGTTTCCTGCAGTCTCAGACAGTGCTCTGCTGAGGTGAGGTGAATTTAACAAGGAGTTACAGCAGCAACAGCGGAGAAAAATTAGTGACTAAGCAATGTGAGTTTGTGAAAGCATGCTCTGTAACACTGCTGTGAAATGTTCCCGAGGCCGCAACATGAATTCATTCTTCTTCTCTGCTTTTTATTTTTTTTATTTTTTTTATTTTTTTGCTGATGAAGCCAAAGGAGGAGGGCTGTGAACCTGGAATATATTCTGCAAAAGATGCAATATGTGTTCTACTATCTTGTCTGGCATCATTATTTTATAGCTTATGGCATGCAGCATTGCAAATATATGTATTTTGCACAGAGTGGAGTGTAAAGGGGAAAAGGCAGAATTCCAGTTGAATGGAATTGACAGGCAACAGAAAGGATCGGGCGATACGATGATGTAAACTAGAGACAATATTATACTATATATGGCCTTTTTTAAATTGCTGCTATGGTGAATAAATTAGCAGGATTGCTTTATGCAAATTTAGATATTTCCAAGATTTTTGCATCATTAAGATGAATACCACCTTATTGAAACTGCAGAATGCATTACATTGAATTGAAGCTGTGTCTAAACAAGGTGTTTTTTTCCCCTGGAGTCAATTGGTTAATTTGACCCGACAAATTGTTTGTGAAAAGAGGCAGATTAGTCTGATCAGCTTCACAAGCAGGGTGATCCTCTGACTGTGTGGGACACCCTGGAGGTTTCCTCAAATAGGTTGAGAGAGAGCGAGAGAGAGAGAGAGAGAGAGAGAGGTGCCAGTGATTCAGGGTTTTAGCCAAGCCGACTGTAAGTATTTCCACAATGCTGTTTAACAAACACACTTAATCACAGCTGAACAAATTGTTTTAGTGGTTAGTTTTACTACAGAAAAGGTTGTGAGCCTTTCTCCACTCAGGCTTTGCTGGGTACACGATTTGGCAATTTGTCTCGTTAGCATTCCTCTCCCCTGATGTGTTGAAGGTCCTGTCCACACAACCACATCAACAGTTTTGCCTTAAACAGATGTAAGCTCTCCTGGAATATCACAGGTTTTTTTGTTCCTGCTAAAGGCAGGTGTTAAACTCTCACTTTATAGAGCTATAAATATGGCTTGAGATTCAGACCAACCACCCACATGCCATGATCTGTCTCTCACCTTAAGGCTTCCAGAGCCCAAATTTAATTGAACTCATCTTCATGAAACCCATTTCCAACCGCTCTACACCTTCTTTAATTTGAAATTCACAAACATTATGACTTTGAGTCTTTCCCTGAAGCTTATGATTGATATTTCCTTTCACAAATCAACTCGAGCACATTTTCCAACACCTGCAAGAAGAAAACCTTTGATCGTCTTACGTAACCCAAGTAAAAATCCATGAAAAACAACCTTAAGATCATGTCATAATCATGACCCGGTTCTGAGGATAACACTCCCTGAGAGTCGTCTTCTTGTCAAACTGAGATCTGAAGATCCTCAGAGTCAACTCTCTTTTTTTCATGCCTGAAGTGATGGGGTTGAGGGTAATTTAGTTTTCAGGCTACAGACAGTACAACTGTCTCAGTTACATTTTAAATGAAGGTGTAAGCCGAGGAGAAAAAAGTTGCGCTGTCAAACACACTTGTGCTGCGGAGGATGACGACAGTTGAAGCCCTCTGTGGTAGCAGTCGAGGAAATACAGAACTTAAGAGGAATATCGCTTCAGACACCTGAAGCTTCAAAAAATGTGACACACAGCAACAATTCCTGCAGCAATGTTTCCCTCCACCATGCCAAAACATCCCTGGTCTCAAAAAAAATCTCAAAAGAAGTAGCGATCGAGGTAACAATCTAGTGGCAGCTTGGCCCATTCCATGCTCAGATGCAAGACTTCCTCAATTAAGCAAATTCAAGCAAAATCTGGTAAAAAAAATCAAAACAACAGTTCAAATGTATGACTTTTGTACCTTTGACAATAAGCAATTATGTGATAACATATACTGTATGTATTGAAAGACGATCATATAATAAGACATCACCATATCTGATTAACTGGAGAATATAAAATCCAACCCCTAAATAGGTTGGATTCATTAGTTTATGTACTTATATTTGGTGTCAGTTTCACCTTTTATCAAGCTTCATCATTTAACCCTTCACTTCTTTACCCAACTGTCATGTTCTCCTCATTCATGTCATAGACACCACTGTAAGGAGTCATGTAGTAGTAATGCAGCCAAATGGTTAGGGAAATCTGTTCAGAGTTTTTTTTTTATTAAGATATTGATATTTGGCACTAGCGATTCAAACATTCTATCACATGAGTCATGAAGAAGACATATTGCCGTATTGATATTTTGACATCAAAACATCTTGGTTGGGATTCCCTGGAAGCAACAGATTTGATTCCTACCCTCCGATCCTGCAAGCTCTGGAATGAACATTGCTTTCCCCTATTCTTTGTCTCCCTACAGATTTGACCATTAAATAATGGAAAATGGTCCCAAAAAGTCAGATTTTTTTACTTACTTGCAGTACTTACTCACGCTTATTTTTCTTAAAGATTTGTTGGGTCATTTTGCCTTTATTGGACAGGACAGCTGACAAGCCAAGAGAAATGTAGTGAATAGACAGTTGGGGTGCATCAAATGATCATGACTGGGAGTCGAACATGAGACCAAGGCATCGAGGACGCTGCCTGTTCATCCAACTAACCTAAACCAGCACCAAATAGCATAACTAAGGTTTTAAATGACATATCTATGTACCTACCATAACTCACAAATGTCATCAAATTAATGTGTGTTGGGTAACTAAAAGCCATTATTGACCAATCGTTTGACACAGGAATCTAACCCTGTTCTCCTAAATCAAAGTCCAGTGGTTGTCTGATCCATCAATCCAGCCTGATTGCTACTCAAAGCAGACTGTCATGCTCTTATTGCTTTAAAACCTGATTTCAAATATCAAATTTAAACAAAAAGTAAGAGGACAAAATGGTCATATCTGCATAGTTAGATGCATTTAGCTACGAACCAAGCATCTGTTTTTTGACAGCATAGTTGTGACAACAGGCTGTTCATGCATGCACAAATACAGAAACACTACAGATAAAATGCTCCAACCTTGCCGTTGAGTCTTTTCTTACACTTGTGGGTAATTAAAAGCAATAAGCAGCAGGTTTTTAAACACAGATTAGGCCTGAAGGTAATTAGGCTCATTGCAGTAATGACTCTCACTGAGTCATGTGGGCCGGATGGTGCGTCAGTCACCTCCTCCCACAATATCTCCCAATGTCAACATCCACTTTTTACTTCCACTACACTACGCTCCAAACACCATCTGTCCGAAACCCTTAGCTTTGATTACCCGAACCTGAAACGCACCACTCCTCACACATCTCGGCGAGGGGGGAGAGGTCTGCAAGATGAGAGCGGGTAAGTCTGCGATGGCTTCGTCTCGTACGCCAAGTTAAACAACCTTAATTATATCAGTGAAGGAGGATCTCTGTCTGATCCCTTTTTTCACTCTGTGTCAAATAAGAAAAAGATGCCTGCACTCGTCAACCCCACTATATGTTGTTTGGCTGTTTAATGAGAGCTGGGCGTAAGATGGAAAATGTCCCATCTGTTGTGTGTTTAATGGCTGGATTCTTGAGCTCTAATCATACAGCGGGAGTGCCAGAATGGAGCAGACAGCACCCATCTGCTGGCCAGTGCCGGGAAAGAAAAAAAAAACGCACAGTTTTTCAACTTGCATCATCATCAACTCTCTCCAGTCTTGCTGCAGCCGCTCCCACACAGCATCCAGACGACGGTCCATCAGCACAGTGCACCGAAGAGGATAAGATAACACAAGAGGAGTAAGGCAGACGCTTTGATGTTGGATAATAGCCTCTTTTGTTCAATGAACCTCAAAACCCAACTGATATTTCATTCAGAAAACTTTTAAGATGATTGTCGAGCTGAGTCTCCAACCTTAAAAGACATACTTCATTTATCTGAATCACTATTTTTTTTACGTCTTCAAATTACTGATAAAGATTTTCCTATAAAATGTCTATTTTTCTCAAATTAGGCCTGAAGACTTTCACAAAAACTTACTGTGAAACTATTACGAAGGACATACTTTTTATCTACCTGTATTTACAATTTTACACATAATTTCAGAACTAATGTCATTGCACAGTCCTATTTCAAATTGCAATGAGCATTCATCTAGTTTAAGGACAATTTGACCACTAGAAACACCATTGATTCTAAGATACTGTTCCTGTTTTATTTGTGTCACAAACAATTGCTGATCTTTTACATGGAAGTCAACAGAGTTAAGACCTTTCCTCTGCTTCATTCAAATGCTCCCTATTCGGTCACATTTCTAGAGTTTGGAAGTCATTCCTTCATCTTTGACGTGTTCCTGGGCTTCAACTTGCAAAAAAAGATCTGCTGTATTTAATTGCTCAGAACGAATCCAGTTAAGTCAACTTGGATAGCAACTAACAGTTACAACCCTTATACCATAATACCATCAACCCAAATTGTGCTTCTGATCATGATTTTACGTAACTTGAAGCCAAGTTTGTCTACTACAGCAAGGAGTGCAGGAAAATTTCAAACTTTCTGAGCAGTCTCTTCAACTTGCTGGGGTCTTCCAGTTAGTTTTCACAATCTAAAACTAATTGACACCACATGATAGCACATTTAGGCTTTAGGGAGACACAAAGGTATTTTTGTTGGAAACAAATTAGGAGTTTATTGACTTGATACCTAGGGATGTGCACGTTAATTTGACTAAATGGTTAAACGTCATCACCCTTGCTAGTAGGCCCCAGAATAACTTGGAGGTTACACAAATGTTTAATATTTGGGTTCTCACCACTAGCCGAGTTTGTAGCTAGACTGGCTGTAGCCCAGATTAATGGGCCTGCTCTACTGCCCTGATTTAAACAAGCACAGTGAACGGATAGCATCTCGTAGGAGCAGCTTGGTTTGACTAGTGGAGTCTAGAAAATCAAGATATTTATGTAGGCCGTGGCAGGACCGAAGCATTGTGTAACCACGTTTGGAACAGGAATGTAGACATTAACATGCAAGGAAGATCAAAGGCTGGATGTGCTAATAGCACTTCTAACGTTAGCCACACTCAGCAAAACAAATTACATCGTTTACCAAGAAACATTTGAAAATAAATTGTTCTCAATTTGGAGTGTTTTCTTACCTTTAGATTAGTCATTTAGTACGATAACTGACTTCAATGTTGAATCGGTTCCAATAAAATTCTGTCATTGGACTAGTCAATGAGCTAGTGCTTTTAGAATCTTAACGACTCATTGCCAAACTGAACAAAAGGAAAAATATAGCACAGTAGATGCGGGATGAAAATTTCCTTATCTCCTCCAGCACTTGGTTCGCTTCATATCTGCAAAGTCATAATTCAGGACGAGTCTACCGGAGCCTGGCAGGCTTCAGACTTTCACACATGCTAAACATGCAGAGCAGGTAGGGTTTTTACAACAAGGAGAGCGCCTCTGTGCTCTCATCCACAGAGCAGGGCTGAGGCTATCCACATTAGCATTTCATACACAGATAAGCCTGCTTTCTTGCTGCCAGGTAGATTCCCTCATGAGGGGATGAAGTGCAAGAAATTTAGGAGGGGTTTTCGCAGACGCTCGCCACATTGCTTTTCAAGTGTCCACAGAGACTTGTGGGGAAGGGAGGTGTTGGGAGCAGCGACAGACAAATATGCCACCTCACTGTCCAAATATGAAATAGGCTGGTGATGTAGACGGCGGGGAAGAATAGGCGTAGGAAAGTGTGAGGAGAACGTGCTGTATGTGGTGTTGAGCATTGCGGACATTAATGTTGTCATGCTGACATTTTTTTTATCTATTTCACATCGTTCTAAAAGAATTCTGGTTAAAGATAAAACTACTTCAGACCATGAGAGACCAAGAAGAAAACGCACTCGCAGAGCACTTTTCTGGGCAAACTGAATCACGACTTTCTCACATGGAATGAGATTATGAAGCTCTCACTTTTCATTCTCTCTCTACATCACCAGTGGGGGTTTTTCTGCGATTCTGACTCATTTTCCGTCTTGTTTTGGTAATTCCTCCGAGTCATTTTCTTTCATCTAGTTAACTTTGTGAGACTAATTTAGGAGATCAGAAAAGAATGTTTAATTTTTGGATCTTACAGACAAGGCATAGGCAATTTTATGTTGTCCAAATTTCGATCCAACAGTAAGAATAATGGGTAATTTCCTTTTTGTAGGTGATTAACTGTTTACTTTGAGCCACATTATTCCAATTAAATCCAATTGGTTTCCAGGAAACTGCAACAGCATGGTGTTAATTTGTCCAACCAAAGTTCTCCTCGCCAATTAGGATGTGTTTTCCCCCCACCAACAGTATAAAACCAAAACATATCTATTTAACCATTGTTCTAGCTTGACTCACTGGATTGTTGCTATTTTTACTGAACACATGTAAGTCCTGGGCGGTGTCCTTCTGTTGTCAATGTGTATTTGTGCTGCACTATTTACACAAAGGCTTTACTAAACTGAAACACAAATGGTTGCCAAGAAACATGGTACACTGTATACAGTAATACATTTCTGCAGTGGTGCCAGAGGGAAAACAAAAGACCACTTATGGTGGCAGAGCAAATTTCCATTTGTTCTCATTTATTTCACTTTGTACCAACTTTCAGTGGAATCTCAACATGAAAACTTCTGCTGCAGCATTCTTTTTCTTAATTAATTGTTTAAAAATAAATAACATACAAAAGCAATACATCCCATCCTTTTTCGGAAATGGCATCTTCATCAAGTCAAACATTATACATCATGAGCAACTCTCTAGTTATGGACGGAGTCGTTATTTGAGAAGAGATTTGCAAAAGAAGTGTGAGATTGTTTGCACATGTGAATAGATTTCACTGTAAATATTTTTTGTTGTGCAGACATTCTTAAGACTAACAGGAACCAAAGCAAATACTGGTTCTGGTATTTGTTGGATGTCAAGCTTGCAATTAGACTGCTGGCAGAGGGATTGATTTCAATACGCGCAGAACCGTTTGACACTTTGGCACAAGTTTTGACAGTTTGGCAAACAGTGCACTGCACAGCTCACAAGCGCAGTCCTCAGGGCGAGGAAGCAGGCTGATGTTGCTACAAAGTGAATGGTTCAATCACAGTTCTGGAGACTGTTCTTGGAAATCTGCTTACACATCGCTCAGTCAGCTTAAACATGAACAGAATCAGTCACAGTGGAGTAGATCCAGTGTTGAAAAGCAGTACGATGTGAGCTAAATATCATATTATTTCAAATCAACTGTAAACGCATTAAAAGGGGAGGAAGTACTGAACCACAAACATATCTTATTCCTTTGCTTTTTTTCAACGTATTCACACTCCCAGCTCATCAAATATGTCAGGGCGTGTTCCGAATTCATAGTTGTATACAATATTGGCCAAAATTTTAAGTATGATACAAGAGCTCACTTGTCATTCTCAACTGCCCCACAATGAATTACATTTCTTCTAACAGCCATGATAGCCAGCCGGCCACCAAACTGTAATGCGTTTAATATTTGTTCAAATAATATTGAAATAACTACGTAGCTGTATAAGAACAGAGCTTGTGTTTGTTGTTGCTAAGTTCTAGATACAGCCAAATCAGTCAAGCTACCTCGGTGCTAGCTTACTGATGGAGGAATGCATTGCAGTTCTTCAAACTAATGAATGGCAAAGCTCGCCAGCAAACAAGTGGCGTACAAATAAAAGTTACCAAACTTGAGTATGTTTTTATGTTTGATCTAATCATATTCAAATAACTAAGTAGTTGTATGAATACTGAATATGTCGCTAAATTACATAAACGGCCCAGACCTGGAAACGGCATACTGTCAGATAGCAGTACAAGTTCTCGAGTATGTTGTAATGTAGGCAGTACATTAGTGAGTGATTTTGGACACAGCCCAAAAGTCTGATCAGGGTCATTACCCTCTTTTTGGACAGTCTAAACAGTTTTTTCTTATGTTTTATTGATGAGTCTGACCTGACTCTGCATATTTATTATTGCTAATTGGACATGGGAGCCCTGCACATGCTTAGGTAGTCACATTTTGAAGCTTGGGGCCAAAGACCAAGCTGCTTCATGTGACAAGTTGACAGTGAGAAAGTGTTGCTCAATATAAATACACTAATCACACGTTTATACACACAATCATCCTGAACTGGATTCTGTTTGGCTTGTATATAAAAATTCAGCACTAACTGAATTCAACCTTTTTCAGAGGTATTCATGCGGCTCATCCAGCTGTTGTCCTAACTCTAGTGGACAGCCCCCCGCGGCTCAGCCTCTCATCCACCTCACATCCGTGAATCACTCGGGACACTCTGTCCATCTCCAACGCCCACAGCCCCCACCCAGCCCTCTCTACTCTCTTACTCTAAACCTCATAAAGCTTTGGCATGGTCCAATTAACATCTCTCTCACATTTCCAAGCCTCTGGCAGCTGCACGAGAGGGGTGAGCAGGTCTGACAGGCGAACAGCACACTAATGTTCTATCAGCCACACACATCAGGATTCCTCTTTGCACTGTGACACCGACAACTATCTGGCGTGACTCGCCTCTTTGCTCCATCAGGATACTACAAGACTTTTGAGTTAGCGTCCATAAATCCCTGGAAGCAATATTTTTCATCTGGAAATTGTGATGTTGCTCAACATTGGAGGATTTGAGTATTGCTGCAGGACATTTTTCTTGTGTTTTTTTTTTTACTTAAAGTTAAACACCATTATCCTGTTCATTCAGATATTAGCACATTTAAGGTCACAGTTGATGACTTCTTCGTTAATACACCAAAATAAGTGTTAGAAAGCCCTCCAATATGGCCTGCAATTCTGCTTAAGCTATTGGCAAGCATGCCAATCTGATACCATAATTAACTTCCCCAAAAACATCGACTTCTTTCCTCTTCTTTAAAACAGCAGCTTTTACAGAAATGACATGTCGCACGGCTGCCTTTAGCAGCTGTACTGTTAAAAGCAGCAGTGCTCTGCTAGCGGAGAGGATAATCATATAAGAGCTCGCTAAGCTCAGTCAAACATTGGCGGACTGTTTGTTAATTTAAAGTTGAAATTATTTAAATAATTAGCCGTAGAAAACAACAACTAAGAAGTTTCATCTAGACACAAAAGAAAATTCTCAACACACTTCAGTGGACATGGGATGACAACATTTTTGTTACATCATCACATTTGACATGTTTTAAAGTAATGAAACCTCCGTCATGTTAATGATCAAAAGTATTTAAAAGACAACTTAAAAAGAGATTTTTCATAATGCAGGTCTATAGAAAAGGAATGAAATTTCTGCACAATGTTTACAATGTTATTCAAAATGTTTTGGTTGAATTATCTTTTTTTTTTTCTATCAACACAATATTGTGCGTTAACCTCCTGGAAGCTCATGCAGAGTGTCTCCATGTGTATTCAGTGTACATCGTTGAGTATAAAAATGTAAGTGAAGCGCCTCGAGCTTCGAATGTAAGTCTAGAGAGGGGGTATGTGTGATAAAGGGTGTGCCCAGCATGTGACTAAAACACAGACTGAAACCCCCCCGAATATGACCAAAAGGCACAGCCCCACCACCCGGAGGAGAACAAAATCAAATACTCAGAGGCAGCCCCGAGGATCTCAGGCAGAACGTGCTGCGATTGCGTAGCCGCGGTTCATCCTTAAAAGCTATTTAAAAAAGTCTCCGAGAAAATACTCACAAATGTGAAACCTGAAACCCTTCTAATAGTGCATTAACTATTCATGCAGCATATTGGCAATCAAACGGCTCTGTTTTTATGGTTTTGCTAAGACGGTTCTATCATAAAAGGGAGAACAAATATACACACGGAAAATGTTTTCATCTGCATCTCACTGCAGTTGCTTTTCTTAATCCTTATCTCCAGTGTTTTTCAACGCCATTACACTTTGAAGCTCCTCCATTTTTTTATTGTCTACACTTAAATCCATAGCCAAGAAACATCTAGTTTGTGATTTTGAATCATTTACCATGCTATCCTTAATCTGGCTCAGCCCAAAACCTCTGTCATCATGGGCAAAGTATGTTTCTATCAAGCAATAAGTCGCAGATTTTGTAGACTTGTCAGACACAAGTCTTTTTTCACATATATACCTTTGGAAATTCTGGAAATGTTCATGACAGGCTGCTCCCTCACATCTTCCTGAGAAGTAAGGGACGCAGCAGTGTCCAACACTATTTACCAGAAGTGTCACGCCTATGGGTGGGATGGAGCCCCCTCAGATTTCTTAAAATCTGACAGAATTTTTCTCATCTCTTAGTATAAAAAAACCTATTATTTCTTTATACAAATGATAAATAGTATATCACCCATGGAAGAGACATGATGAAAAAAACTATGAAAAATTAGCAATTAGGCTGAGAGTAATTTTTGCATGATTTAACCGAGGTTTCCTCAGACTTTAAGACTGATCGAGAAATAATACCCTTTTTTTGCCTCTGACTATAAATGGTTAAAAATGCAGAAAATAACATTTTTTTTCCCATTTTTTTTCTGAGAAGGACCCCTTGACCCCATTCTGGCTGAATTTTGGCTCCGATAAGCCATTTCTGCTATGTATGGTTTGACATAGTCACAGTTTCAAGGCAAGAGAACAGAAGAACAAAATTGCACAATGAAGCAGTTCCATTAAGTGCACTAAGATCAAACCGGACTCTGGTCGCAGGATATAAACGTCATCGAGAACCTCCCACTTGTTGTGAATTTCCTGAATATTTCCTGCTGCGTTCTCACATGTCCAAGGGGGCTCCCCCAGTGGATTTCAGGAGATTTGGTGTATGGGTAGAAATACCAATGGTGACATTAAAATAAGTTTGAAATGCCTCAAACTCGTTTGAGTTCACTCCCCTGAAAGGAAACAGCAAAAAAAATGATTTTCTTTAAATGTCCCCTTAACATGCCTGATGTATTGTTGAACAAAATATGCTCAAGTCTTGAAAAACAGAAATTCAATAATAACAAGCACTCCAGAATAGACTCTATGAGCCAGTGAAAATGACAAAAGTCCTTCAAAGCAGCTTTATGTTTCATCACCTTATGCCAGTTCACTACAGCCTTATGTTGATTGTGTTTTCCTTGGGTTAAAATCACAATAGCGCATTATAATATTGCCATAGCCTTATAAAAATGCTCATTCACGATCAATCTCGTTCTTCCTCTCACAGGGCTGAGTGTTCTTTAAGGAGATGCTTTGCTGCCCATTCGTCACTGACAGTGAGAGCAGCAGATGAATCATTCTAATGTTGCTTTCACCCATACTGAAAAAACTCCAGAGTGCAATAATGTCAGCGTGATGCAGACTGCTCCATGTCCCACTGTGAGAAATGAAAGTCTAAATCAAACCCAAAAGGAAATGCTTGATGACAACAAAGGCCACGTATGGGAAGTTTAGAGTAAAGGACCAGATATGTCCCCTCTTCCTGTTGGTGGAGATGAGTCATGTGTGACGGGTTTGAATCAAGAAAAAATCAAGAGGAAGAGTAACTAAAGGCACCCAAGACAAAGACAAAGAAGAGCTGCAGTGATTAACCAACTGATCGAAGGAAATCTTTAATTTCACTGTATATGAGTTTACCTGTGATTACTTAAGCAAAAATGTCGATCATATGCAAGCTATGGCTTCCTTAAATGTTGAGAGTTGTTGATAAGGTCGCTGTGCAAATTAAGTTTTTAGTTTTCGATCTTTTGTTTCGGAAAAAGCAGAAGGATCAGAGTCACTTTAAGGTCTCAGAAGGTGAAACATGAGCTTTTCCCCCCCACAACATTCTGACCTTTTTGTATTTTTTAAAGTTATTTTGTAGTTACTGCCTTGATGCAGTTTCATCTCTTGATACACCAAGATTTCTACCTTGACTCTGTGGCAATGGAGTCATACTTGGATTTCTTTTCCGCCATTATGCCAATTACTGTGATTTCTGTTTTGTCTTGGTCTTTGTTTTCAAGCTCTTATCATTTGATGAATAATACATATGTGGAACGTTTGACCACACCTACCGAGATGATGCATTTATGGACAATTAGATACTCCCTCTCTGTCTGAGTTTTATTTCTGGGCTTTTATACCTTTATTGGAGCGACAGGACAATGGATAGAGTGGGAAACTGGGGAGAGAGAGAGACTGTGGTATGGCATTTCATTTTTTCTCCCGAGTGTGGACTTTGATTTTTTTTTTTTGCCATAAAGTCAAATAATACAAAAACAAATCTCAGGCAACTACAATAGAGAGGTGCAGAGAATAATGCTGAGTATTGAACCTTTCAATACTTATATGTAATTTGACCCATGTCCTCAATGAAAAGCAATACAGTCTGCAGTGTTTGACATCCAGAAGATCCATCGATGATTTTTACTCGGGCAGAAATGATGGCGACAAGTGCACTTTATTGATATCTGGATAACAGACAACAGCAGTTAGTAGGCAGGATTTGCCACAGTGGGATCAATGTGGGAACCTCCCTCAAAACAGATTGAATGAAAATATTTACTGGATTGCTTTAACCCAACACCAGGTCATGTGGAACATCTATAAAAAGTGCACACAGGAAGAAAAAAATCCTAAACAATGGCAACCAATTGGAATTGAATGTTAATTCTGTTGACTCTCTGCAATTGGTTAAACTATTGTCTACTTTAGTCCCATTTGTTTTTGAAAGGTAACTCATATAGCTATTAATTTTGTCATGAGTTTTTCTATCTGTTTTTTGAATTAAAAAAAAAACAAAACCCTATAAGTTGCCACTTTTCTCTCCTAAACCAACCCTGTATTTGAAGTGTATCAATTTCTACTTAAAACATTATTTCTTTCAGGTTTAGTGCTTATTTCAGAGTAGAACACAATTGAAGTTAATACGGGAAGTGCCTTGAAACTGCATTCTTTCTAATGACCAGCAGGAGGCAACTTCACTGGTTGGAAAAGGAAGGCTAACGGTTTAAAGCCAGATGGGAAAATAACTCAACTTCTTAGTTGATTTTTAACCTCAGTAAACATTAGTCTAATGAGTTCTTAAATTTAATTGTTGGTGTCAAATCTTTTTAAATACAGCAGGGTGGTACTACAATTCTACAGCATGGTTAATTTGTGAAATATGGTCATAGGAAGAGCAAAATTGATAATGCCTCATGGCGTTCTTGGCTACCTTTGATTAACAAGTGACTACTACAGCAACATGTGAACCAGGTTAAAAGGTATCCACCTTCCTCCAAATATGTTAAACACTGGTCCAAAGCAAACAGCCTAATTCATGGCTTCACGAAGGTGGTTAGCAATGGGTGATGATATGAGGGCTTAATCATTTCTTTAAATAAAATCGATGACAAGAAATGAGTTTTGTGAGTCTTGTGACTTTTGCTTGTCTGTCTGCATTCCCATCTGAATAGCTTGTCTGATAAAAAAAAAAAACAACTAAATAACAAAATTCATCCATTTATCTCCGTAAGCCCCACAATAACATGCCACAGCAGCATTAGAAGCAGAGGATTATTTTATCTTGTTGGATTTAAAAGAAGATGGCATCGCTGTCAGGGCCGGTACACACTTATCAAAGCTATAATTCTTACTAACAGAAGAAAAAAAAACGCTGTCTGCACTGGGAGTCTCAGTTGGCAGACAGAGACAGTGAATGACCACTTTTTTGTTTGCCATCTCTGAAGAGACTCATGTTAACGTTTGGAGGGAGGCATGATTCATCTTTTGAATGGCCCTTTCAGTGTTCTGTTGGAACAATAATCCACAGTGCTTTTTTTCCTGTCTGGACTGCTCGTGATATGATTGAAAACACAAATGGCGGCCATCACACAGTATCCACCTGGGGTGAACCATTTCTGCATGGACCATTACTTCTTGATGCATTTTTCTTGCTTTAAGGATTGATTTTTGCATGATCTATGGAAGCATCACCAGCAGGCTCCCAATGACAGGTGCTACAGCGATTTAGTATTCCACTTCCATGAAATTAAGGGAGTTGTTGAGAGAAAGTCAAGCATCAGACTCAGTGATACTCTGGCATTTATGCTGCATCCATGTTCCCATTAGATGGTCCTATTTTTCAGAGCTTGGAAAAATTAGAAAACAGACACTAAGACAGACAATGTGTTGATTTGTATTACTCAGAACTTATCGAGGTTACCTACAACAAGCAAATTAAACTTTTAACATACTTAAAAAGAAAGGTGAGGAAAAGGATGCTTAGTGCATGGCCCAGCTTTTGCAACTTTAAGTGTATCCACTCAAATAGTTCAGGGCTTCTGTTTA
Source organism: Labrus bergylta (assembly GCF_963930695.1). NCBI lineage: Eukaryota > Metazoa > Chordata > Actinopteri > Labriformes > Labridae > Labrus > Labrus bergylta. The sequence continues at coordinate 4,077,218 of NC_089214.1, read as the reverse complement.
TTCCACTTCCTGTTGTTGTTGTTTATTCTGCCTTGTTAATTATGATTTTGTTTCACGGACAGCGTTGGATTTTTTCCCTCCCTCGTGTTGTTTTTTATTCCTGTCAGCAGATCACTGTACAAAGTTAATTTTCTAGAACATTCCTGTTTAAAAAAACTCCCTTCTGCACTATTTAAGACGAGAGAAAATATGAAGTCAGGCCATGCAATATGTCGCATTGAAGGCAGCGAGCAGCGTTGAACTACTAGTCTAACAACGATGATTTTAAATGTATTTTAAATATGTAAAATAAATCCTTTTTATTATATTTTTAATTTTTAAATCTTTTTAATTAAAATAAATCACTGTAGCATCGGTGGATTTCTGACTTCATGCAGGACTCAACAGCTTTGATTCTAAAGTCCCAAGTTTAAAAGTTGTGTTGCATATCTTGCAAGTTGCCTCACAATCATTGTTTGCTTCCTGCAAACTATTCACTGCATTCTTCATCATGAAGCCATATTACGTTTTATTTTTATTTTTATTTTTTTTAAAGATTTATTTTGGGCTTTTTGTGTTTGTAATGCAGAGAGAGGACAGTGGACAGAGTTGGAAACCAGGGAGAGAGAGCGGGGAATGACATGTGGAAAGGGGCCACGGGTGGAAGCGAGCCCGGGCCTACCGCTCGAGACGAGAGTCTCAATACATGGGACGCGCGCCCTAACCACTGCGCCACCAGTGCGCCCCGAGCCATATTACTTTTAAAGTGCATTTCCCCATCTTATTCTCCTTCTCTCTTAAGTGGTTTGTGAATGTGTAATACGCTGCTGTAGATTCTATAGATAATCATGTGAACACGCAAATTCACAAAAAATAATATCAAAAAATCATATGACACTTACTAACCGGTTTAGATTCAAAAAAGTATTACCCAGTGAATGCCATTTGAAATGTAAGACCTCTCACAGGTTTTTTAAGACATTTATTGACCTTAGAATTTGAAAATCTAATGTTACATTTTTGAAGGCTCTGCAGGAACCCTGTAGTGCTGCAAATATGTTCTCAGACCCTTCAACGGGTCATCCCGACTTGGAAGGGCTTTTCCTAATCTGATACTCAATGTTCTGATTATTCCAATGAACACAGTGTTATAGCATGGGTTATTCCCTAGCACGGGTTAACCTCCTCAATAATTGGTGATGACCCAAATGGGGAAATCAGGGTTTTAAAAGCTACCCAAGGGTTTTTCTACACCAGTCTTGCAGGCTAGACAGCACTCCTTTATGATGTGCAGAATTTGTGAAGTAGCCCTTTAAATTATGTCATTATGAACCCCAGCATCCATTGTTCGCCCTGTCAGCCAAGCTAGTAAACTCATAAGATCAAAAACAGTACAAAAGAGGCTTTTCACAATCCAAGCCAAAGATTTGAAGGTCTCAATAAAAAGTTTTTAAAATAACCATTTCCCAAACGAGGCTGAATTTACATATTAATCATTACTTTATGTTTCTACCATGTTGAACACTACGCATCGTTTAAGATGTCTGCTCTGCTGCAAGCAAACTGTGACTGATAATTGCACAATTGCTCACACTTGAGTTGACACAACACTTGAGGGCAGATTTTCTAGTAACTGGTGTCAAATATGCATTCCAGTAATCAGCTTGTACAGTGTGGCCTTAATGCAGTTAACATGGCGTCTACATCACCCACAGAGTGTGATGTTCAAACACTGGAGTCTGTTTGTAAGTAACACACAGACATTTCCTGCAGTTGCTGTCTTCAGTGAGATTAATAATGGTGTAATTAGCTCAGTGCCCTTTCAAATGAGGAAACATCCACAGGCTGGACAAACAGGCGTACCATTATATCAACAGAGAGTGTATAATCAGGGCGCTGAAGCCACCTTTGTCCTTTTAAAACTCCTGCAGTTAGGTTGTTTTCAGGCAGTCGAAGACCTGTGTTGGATAATCCATCTGTTTTGTACTGGAAAGAGTCTACAGGCCTGTGGAGCCAGAGGTAGTCAAAACGTCCAATTTTAGAGATCGATGGCGAAAAGAATTCCCAATATCAGTTTAAGGGGAACAAAATAACCAGTTACGTCTGGCCCATTGGACAATTTAAAGACCCCACATAGGGTGACACATAACCATAGATTGATTTTGTTCCTTTAGTGTGTAGAGAGCAGCAATGTGATCAAAACAGAAACACCACACAAAAAGATTTCATTCATGAGCAACCAGAGTCCTGACTCTCAAAACTTGGAAATGTTGCAACATTTCTCACGGTCGATCTCGCCTCTGGAGTAAACAAACATGGCCGACAATGGGCAGGAAGGAAGTGTTGGCAAAGGTACTTTTAACTGAAAATTCACAGAGAAAACAGTAAAACTATGGATGAAGAAGTGCAGACAGCATGAACATGGTCCGTATGTGTAGGTGAGTGCTTCCTTCTTCGGTCAGCTTGCTTCCCAATTGGCTATCGTTTCCTTGACAAATGACAAAATGTTCCCAGCTAACAAGTATTGAACATTCAGTGCTTACTATTTGAAATTCCTTCAATCTGCTCCTCCTGAGCAGATGGGATCACTCTTAACACACCTCACATCACAGGATAATCTGGTGCGGTAATCTTTAGAGCCCTTATAAATCAGGACTTTGCTTTGGATTTCCTCAGGTGGCAATAAAGCCCAAATTCGGCCCATTCCTCTTGTAGTGTGTATACCCCCATTTAGAGATAAGGTGAATTATATTTTGAATGTGGATTGTGCACTCATACGTGATTGCTGATAGATCTTGGTATGCCTATATCGGCTAGATGATATCGTCCAAATGATATATCAGTCTCTGAAAGTCTGGTTCAGGATCTTTTGGTGGTGTTGAGCCAACATGGCTCAATGTAGCTCTTGGAAAATGTGTCAAGTGATTATCCAGTAAACTAATCAATTACTTTGTATTGTAATATTCCAGCCATACATCAAGTCAAAATGGCTAACTGCAATATGTTCCTACAGTTGATTTTATTCCTCTTCCTGCCAGACTGACTAAGCAATATCAAGGCCGTTGTTTTTGTCCTGCTAAAATGTGTTTTTTACCGATGTTGTATTTATCAAAACCAGATAAATTAGGAATGAAAAGACTCATTACTTGCGGCCCCAGTTTTGAGTGTTTTGGGTTTTGACTGCCAGGGCAGCTGGTGGACTATGATTTTCATATGTTGTCATGCAATTCCAGACTGTTCCACTTGCCAGATTAAATTAGGCAATTTTATGTCCAGTACATCTCAAATTCGAGCACCAGCTATTAGGGCTCATTTGGAGCTCAGTCAGCTGTCTCATTTTGCATCGACCATTGGAAGAGATGACAGACAGACAGACAGACAGACAGACAGACAGAGGGACTGCTTTGAAATCTCACATGTCCTCAAGCGAGGCCTTCACCCCAGCAGAGAGACAGGACTGACTTGATAGATTGCTGGGTCGTCTGAGACGGATCCATGCACACTAGGTGATGCACTTTGTGTGCTCTATGCCAATATTTGCAAAACTTTAGTTGGACTTAACAATTCTGACTTGAGGCATTTATCAACTAGAAGTTTCAAATAGTTTCTTCGCTGAGCAGCTGAAATATAACAATTCACTGAATATTAATTAATTCTGAGATGTCATTATGGACATTTCTTTTAAAAACATAAAAAAGCTGAAAGATAACTGACAGATGGCATGATAATGATTATAAAAATACTGTATATACAGTAGCCCTAGTCCAGTCCACATGGCTAAAAAAAAAAAAAAAAAAAGACCACAGCTGTACACCACTGGAACAGAAATGTCCCCAGGCACAAATTAAAGGGGGGACATCAAAACTTCTCCCCTAGCACAGCTTTCAAGATCACACATTATGAGGATAACATTTGCATATTATCTGCATCAATGTCAGAGCACATAGCAGCCCACTTCCTATAAAGTGGAGCTATAAGGTTGGAAAAACATCATGCACAGCTTGTTTGCCCACCAGTATGCTAATGATAATGATAATCACATGACTCATGCCAATTTTTTTTTAAACATTTGCAAACATATCAGAAAAGGTGATCACCTCGCAAAAAGAAAAAAAAATGCAATGCTTAAGATTTGCACCCATACAATTCTCTTTGCTCATAAGCAGCCAGTAAATGCAACATAAAGATGGACAGCTTAGCATCTGGCACTTCACCTTATACCCACACGACTGTCAAAGCACTGAGCGTTTAAATGACTGAGGCATCTAGTCAAAACGTCTTTTTTTTTCTCTCTCCTCCCGCAACAGAGAGATGGCTGTTGCGGGGAGAGGAAGCTGTGGACTTGTACATACAGAGAGGCTGCAGTCAATGAGTGGACTCCTGTTTCCTGCAGTGCGCGTAAATTCCAGTCTGGCTACACTGGTGCGGCACGCGCATCAAGAGGCATCGGATAGCCTCCAACTCCCACACTGTCTCATAGCAGCCCTGTCTGTCATTCATAACTACACCGAGGCGCTGCTGTGTGCAACAACACCCCGGGGGACAAGACAGAGGCGCGTGCGAGCCGAGCACACTCATTATAGCCGCAAAATGACTTGAGGGAAAAGTGCGCACTCTTGCACTTCTCTACCCTCCTCGCGCCTGTTCTGTTTCTGCGCGGTGCCAAATTTCGCGAGGTGCAATTGCTAAAATGCGCACACTGTCAAACTCACTCACGCACAAGACTCATGTATTTGCCAGCTTCTTCTTTTTTTTTTTTTTTTTTTTTTTTTTAACACAACACAGTATAGGCGGGGGCACGTACGCCCGCGCCACACACAGTCACGCGCACAGGTGCAAACGCAAAACTTACACTACAACACAGATAAAAAAAAAAGCCGGACAAACTTATTTATATGTCTTACCTGTCCGCGTGCACTCCTCTGAACACGCATGTCAGCTGATTAAAGGCGAAAAAGACGCACGAGTTTGAGTATGTTCCTCATTTCTGCCTTCCCTCTCCCTTCAATTTCCTCCCCCGACCGCGGTCATCCTCTCCCGGGCAGAGCTTGACTGCACGACTAGCGGAGAGCCGATACTCTCTCTTCTCTTCCCGTGTGTGTATGTGAATGTGTGTGTGTGGATATGTGAATGTGTGTGTGTGTGTGTGTGTGCGGGGCGATGGGACGAGCAAGCCGAGCCGGTGCTTGTGTGCGCATCGCTCCTCCGAAGCATCCTCCAATCCTGCCTGGCTACTGCGGCGGCTCAGGCCGAGCAAGGCGCCCGATTGGTCGGTTTGCAGATCAATCCCTGGTTATCTGGATCTCGGACCGGCCTCCCCCGTGCTTCCCCCTACCTCTCTCTCTCCCTCTCCATTATCTCCCTCTCCTCCTTTGCTCCTCTCTTCCTCTGTTAACACGTGATTATATAAGATAGTGATCAGGAGGCGATACGTTATCCCGATCTCATTTTCTTACAGACACACACAACTCTGAATACACCACCTGACTGTCCCAGTAGAATTTAAAGCCTCAACAAGAATACATTTATTTTTAATGCAACGAAAAATGGGGTTTCCCAAGTAAAAACCTGAAATTAAATTACTGATCTAAATGTCATCCCATTCATTCTTGTTGGAATTCTGTTCATATCTAAAAAAAAAAAATAAAAAAAAATGTATCAGTACAGAGTGAGTTATTTGGCCTCTCTGTCTAAATTGCAGTTTCATTTTGAAAGCTTTACAAAAAAGAGTCTCTGACTCAAACTCTGGGTAAATTACACTGACCGAGCGCTGCAGAGTAAACGTTGCACTGATTTTATTCCATTTTACTGGCACAACTGGAGATAAGTGTTTGAAACCCTTTTATCGCCATGTCAGAAAAAACTGTGTTATTGTCCTATTTCCATTAGCCTCTCTCAAAAAATATCCCTCTAAAGGCTTTCCAACGGTTTGAAAATGAAGAAAAACTGCATTCCAAGTTCACCATGACATGTAACAAAATACCTGACCTTCTTGTCCTTTTATGGGATAAAATGTATGAGCAAAACACGCACTAAATACCCCCTCATGTTATACATGAGGGGGTATTTAGTGAATACTCTGAAACGTGTTGCATGGATCCAGGGGCGTAACCAGGATTTCTGTGCCCCTGATAACATAACAGACCACTCCTTTTCAATACCACACATTTTGAAAAAGTATTGAAGCTTTAAAAAGATACCACTGCCTTTTTCCTAAAACAGGTGCCTTAAAAAAAAAGATTGAATCCATCAATGGAGATAAACTCCTGCACACTGTCTGAATTGCACAAATACATTGGCAACGTGAAACATTATTACCCAATATTGGGTGACAAGGACTTCTCTTATTGTTGCCGTGGCATCAAAACAGGTATCGATATCGTTCAATTCATACGAGCATTGTACTGGATCTTAAAACTCTAAAACTGTGAAACTTAGCAACAACTTTCTGTTACACACTTAAAAACTCTGCTGCAGTTTTAACAACAATGAATTAAACTATTTAATATAATGGGTTTTTTTGGCCTTTGAATTGTTTTTCGGCATCTAAAAGAGTTGTTACATTTTTTTTCAGGGTTAAAATGTTTTAGTTTTTTTTGTTTTGAGGTAAGAAAGAGTTAATCATGCTCATTTATTCTGCCAATTTGACCTTCATGACAGTAATTACTGAGAGTCACAAGGTAAAACTAAAACTATCTATTTCAGTGGGTAGTCAGTCCATTTTTCCACCAACCCATGCACGGATCTCCTTAATAGGAGTTTTAACAAGTTAAATTATGATGCCCCATATTTCAGAAACATCCTATTTCATGTCTTAAAGATCCCATACTCTGCCCTTTTTGGGGTTCATATATTTAATCTATGTACCTACTAAAGTATGTTCACAATAACTAAAGTTATAAAAAAGTGTCTGTTTTCATGAACTGCCGCTCCACGCACCGGCTCACTTCTGACTCTCTCTCTAAGGCTCTGAAGCGCCCACGTTCAGAGTCCCCACGTGTGCCAAGTCTGATCTGATTGGTCGGCCTGTCGGCTCTGCCGTAATTGGTCAGTCGCTCAGCCACTCTGGCTCCGATGGCCGGGGAGCAAAAACCTTAGCACCTTAGCACTACTGTGCTACCGCAGGCTACGGCATATCGTGGGCGTGCTACAGAAGTTAATGGGCCTGCAACATAAGCTGCTGGGCTTACCACAACGAGCCAATGGGCTTAGATCAGTGATCTCACACTGACAAGACGTCACACTGACACATTTTTTTCGAGGGGGGCTAGAACCGAGCGTTACATGCAGCTAATGCTACAGCTAACAGGAGGACGTAAGAGAAGCCGCGTTTCTGCAGACTTTGAATTTTTGCACATCGATGTGCCTAAACATGCACAGGACACTTGAAAAACACACTAAAGAGCATATAAAACCAGAAAAAGCAGAATATGGGCTCTTTAAGATAGAAATGTAAAGTTTAAAAACTATATTTTCCTTGCTCATTTTTCAGACACAAAAGTAAATTTGATAATTCTATCAAAGCCTACTCCATCCTCTTATAATAGATTAGTTAACCTAAATACTTGATCCATCATTGCTTGTCGACTTTAATGCCTGTTAACAACTAATGCTGCTTTTCTTAGTTTGCTGAGCTAAAAAGTGTAACGAGGATTTTTCCTCATTGAAACACAAGGAATCATTGAAACAAACAAAAGTGAAACAAAAAGATCAACAAATGAGTTTAAAGGTGGATGAAACATCTGTGGAGATTATTTTTACTTTAGGATTAACAGGAAATAAGAGAGAAAGTTTTGGCTTCAATAAGAGAAACAGTTAGCAGCCATAAAGGTACTTATGGAACAGGTTAGGCATTCAGTCATAAATGATCTATCTGAAATATTTCTGAACAACATCAAGTTTCTTTCAGGTTTTTCTGGTTAAGATTTTTTTTTTTTTTGAGTCGTGGGGAGTTGAGTGTTACTTTCATCCCCCAGAATCTTGATGTGCCATCAGCAAAGCACGGCTGCCAATTACTCCAATGAGTTCAGAACAGTTGGAAGAGTGAGGTCAACATCTAAGCGCGGGAATTCAGGAAAGAAAGTGTGAACATTTATGAAGTTTAATTTGCTCAATTTTTTCCTTGCTTAAGAAGAAAATCCCCCCCCCCCCCTCCCAAAAAAAATAATCTTTCAAAAGTCAGAAAGAAAGATTCACTTTTGTGGGCTTTGAGAGTCTCATACAAAGGGGAACACATCTTCATGTACTCCTTCACAATCTTTTCTGAAACATTTGGAGCCAGAAATCTCTTCATGAAGGTCAAACTAAAAAAAAAAGACATTTTCTAGTAATTACTCATTATAAATACGTTTCCAATATTTTCTTTTCATCCCTATTTTGCAAACGCTGTATTGAAACATATTGAAACATATAGAAACGTGTTGTTCAAATCGAAACAGAAAGTTGGCCTCTGTTGTTGTTGCACTACAGTATCCTTGCTATCACTCATCCCACCCAAAAGTAGACCTTCTCCTGCTTACAGACAGCAGGGTGCATCAGCAGTCAGGCGCAGCGTCGAGGTGCATAAGAGATGCACTGAGACTTTAATAAAGAATGACTTTTTGTTTTGAACTGTGTTTGCGCTGCTCTTCTGAAATACACAACAGGATCTGCAGACTTGTCTGCATCTATGAAAAACCCTTTCCTTCTCGAGTGTCTAACACGTCTGGTGTCGCCCTCAGTCTGTCACAAGGTCGGTTCCCCAGGGGGGCTTTTCAATGATGTTCGGCGTCTGAGCCATAATCTGACTGGGGATTGAGTGCACAGACAACACACACCATGGACAATCACTAACTCAACCGTTTCTTTTAATAGCACAGATAAAAACATTTTATTTGTTGTATTAAATCTAACCATCTCAAATTAGAACAATGCTGTCATCATAATGAAAACCATTTGATAGGTCGTCATTGTACTGTACTGATACATTTAGAATGAATTAGTACAGCAGCTATTAGTAGCAGTTCCTACTTCCTACTTGGCCATTGACGTGACAGCTGGTGTTTCCTTGGTTTCATGGCGTCTCTGTCATGTCGGCCGCCAAGAAAGACTCGACCCGTTACAACTATGAAATTAAAGATTTCTCTGGATTTGATAACTGTTAGAAATATTAGAGGTAATAGAAATACTCGTCAAAAAATATATAACATACTGTAGGTTTAATCCATTTTTAAATAATTGAGGATATCATCACCTGCTTCTACATCTCTGTACAGCATTTGAATTTCATGGCTGTTCAGAGAGAATATTTTGCAATATTAAACAAGACTTTGAAACATATTTGAATGCTTGCTGGAGCTTAGTAAAACTATAACAGGACATCTTAAAGTGCATCTGTATAAGAAGTGTTACAAAGATCAATGGGCCTCTTGAGGCTATAATACAGTACATGTAAACACTCAACTGACAACAAGTAAACAACAAAAAAATGGATGACATGATGGTTTGATGCAGCATGAGCAACAAGGCACACCTAATGTGTCCTGACAGCATATCAGGACAGAGGTTTACTCAGTATCTCTTACATAACGTCTCGGATGGATGACTTATAATACAGGACACACTTTTTCAGTCCTCCAAAAAAAAAAAACTTTTGTCAAACACAAATGGAAAAATTCTCAGTTTGTGCCTCGTCCATCCTTCGTTACGAACACATTCTCTCTCACAGTGCTTCAAAATATTTCATTCAAGGTTCCACTCAAGTGAGAGTTTGGCACTTGCTGGGCTCTTTTGGTCAAGATAAAAAAAATCAATGTCCAAATAGATTATTATTTTGAGGTATTTTAAGTATTATTATACTTGAGGCTGGCTCTAAAAGCCAAGGAAACCCCATTAGGTCCCATATTAAGATGCCAATGTGTACAGCAGCATCAAACAGTTTTCTGCTGATAACATGTCTACACTCATGCACTTTAACTTATGTCAATACTGTCCATTTACAACTCTGTTTTTGCACATTTACATTTAACCTTTCAGATTTAAGACAAGTAATGCTTAGTTGAATCCTGGTTGTATATATTCTCATTCTTAGTTTTGATATTTTTAGTACTTATTTACTTTGTATTTAATATTATATTGTGTTTAAATGTACTAATATTATGTTTTTTGCTCATATTGTGTGTTTGGACAACCTGCTGCTGTAACGCCACAATTTCCCAGTTTGGGATCAATAAAGTAATTCTATTCTATTCTATAATTTCACAGGCTGGAACAACAAATGTTTTTTTCTCCTTTTCATACACATTGTACAGTATGTCATTTAAAAAAAAAACAATTTTAATAATAGGCCTACCTTAACTGCAACTCATTATCTGTTTCTAAATTGATCGACAGTTTGGCCGAGACAGAATTTCCTATCACGTGACAACCATCGTTTGCCTTTAAAACACCACTTCAGAAAACATTTAATGATACTATTGAGAACACTTCCATGTTAGATACAGTCCGTGGTCACATTTGAATAACACATGGCTGACTTGGTGAACTGGTTCAATTTAGACTGTGTTTGCACAAAATGAACTCAGTAAGGTTCATGAATAAGATGGATTAAATGAGCATCAGCATACGTTTTCTTGTTACGCAACCAAGAGAATGTATGTGACGTGACTAGCTTTTACTTTATGTAACTTACAAAGAACTTCCCTTCGAAAACAAATCAACATTAACTCCTTGTTTCACACTGACTAGATCTGCTCTCCTAGATTAGAGTTCCGACTTTGTCTCCCCCAACCCAACTGTCTCTAACTTGTGCATTATTCATGCTAAATCACCTGACTCCCCGCCACAATAAAACAATACGCTAGCAGACAGCATGAAAACATAAGTCTAAAGAAGGTACCAGCAGTGTCATATTTGGACATGTTGGCCACTGACCAAGCTGCCATATTTGAAGTCTTGGGTGTGAGAAAGGACTGTCAGCTACAGTACATGACACTTGCGTTTCCTTGGTATAAAAATAAAAATAGCTTTGAACAAGTAGCACATTTCTGCTATGATACTGTTTTGCACTCTTAGTTTGACAAGGTGCTCTTATTCCTCGACTTTCCCCTCTTTTTTGTGTCTCTGTTTTTTTGTCTGTCAATCAATTAGTCAGTCAGTCTGTCAGTCACTCTCTTTCTATCTCTCTTTCTCCTCCTACATCTCCCTCACACACACACACACACGCACACGCACACGCACACACACACACGCACCCACACACACTCGCACACACACACTCGCACACACACACTCTCCCTCACATCACTCAGGTACCCTTGGGCCAGCTGTTAAGTCTGCCTATGAATTCAGTTGTGCTTTGGCTCTCTCTGGATCCAAAGGGAAACTTAATGAATAATGAACGGGGCAGTGAACGAGTTGGGTGGGAGGGTAAGGGGGGAGGGAGATGAGGAGATGGGCAGCAAGAGAGAGTGAGGGGGAAAGAGTGAGAGAGAGGCCCTTCAGGACCAGGACACGTTGGAGAGATGGAGGGAGGGCAACTTGTTAGTGTTCACCCATCAATTAGGCCACAGAGGAGACATGAGGAGAATGGAGGGTGATGCGTCATGAGCACAGGCAGGAGAGAGGAGGAGGAAGAAGGAGGGGGGGAATATAAACTAAAGAGCTTGGTTGCTGAGGAGACAGATTAGGCATCAGAGACAAGGTGGCGAGCGACGGGATGAGAGTCGGAAGGAAGTGGACATGCGAAAAGACAAGGGTCTTGAAGACATCAGAGGCTCCCCTCAACGCACTGCCTCCAGCTTCATCTATCATCCAGGCCTAGTTCTCTCTGCCAACACAACTGTGTCCCTGGTCCACATCCAGAGTTGGCATCCAGCTTCAAAAACACACCAACGTGGATGTGCTCTGTATATAAAAAAAAATTAAAAAAAAGGAACAACTCTCCTTGAAACTGCAGGCAGGTGTTATAAAAAGAAAAAAAAGAATCAGACTTCCTGACACTAAAAGTTTACATTGCTGCTAATGCCAACGCTGGACTTGAAATAAGTTTCTTGCAGTGTTCATTTTGGCAGCTCTTTCAGATTAAGTCACACTTTTAATTAATGTGTAATAAACCACAGTCTTACCCTAACCTTAACCCTAAGTGCTTATGTTGCTTAAGCCCTAACCACAAATGGTACTCAGGATGCAAACCCCCAGTCTCTGGTGTCAAAGTCCTGCACTTTACAGCCTCTGTAGGACACTTCATTCATTTGTGTTGCCATGAGACATAAAGCAGTCAGATATTACGTTTCTCACCACAACATATGAAACATAGTATCATAATAAAAAATAATTCCTGGGAGACACAGTTAAAGGATGTTACAGCTGAGTGGTTGGTGGTTATGCCCAATGTTCTGTTAAAGACCACGACCTTCCCGAACCCTAAACCAAGATTTTTTGACTGATTTAGTTAACTTTCGAAAACAGTAATCGAATGTGCTACAGGGCTGCAAATATAGTCAGTTATCAAACTTCTGTGTGTTCAATTGTGTTGGAACAAACTGTTATTAGCTTGACATTTCACAAGCTTTTTAATCTTTCACTTAAGTTTTCACTTGAGGGTTGTAGCGTAATATCGTTTGTTCATTCCTTCAGACACACCTCATTGACTCAGGAAATAGTGTAAAATCTTTTATTTGAAGAGCAAGGTTGTGATGACATTCTGCCTAACGTTGACTGATGAAACAGTTCTTTCTGTCTGGGAAGTCCCAACAGTATCCTACCAGCAACTGTCCCGGAGTTTGACAGTTTTTTTTTTTTTGTTGCGTCAGTCTCTAATCTCTGAGGGATCCAGTAGCCGTGAGAACCAGGCACATCTGATATCTGATGTTTAATTTGCTCTGGCTAATTTGTCTAGCCCCCTTCAAGTTTAGATAGATTTTAATCCTGCCTAACTCAGGGCATACCTAAACAACCAAGATGTCTGCCACTGATTTAGATCATTTTGAAGTAGCTTTTGTGTAAGCAATGTTAAGCTCAGAGCTGTTTAAATTGGATGTTGTTACTTTTCATTGCAGCCTTCCGCTAAAGGCGCAATCAAACTAGGCCCAGTTGCCCTGTATTGCACCAAAGCTCAATTATCCCCCGCGCTCCCCGGTCCCCCGCTGACCTGCACTCACATTGCCCAACCAGGCCTGAGCTTGGTTACCTCGTGTACGTCATCATGTTGTAATACTAGGCACGCATGTCCCAGTACTGCTCAAATTTCAAGTAAACACTTGAACTCTGCATGGGACCAATGTGAACCCTTTAGTGCCATTATTAAAAAAATGATTGTCGAGAGGAAAGGTTGCATCGATTACACATCATGTCTACGTGTACCCATTCCCTCGTGCATGAGCAACTGTATCGTGCTGAAGACCACCTCTTCCTACCGTGCCAAGGTCAAGGAAGTGTACCATGCCTGAGCAATGTACGGAGCACTCACACTTGTTAGACAAACTGGACTTATGAGGTCAAACGTGCTTGGTCGTAGTCGCCTGGTGTGAGTGCGCCCTAAGTCACACACTGCATTTCTGTGTTGTTTGTTTGGTGTTGACCAATCTATAACACTAACTTGAAATCACAAATGAAACAGTAAATACTTTGCATTTCTTTTTTTTTCTTTTTTTAAGATTTATTTTTGGCTTTTTGTGTCTTTAATGGAGAGCTAGGACAGTGGATAGAGTTGGAAATCAGGGAGAGAGAGGGGGGGGGGGATGACATGTGGGAAAGGAGCCACAGGCTGGATTTGAGCCCAGGCCGCCCGCTGTGCCACCAGCGCCCCAATCCTTTGCATTTGTTTATTGGAACTCTGATGCTAAGCTAGCAGTCCAGTTGGCTTCACCTTGTCATTCAAATAAGGTTTACGTGTGTGTCACAGTGGAAAACGACAATATATGTAGCCAATCATATCGCTAACAACTATTTACAATGCATAATTTTCCTGTTTTCTTCTTTAATTGTAATCAGCTGTTTAATGCAAACATACTGTCAAATTCCAAACTGATTTGGGAAAAGAGCAGCAGCAAAAGAGTGGTAAAAAGGCTAAAAACACTTGAACCAAGTGCATGGATTTCACTGATGGTTTATTAATGAGGGCCAGGAGAGCTTCCTTACACGAGTGTGAAACTCTGTAAAAACAAATGCTTCTCCCATAACGACGCACAGTGCTTTAAGGGGTTACTCAGGTATTGATCCAAAGGACCATTTCTCTGCATGATGTCTATTTCCCTGACAGCCCTTTAATGACAGGTCAGTAAATCATTTTGCCAGGGGGGGCTAATTGCTGAAGAGCCTATAATGATACACTGAGATTACAATGTGTTCTTTGGACGCGTTTGCAAGCGATTATCTGGTGACGGGCTTTTTCCGCGGTGTGCAGAACATCCAGAGTGTGTTTTCTTTTTCCGTTTTCAGAAATGGTGCAAGCTGGTTCTGTGGATTCTGTGGACCCTCCATATATAGGAGACATTTGGTCAATTAATCACAGCTAAGCAGAACTGAGGGATTATGCACTTGACTGAATCTCATTTCAAGCTGCTGGTTCGGGTGGGTGTGCGCGCAGGAACTGCTGTGGACACAGACAAATGGTTGGAGGCAGCGGGCTCTGCCAGAGCTGGGAGACACATATCAGCAGGGTGGGACTGGGATTCTGTTTTCCTCCCGCCACACAGCTAATTTATATGAGGATGACGGGCATCAAGGTTGTGCAGTGTCCTGGCATTAGAAATCTATACACTCTTCCCTTCCTCAGTGGAGAATATTGTGAGTACCGTTTCCCATGAGCACTTACCCGGCGAAAACAAATTGATGCTCAGGAATCAAACAAATAGCTGTTTTTTTGTTGCAGACTTGGAAAACACGTTGTTTCCTCTTTAGAATGCATGCAGCGTCTTACTAAAGATCCGCAGCCTCTCAAAGAATTGACCACTCTCTCTATTGCACAATGGTTGTGCATGATGTGAGTATTTCTACGGTTTACATTTGAAGAAAGCAGGAATCAATCAGAATATTGATATGTAGGTGAAAATACATGTTTCCAGTAATAAATTCAGAGTTAAAAGTTTAGTTTTTCCAACCTAATGCATGTGTAACACTGAAGATGAATATATATTTGACTTTAAGAAATCTCCGAGGTTTCACATCCACAACCCACAATTCATACTCTCATTAATTATGAATACACAAGATCTGATTTACAATACAAACGCAGACACTAGTGGGTAGGAGGGTAGGAGGGTAGGAGGGGAGAATGTCAAGTGTCAATCTGTTTTACACAGGGGAAAGTTTACAATCAGCCTATTTACATCCTTATTTACATCTCATACAAACAAGTGGAGGCTGAAAAAGAGAAAAATTTGGAGATACAACAACTGGAAGAACTGATAAGAAAGTAAACAACCCCCCCCCAAAAAAAAAAAAAAAAAAACAGAAACAAAAAAATCAATGCAATGAATGACTGGAGTCATTGAGTTTCAAAACCACATTTCTTTGCACTCGTGCATCGAGTGGTACCATGTGGCTCGACTCCGTCCCTCTGACTGATGACTAAACACAGGAAATGGTTTGAGCGTGGAGACGCTGTGGAGAGTTATAACTCCTAATGGGCCGGCTGCTCTCTAACTGAACTACGGAACAGCTGCTAATGAAAACAAGAGGTACAATCAAAGAGGTGGGACAAGACTTTGAACTCCTTATCAGAGTGTGGGCAAACATTTCCATAATCGAGTGATTGCTGTAAAGTAGTTCTGTGACTTTAGATGCGTTTTGAGCTTGATTAAACTGTTGTTTTTTTTCAAATTAGTCAGAGTTAGTCAGAATTAAACTGTATTCACAGGGTAGAAATTTCCAGTGTAGTTTCCATTTGCTGTTTTATCTTATTGATGAGTTGGATTTCGATTTGCTCCAAAATCTGCACCCTGCAAGTGGTACCTGGTTCCAGTCCAAAGTTTAATGGGTGTTTCCTTGGCCCATGATACATCTTTCAACTAAGTTTTATGAACATTTGGGCAAGGGTTTTTACTGAAATCCTGCTCACATGTAGGTGTTTGTTAGAGTAGGGACACAGTCCAGTGAACGTAATTTTTTTTTTAGGATTCAGTGTCAAACAATGTCCAATCAAGTTTCCAGTCCAGAGTGCCATCTGCACATTTTCTATCAGTGTTTCACTCAAAGATTTTCAGTTCAAAAAGATATAAAACTGAGAAGCCAGCACATCGCTACAACTGTGGAGCTACTCTAGAAATAATAATTTAGGCAATAATTTTGCGTTTTTTGCATCTAAAATGTCTTAAGGCCCTGACACGCCTCAGTTGGCCTTTGATGCCACTAGTTCTTTGCCGTGTGCTTGGTGTGTCGGGCTTTTGGGGAAAAATTATTCTTAAAAATATTGAACAGTCAACAGATCTAAATAACTATCCATGTGAAATATCCAATCAAAAATGCATTATTTTGGTGTTTGTCAAAGAGAAATCATGCGTTTACTTAGGTGTTGATTGTTCAACATGAGACATACATGACGTGGAAAGGGAGAGGAGACTACTGATGCCTCGCACTGACCTTGAAAACCTCTCCAATGCAGAATAATAAGTCATGCTCCAGACCATTCATTCCCATCCATACCTGGAGGCTTAACTGAGGGGTTAAAGATCTCTCTGTTGGATTCTCTAATTCTACATTCAGAAATACTATGACAACCTTGATGACAGTGTCTTTGAGCTGTGTTACAACGGTCGAAAATTCTTGGAAGGATATTCCCTGTCCACCTCCTCTAGTAGGAGCTTTTTGACACCTTGTCAAGCTCCAGACCAAAATGGACATGTGGAAAGATTTTTTCTGTCAAATTAGGGGCTGTTTCTGTTGCATGACTGCACTCCGCAGAATCATGTTAAGATAACAGAAATACGCATGTAAAAAACTCTGAGTGTCCTCTCACAAAATGTGCCATCCTTTGCTGGCAGTAAAAAACGGTGTGCATTGCTTTTGTCAAGCATTGCTGTAGCCCCCCCACCCCCCTTCCCAGCATAACACTGGGCTCCCCCTTAGGGTCCCGGGCCCCAATTTGGGAAACACTGAGCTAGAGATATACATTTTCTTTTCCAAACATATGTGGATATACCTGGGAACAAGCTTTATAGTGCTTCTGATCTAGAGCTGATTGATCTAAACTGTTTTAGACAAGAGCGTGCTTCAAAATTATCAGGGGGCAATCCCAATGCTGATGCCATAAAGCAACAGTTTACCATTTCTGTGGACGGACTCTCACCCGAACATTTTCCCGATGCTCTGGAACAACAACCGCAAGTTTGAAATTATCACCAAAAATCAATGACCAACCTCTGCAACCTCTGAATATATAAAAAAAATGCTGCAGTCAGGTCCCAAAACTTTGTGCAGACTTCCCAAAAGAGTGGAGGCTGATGGTGTGGCGAGTCAGAGTACAGTATCGGAATGTACACAGCAAATGCATTTGGGTTTAATCTCTAAGTTTTGTCTGTTTTTTGTTTGTTTGTGCATCCATCTTTGGTCATGGATTCTGTAGTTCCCAGCTCAACCCATCTCCATCAGGTGGAAAAATACTAATACTTTGATAGACTCACTCGCACTGATGCCACTTAATAATCAACTCTTTAAGAGACAGATCTGCACCAAACACACGTTTTTTTTCCCCGAATACTAGTTAGTCTTACATTCAGTCTCACATTAAATGACCACATCATGGTACCCCTTTTTATACAAGTAAATGATGTTTATATTACTTCCACATCTTTTGCATCTTGTTAAACAAGCTGAATTTGAATTATGTTGTGCAAAACATGCAATTACCACTGTGCTGTTGTACTTGATTTTACCCAAACTGAAAGGTCACAGTGTTTTTCCTGTAAGAGAGTATCCCAAACCCTTACCTATTGATTTCTTGGTGAACAAAAAAGCAGTTCAGTTTCAGCTATACTCTCTGTCTGACAAGCCTGAACTATAGCTGTGAATGAATTTTTTAGCATTTCACACGCTGAGGTATACACCATTAGACGTGCACTGTTGTGAGAAGCATGTCTGTAAGACCTGCAGCTGGACGCCCTGCCTCCTTGCAGTCGTGCTTATATAAGAGCGAATAACGGTTCATTTCCAGTCACACGATCAAATTACAACAGTATGTCAGAGAGTATACATGTTTGGAAGGTTAATGTTGGAAACTCTCCCCCGCATGTGCGCTCCCGCCTGTGGCAGCGCCCCAAGGTTCTCTGTCCTCTCATGCATACAGGTCTCATTTAGAGACACACAGCAGCCAATAAGGAATGACCCAATGAGCCCCCTTTCACATGGTGAGTGTGAACAAGTGACACACACTGACAACATAAATGAAAACCTGGAAAGTTTCAGATGAGGAACAGTAACGACCAGCAAAAATGACTGGATTTCATGGAGACAGCAACTGTTGTGTTAGCGGTGGAGCAGATTTTTAATATTGAATATTCAAAACCATTCTGTAAAAATAATGTTCACCTGACTGTGATATTTTTCTCGTCTTTTGGGGGCCCTTTTTTTTCCACCTCCATTGACATGGGCAGCTGGAGAGAGACGGGGAATGTTGGAACAGAGAGAGAGTGGGGAACGACATGCAGAAATGGGCTAAGGTCGGATTCGAACCCACAGCTGATGCAATGAGGACTATATCCGCTGTACATGGGGCATGCAACATAAGCACTAGGCTATCAACCCCTGTAACCTGTATCTCATTTCTCTTGTTTTCAGTCATGATATTCTTTGTCTTATTTTCAGGACATATGACCCTGTTTGCACAGCCAACCTCCTGTACAGAGATTAAACCACAAATAACATCACTTGAGTATACCCTGATAAAATGTCGTATTCATGCAAGGCTGCAACAAATCATTATTTCCATTATAGAATAACCGAGGCAATGCTCAGTGGGTTAATCAATTATTTGTTGAGTTCATATGAAGGCAGAAAACTGAAAATGGCCACAATTTCCCTGCATGGGCAGAAAGTGGCAGATTCAAATATGTGCTTTATTCACCCATCAGTCCAGACTCTTTATTTATAATTAAACAACAAAGACAAGCAGCAAATCCTGACTTTACAGAAGCTGGGGCCAGCCAAGGTTTGATTTGATTGCTTTAGAAAAGGCTGAGGCTGTGAATTGACTAGGAACAAATGTGCCAAATAGTTTTAGTTAGTCCAGGTCTGTAGATATAACAACAACATATAATAACTCAAAATGATATCATGCTATTCTTCTATTATTTGGATATTATTTTTTCGAAATGTAAAAATTAACTGTGGGCGAAAGACAGTGCTGACAGACCGATCTTATTTAGCAGGATAAAAGGACTTACACCTCCATCTCTTCAAATATATAGTGGGATGTGTTTTTTTTAGGTCAGTCTCCCCCTCCAAAAACAAACAGAATGAACTTGAGCTGCCTGGAGAACTGTTGACACGGCGCTGCAGTTATTTAACAGATGATGGAATGACTGAAAAGCACAGCATAACAAAAGTCCTTTTCCAAGCAAATCACAGCCTGTGAAAACCTCACTTAGCCTTCAAACCATCCACTTAATTAAACCCTCAAACAAGTGAGACAGTGTATAGGTATTCTGTCATCGCTAAATGAAACGCCTCCCCATATTTAAACACTTATATTAATAGTAGTTTTGTTTATCATTGTCATTTCATGGCTGCCTCTGACTCACTTTGCCCTTTGAATCATTGATGGGATCAATACTGAGTCCGAGTGCTGCTGCCGAGGATGAAATCTAAGTCGGAACTTTAATATCAGGGCAGGCACATTGACCACAAGGCATTGAATCATTCGTAAGAATAGCTGGATGAGAGACTGCATGGTGGATGACGGTCAACATGTGATGCATTGAGAGGGATGCTGCAGAAGAAGTTCAGGCTGGAAAACATGGATTCATTTCATCTTTTGGGTCAGGACCCTTGTAGGACAGCCAATAATAGTTGATATCTATGACTAAGTGAATCGACATTGTTGAAAGTGCATGCACAAGAGAAGACTCCACAAACTCAATACTGTGCAGTATGTGTGCAGGAAAGCTCTGACCTATAGCTCGCTTATTTCTCATCCTGATGCTGCACTTCTTTACAAAACAGAGTGCCGCCATTGAGCGAGCTACAAAAGGGCTGGTTTTTTTTTACACAGCGTGTTGGATCCGTTCAACACATCCTTTGCACAAAGTTATGAAGGCCATTCAAATCTAATCAAGTGATCAACACTCACCTGAAGATTAAAAAATGCCATCTTCTTAATTGTATTGGTTTTAAAAAGAGCCAATATGCTCTGCATTAGGTACTATATGGGTCAATTCAAAGTATAGTCCATATCCTGGAAGACTTTGGCGTACAAGGCTTTGCCAAAAACACTAAAAATGTCCTCCAATGTCTTTAAGACTTTCAGAAGGGAGAGAGAAAGATTTTCAGGGACCTCTGTGAGAAAAAGCTTCAGTTATATTTACGGGTGGACTTTGAGGAAAGTCATGGGTCAAAAGGTTTCACTCTCTGGCAGACGAGGTTTGCCACAGGCGGTCTGCGGTTCAGCTTTACTGAGCTCTATCTTATGTTGTAACCCTTAACCCTACTTGATAGATATATAAGCTTGGTGGATTAGCTGTTATAGAGCAGCCAACATTAAAGCGCTTTTTTATTTTTTATCGTTAACTCAACAAAAAGTACCAAAAAGGGACCTCTTTTAGACAAAGATGACATGTATTCAAACCTACTACACTGTATTAAGCTAATAATCCCAATAAAACATGGCCGCCTACCTTTAAGTTTGGATAAATGCAGAAAATAGTGCTTTCTATTATTTGTTACAAAAGAGGGTGCTTTTGAAAAGGACATCCCTTGATAGATAAGCACTCTGAAGCTTTTAGTGGGTGTTGTGTACCATTAAAAAAAAAATGAAGGTAATACTTAAGGACAGTTGAGTTGCAATCATTTCGGAGCATTGCAGGGGTACGAGGAGATTGCAACATTCAAGGGACCAATTAGAATAATGCTTCCTCTCCACTGAAGTCCCAGTCAGTCTCTGTTTCAGTTCATGTCCCAGACACAGCAACAAACTCATACGGAGTCCACAGGCCTGAGGATCATTTTCAGTCTCTCCTTAAACCCTCTTAGATTGTGAATCACGGGTGGTTCAGAGACAGCGCCTGCATGGATACACGGTACATTTTGCTGGTGGATTGAAGAGCTTCTCTAATTATGCTGAGTCAAGAGATTTTGATACGACTTAAAGTGACAAGTGCGTTTTTCGACAGCAACACAACCTAAAAGGGATTCTCTGCAGATGAGACGAGCAGAAAAAAAGAGTAGCAGAAGCAAAATGTAACAAAAAAAAAAAATAGCACTCAACACTGTTTATGATTTAATTTGCATAAAGAGGAGTTATTGTGGAGACACCTGTGTCACTCACAATGTCTGAAACATCCACTCTGAGAAGAGACTGAGACCTTTAATAAGTGTCGAGACCGGTCTTGAGACCAAGACCAATCTTGAGCACTACAGCACTACTACAAAGTGCTTAAAGCTCAAAAGATGATGTGAATTATGTGTAATTTCTGGCATTGTATGCTGTCTGACCCATGGATTCAGTGTGTACACCTGCCTATCAGCCTACTGGTGTTGAAATCTATATATTTAGGTGTGGCTTCCCTCCTTTGTTCAGAAATGATCACCTGAAGAAGACCTCTGGTCGAAACGTTGTGATGAAAAAAACGTTTTTGTGGCATTTTCGCAAGTGTGGGTCTTATATTCTTCTTCCTAAATCTGCTGTGTTTGCACAGCCATGCACCTCAGTAATGTGCGTATAACGACCCCCTTTTTCTTAGTGACCCATGGATTTTGTCAGTAATGAATAAAAGTCCTACCCAACTATATTCTAACTAAGAGGTTTATGATAGTTCTGCCTTTCAAATGTGTCGCAAAACAAACTCAACCGGTTAGATGATCGATCTATATACATCTATCTGTCGACTCCTGTGTTAATCATCAACAATTTTACTCATAACTGACAAGATAGATTTGAACCTCTTGACTAAATTGGAAAATCTCAGTTTTGCATTTTGAGCAGAATTTTGTACACAAGAAAAAGGAAAGCACACTCAGGAATGGTTTAAATCCACAATGCAACTTCAACTAGACAAAGAACCCTTCTCTCCTTCAGTCATGGCTGCTTTGGCACAAAAACATTGTCTCTCCCTTGGAGAGTATAAAGCTCCATAATCTTGCAGTAACATGATGCTCTCCCACTGAGAAGTGAGGCTGTTCACAAATGTTTCAGGATTCTTGTTCTGTATGCAGGTCCTGTCTCAGGTTCTTGTCTCCCACACAGCATGCGTTCCTCGGTGGGGGGGGGGGAAACTCTCATTATGTCTTATAACACAGAAGATCACGCTAAATGCATAGAACATGCCTCACATAGTGTATATATATTTGTACAAGCAGAGCCAGTTGTTTGGCAAGCACCTTAGCTGTGACTTAGAGTAGCTTCCTGGATTAGCCTAGCAGCAGCACGCTAGTTGTGTGCAGGGATCAGTGAGGAGGGGACTGTGTTTAAACGGATGTCCTTGTAGTGAGAGAAAAGGCTGTGACTGATGTCTGACTGATAAGAAGCAATGATTCAGTCAACAGGATTCCAAATGATTAAACAGCTGGGGTGTATGACTTCAATAATTTTCCCAAATTACTGGAGATCCCAGGTAAAACTGATCCTGTGAAAATAGAGCTCATGGTAACATCTTTTGATGACCTATGTAAGAACTGCAATTCAATGAAAGACAACGATTTATTGGATTCTAATGAGTCTCTCTGCCAAATCTCTGCAGGAATTAATGGCTCTATGATACAGTGATCTGCTCAAGACACAAGTCCCCAAGAGACACAAATGGCAAGTCTGATTGCTGCATCACACTGCTCTAATGTACAGTGATACATTTGCAATCATACACTTTGTCAAATAATTTCTCAAAAAATCTCAAATATAAGACATTAAGGCTTGCAATTAGAAGTAAATTCCCCCAATTTTTTTAAACCCATTTTAACAGTTCCTAAACTGTACAGGAATAGTTCTGACCATTACACAAAGTGTACCCAGGACATACAATTACATGTTCTTGGTGTTTTCATTCTGATAAAAACCAAGTAAACAACCCTCCTCCTTACCATGCTTGCGGGAAAATCATTATCTAATGAGAGCAATGTTTGGGGAAGCTGGAAATAGCTCAATGAATATTTTAAAACCAGTGGCTCATGCAGCTACTTCCAAGTTTCAGTGCAGTTCAAGGAAAAACAAATTAACAGTTGGGTGGGAGGTGCCAAGGAGAGGGTGGGATTTAAGGCGTGTCACTTCTAAGCCTTGCATGCAGTTGATTTCCTGAGTGCTATAATTTGCAGGACAGATCTGGGATTAGAGAATCAGGAGTGTATAACCAGGTAATCCACCTTGTGTCTCATTGGCAGAGGTCAAGCGTGTCAGCGTCTGCTGCTAAATATGGACTCCAGCCGGCGTGCTGTAGAATGGCAGCGAGGATCCGATGGGATAAGCTTCTCACCCGACTGAAGCAAGCAGTCTTTGTAAGTCAATCCACTGACACCTGCCAAGCTGGTTGGTCCACTGGTAGATTTAGGCTCAAGCAATTTGAACATTAAAGTTAGGTCGTGTGAACAAAAGTGCGCTGTTCATAAATAATGTTATAATAAGGATACCATCAGGTGCATGTTAATGTCTGGACTAATATGCTTAATGAGGGCTGGAATAATGTGAGAATTACCATAGCAATCCCATCAGTAACTCGGGGTAATTAAGGGTTTTACCAATGATAAGTTATGAGACAAGAAAGGATTTACACCAACACCAGCCAAGATATCAAAAACCAGCAGACAGGCAAAAAGCCTAACTCTGACAAATAACACAGAGTTGTACCCCTTCTGCTGGACACTGCCCTCTAGCTTACTCTTTTGGTATATCGTCAAAGTCAAGAGATTTAGAATAAAGATCAAAAGCAACGTGTGCATGGGTGGAGTGTCAGGACTGTTGGATTAGTGAAGACGTTTTTTTGTGTTACCTATAATAAAACAAATGTATGACCCTTCACCAATCACAACTGTTGTTATCAAGGTTGAACGTTGCATTTCTAAAAGTAACACAATGTTTTATTTTAAAGTTGAATTGGAAGTTGCGCATTTATAACAGCTAACTTGACCACTGAGCCCTGTGCTTGCAAGCTGAAGCATTAGCTGGATAGGCATATTTTGTTGCTAAAAGCTAACAGTCTAAGCTGCCATTTTTTTTAAGATTAATTTTTGGGCATTTTGCTTTCGATGGGACAGCAGATAGAGTATGGGAAACCAAGAGAGAGGGAGAGAGAGGGAGGTATGACATATGGGAAATGAGCAACAAGCCGGACTTGAACCGGGGCTGCCAGCTTGGAGGACCAAAATGGGCCTCCGCCAAAGCTGCCATTTTTAACGAGTTGGGAACATGTTGAGTGTCTTCAGGGCATTAGTAACTATTTAGTTCTTGCTTTGAGTTATGTTATATCTTGTGATTGACATGCAACTAATATATTTTTTCAGTAATGCATTAATAGCAAATTTGTGATAATTAACATGATAACAAGGATACGTTTGAAAGAGAAACTTCAGGGAACAATTGTTTTTGCAGTTTTCTCCCAGAATATAAATTATGTATATACTTGCTTTGCCAAATCAACAGAAATAGCATTTAACCTTTTTGTTTTAAACCACATGAGGTTCTTCAAGCCACCTGAAATTGCACTTATTGCATTCTCCGCTCCAAACCTTTAAATTTACAGTCCGGCCTTTGGGAATTCCATAAATCCCAACATAAGTGCTTGACTCACAAGGGCTGTAAACATTTAATAACATGTAATCAATGCGGGAGCTTATGAGGTCAAACGTCGCTCCTGCTGCTCTTTCCCCACAGAGCTGCTCCCCTTTAAACACTGATTCCAATAAAACCATGAGGTCACTCTTTGCGCTGTTGGAAAGATCAAGGGGTCCACTTCTTACCGGAGGGTGTGCAGGAAGTGTCATGCTCCCCCGCCCCCACACACACACCATCTAATCCACGGAATGCAGACCTCGAGAGATCCCACCTTAAAATGTGGGGCTCTCTACACTACACATCTGAGAGTCCAGATCAAGATTGGAGAATTACAGTATCTTGGTTGTTAACTCCCATGCCAGTTGCCTTTACACCCCACCCAATCAATACAACCCACCCATAGCAGCCCTGCAGCGCTGTGATGCACGGCAGATACTGGGCAGCATCATGACCTGAGGGGGTAGAGGCCGTCCCCTCCAAGGTTAATATAGAAGCTGAAGTAAATCCATTTCTTCAGCCTTCAGCCAAAGCTTTGGGAAAATGTGCTCTCACAGTGCTCACCCACAAATCCTCTGAGCTCTACATGTGTACCTTTTCAATCTAGAAGAGCAAATAATTACTTTTTTTTTTTTTTTACAATATTAAAGTTCAATGTGACCCCTGTACCTCCGTGATCTCGATTTATACTGAAATTAATAAAACCTTTGTAGGTGAGATAAATAGATTTTAGTCAATGTAGCCAATGAAAACAAAGTCCCTAAATGTGGATTTTTTAAGTCTTTTAAAAAGGGACAGTGTTTCTTACTCAACATTCAGACGGATGTAAATGTACCCGAGTTAGATGAATTTTCATCAGCAGTCCCTTTACCAGATGTTCTATTTCATCATAGAATGAAATATAACCCAATGGGAACTGTTGGTGAAAGCAATACAAAAATGGAAATTTATGGAAACTTCATGCAGCATTAATTTACTGAGAATAATCTGGGAAAACGTAAAATATAAAGACAATTATAGAATTCAAATATGCTCTTTTTTTAAATAAATTAAACATACTGTTCTGTATGATAGACCATACACAACAATAAATGTACATTAGATAGTTATTGCAGACTATTTGACCACAAATGTGGGTTTTAATTCGGGAACATTTTCTCAAGGGCTTTAACAGGAATGTTAAATCCAGATTCTTTTCAAAGCAAAAGCACATCATCATGGTATGATTACATCACGCAATACCCTTTGACTTAAATCAAATGAAAACTGTCTGGCCGACCAACGGGGCCATATGAAGTCCCTGTTCGCTAACTGTGAAGTCCATGGCTAGAAATTACATCCAAATTAGAGATTTTATGGAATAATCATCAAACACTCCATCACTCTCGCCCCCCAAACAAAGCCGGGAAAGGTAGCCTCCGAGCAGAGTCATTCTGAATCCAATGTGCTAATAAAGCCTCTGCAATGTGAGGGCAACATCTTAATCTCTTACCTCATTAAGCTGTGTAATATGCAATAAAAGTCTCATGCCTTGCACAGAAGCGGATAGTGTTGATTTCGGAGTCCAGTGTTCCTGCCAGAAGCAATGATAGTAAAAATCCCACATGAACAGCAGCAGCAGGCTTGTTATGTAGAAATGCAGAGTGTAAAAGAGCATGCATTCCACAGCTTTACGTTAATAACTAAATTATCCCTCCTTATAATTTCAGGGATATAAACACATGAGGAGATGGCTTTTACGTACATTACTCTTAGCACGTCTCGTTGGTATGGACCAACTCACTCCTCGTGTTTGAACATTTCTGACATCTCCTTCTTAACCAGTGCAGATTTGCACTTGCATTTTCCAGTGGGCTTGAAGGCTTTAATGAGCATAGGCGCCGTGGAAATTCTGATCTAATGGTTATTGGCCAGCTCCTACCACCTGTCCAATCAATAAGTTAATAAATAAATCAACATGCATCACGGTAATGTTCAGGCAGGTAATTGCCAAAGCCGAATGTTAATGGGTTCTTTATGTTGTGAAATACATAGCTACTGTCTCATTTAATGTATACTAGAACAATGTTTTAAAGGCCAATGAAATCTTATACATGTGGTCCAATGTAAATCCTAATGTAATTGGAGTTTGTCTTGAGCCATTTGATTTAGTTTTTACATTTGTTTTGCTGTCTCATTAAAGCTGGAGCAACTCAACAACCATGGGCAATACATTTTGAATTTGTCAAACTGTCGAAAAAGAATACTTAGTTTTTCTTTATTTAAAAAAAGGTTTTGACATTATGTATGACAAGGGTGACATTACATTATGCCTCAAAATCATATTTGTATGACTTTACGAGAAGAAAAGGTTTCCGGGGTAGGGGTAGTGATAGTACGTGCCACACAGTCATTTATCTTGAGGATGGATGTCTATGTTCAGTCTAATATGGAAGGATCATCATCGACAGACCATATTAAATATTGAAATCTATCGTGGAAGGTTCCACTCTGTCAGAACATATTTAAGACTTTTTTTTCCCTTCCATAACGGTAGGTATTTTCCCATCACATCAGACTACAGTCCTGCATCAGTAGCACAATAACAATCCATCCTGAGATATGGAATCACTTGTCAAACGTAATGCATTAGGACACAAACGGGCCGTCTCATCGATCCAGTCCCAAGGGTGCTTTAGATTGCTCCTCTACCTCTATACATTATAGCCGTAACAGCAGCAAGAGAGAATGAGTCTTGCTGAGAGCCTCCATTTACCATCCTTATCTGTGGAGCATCGTTAATACATCCCAGAGATGGTAATTAAAAAGCGAGGTTCTGAATCTCAGAAGGAGTGTTTAGGATACTCCAGACAGCCTTAGATTTTCCCCGCTTGCATCGCCAACGCTTTCCCCAGGGGGGCTTTGCCTGCTCCAGAAATTTCTGTAGGAATGCCTACGCTTCTGCTCTGTCAGTCCCAGTGATCTTCAGGAGGAATGGCCCTGAAGAGATAAGGCAGCCGGACAATGAGCACGTCCACCTGGCGAGGCGAGATGCTCCATCACAGGGCCCTGGGTTACTAAGGTGTCAGTAGCTCTCCCGGTGTGCTGCATTGAAGAAGTGCCATATCCTCAATGGTCCCTGGCAGATACGGAAGACCTCCTGGCACAGGCCCTGTCACTACTGGCTGCCATGTCTGAGTTTATACTAAACTCAGTGTCTAAAATTAAAGCTGCACTCAGCAAGTATGTTATGTAACAAGGACACAGTGTCACGATGTGAAGCACCTGAAAGTACACCCAGGAGAGCTGCAGTGCTCGCACTTTGAAAACACCAAGTCTGGACTACAGACTACTGTAAAAGAAGTGCATGCAGGGAACATGACGTCAATGTGTTGTGTGCAATTCCCACTTTTTGACCATTACGTTTTGCATAATGGCTGCTGGTATTTACATTTTTGGGTACCAGAAGTGGCATTTTTAACATTGTAAAAATGTCATCATGCTGTATTGAGAAAGATATAAAACATGCTTTGGGAACATCAACTTAAAATAAATGTTTACTGAGGTAAGAAATAAAGCAGGCATGGTTATGATATGGTCATATTCCATTCTACAAAAATAAGTCTGAGCTTATTTAACCAATCAGTGATGTTGCCCCCTTCAGGCTGTTGTGAAGAATGCATGTTTAAGGAGCTCCTGCATGGGGTCTACTTTTGAAACAAGAGGTAGTTTCGATTTTAAATTGATCTTTTATCTGTAATTCATGCTCTTACATTGCATCCTCAGATTTTAAACCATGTGATTCGAAACAACAAAAATGTACATTTCAGCTCTTGTCTGCAGAAATTGTGTTCAATTAGAACATTCTTGAAGGATATTATTTGAAAGGCAAGGTCACTAAAAGGTTGCTGTCGTGCCTGTATTAAAACGGTCTGATATAGAGCCAGTGAAATCAAAAAAGAAAAACAATGGCTATGTATCAAATGCTCCTGTTATGCTGGCACGACACAAAATGTTGTGTCATCTTCTGTTTCTCCTTAATCTGGATGGACTACAGACCTCATGCTAGAAGTTGGTGAGTCATGAGAGGATAAGTGACGAACCTGTCACATCATGAAAGGGAATCAAAAAGTCTCAAATGGCAGATCAAATGTCAAAACACCAACCTTTGCCAAAAGAACATCGCATTTATTTATTCCATTTCTCACTGAGGAGAGCCGAGATTTGAATTTTTTACTTCTCTCATAAGTTTTGATTTGCCAGTGAGTCAAACCTGACACCAAACTCTCATGAAGGTTCACAAAGCTTGTCAGCATAAAATGAGATAGGAGGGGAATGATTCCCTGCTTCACCAACACTTTGTGATTTTATCCTAATTAAACTTAATTAGATGCACAACACCCCTTTTGGAACTTAGTCACAAATCACAAATTAGCAAACCTTCAGTTACAGCAGTTAGGACACATTCATTCAAATAACAGTTTTGGCTTCAATAGCTCATTCCGTTTTATTTTTATTTGGTGGGGTGGGACCCTTCGGTTTTGATAAATTAAGTTGCACAGAAACAGGCAGGAGGTTTAAGGCTAAACTCTACGTCTTTGCCTGTTTTTAAGATTGATGGAAAGTTAGGTTTGCGATGGCATTTCCAAGATGGCGACGGCCATCATTTGACTTAATAACGCTTCCTCAGAAACCAATGGGTGAAGTCAGTGTCACTACGTCCACGTTATATATAATCTTTGTTTTGAACTGATGCATTATTGTTACAAAACAATGTTAGTATTAAATTAATAGTAAAAATAAAATGCATGTAAAACTTTAATACACATAGCACAGCAGATCACTAAATTCCGGAAAAAACACACTGAATGCACCAAACTAACAAAAAACCTTTTTCTGCAACAGAATATAATTAGAAGAATACTTTGGAATGGCCTTTGAACATTTGTTTTGTTGAAATTCACAACACACACTCCACAAAATAATAAAAACAAAAGTCAAGGGACCACATCAAGTGACTAATAGTGTTTTGCTCTTTTTTAATTGACAGAATTGGTCGCCAAGTTATCCCTGAGCCGTTGCCATCCTTTTCTCTGGCCGGGGAGGGTCTGGTGTTGAAAAACAAAAGTGTCGCCCACTGCTTAAATCACTCCAGATGGCTCAAGAAGCGACACAAGAAGTAGGTAATCTGGATTTATGACCTTGCACATATGCTGAGTGCAGGGGCATCTGTTGTGATGAAAATGGCAGCAGTTTTAATGAAAGTAGGAACTTTGAGCCAGGATGTCACGGAGAGGGAGGCTGTAAAATTACTGCACATTACACCAAGGTTACCCCTGAAAAGGCCCCTGTGTTTGGCCTTGCAATTATAGCGCTGCGTTGAATCACTCTCTAAGGGATTTCACGCTCGCCATTCTGCTTCACTGGAAGCCTTCTTTGGATGTGAGTAAAAGTAACAACAATGATCAGTGTCATAATCATCATCCTCCATTCATTCTGCATCTCTGCAATGCTCTTTGTGGGTGATGCTTGCTTTACAGGAGCAAGCTAAAGTATTACTAAGGCTTCATTCACTGCTGCTGCTTCTTCTTCGCTCAGGCACAAATAAACAGCTGTCAGGTGTTGTTTAAGGAGAGGTGAAGGGATGGTTAAGAGACAAATGAGTTGATACAGTGTGTTCTGTTGAGGCTGGCGGAAACTAATATAATTCAATATAAAAACAATCTACCTTAAAAGTCACTTTGTTTTGTGGTCACACTGCAGAAAAAAATAAGCTTTTTCCAAATGTTGCCGAATAACCAGACCTAATCCTTTAGCCTGCATCTATATTTTGTCTCTAGTTTTAGGGCTTCAGGTCACACAGCAGACAGCTCAGTAAATAGATCCAGCTGTTTTTGCAACATCTTCTTAAATTGCACAAAAGCTTGTTCTCCCACAGGAGTGAGTTCAACTGAGTAAATTCTTCTCCACCGCCTAAGCATTGCTCATGTTTCTTTTCGCTCTTCAAAGCTGAAATATGGTATGACAGCCATGGCATGTAATCCTCGCACGGAGATGATGACCGAGTATAAGTCATGTCACATTCACTCTGAAATAGAAACTGAAGCAGAGACTCTCTGATAGAGGTCGTGCATGAAAGATAACCTGTTGTTCTGGGAAACAACAGCAATGCCAGTTAGACTGTGTACACCAGTGATTATGAGCTCGTTCCTCTGATGAGAGTCTTGTTATGGGTTACTTTGGCGTGAACAGGGAGAGCCTTAGAAGTTAGACAGCTCTTTTAATACCTCCTGTCATGAAGGACTGTGAGCTCTCGTTTTGTCCGTTTGAATTGTGCTTAAGCTTAATGACCAATTGGTTGTTAGCAGACTTCAGCACAAACAGATTCTGTTGTTTCCTGCCCCCCCCCCCCCCCCAACCCCATCAGCCGAAGTGACAAACGCAAACAACATCATGCATTTGATATCTGCGATTGTTTAAATCTAAAAGGGGGAGGCGCCTGAATCCGAACCAAGCCAAATGCTCATTAGTGATCTGGGCAGTCAACCTCAACAAAGTTATTTCCTACATTAACAGTCTTTTCCGGCCTGCTAGGTAAATGGAGTAAAGATTTTTTTCAAATCCATATTCACACAATCCAATATGGAAAACCTTTGCTATAGATTCTCTGCAAAAATAAATTGCCCCCTCTGTGAACTCCTGTACAGTCTCAAATATTGGCGCCAGGTAAACTAATCGCTTTTTGAACTGGTGTAAGCACAGCTGACACAGGAGGTGATGACTCAATAGGGAGGTTAATACAAAATTATTTTCTCTGTAAAGATAAGGGTCACACTCTGTGCTATAACTTTGCCACCTCTCAAATTTACGCAATGCCCATTTTTTCTATTCATCGTCCTCAAATCAGCACATTACATACCAAATGGGTATGCGTGTTAGTTGGATACTGTCCCCTGCTAATTAGTTCCATGTGGGGGAATTGACGGGTTAGAAAGAACCTGAAAGTCTGTGGTGGTTGCTGGTTGGTGTAAGTGATGGGCTTGACAAAAATAGGACTCAAATGCAGGAGATGGCGTTCAGTAAACATTTGAAACAATACAATGCATTGTTTACTTCATTCAACAAGCTAATCTTACTCTTAGTAACATAACCCATGTGTTTAACATAACATAGAGGGATGTAAAGTGTGGTGCAGTGTTGATGACAAAACAAGTGATGGTCTCTTTGGTTCTTTTCTTAAATAGATTTTTACAACTCTTCGGTTTTGATCTTAAGGAGGCTAAGGGTTATTCATACATTTGGGCATGGCTGAGTTGAGTGAAAGGTGGGAGTTTTGTAGCTTTTTGCCAGGAGACATAAGGCTCCACCTCTTCAACTGTTTCTAGACTGATGGAAAGCCAGGTAGAAACAGCATTTATAATTTGCTGACTGCCATTGTTCGACTTCAAACACCTCTTCAGAAACAAATGGGTGACGTCAATGAAACCATGACTACCATATTTTACATCATGAATATTGTTGAACTGTTATGTCCTTGAACCGTGAATGCACAAAGAAACCTTTGGGATTTACAACACATTAGGATTAATGGTTGCTGCAATACAGAACACGTTAAGATGTGTAAATTAAGGAACTCTGGTCCAGTCAATCTGACAACACCTTCACCCTGAAAAGTGAGCCGATGATGGCAGGTCATGAATCTGAACAGATAAATACCATAGGCTCTATCTATTTCCAATTTAGCCTTCTCCACTCATACCTGGTTTATGTGCAGCTATGGACACAACAAACTTGGAAACTGTTTGTTTTCCTGACAAGCAAAAAAGCCCCAATGTCATCCCTTTAAACTGCAAAAACAGAGTCGTAAAGCTCTCGGATACAGCCAGCCATCGTCTGTTTTGCAGAGCTTGTTAATTTAATTCGGATGCTTCTGATGTCCAAGTGTTTTAGCGTTTTGTGATTTTCCCAAAGGTTGGCCTCTTTAGACAACTGTAACCCCTTAAAGCCTGTCGGATATGTCAGATTTTCTCTCAGTTTTACTCTGTCGCTACCTTCTGGTGGAAGTAGGAGCAAATTTTTAGCCTCATCCTGCATCCATGTTGTTAGGGCACATGCCAACTTCACGTGTCATGAGCTGTTATGGCGGATCCTTGACTCCTTTACCCCTCTTTGAAGTGCAATTACCGTTGATGAAGATCCAATGCAAGCTGTGTAGCTGACAATCAAACCAGAGCAAAGTCAATTTGGAATAATTGGCTAAGAATTAACTGTGGAACCAGCATCTCAAAGCGGCGTCGGCTGTAATTGCAACGTTTCTTCCTCTCAGTGGCATTTAAATTGATCGTGGGGACAGTCCCCTGTCACAAGCATTCTTGGTAATCCCGGTTCAATCACAGCATGGGGCTGCATGCTGAACACAGAGGCAATGACACCCCTCTCCTAATATGTCCGTGACAAGAACCCCACATAGTGGCATATGCTTGATTTTAGGGGAAAAATGGTGAACAAGCTGGCGTTATTTGAGTTACCTGATGCCCCCACTGCAGACAGCTAAATTAGACCTAAATGCAACTTGATCTAGCCTC
Source organism: Labrus bergylta (assembly GCF_963930695.1). Lineage (NCBI taxonomy): Eukaryota > Metazoa > Chordata > Actinopteri > Labriformes > Labridae > Labrus > Labrus bergylta. The sequence continues at coordinate 4,043,789 of NC_089214.1, read as the reverse complement.
CCTAAAGAGCCTGACTTTGTATTGACAATTTGCTAATCAAATTAGAGGATGGATTACGAGCTGAGCATCTGGTCTTTGAAATAACGCTCATTATTAAGCTCCACTGTGCAGCTTTGGGCAGACTGTTCAACAACCTTCCTTGCTTGTGGTCACATCCTGGTGCACTACATATGTGCTCATTGCATATGATGTTCGACATGAGGAATATCTATTCCTTGCATTTTTCTGTACTCCCTGATCTAATTTACTTTTACATACGCATCTGCGGGAAAATTAATAGAATCTTTCATTTCTTTTTTTCCGCATTGCCGCAGATGACACTTCAATCTTGCAGCTGCTAAGACGGCTGCCCCCTCTTTAACACTTACCACTTATCACCACTGATCTATGAACTTGAGTTTAAGTTAATGAAAGTGATTTTTTTCCTTCTTTATACTGTGCAGACTATAGCTCTATAGATTATTATGTTTATTGTAACCGTAGAAGCATGATTTCTCCTTCAGGGTTACTTGTCAGTAAGATACAGAGTGCACTCTTCTTCAAAATAGCACTTAACCTAGTAGCTTCCATCTCCTCTAAGACGGTAGATATCTAACTATTGTCATTATGGAAAAAATATTTTTCATTTGACTCTTGGAAAATGGATATCCCAATCATATATATGAATGGAACCAGAGGTGAAAGTAGGCCGGTACAGTCCAATGCTGCAAACCAGGCATATAAAGCTGTTGATGATACTCTAATGAAAAGAACAATACTTGCATGCTCATTTCTATTGCAGGTTTAAAATGCCAACACAAAGTCAACATATCTAAAGGGCTAAAACAACATGTTTTTAAAAAAAAGATTTACAGTTATAATATTGCTCTGTTATTGCTGCAACAGTGGCGTTTAAATTGCAAGCACAACGTTGCTGTTCAGATTGAATTGACAATAGTTAGCAGGCACTGTTAAGCTCTTTAATGTACAGTAAATATGACTTCATTCTGGATGGGTGGCGTAAACACAAATCTTCCTGAGGTTGCCTTTAAAGTAACATCGCTAATTACCTCCAAAAGAAACAAAGATTTAGAGTAATTACATTTTTACTGCTCTGTTCTCTTATTTAGCATCAGCAGTGCACACTGACAGTCAGAAGGGGACTTACAGCTGGGATTACCAAAAGTAAATCAGAAAGCTTCTTAGCCCCAGGACCTACGACAGAGCTCGCACTCTGAAAATGACTGTTTGCTTGTATGTGCGTGTGTATATATACATATGTGTGTGTGTGAGAGAGAGAGAGGTTTTTTGGGGGGAGGGCTGGGGTTGTTTGTGCTGCAGAGACGCATGCTATGAACCCAGTAGGACGGCTCTAAATGAGAGCAGTTGTGCTGTGGGATTGCCCTATTAATTCATCTCCTACTGATAGATGTCATCTCATGCCACAACACAGACGCCACAAGCTGCTGTGTTTACAGTTTGTTACATCAAGAGGCCTCCACTTGGTTTGCTCCACACTAAAAGGAGGCTCCAATCTCGCTAATGGCTTCATTGTTACGCTCACTCGAGCATTGTCTTACTTTTGTGTCAAAGGGACTCTAAAGTCTCTTACTTTGAAAGTTGAAGAAGGCTCTGAACAAGAGGCTTTATAAAGTACTGAAAAGTACATTTTCAGACTTTGTACATTTCAAACTAAACCTTTGAACTGCAGTCCTATTTTTCTTGGTTTTACTCAGTGTGAAGGATTATATCAGAGTCACTTTATCTTTTAGCTGGGCGAGCCTCCAATTGTTATCCGAGTTAGGTTTAAGAAATCTGAGTGTTTGGTGTACTGTCTTGTGTTCTGAAAAAGAACAAGAGATGTACTTTTAGATTGTTTGGCCTCTCTATAATCCATCATGAAAACCAACACTTGAATGATAAAAGGAGCACGTATGAATGCAAGTTCTGATGAATTCTTTACATAAGGACTTTTGATTGCGTCTTGAGTTTGGTAGCACACTCTCTTTTTAATGCTTCTGTCTGTGCTAACAGAAAATGTAGTTCACTGTTGTCACCATTTAACTGTTTTTCAGCAATTCATAACAATAGTCATCACTATTTCTCAGAGCCAAAAGTAACTGATGTTACAAGACCAACGCCCTTTCAATACCAGTTCAACCTTACCTTATGTTAACTATTTAAAAAGTGGGCTGAATCCAAATACCAGTGAAACCACTAAACTGATATTAAATACTGAGACATGCACTGTTATGACCAAAAGTTCAGCTCAGTATCACCCACTGCATACGACCTGACATGATAAAAAATGAATCCACCGTCAATTGTAAGCGCCTCCGTGCTGGGATAATGATGCCGACCAGACTTGCAGCGCCACTTTCTAACAGCTTTACTCCCTCATTAGGTCATAATCATGCATTTAAAGAAAACCTCAGTATACAGTTGAGTTAAAAAAAACCTTGTGGAGTGTTGGTTTGATTTAAAGGACTCCTCAACAAGTTATCATTGGAGGCTGGCAGCGCAACTCTAGGCAAATTGCTCTTACTTCACAAATATCAATGTTACCATTGATTTAAGACTCAGCTTCTGTGCAGGTAGCAGGCTTGCAAACTCCACAAGGAGAAAACAGATGGTACTTAAAGAGCTGCACAGCTGCACAGAAACTTTCACGTTGTAGACTTTGCCTAATGCAATGGAAGGCATCACGTGGGAAGACAGTAGCCTTTATTAACTCTGAGAGTCCCCCCCCCCCCCCCCCAAAAGAGATAGCGTCTTACCTGCGTGATTTATATTCTGGACTTCCTCCATTTTGAGAATTCTGTTAGCAGATAAATCAGCTTTTTTTGTTGTTGAGAATTTCTTGAATCTCTTCTTAAAAACAGATTTTTAATTTTCAAAAAGTGCAGATTATGCTGCAATATCTTCAGCCTTAAGGAGTGCTGGATGAGCATCTTATACTTGTGTATCTGTCACCTAAGATTATGGACTTACATGAAACTTCACTGCTAGAAAGGACATGTTTGGATCAAATTTTGTAATTTTTTGCAACTTTCTGCCTTAAACCACCTTTACGCCCGTTTGATGATAATGCACAGTAACTAAAACAAACAGGCCAACAAGAAAGCAGCTTCTGGCCACAGTTGTCTCCATCGTACTGCCGAGGTAGGATTACACAGCTTCCATAGCAATCCGGAGCTCATGAGATCCTGAGTGAAAAATGAGAAAATGAGTGACCAAAGTGGCCTGCGAGCGCGACCCTAGCTGGGGTTGTGTGGCACAGCAGATGATCCCCATCATCATTCTCCTGTTAGGGTAATAGGAGTCGCTGAGTTACTCTGCATCGATTTGCTCCTTTCTGAGCTGGTGTGTGCACCATAGGAAGGTCTGCAAGGAAAACAGGCCCTCTGTCTCTCTGATTTCAGTCGAAAAACAACAGTCTCCAACCTCTCTTACATCGCCTCATCGACCGTCATTTCAGCACGTTATAATTTAATTTTGCAGGACCACCCTGCTGCACTGAGAATTGAGACTCATCAGAAACCACACGCCTGCAGAGGGAATCCAAACCAGGGCACATTTGCATGAGCTGCTGAGGTTTCTCTGGCCTGAGCGTGGTCTGATGAGACTCACGCTCTGACCGCCTGGGGCCTCGAAACCGAGCTGAGGTCTTATTGACATGGAGCATGCAGCTTTGCTGTGACCGCCACCGCTGCGGCCTGAGCCCATCCAGCAGCCCTGCTGCAGAGACACAGATGCCCATGTTTAAGAACACAGCAGGGGGCAGGGGAGAGGAGGGGGGAGGAGGGGGATAAACTACGGCCAGTGAGTTAAAGAGAGGACATAGAGAGAGAAAACTTTTAATTCCCTCCCTCAAGAATGTGAATTCAGAAAGAGACAGAAGTCACTTCAAGCCGATAAAGAGAATAAAACTTGAGAAAGATGTGCTCAGAATGACATCCAACTCTCACCACAAATGCAGCTACGATTGTAGATTTGCATAAAGCTTTTTGGACTGAATTAAAGCTGCAATGACGCACCTATACTTGTTAAATCTCATTGTTACTGGGTGGAGATAGAAGTTGCAGGTAGTCAGAAATAAAACACACTGTGTCTGTCACATAACTGCATTTTACTTATAATGTTACTTCAGCATCTTTTGCACTATGCACCACTGCACTGTTTCATATTTAGTCATGTAGATATTAGTCTTTTCTTATTATGTTTATTGTTGATCTTTAATGTTGTATCTGTACATATGAGGGCACAGTTCCCCGAAGTTAAATTCCTTGTGTGTGTAAGCATAGCTGGCCAATAAATCTGATTCTGATTCTGATTCTGTGCTTGCAGTGAGGATTAGTTCAGTTTTCCCGAACAAATAAAAATGTTTTACTGTGCATTCTTAGTGATAGAAACTTGCAGCCATGTCAGGCATACTGAAAGTGCAACAACAACAACTTAAACTTGAAATCTGGCTCGAATACTAAAAATACTTGATACTATTTTAAGGTAGAGAGGTTCATTCAATGCCCACTCAAATCTGAGTGAAAACAAACCTTCAAAACCATCAGAAAACCAAGTTCAAATAACGGAAGGTTTTGCTTTTAGGCCATTTCCCGAGATTGTGTGGGCACAGCACAACATCTTTTGATTGACAGCTGCCTCCTTTTGATTGACATCTGATCGACCCTGCAGCACCTGCGCATTAGGTGTATTATTATCTAAATGCTGTACCTAAACAGTGCAGCCCAGTATGTCAGAGCTGTGTGAGTCAGAACCAAAGCTATGAATGCAAAGCCTAATAATGGAACAAAAGCTACAGTGCTACCTACTGTTATATTGGTAGGGAACTAAACTCCCTATAGTGACACTCAACATCCCTGCAAGTAACTCCCGCAGCTGAAAATAGACGACTATTGTCAACAAAAGTTAATTACTCGATGACTTTGCCACCTTCTGGGACTGAACAGAATACCTGCCTTGTGATTGCTTTTATTATTGGTTCAAAAAGATTATTACATCCATTTTCATCATAAATATTACAACTGAACCATGGCCGGTTTAAAACTGAAAGGCTTTCCTTTAAGAAGCACGTTGAATTTGCATTCAAAAAGAAGCTAGAGTCTAGTTTCTGTTCCAAAGTAACAGAGGCAAAGCAGCGAGCATTTGAGAGGATTATTTATTTATACTTTAATTTTGAGATCTTTAAATAGTGATAAGGTTTTATCGCTGGATGAGATGATAATTATTTTAACACTCACAGCAACCTGAAATGGCTCATTCATATTGATTGTGTTTTGCAGCGCTTGGTACTGCAGAATTATCAGCCCTTTTTCAAATGTAATATTATTATTCTACCCACAAAATAATTCAGTTACTTGATTAATTGCTTGATAAATGTGAGGCAAGACAAACAATGATGGTCACAGTTGCGGTATGCCTTTCTGTCAGGGAAAAAACAGCATTAGTATTGATTGTGTTCTATAACAGCAAGAGAGAAAAAAAACAACATGAAGGTGACTGTTTCTTTCATATTTCATTCATTTCTATTCAGTCCCTATAACTTAGGCTTTGCTACAAGATAGTCACGACCTCTACATCCTCTCTTACAATAAGCCCAAGCTTATCTTAAGAGCTCTCACATACTGAATGAATAAGACAATATCTTCACATCAATATGTTTTTTTTTCTTCTTGTATTCGTGCTAAAACTCTCTATACAACTTTTGAGATCAATAAAACACTTCTTCTTGCAAGAGCTGGATGCATGTCAGTCAAACGGGCTCTGGTGATTTTCCCTCCCAATAGAGATCTGCCAGGTCCTGTGCAGCCTAGTTGTAATGGCTAGGAAAGCCAATAGGTCAAATACAACCAGATGACTGCTGACAATTCCATACGTGAAACAACTGCAAACATTGAGTCAAAATTATTATTTCAAAACCTACACAAGTAGTTTTGGCAAATTTGTACGCGTTTACTTGACATGGAATGGGTTTGGTTAGGCTGAGGCACCACTTGGTAGAGTTTAGGCAAATGTTAAATGGTTATTTTTTTAGTTATACTAACATGGACTTTTACATTGGACACAAATAGCAGTCTTCTGTAGCCCTGGGTCAAAACAACCTTGTTGCCAGGAAACCCTACGGGCATACTGTGAGCTGACCAGTACCATCCAATCAGAGCATTATAAGCCAACAAGAGCAAAGGGAATTATAAATCTTTGATCACTTTGGCAATCACTTTACAGAGATCTAGCTTCCAGGGGCGAAGTCATTAACAATACAATTAAGCGGCAACCTCCCAGGCTTGAAAAATTAAGCCAAATGCAGAAAAACTAGAGTTCCTCAAGTGTCCACTTCAAACTGTCTGCAAAAGCCACGGGAGTCACACACACAATAAGTTATTTTATTTTATTTTATGAAGGATAAGATATATGCATAATAAGTGGCATAGCTGTTCTGACTGACAGGTAGGAACGTTACAGCTTTTAGCCAGGAGGCTTAAGGCCCGCCTCAGTTGCACCTCTTTGTCTGTTACTTGGCTGACTGAAAGTAAGTTCAAGACAGCATTTCCAGTGAGGCAACCGCCATTGTTGGGCTTCAAAAGTGCAGTTTAGAAACCGATGAGTGACGTCATTGAGACTACGCCCATGTTTTATACAGTTCATGGCGTACGACCAGCAACTAGAGACATGAAAATGGTTTGGTGAGACAGAATATGACCGGACTGTTATCTGCACTTTTAATGCAGATATCTGTTAAAAGCAACTATGAGAGGTTTTAGCTAAACAAAACTGATAGTACGCCTCTTTATGAGCAATGCAAGCGATCAGAACCATCGGCAACTCAGCATAGTTTTAATGCCTGAAACCGCTGCTGCATGTCAGACGAAGATTAAATGCGTGCAGTTGAAAACGCCGGTTGAATGTGCAGAATTAGTCTCAATTAGTTAGAAATGTTTGGCTGTTAAAAGAGAGCAGGATGATAAGACTTACACGCGTACGGGGAGGAATCAGCAAAGAGATTAGAGGAACTGCTTGGTCCAAATGGGTTGCCAAAATCGACACAAACAACAAGTTCCTTTGCTGACACCAAAAACTGTGTCCTACTCTATGGATCATTCACATGCAGATATTTGTTTTAAGATGTCAGGTGGTAAAAATACTGCCATCCACTGATTCACAAGCCATTTTGAGAAATGTAGGAAATCATAAACACGATTCTACAGCATGGTGTTCATCTGATGCTTGGCAAGTATTCGGTGGTTTGTTTTTGAAATGGCCCATAGTTAGGTAACAAAAGTTCAGTAAGTAGAACAAAGCCTGTGTTTGTCCCAGTTTGGCCTTCATATTCACTCCTCCCTCTTATTATTTGCACCCCATTGCGGCAACAACATCTAAAGAAGATCACAAAGAATCTGAAGGATACTGATAACTCAAACGCCCTGGTTGTAAAAAAAAAAAAAAGAAAAAAGAAGGCTGCTGTGAATACCGTTTCATAATCAATTTCCCTTGCTTTTATATTCAAATCAGCAGGAACATTTGTCTGCATGTTTAGTCAATTTGGAAAAGAGTGATTGAATGAAATTTGCGGTCATACAGAAAGACTGCGGTGGTGTGCTAAAATGATGACAACGCCTTTCTGCCTGTCGGGAGGAGCAACATTTCCCATTAGGGTTGCTCTGGCTCTGTTTCACTTGATTTGATTCAATATGCAAAAGGCCCTTTGAGAAATCAGACAGCCTGTAGGGTGTGTGCCATGGTAATGTGGCGCTGAATGAAAAGCATGATGATGAAGAGGATAATACAGAGTACACAGCAAAGCATGAAAACTATCTATCTCCCTCCTCCTCCTCCTCTCTCTCCTCTCCTTCAGCCGCTTCGCGTTCACACTGTTTAGAGGATCCTTATTAATTGCACTGCTAAATATGGCCATGACCTATACTAGCCACTCCTGGAACAGCTGTGTCTACGGGGTGCCACTTTTTAGCCGGCAGTGCTAATAGGTTGTATGTGGGAAGTGATGGTTATGGCCCTTGTTGTTGCTTAGCGACCCAAGAGAACCCATTTGAAGTATGCTGTTCTTGAACTAAAAAGTTGGATTTTTCTTCCATTGTATTTCCCAGCATTTGACACTTTATTCATCACAGATGTGCTAAGCTCAAACGGATAACTGACACGTCTTCATATGTCAAGATAGATGCCTCAGATGTTCTGCTTCAGATGTTTCATGTACAATGATTCTATATTCAGATGTTGAGACGGAGGGGAATTTGATTTTAAAGATTAAAACGATGCAGGGATCTTAAGTATTTAAACTCCCAGCTCATTAATGTGTCTATTTTTATTGATCTAATATATGTGGACAATGTTCTAAACTCTAAAAAGTCAACTAATACCTTCGATGCAACTTTAGAAAAATATCAAGATTGATCAACTTTCTGAAAGATTTATGTGTGAGATGTTCATTCTTAAAATCATTGCAAACCCAGATGGCATTAGTTTTACCTGGAGGTACCTATGATTGCTGACGATGGCAAACGCGCTAAAATGGCCCATAAGATCAACATTAACACAAATGGGCTGATAATTCAGAAAAAAAGAACAAACATCCTAATGACAGAAATGTTCCAGAAATGGGAAAAAAAACCTGCTCTAGTAAGCCAAAAACAAATACATTAACAGCAAGCACTTTACAAATGTATCAATGATGTCATTTGCACACAAACGAAACTGAGAAAGTCTGCATATCCTTTTATTAGGACATGCAGGCTCAAGGCGTCGGTTGAATAGCTTTATTTTAGACCCCAGAGGGAAGGGAAACCAGAGGGGATGTGCCATGAAGGAAGATTAGAGAGTGGGCTGGACCTGTTGAGCCTAAAGTCAGAGTTTTCAGAGTCACAAAGCTGGCTCAATGTCAAGGCTAGATCGTGAAGGAAACTAGCGCCAAACTCATAAGCTGGACAATACTGGGTCATGATTAGAGTTACGACTTTAACTTGGCAGAAGACTTCCATCATTTTATTATTTATTACCAGATAATGTTCTATACGGGCATTATATACGTATATATTTAGAAAATGGAAAATGTTGATGGAAACTTTGAAATCATCACACTACATTTGTAATGAGCGGAACGAAGCCATGAAATAACAATAAGACAAACTGTATACATCACATTATGGAGCCATACACGTTAATTAAGTGGACTTAGACCTCCCCCTCCCCCCCAAACACACACACAACTAATTTCTCCTGTGTGTTTCATTTCACTCATCTTTTGCACAGTTTACATTTTCTATTTGCACTCTACTGCCTTCAAATTGCTTTATTTTTTTGTATACTTTGAATATTTGTACATATTATTATTATTATTTGGCAATGTTTAATTTTAATATTTTATTGTTGTCAATTCATTGTAGACAGCAAAGAAATAATTTAATTGTACACGGAAACATGTTTCCTACTGTGCACACGACAATAAACATTTAAAACATAAACAATCTTGAAATGAACTTGTTTAACTTGAGCAGATCATCCCCACAGGTAAAGGAGTCCTGAGAACCAGCATCCTATGGATTCAGTTGTAAACCAAGAGAGGAGGACTGACCGTTTTGGCTTTGGGAGTTTTTTTATTTTTGACTTGCAGCCGGTTTCTACTAATATAAATCAGTTTCAAGGGGGCTTACCTTTTAAGCCAATATCGGTACCTTATATGCTGCCTGTACAACTGTATCTATAGTTAACACTGATCGAAACAAATTCACTTGATAGAGAACTGATACCTGAGGACAATCATGTGGTCTTCATGATTTTTTTCTCACTTCTAAAACTAAAGAACAGTGTCATGAAAAACACATGAAACAGCAGCTATAGTATTCTCTTTTACCTTTTGTCCCCCAGGCAGAGCAGGTTGTCGAACACTTAATGTATCTGCACAATTGCATCGTTACAGTGACAACAGCAACATATACTTTGGAACATGCAAAACCCAATCTGGTCACTTGTAAAACACAATGTGGATAGTCATCCATAAATATCACATTTGACAAGACAAATTGCATTTGCTCGCCGTCTGAGAATCTCTCTCTCTTTCTCGAAACCGACAACATGTCCTCCTGTTCCATTCAGAATGAGGAGGAAATGAAGCCAGCACTGTAGAGCCAGGCTCCAGCTGGCCCTTAAACTGTAAATGTTTTCACACTACGCCGACTGGACTGGCGGTGTGCAGCCGAAGTGTGACACGCATTCTCACACAGTCTTACCGCGTCGCACGGCCATCAGTGATACGCGGTGGTCAGGTAAGCAGGTCCTTAACCTTCACACCGGAGGATGATGAATGGTGTCGTGGGGAAGGCTTTGACTCAGCAGGCCATCACAGGTGCAGGTGGAAATAGGTACAGAAATACCTCATCCCGCATGGCAGACAAGATTAATATGTTTTCTGTTTTTTTCTGATTATGTGAAATGGTACCTTAAACGGTGGCTACAAGCACAGACATACAATTAATTGCAAATGCTCCTTTTAAAATTCATTTAACAGCCAAAGTGACTTTCCATTGTCTTTGCTGGTAAATAGATAAATTAAGTGGAATAGGTGAGTCATGCTGCCATCTGTTAACGTCAATTCAAACAGCCTTATAAGTATGATGCCAGAGAGTAGAAATCCGGCGTACCTGTGGTATAACGTCTGCTGAAATCGGAGGCAAGATTTCCCATAATGGGCATATGGTTGATTGCTAACTTGTCCTTTGTTGTCCCCTCTGTCCCATTATTATATTCCAACAGCTTACTTCTTCAACACCAAAGTTCTCCTACCAGGGTCAATACATGAGACATTTTAAACTCCAGCACATCTTTGACAGCTGTGGAGGAAATTATTGCAGAATGTGACGCTTGCAAACTATAACTTTTTGATATTATTATCCATTATTTAATCGGTAGAATTCTTTAGTTTTGCCATGGAGAAATGTTGTTTCATAGATCAGATATGTATAGAACCAGTGGTGGCTGCTCAATAGAGGGCGCTAGGGTGCAGTCCAACCACTCCACAAAAGGATAATGACAGACGTTACGATTTTATACGAGATTAGTTTTCAATACATGCTATGTACAGTACACAATTCTATTGGGAAACATTTCTATGAGTCTATAGTTTCTGTTTGTTGATGTGTCCCCGGTCTCCAGCGCACTGGGCCTCCATTGACTCTTGTGATAAGTTGCAAATGTGCATTTGCTCCTCTAGAGACAGGAGCATCGATTAACGCAGAAAGAAATGCACTCAAAACAAACACATTGCACATCATGAAAACCCCACATTAGGAGTGATAGATCGCATGAAGTAAAACATAAAGAGCAAGTCATGCGGCGTCACTGGATCAGGGCATTGACTGTTTCTAGAGACGGATCAGAGCAGCAGACCAGACTAGCATAAGTATTTTGGTCTTGTCCAAAAAATGATAATCCAACCATTTGTCATCATACTTGAGTCAGATAGATAAAGATGACATTAGTCATATCTTAATGAAGTGTAAAGATACAAAACATCTGGCTGGCCTCTTTCTTCACCATGTGCACTATTTTCATGAGATTTGTTTTTCCCAATCTTTGACATTAATGTGAATTTCACACTCAGGTCTATCTCCCATTATTATTAATGATTAGAATAGCTTCGCCCTTTAAAAAAAAAACCCTGCTATGGCACTTTTATAATCATTTTCTACATTTGATTTGAAGCCAACACTGGTCGAAAACGTCCTCTGTTTCCATTAACAAACTCAACTACGGAACCAAAGGCAATTCACGCGACACACAAAATTAAATTAAAGTAAACTGGGAGTGCTGCGAGCTTATTTTCTTTCTCTCCACCGCCCTAAAATGGCTTTCCCCATCTGGTCCCTGAGGCTACTTTGAGACGACACTTCAGAAATACTCACATGTGTGAAATTTTGGATTACTGAACTCTCTTTAATCGCTTGTTTAATTCCTGAGACCTTCACAGTGTGCTTGCTAATGTCTTGTAAATCTACAAGAGCTGGAGTTTTCATGGCTTAAGCGCGTGTGCTGACACGTTGTCGGGTATTTACAAGCTTCTTTCTGCTTAATGTGCTCGTGTTAAGTTTGCAACATGTTTTCTGTGGGAGGGCCCTCTATGGCGGCACATGGAGTACAGCATGGCTTATTAAAGAATTACAAACTCCTACAGACAAATTCTGATATGTATCTATATGAAAAACCAGACTGAATGTGTGGGCAGGGTTACTTTAAATCGTGTCTGATGCAGGCACATGGCTCCAAGAGCTCAGTTTTACTCCTGGACCTAAAATTGTTCTGATAGCTTTCTGATAGAGAGCAATCTTTCAGAATCTCAAGAAACAAGAAACGCTACATTGATTTTCTTAAAATAAGCAAAGAAAAACAAGGAGTTTTCATTTCAATAGTGCAACACTGGGAGCCTTTTTGAGGACTTTAATTACCTTTAAAAAACCTCCAAACCTGATAACACAGCTTACTGGAAAGCTGCACCACACAGACGTGGTGTTGTGACTATTTATACAGCTAGTTTCTCCTCTCAACGAGCACAGAACACTACACCCCTGTTGCGTTTAACGCCTTGCCTTTGTTTGCTAATTCATGAAATCAATGCTCCCTCTTCAATAATTAAGAGCGTTGCTCCTTGCCGAGGTAATACGTGTGGATGTGTTTGCGTAAATAGCCACATCACATGCAACATAATACTCCACAAAACAACCCGACTGTGTGAAAACGAGGAGACGCACGAGACATTACAGTGCAAATGCCGGCGCATTTCTGGAGGCAAACTTGTGTATGCGGTGCACTCATTATCACATACGAAGTGTTAACGTACCCTTGTGGATTTTATTATGCAAGATAAAACAACTGCAAGCAAACAAAGAGATGTGTAAAGTTAAAGCTCACGCTCACTCTCTGGGTGAGATGTTTATGGATTTGTTAGATTCTAGTCCAAAAGCAACACAGATGTTTCCGAAAATTTTGCAGGCAAACGTTGTGCACATCTGAGACTTCTGTTTGGCATTGCAGCCTTTCATTTTCGATGAGAAAAATAAAACCTCAGTACGCCTTGGTATGCAGGGGAACCTTCACGTGGAGCCATAAAACTGTCAGCGCCTGGCTTTCCACTGGTCTGTAATGTGCGTCCCACAGCAGTGAAATAAAGACTCTCTCTCTCCCTCTGCAAGTACGATCTCATCAAGCATCATGGAAGTAACCAAAACAAGCAGCTGGACACAGATTCTGCTCACATTTAAAAGCTCCTGAAACATATGGAGGCAAGAAGCACCTTCCTTACATAGCTCTCTGATGTCTCCTTGCTGCGGTTGATTATTTGTGACTACCTCAATTTGCATTCCATCATGTTTATAAAATAGACACCTGGCAGGCCGAGTCAACATATGCAGGATTTTTCTTTTTTTTTAAACACTTTCTTACTCAATCAACTGGATTTAAAGTGCAGAATAACCAGGTGTCTTGTTCCACATGCACTTCACAATCCACAGAAATGTACAGGATAAACATACACTTCCCAAAGTGGCAGGCAGATGAAAGCAAGTTTAATATTTAACAACCACATTACAGCCAATCACTATTTTTATTAGCCTACATATAGAGGAAGAAGATGAAGAAGATATACTTTATTGATCCCACAAGTGGAAAATGTATTTTTTACACTCTGTTATTGAGATGCTACACACACATAGCATGATGATAATTAATATACAGTAATAAAATAAGTCATGTAGCACACCGGTCAGAGCACATTATTTGAATCGTCAATGCACATATATTGCCAAATATAGGAATGGGGAATCTAATAATATCCTTTGGTCTCTGAGGATCACACTTTCCTGGAAAATGTGCTTTTGCCTGGAGCTTCTTGATTTCATATGAATACATGTGTGATTGTAATGTAACAAATGCTATACATTAGCTCAGTACACACATGAAGATTAGACTTTGAAACGCATTCTGCTCAAGTGTTAATTACACTTGTCTATAGAGGAGACGGTGTCGACTTGAATTTCCACCCTCCCTGCCGTGTTTTGTTTGACTTTTTTCTGGCAGCAGAAGCATGCAAATGAAATTTCTTTGAAACCTGGCAGCAACCTCATCTCATCAAATATGTTGACATTGGCCTCGGCAACTAAAACATTGCTTGTAGCACAGGGATAATATCAGCCTTCACTGATCTCTCTCTCTCTCTCTCTCTATCGTCTCTCGTCCTTCCCTTCGATTTGGGAAAGAAATCAAGGCTGGATTCCCGACCTGGATATTAGTCAACGCGGTGACAGATGGCAAACTCAAGATTTATTTATTTTCCTGGTGCTGCTGCTGCGGTGACTGAGATTTCAAAGGAGTGGCATTAATCTGCCCCTCTGTCTCACAGTGGGCCAAGGTACCGGTTCAAGGTGGAACCAGTATAAGACTGAAGTTGTCGAGATTGATGAAGCGGCAGAGTGCACATTAGCATTCTTCAGTGGGATGACCCAGATTAGCTTTGTGGGAGGACAATCACAGTGAGGGTGGATGAGGGAAGAAGAAAGTATAAAAAAGTTAATTAGTTAGAAATAATTCATGGCTAATTGCTTGTTTACAGTCAATAATTAAACGAAGCCAAATGTCAGAAACTATGGCCAAAAAAACTGTTCTACCAGCAGAGGAAAGCAAGGACAGATCAGTGGCATGCTAAGACTGATCAAATCATTTTTGCCACCAAGTGTTTTTGGAGTTCTAATTAGAGATGCAAGGATTGTGAAATTTGGTCGGATAAGAAACCCACACCAGTGATACCACTACTTTGCTAATTGCTGTTTCTGAGAAATATTTTTTTCTTCTTCCTTGTAACTCTTTGTGTCTGTTTTTTTTTTGAGCTTGGAATTATTGATTTGTCGAGTATTGGGGGTCACCACTAAATATTTGAATTTGAATTTTGAACTTTGAATTCAGTTATATTTGAATAATCCCAGAGGGGAAATTCTGGTCTTACACTCTGTTATTGAGAGACATTCTCTTCTCACACACATAGGCCCGGAAACAAACACAAGCCCATACAGGACCTGTGGACATGCATTAGTGGAGAGATGTCAGAGTGGGTTGGGGGTTCGATGCCTTGCTCAAGGGTACCTCTGCAGTACTCGTGAAGTGCCCTGACACCTCTCCAGACCAACTTCCACGTTATGGTCCGCATCGGGACTTGAACCGGCAACCCTCTGGTTCCCCACCCAAGTCCCTACAGACGGAGTTAATGTGGAAAAAACGACCAGTTATATACGTTTAATATAACACAATTTATACACAATCTATTGGACATTAGTAATGTCATTCATTTGATGAGATAACACACACAACATGCTTGGATCTGCTTAATGACTGGATGTGGAAAAGCAACAGTGTGCTGGCTTCAGCATGCCCTGATTGACTATTTGGTGAATTAGCTAACCTCCACAAGATGAAAGAAAGTTCTCTGATACTCTCTTATCTTTTTTTTTTTTTTTTTTCAGTTGGTTTTCTACTTGAAGTTGGAGCTTGGAGTGGGCAGTCGCAGACATCACACAGCAGCCAGAATTCTCCCTCTGAAATTTCCCCGACCAGGCTCTTTATCTGATCCTAATGAGCCACGCTAATGAAATATGATAAAATCACCTCCCTCTGAATACCAGGCCGCTTAGCCATTACCTAGCTTAAATGTCAACAGTAAACAAAGCACACACAGATCTTTATTTTTATGTTAACCTGTTCACTGAGCGCAGAAGAAGGGACTATTCTCGCTCACTTTATAACCTGCATTAAATTCACACTTGGAAGTCTCCCGTGATGTCTGCAGTTAATCCAAACTTTTCTATCTTTGGGTGTTTTATAACTCGCAGTGTCTGTATCATTGCTGTCCCCAGTCAGAAAGATGTTCCCTTGTTCAAAATAAGCAGGGCATGGTGTTCCCTGCCACTTTCACTCAGTCTCGTCTCTTCCTCACCGCGATGATTTCAGACACCTGAGTGAGACATTCACAATTCAAGCATCCTTTGGCGAAACCTTGAGGCCTGCTCTGATGTAGCCTTTGTTGACAATGATGGATGCAGCAGTCAAGGAGACTGACATGCTAGGCTAAATTACATTACATTCAGACTATTTTTTTTACTCCTTTTCAAGGCTAATGTTGGAATGAGATGAGGCACATGTCGTGGGAATAGTCACATCTCTGGGACGGGAGGTGACAGCATGCTGCAGCAGAGGCATGCGGTTTGCCATTCAGCTCCGGGAACTGATTTATCTGATAATTGACTGTTAATATTGTTGCTCCAGTTCTTGATGGATTTGAGGCCTGGAGCTGCTGATCGCTGACATTTTGTATTCTGTTCAAATGGATCTTTGCCAAGAAATCTGACAATATGCAATGTTTCCCTCTGATTTTCAGCTTATTCTACAAAAGGCAGACTTGTTTCCTTTAAAAAGAAATCCACTTCACGTCTCTCTTTTGAAAATCCATTTAGCTTGTTCACCAGCTTCCTCAAGTCCAGGAAAAATAGGTTTCCAATGCATGTTTTGGTAATTGTATCCCCTTTGCTTCCATCATGCCAGCAGGCAACATTAAAGGATGAATTACTTATGAGGCCAAAAGGGGCCGGAGTCCAGGGACATCTGACCATTAGTCCTCAACCTCAGCTGACCTGAAGGTGAAGCCTCTGATGGACAGAAGCCTTAGGACATATGGGGCAGATATTGCTCTTCCAAAATGTATCAATTAAGCCCTTGAAATAAGCAAATAAATGACAGCACAAATAATATCAAGAAAAAAAGATACCTTCATTTTGGCAAAATGATACAAAATGTCACTCTAAAGGCAAATCTATACCTATTAAATATGAAATGAATCATGCTTTTATGGGAACTTTTGCCAATATTTCTTGCTCTCTTTGTAACCTGGGCAACAGTATCTGTTCAAGCCGTGATGGAGAGTGCTTAGTATTTATCATCAATGGCCCATGGGACAAAATAAAATAAATGTTGATGACTCATCCTTCACTATGGAGACTTTACTCCTATTTTTATCTCTTGAATTGTTATGTCCTTTTATCCTTATTATTTATGTATTAGCTCCTATCTTTGACTTTTTTGTCCTGAAGTTTGTGACCCGACGCAAGCAAGCGGTTACAAGTCTGTAATGACTTTGTGAATGGTTTCCCATTTGTTACTGTGAACCTCAAATAAACTCAACTTTTTCTCTTGCTGCCTTTTATTCAAAGATCCCATATTATACACATTTTCAACATTCATGTTGTCAGTCTGTGAAACCTATAGAGTAGCTTTGCATGATTTGCAGCTCAACAAACTTTATTTATCTTTTTACTGGCGTCTGTAAGAACCCTCATTTCAGCCTCTCGGTCTAAAAACGCTGTATTTCCCCCTTTCTTCTTCTTATTAGCCAACTCTCTGGAAATCTTCCATGTGGCAGAACACTGCAGGGCTGCCAGGGGAAGGCTGCGTTCCAGTGATGGGAGAAGAGAGCTTATGTATGACAAGAGGAGACGAGGAGTCAGACACATGGCGCATTCAACCCAACTGCTAGACCAACCCTACTTCTTTTCTTAACATTATCATGCACTCACTTGTTGTTGGGAGATTTCTGAGATTGTATTTTAAAATTCGAGAATCATTTTCTGAATCTCCTTTTTTGTCCAGGTATGCATACACATACAAGGAATTTGACTGTTAATTTACATTGCTCTAACCGTAGAGATACAGAAAAGATTGTGCTCAAACAAGCACAAGTTGATAACCAACATTATATTACATTTTTATCTGCTATAACTGGTCAACTTATCTCTGCTAGAAAAATCTCCTGGAGATAAATGGCTGTACAATGCCTCAAAATGTAATGTGTTGTTTCTGGCAAGTGGTGGTTCAACAGTATGTGTTACCTGCACTCCAACCAAGGATGGATACTGTAAATGTGCATTTTGACTGTATGGTGATGGGGGAAAAACTGTGCAATGGATCCTGAGATATATGGATGTTAAAGGTGTGAAATCACATAATGATAATGGCTTCTGTAAAAAAAAAAAAAAAAAGGGATGAGGAAAGCTAACATAGGATTCGCATCAACTGTTTGTAGCCATTGTGACTGAGAACCAACCTAAGTCAAGAATCAGCATCAGTCTACAGAGGTGCAATCTGACCAAATAAGGAGCGGATTAATTGGCAGTGATGATGGTATTATTGCGTCATAGATTGCTTCCTTCTGTCTAAAACAGCATCAGGTCAACACACATGACTATTCTCGGTACTATTGCCTCTCGAACAGCTCATTCTCAAAGAGGCCAAAGGTGACTCATTTTCAGCAGCAGTTAAGTTGTAAGTGTGGAGGGGTGGAAGGAGAGTCGATGCAATGTGAGAGAGAGGAAGACGAGTGAGAGAGGGCAAGAGGATGGGAGACTTCAGTGGGTTATTATGTTATTATCAGACCCTTATCTGTGTTATTATGCAAGCGCAAGCAGCAATGTTTTTGTGGCCTTTAACACCGTCAGCATATCTGATTAATCCGATTACTGCAGCAGAAGAATGGAAATTGCCCCTTCTCACCCACAAGCATCACTCACATTTAGGTAATATTTCACTATCTATTATCAATGCCACATTTCAAATCTCACCAATCAGCCAGTCCTATAATTCATGGACATTACTCATGCGATGATACAGTTCAGTCTCACAGACCGGTGGGCAGGAATCACAGTCGGTATTGCTCCCATGCAGGCGAGCCCACAGGCTGTTTAACAGGCTGCAAAGTTACGCATGGTCACTACATTTCATTAAACAAGACAAGGTCAGCAGTCCGGGCAGAGGGATCTGCTTTACTGGCATTCGAGGAACGCCGTGCCACTAAACGGCACTTGACCTTGTTGTTGCATCCTGACAGGCAGTGGCTCCCATTCCCACCACAGAGCTCCACTGAGGGAGGAGCTGACATGCTGCTCAGCCGTGATAGGGGATGGGACTCCCACTGTGCATGCATAATGTCACACGCCTTTGACGCTTGATTACAATATTATTAATTCTTCTGCTGGTCAGAGCTTGTAGAAAACCCAGAGGACCCCCATCTCCCCTCCCCTCCCAAGACGTCCACATGGCCATGTCAAGTGTCGGTGCCTTGGTGGCTAATGCAGCCAATTATGGGAGGCCGTGTGTTAGGTCATTTGGTAATCATGTTGCTTCGCTGCTGACATCTATGTCAAGACTGGAGTGGGAGAATTTGAGAGTTGCTGATCCCGGCATCGACTGTGGTTACCAAAATTCCCAAAGGAAGAGACACAAGCAAATGATAAAAAGTCTAAATGTTATGGATGTTGTGTTAAGAGTCCGGTTTGTCTTTTGGCGGGCATGTTAACTTTAAATCTCCTTTAGAGTTTTCAGTAAGATGTGGTGGGAAGTTAGACCACAAGCTAAAAAAAGGTTTTATTCATAACTATTTGTGTAACTTTCTATTCTGATAGATTTACCAATATCCACTCAATTTTGTAAATCGTAGAATTACATTCACATTTGTTAGCCACCTTTTTTAGCCATGGATGTGACTCATTGTAAGAGCAAGCTTTAGAACAACTTGTTCCATTGCCAACCCCTTCTTTACTGTTATTATAGTGTTTATGGTCAAATAAAGAAGCCTTGTTGAGTTTTCAAGGCATTTCAAGTTCCAAGTACCACGCTAACAACATACATTAAAACAGCCACAGCTGCGGTAATAAGTAACTGAATATTTTCCCAGTTTACCCTTGGAAAAAAAAGCCCTATGTTCTGAGAGTTTCTAGAATCTAATCATAAGCATGATTGAGTTCGATAGTTTATTCTTGACCTTGGGAACAAAAGTTGACAAAACAATCTCCTCTCTCTGTCCACTCACTGCCTCGTTCTCTGAACTCAACCTTTAAGCCAGCAGGGAATAGAAGTGCTCCGGAGAAAGCTTTAACATTTAACATTTGCCTTTCCTACCGCAACTGGGAAAACTTCATCTGTTGATGAAAACTGTCTAATTTGATGGAAAATATATTCAATCACATGACAATTGTTTTGTTTTTCGTTGTACCAGCATTATTATAATCATCTATCCACTCCCAACTTGTCAAATACAGAAGCTTCAAGGCAAGGTAAAAATACGTCGATCAGGGTAACCTTCAAGCATCAGATTGGCACTGGCAGGGAACATTTTGCTTTGTGATAATGTTGTCGATATTCAGTTGAGAAGCAGCAGGTGGAAGGTTGCTATACGTTTCCCAAAGGATGCTATGACGTCCTTTTTTTTGTAGGCCGCGGCCAGGACACTACGGCAACTTGCTGAGCACAGGAAACAAACCCCCTGGAGCTACACTTGAGTATGTTGATGCATGCATTCAGAGAGGTCTGTTCACTCATTCTTGCAGTTCACATCGATTGCTCATGGCAAGCTAAATAGACCCTGAGGCCACTGGGAAATGTCCCGGTGCTCCAGACGTACAATCCTCACCTGAATACCACATTCAAACACTTTGGGAAAGGATAGGGTCCAGAAGTATGCTAAAGGGCACCTTAAGAGTCATATTTTAAAACGAAGATGCCACTTTTAAACTTGGAAGGTAAAAATTGGATGATTTATCCCCGTTGCTTTGGCTTCAGTTCTCCAAAATGCAGCACCCTGTCTTCATCTTATCGTTCCTTTTTAGTCCTTTGACTTTCCCTCCCTGCTATCAGCAGAAGACTCCCGGTTCATAGCACAACACCTCTTCTCATTTGAAAGCAGAGCAACTGAACACTCATTACTTCGGGGGTCACGTGAGAGGATTAATATTCTTATTACTCATATTGGACATGCGTAAAATAGAGGCCTGACCTTCTTTTAACCTGTCGTCAGCAATAGGTGGAGGGTGTCCATTAATTGAATATAAAAGGGCTTCAATGCACTGAGGGCCCTTGTAGTTTACTTTTGCCTTGCTGTAAATGTTACGAGATCCCCAGTTAGTCATAAAAATAGTCCTGCTTTTTTTTGTGTGGGCACCAATTCATTTATGTTCCCTAAGTACAAGGTGCAATATGGGGGCTTATGATGATGAAAGGCGCTGGATCCTCTCAGCCCCTGCACATTCACAGCTTCAATCCAAAATGATGAATCCCTCTTAAATAAATACGTGACTCCCGCTCTGACAAAATAATTGCTGGCATGAATATAGAAACTCCTTTATGAAAAAGGTACACTGCCTGATATCCATCCATGTTGACTGTGCTTCTCATTATGAGTGAACTCGAACTGTTTACGCAAAACAGTGATCTAGAATTTTATGGTTTAGGAAAATGGAATATGTTGACAGGAAATGTGATTGACTACAACCTTATTAAAGGATGCTCTTAATACACATACTGCCATGCCATTTCTTTCTAAGCACCATGGTTTTTTTTTCTTCTCCAGACTGCCTTGTAAATGTTATGGCTACTCTCTCCCAACACAGCTTTCCCCAGTTTCAGCAGAGGTTATATTTTATCCACAAGAGAGCTATTATTTAGCATCTCCATCTCAGCTGTCCTCCTCCCCACAGCCCTGCCGACTCAGTGCCATTCTCCTTTGTCATTCTAATCTTTTCCTCCGGCGTTACTACTTTGTTTTGACCTCCAGTCTGTGCGCGTGTGTGTGTGTGTGTGTGTGTGTTTGCATGTTTGGTTTGTGGAATTTGCTCTAATGGTTGTTGGTTAAAGGCACAGGATGAGGCAGGACAGTCACGAGACGCAGCATTAGTGTGCCTATTCTTAGCATGTGACCTTCCTGATATAGGAGGTTTATCAGTTTATGTCTGGCAGTTCAATGTGTTAAGCTCCATTAACTTAGATATCAGTTATTCAGTCAATGGAAGTCAAAAGTAATGTTAACCAATCTTAGCAATAAACAACAACAGCATCAGCTTTTTTTTTAAATGTGGGCGGCAGTAGCTCAGTCTGTAGGGACTTGGGTTGGGAACCCAATTTCCCATCTGGAAATTGGTCTGGTAGCTCCAGAGTAGCCAGTTGCCTTCGTGTTCACTGATCTGCCCTTGAGCAAGGCACCGTACTCCCCCCCACCAACCACCAGGATCTTGTTTGTGCATGTGTTTGTTTTTCACTCAATGTGTGTGTAGCAGTGTGTAGTGTAATATTGAATTTCCCATCGCGGGTCCATTAAAGTATATCTTATTTTTCTACAGTATATACCACGTCATGTCACAACATGTTATGTTAAGTTAAGTTACATTACAGCTATATCAATAGGTTATGTTACGATAAGATATGCCTTTTTATTCCTGTTGGGATTTTTGTCTTCGAATCAAATACTGCACTGTAATATATGGTAGCACATACTTACTGTATAAAAACCACAAGTCCTGAAATCCTGAAATAAAGTGAATTGGCATCCCACATTAAGACTGCAAAACTCAGAAAATTAGAAGATAAGCAGCAATGCTTAAATTAAGGAAACTAGTCTGAATATTTCTCATTCTGACTCAATAAATGAACTTGAACTCCTTTTATGCCAGCCCAAACAAAACTCATTTCTGATCCAAACACACTATTTCTAAACGCCAAGTATGAGCTGGGTATGAGAAAGGAAGTCTTAGTATATTTAGCCCTAGAAGGTATATTTACTTAGGCTGAATAAAGAACGAAAACAATTCCGCCGCCCACAGATCTTAGACTTCATCAAGAGAAAGAAGGAAGGAAAGTACAAAACAGAACCACCCACACGGCTGTTAATTGACAAGTGATTCTCTGGGGAGTGCAGTTCAAAAGCACCACAGCTAAGGCATCGTGGCAGGAAACAATTAGTCACCATAGGCATATTAACACTTTAAACATAGACTGCAGTGCATGATGTAACAAGTTGTCACCCCAATCACCCAGACACCTAAGATCTCAGTGTGGCCACCAGCAACAGCAGATAATTACCATCAATATTTCACACAGAGGCTGACAGTAGGGCGTGACCTGATGCAGCTGAGGAAAAATCAAAATTTCTTGGCTCTGACAGATCATAACTCAGCTGCTACATCCATCACAGGGAAAGGTGAGACCTACAGGGAAAGTTCCTGACAGGGACCTGACTTATCGTTGTTTGTGCGGCACCTTGTTGAGTTTGAGCTATTAGAAAGTGGACGCCTTTTATTCAGGTCAAATGTCTCTAATATCACATCGGCATCTTTTGGTGTAAAATTGCTGAAGGGTTTCTCGACTGCCAGTGAGTGGTGTAAATTAAATTAAATTATTTTTGCACGTTTGCCGAGCCAAGGTTATTGCCACCAATGCTAAGATCCCAGTTTCACTACTGGTTACTCCAAAGAAAATGGCAATGTCTCTCAAGTACAGATGTTTTTTGACACATCTTGTTATGTACCAAACATTAGCAGCCCCTGTCCAAAAGTACAAATCCATCTTAAAGACTTTATATGTGATTTTTTGATCCAGCAGATGTCGCTCTTGAGCACCAGCATGAAACCAAAACAACTCGCGCTGCATTGTTGTGTTAGCATGCTAATGCTAGCGATCTTTATTATGCTGGTATCTTCACACTGCATGTAAATTTACCTGAAATGAACGTGATCTAGAAACACAGTTAAGCAGTGAGTACAGTATGTTATTCTTCTTTTCTCTAGTCCCTCAATTAAACAACTGTTATACACGAGGGGAGGAGTCAGCCGGCCGTCCGGGCGATGTAAACAAACTGAAAATGTGACTCTGAAAACATCACAGACAGTGGGACTCGGGTGTTACACCCACTGTAGACAGTCATGACTCACAGAGTTATTTTCAGAGGACATATTTGATTTCTATTACATTTAAGTATGAAAAATTGCATATAAAGCCTTTAGCATGGTGTCCACATGTTTTATGTATATAATATTACAGCTTATATGCAAATCTTTATCCATAGAATAATTAAATCTGTGTATGGGAATATGAAATTTAGTCAGACAGAAAACTAATTGATGTGATCATGTCAACATGATACAATCACTTTTTTCTTTACAAGGACTAGGAACCTTTTATTTCAGGCGCCAAGATCTATAATAGGGTCTGGTTGTATTATTTTAGTCCCTCAAACTGTCCTGCTTCAGGTTAGAACTTAGAAAAACACAGGAACTCTGAGGGTTGGGGCTTGTGGTGCTGAAAAAAAAAGGTTTTGTTAAGTTCTTGCAATTTCGTTGTTACCACCTTGCTCAGGGCTGGTAACGAAGAGAGAGACTGAACTAATCAAATATATTAAATAACTGTGAAATGTCTGAAGAGGCAGTCATGTCAGACCTGTCTGTGTGAGTGAAAATGAATGTTTGTGATGAGTGCAGCAAACCAAACAAAGGAAAGCCTGAGGTGGTTGCAGCAGGCCCAGCTGAGAGAGAAAGACAGTCTCAATCAATCAGGCCTATATGCCTCTCAGAAGGCCCTACTTAGGTGAGTAGGTATCAGCTGACGACCCAACCAGCTCCCCCCACATGCCAACTCCAATCACCTGGAAGGAACATAACAAGACAGAGGGCGCTCTCACACTAGGCAGACGTTAACGTGCCCAAGCACGCTTCACCCTCAAAGTCCACTTGGTTTGACTAGTGCGAGCGCTCCGATCTGTGCTCAAGCACGGCACACTTCGTTGGCTAGGCACACTTTGAAGTGGTGTGCTTTGGCTTGGTACAGTTCATGCACGAGCACAAACACAGGCACGAAGTGTGGACAGCCTTCATTATCGAGAAATCCCTGAGTGTGATGGCTTCATCTGACAAAAGTGACTCATAACAAGCCACGAAGTCAGTTAAGTAGCTGTCATGTTCTGTGTGTTGTTCTCCGGTGTGCGGACACATACTCCTTTTTTCTTTTTCTTTTGTGTGTTGTAAACAAAGCATGCCTCATAATCACGTTAATCCCTGCATTTGTTCTATTATGACGCTATGGAGGCTACAAGAGGTATCTCAGGCCCGGTTAATCCCATACCGTGCTGGGCCATATGGCAGTGTGAATGCGCCCTGAGACACAGGCATGCAGACAGGCAGAATGGGAGCAAGACAGAGGGCTCATCAAACATTCTCTTAAACATCTGTGGCTGAGCTAATATTTTGTTTTGTTTAGTTTGTTGACACATCCTCAGTATTAGAAAGCATTCTGCATTAGGGGTGCAAACGAGTACTCGGGTACCAGAGTACTCGCTTGCGGGTACCCGAGTACCTGCTCATTAAATAATAATCGGTTACAAAAAAATGTAATCAATAATCGTTTTGTAGTCGACATTTTTGTAAATGTTTCTTGTTGCATTGTGGGTTCTAGGATAGGTCTAATTCAAAACAGAAAAAAAGGAGCACGAGCGCAAAAAGAAAATAGATGACAAACAAAGTGCTGATAAAGGCTCTGTGCTGAAACGCGTCCGTTGTTGATCCGTACGCTGCTACCCTAACAAAAATATCCCTTTAATTAACCCCCCAATGAATTCACAATGAACAAGAGAGTTCAGTTCAAATTGTCTTTTTAGTCCACAGAAAAAGAAGGACTTTCACTTTGTGATAACCGCTTTACCCCCCGCTAAACCAATGACATTTGATCATCCAGGACAGAGCAGCATAACTAGATGTTTTCCCATATTTTGGAATTTTAGATGATTATTTTAAAATCTTTTAATTACTACAAAAAGGAACAACCTTATAGGAAGAAATAGCTCATAGCGGACGGACGAACGAGATTGAGCGAGTGTGTCATTAGAGGAGAGAGATGAAACAGACATACACTTAAATTGTTCACCTGTTCTATTGTAACTTCATTTCCCAGAGTAAAGTGTGCTCTACACTGCAGACTGTAGTATTTGTTAACAGAATGTTGCTGTCAAAGCAGTTTTAACGTGCGATGAGTGCACATTGATGTCTACACCTCCACTCGCCACACTCACTGCTCTAATTAGAATAAAGTGTTAAAACGGTCATAACACGTCTGTGTGAAGTTTTATTGGAGGTTTGCTGTCTGTTGAAGTAAGAAATGTCATATTTGAATGTTAATACAAAGGCCTCTTCCTAACAATTATTAAAATCCTGAAGATTCAAATGAATCAATAGATACAGTCAGCATTGTGTCATACTTGGGGGCGGGGCCTCCCGTGGGGGAAAAGAATCACAGAAAAAAAAAGAACTACAAAATGATTACTCAAATACTCGCTTTAACAATGGGAAGAGTAATCGATTAGAGAAAAATTTACATTTCTGCACCCCTATTCTGCATATATACTGCACATGAAGAAATGTGGAATTGAATTTCCCTCATGCTTACTGTTAAGTGTCACACCAGTAATGATAAGCATCAGCAGCTTTTCATGTACTGATTTTGAATCACATCTTCATCACAACATTGGAAATTGAAACAACAACAATATTTTGATATCTTAAGACCCCTCTTGTACTGTAGGTTCAGGATAGGTTTGGTGGAAACAGGACTTTATACTTAAATTAAATTATTTATTATCAGGATAGATAAGGGATGGATGGATGTTATCTAGCAAGTCTTAAAGGTATACTATGCGTCTTTCAATGCAGTATTTGTCTCATTTTAGAAACATATTGTCAGATATATTAAGCTAGGATGTATTTGATATCTACTGTGCCATATTAATGTTTTAAATGCTGCATATAATGCCTTCATACATTTTTAGGAGCAGCTATTGACACTGGTTTGGCAAATCCATGAATGGTTGGGATTTGAGTTCTACTAGTATAATTTTTATGAATGAACAGATGCATTACAACTCAGTACAATCATGTGTGACGTTTTTTCCTTCAGATATGAGTCAAATGTTCTATAAATGTACCGTATATTGAATCATTGAATATTCCCCTACTGAAGTACTCTGTCATCTACTCCCACAGGAGATGATGTGTAAATGTATGCACAATCCCATATGTCATACACATAGAGATCAGGCTCACTTCTTTACATGTGGGTCCAACTATGCTCATACTATTCTCATTTGCAGCCAATGGGAAATAGAGAAACCTGCAGATGGAGTGACTGTCACTCATCACAAACCAACAGTTAAGAGGGTCCCAAGTGGATTAAACCAACAAACAGAATCATTTCTCACACAGATGAATATGCTTATGTCCACACTTGTTCTTCCCCTCCCCCCTCCTTATGAGTCCATGGGATTTCTATTTCTTCAATTACTCACAATGTGCATAATGTATATTATTGATTTTTATCCCTCTGTAGGTTTAATTTTTGAAAATGCACGCTCTATCTCTGCACAAGAGTGGTTGCAAAGTCGACTCTAACCATGCACGTAACCATAAATAGAGTCTATTTTTGATACATCTCAAAAGGAACAATTCCCTCTTTTTTTTGAAACAGGGATAGTTAGTATTCAAAGATAAATTTAGTCAGGGGGATTAAGCTGTTAGTCTATATGGTATTCCTGTATTTCTTAACCATGGACCTCACTGACAGAACACCACTCCCAATTTTGAGAGTTGAATGTTTACAAGTACAGGGTCGTATCTCAAATTTGCACTGAGTGTAAAACACTTTGTGTGAAGCAGTCCAAAAAGCATGAATCATTCTGTTAATATGATGCTCTTGTCCTTATGGCAGCTGAGATTGCCTATTAGAAGCCGAGGTTTGCACACAGGTGAAAATCAATGGCATTGGAACTCGCAGTGGGAGTTCCCTAATGTGTGTGCCACCACGGGGTGACGCACAATCACACTCTATAGTTCCCTCAAGAAACAGGGGGGGTGGATTCAGTACACCAAGGCTGCACAATGCTCTGAGACCAATGCTCCGAGTTTGTTCAAAACAAGGTGGCCATGGCGATCAGCCCGTGAAGTCGCACACTAAAGAGGCTGCTGTCTTCCAAACAGATGCATTAAAGTGGAATTAAATAATCCCTCAAGCAGAGAAACACGTTTGATATATATATATATATATATTTATCTAAGTATTTGAAATGATTATTCATAATGTTGGATTCATTTTTCAGCCTGATTAAAGCTGAAACACAAAAAAAGATTGAAAGTGGATTCAATTTGTGAATTCAGGCAGTGAGATAAATGGTTGCTGGATGAGGACTACTCAGTGCTGTCCTACTTTGTCCCAGATAAAAGGAAAAGTCTTTTTTATGTGAAATGTCTACTGTCTGGAAATACTCATAACAGAGAAGACAAAGCAAGGAAGTGAAAGGTAAAAGACAACATTTTTATAGCTGCTGAAAGGAATCTTTCTCCAAACATAAAAGACTTAACTCTTCAGACTCGTGAAGCAGCACATTTTTTTTTTTTTCTTTACAAAATGCAATATTATCCTTTCCTTGTTTTTCATTATTTGTTCTCATTTCCTGTCAGCCAGGAGTGTGATGGCGATCTGCAAACTGCTCCTCCGCTAGAGTTGTGGGAGAATACTAAATGTGAATACAAATAAAAATACATAGGAACACTGTGAAATAACAAAGTAATGTTTCTGCTTCAGAGTGCAGGAAATCATATACCATGTTGTTGTTTTTTCATGTCTCTAATGTTTAAGTGATGCATGAGTCATAGAGAGTGAAAACTAAACACACTGCATTATATTCATTATTACATTCTAGGAATGAATATCAACGCTCATCAGATAGAGTGAGGAGACATCAAGAGACTGCAGTTATACGAGAGGGCTTCCCTTTATGGACAATTTTAATTTGAAACTAATTTACTACTAAACAGTAATGTTTTGATGGGAGTAGATCTGGTTAATCTCAAGTGTATTTCAATGTCTTATGACTAAAATGAAGTGATCTACGCAACACTACATTAAAATGATTCAGTGCTGATATTGTTTAAATTTAGTTTTTACAACTTTTCTGTCATTATTAAGCGTGTATTGTTCTGGAACAAAAGTTAGCTTATGTTTCAATATTGAATTAGATTTATTCATGATGTATAGATAGTTATAAGGATTAATTGGTACATTTCTAGGGCTCATATTTAGCTCTAACACAGCAGTGTGTAGACAGAAAAATATGCTTTCCCATTTCGACTTCATCAGATTTTTAAATTGATGTTCTCTAATTACACCTACATGTTTAATTTCTCAGTACGACTTTGAATTGAATTTTTGGCCTTGAAATACAACAATCAAATAATGAACATGTGAAGTAAAACGTGTTTTCAATAAAGGAGGTCAAAAGCAGGTTAAACTTGTTGAACAAGGTTTTAAGTAAAAGGTTTCCTGGAATGTGTTCCTTTACTTAAATGCAGCTCAGAGTAACAAAGACATTCTTACTCCTGATTTATCAAATACCACAGATTTTTTTTTTTGGTGACCCTGAGCTTCATAATATGAAGATCTACGAACACTCTAGAGTCATTTTGGCTAGCTAGTGTACAGGGCTAATGTTAATTAATGCTGTATTGAGGACCCTTTGGTTTGTGTTGATTTGGAGACTCCTTTAGACAAAGAGGATTGTGTTGATCCTGTCAAGTACATGCAGCAATAGTGGATTTTTTAAAATGAAAAATATCATCCTGCCTCATTTAAACAGTTAAATGTATCACTGTTAATCTAACAAGTGGAAAATCCAAAATCTTGGTGATGAAGTGACGAAATAGAAAAAGTCAGTCTTGATACTAATGGTCTTTGTTTGCTTTCAGCAGCACATAAGACAGATTTGATTAATTCAGTTCAGTTTCAATAACCACACTTGCTCCCCATACTCTGATAAAACGTATGGAGTGAGTCAATAAATATAAAGTCATGTTGTTCTGGTAGCAATATTTGACTGGGGATCCGGATAGCCTCTGTATTTTTCAACAAGGTAGCATGTCTCAACAGGCCAAGCTGCCATTTTTTTACCATGTGGGAATGGTAACAAGCTAAGTTCTTCTATTTTAGAGAATCAGATATAAGGATGGATAAGTACAGCACATGTTCCAATACAACACAGTCATTCATAAAAGTCTTCCCTTTGGCACTCTCGTGAAAAGTCTGAATTTTATTTTCCCTCTATTAACATTTACTACACTAGATTTCTCTGCAAGAACTTGCATTGAACTGTTGCCCTTCATACAACTCAAAAGAGGCAATTGTATCTAATATAATGGAATATAAATCATGTTAGTTAAAGGATCCTGAGATTTTTTTTTGTTATTCCGGTGCAAGGCTGAGTCTTAATGAGCTGGATGATGTTTAAAAATTCTAAGTGAGACAGCAGTGTAATTGTTTGAATACCAGTGCGGCATAGATAATATTCATTAATGATATTATGCAGGCTATAATGAGAGAGAATTACTCTCTAGAAGTGAGCTATTATTGCTATTTGAATGTATTACATATTTATCAAAACACAGCTGGAAACGATCCATAACACAGTGACACTTTTAGCAGCTTTTTGTGTTGAAAGTTGGCAGTAATTCAGGCAAACAAAGGGGAATATTGTTTACCCACAGTTATGATACAGTAAACACCGGCCTGAGGATGTGTGTGTGGTGCTATTAAAAAGTCAGATTTAGAAAATGAGAAAAGGTGTACTCATTAAAATGCACTGTACCCGCTTGATTAGAGAATTGAAACACCGCCACCAGGGCTTCATTTAGCTTTGACCGCAGCTAGCTTCATGGTCAAAGACTTAACTCTAAGCTTTTATCAAGGAGCATTGAGCCTAATCCTCCCAAACAAAATCACCCCAAAAAAAAAAGGACTGTAAAGCATAGAGGATCTTAAAATTTGCCACCGGCTTTTGAAGCAAAGTGTTACTGATGTGGATTGTACACATGGCTGCACACATGCAGAAAGGCATTCGCAAACACAAGGCTGTTTCAGGCCACTGTAACTGTCAGGAAGGACAGTTCAACACGCAGCCCGAGTAAATTAAAGCTTTCGAAAAGCTTTTATTTACTTCTCCAACCACCCACTGTCCGCTGGTGTCTTTCAGGGGAAGAAAGTCTCTGGCACATCGGAAATGAACAGCGTTGATGCTTCCAGCTGCAGCAAGGCTTTATTTATGTATTATTTGAATTTGGAGAGCCTAAAAGAAAGATAAAAACTGGGTTGTCGTTGAACTGCCAAATGTGAGCAAAGGATAGATGTCTTCTTACAAAGTGCAGAATAGTGTCTTCATCAAATGCAATGGAAAGATGTTACAGATCTGACCTCACTCTTTGATTAACAAGCAGTAGTTGGAACATGCAATTCTAGAATACTGCATTGGGGTAGCTTGTTAACTCTATAGATGCTGCAAGACCAATGGCGTAAATACCAACCATGCAAGCAGTGCAATGCATTGGGGCTCATGCACTGTGGGGGGAGCCATAGCAACATGTCAGTTGATGTAATATTAATACTTATGGTAAGCGAGGATCTGTCAGCACTCCGTAAAGTAATAACAGTTAGTTAAGGAATACAGATTTTGCTGAGTACAAGGCCTACAGTATGAACTTCTAATTGGTGAGTACAGATTTCTCTTTGTCACACACTGGGCTGGAATTTTAATTCATGACAATATTATTATTACCACTCATATCTTGGAAATTATGCACCTACTGTGTGTGTAATCCAATGTGGCCACCGTGCTATTAATGCTAAATGATGAAGTCTGACATGTAAATGTATCAGAGGCATGTTTTTCTTCATGGCTATTTTGGTTAATTCTCATCAATATGCGGTGTAAGCTGCCCATCTGAACCTATGCTGGATGACAGTTTCATTTTGTTTTTTTTCTGCATGGTGATGCAAGTCGTCTGTTGTGGAGTGGTCTTCAGTGGTTGTGTGTATCCCTGTGTGTTTGTGCAAACCAGTGTGCGCATCTTTTTGATGCCCGGGAGGAGGGGCTCAAAAATATATTTGCACCAGCGTGCACCAGAAACAAGTACGTTACACGTGCTGTACTCATGGCACCTGCTTCTCAAAGCAAATCTTCTCATTCAGACATTTCAAGCAACATGTCATAAAATATGACCCGACAAATGTATAGTCAGGTAGACTGAACTTTGAATGTAAAAGCAATATCTTTAGGCCAAGCATTATGCACTGTCACATAAAAACTACATATTAAACACAATGAGGGGCGCTGATTGCCTAGCAGTTATGCTGCACGCCTTATGTACAGAGGATATACTGTAGTCCTCATCGCAGTGGCCATGTTCAAATATGACCTCTGCCCTTTGCTGCACGTTATCCCCCATTCTCTCCTCCATTATTTCCTGACTCTCTTCAGCTGTCCTATCCAATACAGACAAAACGACCCAAAATATAAATTAAAAAAGACAAAGAAACAGGAAATAGTTCATTTAGAAGAAGAAATTAATCTGCTTGAGTTAATGATTTCTCAGTGAACAACTCACAATAGTGATTACCATCTGCAGGCTAAACAGAGAGAGAGTTTGAACAAGCTGATAAAGAAAATATTTTATACATATACGCAAGTGCTGACAGTGTGAAATTAAAGAAATGATAAGAAATTAGGGGTGAAACTTGGATCTCAAGAGCAAAACAAGAAAGTGTAAGCTCTGTTTTTAATGCAAAAGATAGCTCTGATAATAACTGGCTGTGCACCAAGCCAAGGAGTGAGCATTTCAGATCACATACCGGCTTTTGTAAATTGTGCATGTAACTGTTTGTTTAGTGGCCTTATAGACTTTACAAACTGACGCCAGGCTGAGTACCTGATGACAGAATTTCAATTTTGAGGTGAGCAGTTCCTTAAAAAAGCTCTGCAACGTCTGCCAGGGCTGGATGAATAAGAATGCATCGATTCAACAGGGGAAAATCAATCAGCCAGTCATGCCGGTTTAAGGTGACACAAGGTGATATCTTTGGACAGCTGGAAAATACAGCTTCGGTCTCCTTTTAGCTCTCCACAACAGGGAGGCAGATATGAGTGTCAGATTGAGCAGAACTATGGACAGATAATCAGTTAAAGTGTTGAAGATACAGGACAAATCTCTCCATATATTGAGACCAGTGGGGATGCTCCTCTGATGTTATGCTTCAAGCTACAAAGGACAATGTCATGCCATTGTTTTTCTGGACTCGTGTACAAAAGTGTATTGTAGTAGTAGCTGTTAGTGATCAGCAACTGTAAAGGCAATGAACGGTGAAAATCCAGAGGACCAAAGGCTGCTGTGAGATAACAGCTTAAACTCGATCATCAGCCACTGTCTAGCCAATTGCTGTAAGATATCGGCTAACATTAGCATTTCCTAGCTAAAGGAACCAGTAGAAAGAAATTTAAACTTTGATGGTGTGACTTGATACAATGGTGTTATCTAAGCCAGGAAAGTCAACTGGGTTTTGTCAAGTATAGTGTTAAGCTGTTACAGTTCTGTGAAAGGATCATTAAAGATTTGGCTCACATGTTTAGTTAATTAGAAACTTAAATGGCTATGTAATGAGAAAACAATAGCATATGATCATAGGACGCTATGTAGTGTAAAATCCAGTAGGTCGCTTTGTAAGTGTGTTTTTTGCGGCTCTTTCAACTTACGTAAAGAGAAGGTTACTTATAAATCCCTAAACATGTGCTCGTCTTTTTGTCTGCAAAATGGTTGTTGGCTTTTACCCCACTGTAGAACTCATCTTCATTTAACTGCTGTGTATAAGAAGCACATGTTCAGTCTTCACATATGGTCAAACTCTCCACTGTGATGTCTACTTTTGAGGCTCTGATCACAGTTATTTCTGCTCTGAGTACATCCTCTGGCACACAGTAATGTTTGTGCTGCTTTCTCGCACCGAGCTAAGGCACGACTTACCTTAAGCCAGCCAGGGCTGAACAGATATGTGACCGCGGAATACGAGCGAGCGCAGGATGGCTTGAGAGCAAATGAGGCTTGCTGACGGTTTATAAAATGCCAAATATCTGCCTGGCAGGGAAGACAAGTTTCTATCCTAAGGGACATCTTGCATGGCAGCCTCTCAGCCATCTGTGAATAGGCGATGTGCTTATATAGTTATTTATTTAATTAGGGACACTTTCACTGTTCTGTGCCAGCACTTTTTCAACTGTCCAAACTCTACCAACTGCCTTGCCTTCTACTATAGCTGCAGTACTGAAAAGGACAGAGGCACACAAAGTGATTGAAATACAAACAAAATGAATGCATTAACACCAATTAAAATGAAGCATTAGAGCAGTTTTTTAATATTTTTTTAATATAAATGTAAAATATATCCTAAAGCTATAATTTTAGTTTTTTTTTGAGGCAGTTCAACTATTATGGATGTGTTTTCTTTTGTTTTATTAACAGAATGTTTAAAACATGAGTCTCAGTGACATCAAGCAAGATGCAAAATGCATATTACCTCTAGGAGCAGTGTTGGGTTGTATGCTGATGAGACAGTTTGTGACAACATGGGAGACAACAGAGAGCCACTCGAACAGTGGTGGACAGTTTTGGAGAAAAGATAATAGATCAAGTCTGCAACTGTGCCATGTTTGTTACACATTACACCATGCACATTTGGAATCTCTACTTCATTGTTTTCCGCTGTCTGATTTATGTGGTCCTCTAGAGGAATCCTCCTGTAACACCGGCTGTATGTGCACCACTTCATGCATGACATTGCCAGTTTTTCTATGCGAAAGCGTGGTTTCAAAAGCAAAAAAAAACTTAGAGTTTTAAGTTTATGTTGTATTTCATAAATTGCAATATGGTACTGGAACACTATAAATAGGTAGAGCAGCATTCAAAAATGCACATGTATGTATTTTTTTCATTTGTTACTTTTTGACTTAACAAAAACTAAAGACTTGTGAGATGTTAGTAGAAGAGGTAGTGTCAACAACAGCAGGTCAGTTCTTTTATATTCAGTGGATGAATCCAAACATGTTGTGGTGTTTGGATTCAAAGTGAGTGCTTGTCTTGATAGGTCAGACAATGCAAACTTGTCCGGCTGAATTCAATTTCCGTTCAAATCCTCTCTTTTCACAGCTTCAGCATTCTTTTTAAAAAATAGTTTATTAAATGGCATTAAATGTTTGAAGTGGAGGGGTTTCAATCTAAAACAGCCATCAGCATGTTTGCAAAACTCTGTGACTAAATGAAACACTTATACTGCAGATATAACCTGCATTCTTAAGTGATGCATTCGATCCACATAAAATCCCTTGTATAGAATATTCCACCTGTTCTGTAAAGCCAGGGAAGGCTTGCTGAGCAGGCATGTTCCGTTTCAGCGGTGACCTGTATTTCATTCATGCAGTCACAGACATTTACACTTAACAAAGAGCTTATCTGTGGCATTGTTATGGAAAGAGAGAGTTTCTATTTAATCACTTTCTGCCCTAAATATCCACGGCTGATGTGGCTTTTGTGCCTCAAGAAGAACTTTCTATTTTTTTTCCTTTTCCTGAAGTATTGTGTAGATACTCTATGCCTCAAAACGATAACAGTGAGTAGAGTAATTATAGGATATTAGCCAGATGCAAACTGGGAATTTTAAAAGTAGGTTCGTGGTCAGTGCCAAAAAACCACTGGTGTCCAGAGTACTCGAAAAAGAACATTTTGACTGTAGGAGAAAACGATGTTTGCTAATTAAATATTTACGCTGAAACATTTTGGGAATATTTCTATATTTTTGTTTAAGTTTTCAGACTTTACTGTTAAAGCCAAGAAAAGAAGATAAGATACATTAGCTTTCTTAGGTGTTCAGTGTAATATAGAACGTTTTTGATCTAAACATTTTTGTTGACATGAAGGTCTGAAAACACAATATTTATATTTGGTCTCTGCATATTTAGACTGTTACGTGAAAATGTGCATTAAGGATGGACACTATATATATTTCACACGGACAGAAGATTGTATGTTGTTGTTTTTTTTTCAAATACACATTGTATGAAGTACATGTCTACCTTGTATTAATAAATTATGTCATACAGTCATGAACTTAAAATAAACCCTATACCCTATACAAATCAACATGAAATAAATCAATCAATAAAACACTTTTCAAGTCTTATG
The DNA here is from genome assembly GCF_963930695.1 of Labrus bergylta. NCBI lineage: Eukaryota > Metazoa > Chordata > Actinopteri > Labriformes > Labridae > Labrus > Labrus bergylta. The sequence goes on along the minus strand of NC_089214.1, from coordinate 4,007,838 downwards.
ATGCTTGATGGGAGAAAAACAAAAGGGTCGGCTGGAGAATAATTCATTGCACACCACAAATGACTTTCAGGTACGCCATTTGTCTCCCCAACTAGGAATGTAGATCTCCACTTTAAAAAGGAGGGTCAAAAAGTCATTACTATGGTAATGCAATGCAAAGGCCAGAGGCAAGGAGGCAACAATTGATCTTGGAATTGACATGCTGTCACCACAACTGGGCCCCACTCCATTGAGATAAACAAATGCGCCGCCTAAAAAAAGGAAGAATCAATTTGGCTCTCTCAGCCTCGAAACTTGGTAAAATGATTATTTTTCATGAAGTTATCAGATTGAAAAGTAAGTACCCTGGAAAAAAAAATGTAGACTATTCATACTACAGTGAGGTTTCATAGGTGCAAGTGTGTAGGAAAGACAGTACATCATCCTGACAAGTTAAAACTGCAACTCCCATTTCTTTGAGGTCACTTTGGGTGTCACATATCACAGCGTACACAGGTTGGAAGACAGGCAGAAGTCACTGTGATCTTATTAAAATGCATCTGTTTTGTTCATTTGGCTAGACATACGTAGGTTGTTTTTTTTTGTTCTAATGTGTCTTACTTTCAAGCTGTTTCAAGGTCAAAATGATGGAGCTGCAATCCCCTGAGACTCATTTAGAATGGAAAATTAAATATGGATAAAGTCATTTGGGCATAAGAATGAATAATGTCTCCTCATGTTTTATCCTTTTCTGTTTCACAACAATCAAACAAACATGCATCACAGATGACTTCACACGTATATAATGTATGCATGTACATATCTGTTCCCATATTTTTCTTGCCTTTGACAGTCATGGGTTCCGGAAAGCTTCTTGGTTCTACTGTTGTAGAACGCTTGAGAAAATCGTGACAAAATGGTGATATGTTACTATAGCGTGGCCGTCTGGGACATCAGCCATTCGACAGTAATATATGTTGGGAACCTGAGATGTTACACACAGAATTTGGTATTGCAACCCTTTGAGCAATGATGCAGAGTGAGTCTTCAATCTAAAGGACAACTGAAGTCCAAAGAATGATGCACTAACACAGAAATATTGACTACAGAGGCTACATCATGGAACGAATGTCATCTGCAACATTTTCAGATTTTGGTTTGCTGGGTCTTTGAGAGCAAATGGTCCAATTAAGATGTAACCTTACTGTGCAGCATAGAGGTCAGCGGAGAAGTGACTATTGGTGGTGAACGCAGCGCTGACTTAATCCCTGCGTCAGACATGCAGAATTCTAACTCTCATTGCAACCAAGTTGCATCATGTTTTAGAATAATGTCAGATCACCCTGTCTATTCCATGAGATTTATGTGCTGGACTCCTACAGTCTCATTTTACATTAAAAGAATCAAGTCAATGCTTTTAACCAGTCAAGCTGAATCTATTAAGCTTGAAGTTCCTTATTTCTAAAAAGAAACTGGCAAACATTTGAATTAAAAGGGGTCAAAAACCCGTATGTCTTGAGAAAAAGATGCAACAAACATCCGTCCTTTCCAAGCAAGTGTGAAAGAAATGTGCTTTATAATAAATGAATGAATGATGGCTATTGGGGACCTTGGGAATTCCCTGCAGCAATCACCAGTTTCGTGCCAGATATAAATATTGGATGATACAAATATGTAGAGCAAAGCAAATGCTCATTTGTTAGAGGACACGTGGAAGGAGCAAAGCCTGGAAATGCAAATCACGGAGAGGAGTAAGTAAGAGGAATATATTTCCCTACAATGAAAGGATTATGTGGTGGGTACATAAGTAGGAAGCTACTGAGGGGGAGGGATAAGTCGGCCTTCAAGTCTGACTAACTAAGTTAATGAAGTAGAAGTTTGTTTGTTTTTTACTTTGAGGGAGGCTTTTGTTCTAAAGGAAAATAGTTTTTTTGGGGGTGTGCTCTCTGCAGTCTAAATATTCTAAAAAAAATATATAAGAACTAAATACAATGTGGGAGAGATTGGGTAGATGTTAGGTTTAAAATCAGGATGTGTGTCTGTGTTTCACTTGACAAAATCTGTACACTTGAATACGTACTGTAGATACAACCTCTGTTTTAAGAAAGTTTTCTCTGTTTCACCACAAAGATCCCTCATTGCATTACTTAATATATTTAATCTGATTATACACATCCTGCCCTTATTAAAACTGTCTAATGTAACAAACCCAATGGAGCTCACTTACAAGTGTTGCAATAATATACTGAGTCACTTCTAGAGATGTGTGATTCTTTTGGCAATTTTTTTGATTAAGGACCCATGTCTTGATGGAATCAGAAACCACTGACTCGGGTCACAACCTGCCACCTTTAGTCATTTGAGATATCTGGGCTTTTGACTCACTTATTGCTCATGGCATGTCAAATTAAAGCACCTCTCAGCGAGGGTTTAAGTAAAAAACTGAGATTCATTAATGTTCATTCTGTGACCTCGAGGGAAATCAACAGTGATCGAGTCAAAGGGCTTAACCTTAATCCAATCCATCCAGATATGAGTAATACAATCAGTGCTTAATGAATAAAAAAGTGGGAAATATTTAGCCTGCTCAAAGACTTCAGGGAGCAATCAATGAACTGAGAATGATTCAAATTGACAAAGACCCTCAGTCTTGTAGACATCACGTACATCCTGAGTCCCTTAAGTCAAGTTCCAGTGAGCCTTGGGCAGAAAGAAAAGGTTGATAGTGAATGATTTCAGAAAGGGACTATCATTTCGATGGCTTGTGTTAAGCTGCAAATCCACAAAAGTACCTGGAACTTTTGGTCCTATCCTCTCGTCAAGGTACTAAAAGTTTCCTTGTCTTAAGACTTGAACTTCACCAATCCAAAGTTTTCAGTATGTAAAGGCCCACCCAAAAGTACCAGAACTTTTAAATGTACTACCCCAAGAATAGGGGCCAAGATAAGGTCCCAGAAACTTTAATTAGGTCCTGGTCCCTGCAGTGGAAACACTAATTTCCTCCACAAGTCCCTACTCCCTGTGGATAGTTCCTGCAGTGGAAACACAGCTTTTACCAACATTAGCAAATCAAATATGTTGTTTTTTTCATTGTGAAATGTAATACCTAATTGACATACTATCCATATAGGAGTCATATAGTGCTATATAATGAACATTTAACGGACTGCTACTCAAAGCCAAAGGCGACAGATCATTGTGCCTCAGACTGGCTGTTAATCATAACTAATGTAACCTTGACTTTCACATTCACAGGCCTCTTAAAGACATTCATCTAAGATACAGGCCATTGGCAATGACTCCATTTTGTGTCCAAATAATTTAAGCATGGGTCATCATATTCATTTATAACCCCAGGTCCCTAAACCTCAGAAGTATGGTTTCGCAGTGAGGAAACGCGTTATCAGCACTCTTAGAGCAGTGCCCCTGATATATAATGTTTTGTCAAGATTTCAGTTGGAAATAAGCCATAAAAGTTAATTGGTACTTTCAGATAGCCTTTACTACTCTACACTCTTATTTTGCATGAGGGGACCTGTTTTTTTATTTTTTTAATAGTGGTAATAATATTTGTACTTGTAGGGAAATCAAAACGGCTATTGAGACGCTTTAAAATATGGTTTTCAAAGATAGTTATTAATTCAAGAAGAAGCAGTGCTTTGTGTTGTGTATTACAGTGCCTGTCAAGTAGTTTATTACTTCATTAAGGCAATTCTAACACCACCTCTTACAGGGCTTTTAAGTGAACGTTGCTTTATTTATTTCCTTTCTTTCAGGGATTCATTTTTTTTTTTTATTAAAGAGTGGATTAAGCATTAAAGAAAAATAAGTATTTTGAACTACTTGTACAACACGCCAAACTGAGGACTATTTAAATTACAAGTTTAATCAAAAACATTCAAATATAGGACTGCAAAAAGCCAAGCTACTAACATGTATAATTCATACATGATTCACAAAATAATTCCCTGAAATAGACAAGGAATATGTTTCACAGACTCTGTTTCATTCATCCTTAAAAGAAAATTGAGTCTTCCCTGTCCAAGTTACAATCCATCATTGTTTAACTCTACAAACACAGGTTCCCCCACCGTACCCAGACAACAAGGTTTGCTGTCATACATGGGTAGTTTGAGTGACCCTTTGTGGAAAAGCCTGCCCTAACACTGGCTATTTATTGTTCAAAGAAGTGCACAGGCTGCCAAGCACATTTTTTGTTCCTACCATTGGTTTCCTGGAGGCATGTGAGCTTCAACAATTTCTTTAAATCCCAAAGGCTCCACATAGCCCGGGTGAACAGAAGTAATATTTCAGAGCAGGAAGGATTCAGAGTTTTGTACCACAATCTGAGAAGCTTCGGTAAAGCTATATTCCAGCAAATAAATGTATGCCTTAAAGGCTTTATATGCGATTTTTCACACTTAAATGTAATAGAAATCAAGTCTATCCTCTGAAAATAACGCTGTGAGAAATTACTGTCTACAATGGGTGTAACACCCGAGTCCCACTGTCTGTGATGTTTTCCGAGTCATATTTTCAGTTTGTTGACATTGCCGGGACGACGGCTGACTCACATATAAAAGTTGTTTAATTGAGGGACTAGAGAAAAGGAGAATAACATACTGTACTCACTGCTTTACTGTATTTCTAGATCATGCTCATTTCAGGTAAATTTACATGCAGTGTGAAGATACGAGCATAATAAAGATCACTAGCATTAGCATGCTAACACAACAATGCACCGCAAGTTGTTTTGGTTTCATGCTGGTGCTCAAGGGCGACATCTGCTGGATCAGCCTTTAAAGCATCAACATGTTGGAATTTGGTTTAATGCTAACCAAAGGTCTTTGGTAACTGTGCTACTTCGCTCTCCCTCTTAGACAACGTGCATGTGTTTACAAGCAGAGAATGCGAAGCCAGCAAAGACAACCATGTTGACTGACAAGCTACAGTAATATTACCAGATTTTGCGCACAAATTACTCTTCCGCCCATTGTTTGCAAACTGTTTGAATGTGGAGTATGTGTATGCTGTATTCAGTTGTTACCATGGTATCTATGGCTTGTGGCTAAATGGCTACATTAGAAAGGATACTTTATTATTGTAGTTGAGATAGGTTTGTAAGGTTCCAAACTTGTAAAGCTAACTTAAGGGTTGGGTCACTGCAGTAGATATATAGTGCATTTCAGCACCATGGACAGAGACACAAAAAAGAGCCCGGGTTTGAACATTTCAGCACCGTGGACAGAGACACAAAAAAAAGAACCTGGGTTTGAACATTTCAGCACCATGGACAGAGACACACAAAAAAAGCATGGTTTGAACATTTCAGCACCATGGACAGAGACACACAAAAAGCATGGTTTGAACATTTCAGCACCATGGACAGAGACACACAAAAAAGCATGGTTTGAACATTTCAGCACCATGGACAGAGACACACAAAAAAGCATGGTTTGAACATTTCAGCACCATGGACAGAGACACACAAAAAGCATGGTTTGAACATTTCAGCACCATGGACAGAGACAAAAAAAGCATGGTTTGAACATTTCAGCACCATGGACAGAGACACAAAAAAAGAACCTGGGCTGTATCCGAATTGCCAAGTACCTACTCAATCTTTCAGTAGGCAGTACCTACTATCCGTGCTGTATACTGTTAGTACCTACTATTCAGTAGTAGGAAGTGACCAGTTCCCGAACCGGCCGCATCCACTGGTTTTTCTTTTGTTTTGTTTTTTGTTTAGCTTTATTCAAGAAGAATAATACGCATATACAGTCAGGTAAACAAAAAACAATATCATGTAAATCAAGTAAAAGGCAGATTAAATAACTAAATAACATTATTTAGCATACAAATAGGAATATAAAGTAAAATAAACAAATAAAGATGCACTTAAATAGTGAAATCATTATTTAAATAGAGGGGGAAAGGTTTTATAATAATGCAGATATTTGTTATATTTTAAAGATAAAAGATAAAGATAAAGATAAACTTTATTGATCCCCTGTGGGGGAAATTTGTGCATTACAGCAGCTCCAGAAAACAGGGGACGGGAATACACTTGTAAAAAATTAAAATTAAAAACAGATCAGACATATTTACATCATTTAAATAAAAAAATACAATAATGTAAACAAAATACAATAATGTAAAAAAAATATAATAATGTAAAATTACACAGTAACTTGTTCTTTAAAAAAACACACAGTGTGTAGCATGAGTTTGTGATGTTGTTAAAGAGTCCGATTAAACAGTCTGACGGCAGATGGGATGAACGACCTGCGGTAGCGCTCTGTCTTGCAGGGTGGGTGTCTAAGTCTGCTCCTGAAGGAGCTGCTCAGAGCCCCCACAGTGTCATGTAGGGGGTGAGAGGGGTTGTCCATGATGGATGTCAGCTTCACTAACATCCTCCTCTCACCCACCTCCTCTACAGAGTCCAGAGGACAGTCCAAGACAGAACTGGCCCTCCTGACCAGTCTGTTCAGTCTCTTCCTGTCTCTCTCTGTGCTCCCTCCTCCCCAGCAGACCACTGCATAGAAAAATGCAGATGCCACCACAGTGTCATAAAATGTCCGTAGCAGAGTCCTGCACACTCCAAAGGACCTCAGGCGCCTCAGCAGGTGAAGTCGACATTGACCCTTCTTGTACAGGACGTCTGTGTTGTGTGACCAGTCCAGTTTGTTGTTGAGGTGAACACCCAGGTATTTGTACGTCTCCACCCTCTCGATGTCCAAGCCCTGGATGTTCACCAGTGCAGTCTGGGGTGACTTCCTGCGGAAGTCAATCTCCATCTCCTTTGTCTTGCTGGCGTTGAGCTGAAGGTGGTTGAGCTCACTCCAGTCGACAAAGTCCATGATGACCTGCCTGTACTCCTGTTCGCTCCCCTTAGACACACACCCCACGATGGCTGTGTCATCGGAGAACTTCTGCAGGTGGCAGCTCCCAGAGTTGTAGCAGAAGTCCGAGGTGTACAGGGTGAAGTGAAAAGGGGAGAGAACCCCTGTACTGCAGACCACCATGTCAGACTCACAGTCCCGAAGCCTCACGTACTGTGGTCTGTTGGTGAGGAGTCCATTGTCCATGCAGCCAGGTGACAGTCCACTCCCGCCCTCTCTAGCTTCCCCCTGAGCAGTGCAGGCTGGATGGTGTTGAAGGCACTGGAAAAGTCAAAGAACATGACCCTCACAGTGCTGCCGGTGTTCTCCAGGTGAGTCCAGGATCTCTGCAGCAGGTAGATGACGGCGTCATCAACCCCGATGTTCGGCTGGTAGGCGAACTGCAGAGGATCCAGATTTGAAGTCACCAGGGGGCGGAGGTTGTCGAGGACAATCCTCTCCATGGTCTTCATCAGGTGAGAGGTGAGGGCTACAGGTTTTCTGTTGTTAATTAAAAGTAGCGATTTCAGTCGGGACTTTAACTCTCGATTAAAAATTGATTCAATTAAGCCACGCTCGTTTGTTTTGATTTGGAGGCGCACGTGACGTGATGATTTACGTTTAATTTCGCACAGCATTGTGGGTAGTAAAATACAATTCATTTCCTGAAAACACGCATCCGATCCATACTGCATGAAACCCGGAAGTTAGTATCCATACTGAAATGTTCAGTATACTGAGGTGGACCCAAAATATGCATACTGAATGACCCTGAAAGTTCAGTATACTGAAACTCCCTACTGAAAAGTACATACTGCCTACTGAACTGTGGATATTCAGAAAGGGCCCTGGGTTTGAACATTTCAGCACCGAGACACAAAAAAGAGCCTGGTTTGAACATTTCAGCCCCATGGACAGAGAAACAAAAAAGAGCCTGGGTTTGAACATTTCAGCACCGAGACACAAAAAAGAGCCTGGTTTGAACATTTCAGCCCCATGGACAGAGAAACAAAAAAGAGCCTGGGTTTGAACATTTAGCACCATGGACAGAGACACACAAAAAAAGCCTGGGTTTGAACATTTCAGCACCATGGACAGAGACACACCCAAAAAGCCTGGGTTTGAACATTTCAGCACCATGGACAGAGACACACCCAAAAAGCCTGGGTTTAAACATGTCAGCACCATGGACAGAGACCCAATAAAGCCTGGGTTTTAACATTTCAGCACCATGGACAGAGACTAAGAAAGAGAAGTATGTAACATGTCAGCACCATGGACAGATACATATAAAGGGCCTGCACCTGGATGTATCAGCACCATGGACAGAGACACTGAGAGAGCCAGGGCTTAAATATTTCAGTGCCAGAGGCATACAGGGAGACTGGTCCTGAATGCTGGATGTCTTAGCATTATATAGAGAGGCTGTGTTTCATTAGTGGTTAAACATGCCCTCACTGACTTCCCCTCAGCAGTTGCCCTCGGGAGAATCCCTGCCACCATGACAAGTGTAGTTCCATTTCTCTGGAAAAACTCAAGTGAACTTTCTTGGGATCAACACTCGGAGGGCTGGGGAAGTGAGTCAACAACGATGGCATTTTGTCATATCTGCCATGACGTCAATGAGCTGCTTTAATCAGAGAAGGTTCAGAAACTATTTGAAGGTGATGTTTGGGATTGAAAATCATGTTGAGGTGGGATTTTTGCCATGCTACTGAAAAGTGAATGTAAGCTTACAATGTTTTGCATTTATAACTAACTGTCTCTATCAGTCTCTGGCACTCTATTTTAGGCGAGCTAAAATGTCTAGGAACTATTTTAAGATTCAGGCTATTTTCTAAAATGAACTTCATTGACACACTGAGTTTTTTTGCACAAGAAAATGTTATACAACTTATTGAACGCCTTTTTTACTTAGATTGTGTGGTCTCTTTAGTTCCATGGAAAGAGGTGGAGAAGCCATATTTTAAAAAAAAAATGTTTTTAAGTGTTTTAGTCAAGAACAGTTCTTATTCTGACATAATTTACTTTGTAAGGGACATACAACCTGTCCAGGATGTATCACACCAAGTTGAAAGGTATAGAGGCTATAGAAATAAATGGATGGATGGATGACTACTCATTACTCAGGCACACTAATGAACTAAAAACAAGGGGGGTTGTCTTGGTTCCTGGCATGCTGACATTTTAGTGATTTCTTGTCAAATGACTTCACTAGAGTATGTAATTTGTTCTGTCAGCATGTCATAACATAAAATAAAAAGGCCTCCTGAAAATTCTTTATGAAGCAGTAAAACACGTACATGTTCATAGATACCACATAATCAGCCTGGTGCCTGAGATGAACCTTCCTGCCTCAGACGTGATCACACTCTATAATGGGATTAGAGACATAACAGTGAAGCCATAACAACAGACTCTAACTTCACGCTCCATGTAGTGTGTTTAAAACCAGCACACTGTGGGACAGATGGACCAGAGGTTCCTGCAACATGTACACCTTCTCTTTTTTTTCCACATCAGCATGCTCAGCATCATAACCTGTTCAAATATTCATATATATAGAGAAGTCAATGGTGTGTGTCCCATACTGCAGTATTAGAGCATGGGTCATAAAAGGTGATGATTGTGTTATAATCCCATGCATTATTACACATCAAATGTAAAGGAGTGATTATTTAAACAAGTCTTTTCGGCAGTTGTATCTGCCAAATAAATTATCTTTTTTTCTCTTGTTACAGTTTCCATTAGAGCCTAAATAATGATTATATGGTGTTACTTTTTAAGCCTTAAATAATTAAATAATTACTCTGCGATTTAAGTATATAAAGTGCCCATTGTGTTATTATTTAAACTTCATTAGCTTTCAACACAGCGATTTCCCATGTGGATGTCCATTCCTTTTTGTAGTTATTATTTGGAATAAACAGTACAGACTGAAGTATGTCTTACTTCACTAATTTAAAGCAAATACAGCTCTGCATGAGACACAGATGATGAAAAAGCCCAAAATTAACTCTGATTTGTCGGGACATACATCCTGGCAAAGCTTTTATTTGACCTACACTGTTTTGCAGTGCGGTTTTAATCTGCTGCATGAAAAACTCAGATGAACTGGCTCAGATGAACGCCGGCCACATCGAGCAGCATGAGCTCAAGAATTAAACACCCCAACAAAATACCATTTATTAATCAGGGGAAGGTTTGCTGAGTATGCATTCTTATTTTCCAGCTTGGCCTCGCTTCACAATCACACAGCACACTGTACTTATAAGCTCTTTAGTAAAACTAAAGACTTACGCACTACAGTTTAAAGTACATGAAGCCCTTTGGGGACTCGTGCCTTGCACATGAGACACTTCTCTCAGTCTCAGGATTTGAGCCAGAAACCCCCTTGTTTCTAATCTTTAGTTGAAACAACCAACAGTCTTATCTATTCTGCTGAGTGGCACTATTGGACTATTTTTGCTTTGCCAGCAGGAGTGAGAAATAGAAAACAAACAGCAGGGCCACAATGACTTTCTGGCATGGAGAGGGGTGAGACTACAACATGGCCAGTGGGGCTTTACACACCACATGCATGGTGGCAACAAACTCCATTGCTCTAGTGGCTCTGCAGCATGTAAAGCCGGCGCTGAGCTTTCCGCAGTCAGCCTCCTGGCAGCAACACAGGAGCTGCCAGTCATAAGAGGAATGGCTGAGTCTGCACAGAAATGACTGGTTCATTCATTTCAAAAGGAGGCAGACTTATCCCTCTTTGAGGAGTGTGTGCTGATCTCAACAGCGATGGTCAGAGTAAACTACCTGCCAGTGGTAAATGTAGGTGGGACAGATGTCATTCTGCAAAAAACACCAATTGGGATTGGGATGAACTCAGTCTGAAAGTTATTTGGCAAAGTGCAAATAATCTAATGAAAGGATATTTCACTGAATGCTCTGTTGGCAACATCTGACTTTCATTTCAGATCACTGAAAAGTGATTTCAAAATGTTATTGTTCTAGTGGTCCGAAAAGGTAGAGCTTGTTTCCGTCCTATCTTACACGTGGTAAACCACTGTATGGATAGATTTTAAGCAAAACATCAATAATTCATTATGGTAAAGGACATGTCTTTGGCAGGTGACACTTGTGTTTAGGCATGTGTTTAGTTTGATATTCACACTCACACGTCCTTTGGAGAGTGTCCTGTGTTGTTTGGACCATTTACTGCCCCCCTCATGCCACCTCAAACAGACTTTCTCAGTCAGCATCATGAAAATCTGTCCCTCTGTCTGTCTTATAATTGGTTGGGTTTAAATTACACCTGTTTAAAGCCTGGTGCGTCTCATGCAGATACTAAAGAGTACTCTGTGCATCTTTGGAATGTGGCAAAGCTTTAGTATATGACACAGTGGGATTTTGAAACTGCGGATGAAACTTCTGTTCACTCAATAGGACAATAGAGTAAAATCTAGATTGTAATTGTGCCAGAAGAACTCTCTCTTGTGGCAAATAAGTCAAACAGTCTTTAAAGCACACTCCCTCCAAAAAAGGTCATGTTGTCCCAGTGAAAGAAAAAATAGAGACCATGGAAAGACCAAAGAAAGGTTAGGTCCATGCTGTACCATAGAACTCTCTTTATAGTTCCTGATTGGAACCGGGGTTGTGATAACCTTTGCTGCATGACTTCCACTTGTTTGACTGTTCCAGTTAGACAGAGGCACAGGTGTTTATGTTTCTCTGACCATGATGTGTTTCTGCAAACTACACTTTTCTTCAAAATGGGAATGTTGACTCAGTCAGGGAAAAAAGAGACACTTATCTGATCTCTCAAAGCCAGACCAAAAAAATCTAATGGTCATGTTGTTCCATTGAAGTGTTACAGCTTCTGATTAGAACCTGGGTTGTAATAACCATCTGGCACATGACATCCACTGGCTTGAGGATGTCCATATTAGGCAGAAAAATATGTGAATCCCACCTCAACCATGACGTGTAAGGGCATCAATGCTTTCCTCTAAAAACAGCCATGTTGACCCAATGAGGGAACAAGTAAGGACAATGGACTTATCTGACAAAGGTGGTGAAGTTGTAATAACTGTCTTTTGAAGACCTTAACTTGATTGACAATGTCCACATTAGGCATAGTTCCCATCTCACCATGGTTTGTTTGTGCTCACATGTGTAATTCAGACGGCCAGGTTATAGAGAATTTTCCAGACCAAATGCCTCCACTTGTCGTGGTTGCAAAGACAAATTGCAGCCTGAGACTCTTTGTGGACTACAGACAATGAAATGTCAAGGACTCTTTTTCCTTTTTTTCAAGAATGTTGGAGTCTTTGGATGCACTATCAGGAGATGTGTTGATTTCAAACATACAGTAGTTTGCCAATTATTGACATCACATTACAGTTTGAAAACGAAATTCAAGAGGCGCAAATTGGCCTCTGAAATTCTGACACTGAGCACTTCCTGTTCTCCGGTACAAATATTGCTATGACATGGTTCTACTGCCCCAAACAAGTTCTTAAATCAGGTTCTAGTAAACACTAAACAGCCAAAGACGCTAAACTGTACAGAAACGTTTTGCTTTCCCACCAATTATTTAGTCAAAGTTCCTTGGACTTTTGGGGTAGTACTGTCAAACACTTTTATCTCATTGAGTGCTAAATACTATCATACTGAATTTGTGAAACCGAGCTTTGAATATGAAGTTAAAGGGGTCATTGCAACTCAACCCTTTGCTGAATAAGGCCTTACCACAGCCCAGCCACATTTTCAGTCAATGCTGTAATGGAAGCCGACATCCATGCAGCCCAGCTGTGGGTCTCTGCTCTTTAGAGATAGGATTTCTGTTTGTCTAGGTCAATTTGTAGCTACATTTTATGTGCATAGGCTTCAAGTGACTGATGTAATAGGGGTCTCTGACATATTTAAAGGTGTTAAAACTGCCATAAGTAAGATTTTAAGGTCCTGTAGCACAGAAATGATACATCTGCAGGGTTGGATAGGGTTGTTGATCATACTGTTGAGTCAGCTGCAGTCGAGCCAGGAACTGAGATTTCTCACTTTCAAAACTCCCAGCTTCTGATGTTGGAAAGACCTCAGCCGTTCTCATATTTTCAGCATCTTGGTGATTGATGATTGTGTAAGTGCCACAAGAAATTCTGCTCCCCAGCCAAAAAAGAAAATGGGAGATTATTTGAGTACTTAGGAATTGATATACTTTCCCTTCATTGATGCTTCTGTTATAGGCTTTAATTAACGTGACTTTGATGTTTATGTCAGTTGGAGTACACTGAAAACAGAATGTTCTCACCATTAAATACAGAAGCTTGGAAAGTGGCCTAAAGCTGTCAAATATAATGCTTTAGGTTCCAATCTAATTTTATTTCTTTACACTGACCTCTAATGTTTGATTTGAGATCTAACTAGTTGGTGCATAATCATTACTCCAAATTTCACACCAGAGTCCTGCATGTGCCAAACCAATGCTAGAGTAGCACCTAGAGCGTCATATTTTGAGGCCTAGGGCCACAAGCAGTTGAATTTGAAAGGTTGGGAGTGAGAATGTGTCGTCCAAACATCTTCTTTCTGAACTGCACAAAAGGCACATTTTCTAAATTTAAAATATGATAGCCCTTTTTTTAGACAAGATGGGCTTGTTCCTGTCAGCTTGAAGGTTAGGGAAGTCAACAACTACATAAAAAATAAGTCAGCTTATTAAATGCCTCATGTTTTGTTTAAGGCATACCTGTTTAGAAGCATGCTAATGTTACATCACTGAGTAACCGCAGGACTGTTTTCCTCTTGAACAGATCGATTCTCTTATGACTTAATGAGTAAGTAATCCCAAGTGGCAACAACAAGCTAGTTGATATTTATCAAAAAAACAAAAGGGCCAAATAAGTCATCAAGGGAAATGTCACAGAGAGCTGTAACCTTTTAGAAGGGATAACCTTTGAGGCTCAGTGGCAAGATATAAAGTCATTCAAGGGAGGTAGCGAAGTGCCGAGTTGTAATGAGAGCTGCTGTGGTGTTTGTGACAGAAATTAACTTCAGGTTAATGATTAGGGAATGTCGTCTGGGAGCTTCTTAGCACAAGAGTGCTGCAAAAGAAGGCATAAAGAGACACACACAAGCCCCTGCAGACGCACAAGCTTTTATCCCTCCATGCACTCACAAAATACATACAGACACAGCAGGGCGTTTGCTCCTGTAAATGCATAGTATCAATCTTGGGGTATCGTCGACTAAACCCTCGAGGCCCTGCCAGTTTATTTGGTCAGCAGCTTCTCAGTGATATGAAGCAGCCACTCCAGATTCTCATCAGGTTTTGAAGGGGATATAAAGGGATTTCTTTTTACCTCAATGCTTCCTTTTTCTGGTTAGTTTGCTCAATACAAGCTATAATCAACAGCAATGTAAAGGAGGGGCTAGCGGGAACTGGAAAAAATGAAACAGAAAACCAACCTCCATCAGCATGTTTTTGCAATGAAGGTTACATGAACACAAGTAATGATGACAATTTATTTTTGCTGTGATTTGGCTGATTGGTTTGTATCAATCTGATTACATGTGTTGGATAACATCATCATTTACAACTCGTCTCATCAAGTAGCTGCCACAACATTTGGCTTAGGAAAATACAACAAGATTGTGTGTGTATTTAGGAAAGTGTTTTAAAGCTAATTTGTTGACAACTTTTTTATTTCTTAGAAAAAGAGTGAATGGTGTAAGCTAAAATGATTGTTACTGTACAAAGCTAATTCCAAAAAAAGGAATTCTGACATTGTTGAGACAATGAACATGGTGAATAATGAGGACAATAACTTAGACAATATACTGTAGGAAGTAAATGTATTATTGTTCGTTAGCAGCATGAGCTAAAAGAAAGACACTTCTGTCATATACTGTTTGCTGTAGCTGGCAAACAGCTGCTAGGTAGCAGGAGTTGTAAGTACGTAAAGTTTATTGATCTAGCACTTTTCAAAGACAAAGGTCACAAAGTGCTTTACCTCAACAAACAACAACATACCTTTAATAAAAACAGGAACAAACAGGTACTTTGTGGACTGACATTAAAACATCCTGCTGTGGTCAGGGAACAATAATTAGATCAATTAGGTAGACTAGGTGGCCATGGTTTCCCTTAGGCCGGTCTAAACATCAATGTTTTTAGCTGCTTTTTAAAAGACTAAACAGAGTCAGAAGGGCGTAACGAGATGGGCACGGAATTCCAAAGGAACTGTGCTATGGCCTCAAACGCACAGTCAACACGAGTCTCAAAATGTGTCTGTGGGACAGAAAGCAGATGTAGGGTGTTGGTTGGACCGAAACAGGTGAATGAGTTCTGACAAATATGTGTGCAGTGATGCTTTAATGTTAAAGTTAACGTTATACTACTTTAGCTAACGTTACAGTCATGTCTGTTCACAGCAAAAGTCTAATGTAATATTATGCATCCAAGTCATCGTCAGTCCAAGAAGAATCTGACTATGACTTGGTTTGTTATTGACATGTTTACTTTTTGTAAGCAATGCATGTGTAAATTCCACAATGTATGGAATAACTTGGATTTCTGGTATACATTTAATAACATGCATTTCAATAATACTTAAGGATAATTTAGTTTTCTTGACACTAGATATTATATGTCTGGTCAAATATCTGAACTACAGCATCCTGGTAGCAACAATTCCCTGGTGTTGCTACTGTCTCATATAATTAGCTTTTTTATAAACCAATAAGCCCACAGCAGGATGTAAATTTAGCACCAGTCTTGCACTGGCTACAAACTGCCGAGGCCAATATTGATCGATTGTTTAACTTCACCGTAGATTTCCACATAATAATTGTCCCGAGGCTTTACTGTCATATCTGAACACCTGATGGTAAACACTTCAACAGTGATATGTTTGGTCATCACAACACACTGTGTCTGTGAGGTCCGCATGCAGCTCTGACTGCATGATGAAGCATCTTGCCCCGGGTTTAAGTCATAAAAGTGAAGCTGCTGGGCCAGAAAACCACATTTTCTGAGTAGGTAATCATGACCATTAATCATGCTGGCACACTTCTCTTTCCCATTGGCCAGGAAGAATAGGTCATGGCTGAAGACTGTACCTCCACTTGGGCTGTGAATATGCATCCCCCCACCACCACCACCACCACCACCACCCTCGCCACCTACTCAAGGCCATTTGGGCTGATTTGTGGCAACGGTCCTGTGAAATTACATGAGTTGTGGTTGTCAAAAATGAGAAGATGAATTGGCATTGTAAGAATCAAGGCTGTCATGACACTGTCAGTAGTGGCTCTTTTAACGGTCTCATTTAAAATACTCTTCGGATGAACTTAAAGGTAAAGGAAAAAGTTTATTCTTTGGGTGTTCTCTGCTCTTTCCATTTATTACAACTTAATACGGTGTTCAGAGTGTGACGACCCCTGACTGTGCTCCTCCTGTTGACTTGTGTCTCTCCCCACTCCGGTTGCCTTCAGGTAGAAAGGGACGGAGCCACTTCATTCGATGTCATGCACCTGGGCAGGCTGGGCCTCAGAATTTAAGTTGGATTCTCAGTCTCTCTATCTCTCTCTCTTGTCAACACTAACTTTGGTTTGTGGTCTTTGCTTTGCCCCCACAACACCACATACGTTCACCATCATAATCACCTCTGATTTACAGACTGTATATTCTTTTATTAGAATATTTTGCTTCAGTTTTCAATAAGTTATTGCTTAAATAGCTGTGTGGTATCCCTGTTTGTCCAGCTCACTGAGCCTGAGCCTGAGTGTGAAAATGTGATTTTCATAATGTAATGGTATTGAACAACTATAGAGACGTACAACATGATGGAGGGAATTATATGTTTGTATTTTATAGCAGCGAGATGTACGTATGTTTGGGAACATTCCAGCCATTTCGGGTCCATTTACGATAACCAAAGAAAAATATAATTATGTTATCTGTGTGCCATTGGTTTACTTGTCATGGTTTAAGATATCTGCAGTTTTAATTTACATTACAGTAGATGTTTACTTTGTTGTCTAAAACTTTACTATACTTTTATAAGATGCTTGAGGAATCTCAAATAGAACATCAAAATAGTGAAACAAGGGAAATCAAAGCAAAAAAAAAACAAGCCGCTCCACTTAGTTTCAAGCTTCCAATCGATCCACAAGAACTCTTTACACAAGTTAAATTGCCTTGGAAACAAGTGACACCAGCCCCTTGTGTTAAGGAGAGACATGTTTCAAAACAAGAGGGGATGACTCGTTGAGATGAGCAGATTTTTGCATTGCACCTTCAATTAGGCAGCTTTCCAATTTCCATGTCCTCAATCGCACGGCACCTTTTGGGATCTGGCTCAGTGAAGGGCGGATTAAGCTAAAATGAGGTCACACACAAACACAAACACACACACATGCTGTAACTGCCACTGTTTGTTATTTGTCGTACTCTGCCATGTTTTGGGGGCCAGAACAAGGTCTAAAAATGCCCCTGTGGGTCCTTTTAATCTTTAAAAATGTAGACTGATAGCTGACAAGTCCAGACGCTGTCAAAAGTCCCCGACCTCGTACCAAATCGCTTCAATGCCAGTGCTGGCAATATTGCTGACACACTGTGCTGATACCGCATAATGGCTTTTCTCATGTGGAGAAAAGAAATCATGGAAGTAGTTATTAGATTTGGAGCTAATTTAGAATTGGATGCAATTTAAACAGAGACGTTATCTCAACAGTGCAGCATTTGAGATGTCAGCGGTGTATGTAAAATCACCATATGCTGTCTAGGCCTATCATGACAGCTTTTATGTCTGTTGGACAGGGTTAAGTACCACATGCCTTCTCTCCTTTTCTTTTTTTTGGCATGCACTGTCAAAATAAGTACAGTGTACACATGTGCCATTTAAAGAGTGGTTATTTTATGAGCATTGTGTGCATACATTGCTCGTGTTGGCAGGTTTGCTCGCAGGAGTGGCTTGTCCCCTGAAAGGCCCAGTGAACAGGCCCTCCCAGGATCTCATTTAAATGAAAATATGCACATGTGATCAGTACATTTAGCGCTCGCCTCCGGGCCATTATTAGTGCCCTCTGCTTGGCCCCCATCAGCCTTCAGGATCTGACTTTTGTTGGGGCTAAATGCCAGCTCCCTCATTTTCTTCTTCTTTCTTGTCTGACATGCTCACTTTGTGCAGGTCCTGGAACAGCCATACTGATTGGGACACAAATGACATAACAGTTGAGTTTACTGGGCCTCTTACATCGGTAACATTAAAAAAAAGAAAAGAAGGTTTATATTATTTTAACAGGAGGGGGTTTACGTTTTGAAACAGGCTACATTTTACTGAAGAAATGATGTGTTTCCTTTTTCCTTTAGTGGTAATGGTGATTATTAAGGTGTAAATTATTTGTTATTTAATTGTGCCCTGCGTGTTTCTTGTTTTGGCCATCCTTGCTCTTTGCTGATGTTACACTGTTCATTTCTCTGTTTTGGGAATAATAAAAGTCTGTCTTATAATTTATTTACTTGTAATGTTCTTGAAAGACCATTTTCCAAGTTACTTTTTGTGCTTTTTGTAAGAAGTTTACAAAAATGTGGAGAGGTATAAAAAATAGACTTTGTTTTTCTCTCGCCTGGATAATTTGTTTCACTCTCCTGAAAAATGACCCTTGAAAACCTGTCAGCAAAAGTTTTTGTCACCAGTTTAACTAATGAAAAAAGATCGAACTTAGAAAGGTATACTCGAAAACAGGACCTGTTCTAGAAAGACAGGACTTATCAAATGAGTACAGAACCATCACACACACCTTATAAAGTCTGTGTGACGGTGTTGTTTTCTCTCTTTCATCAAATCCCTGATGAACTGGATTATTTTTAGTATTGCATTATAGGCTGTGATGCCGAAGTAAATTTTTTACATGTGATTAAACTTGTTTGAGTTTGAGTGGAATCCCCTCTGAGGCAGCAGCCACTTTCAGACAGTGAAACACTGACACATCTTTGACAGATTGGGCTCATCCATAAACACACATGCCTCCATGTTGGAAAGCTTTTTGTGAAATGTTAATGACATAAACAGGCTGAGATCTAAATACTTGAGTCCTACTATGTTGGCACACTTGAGACTCTCTCCCAACCCAGTGCATATACTGTGTGTGTGTATATATAGATATATATAGATATAGTGCTCTCTCTTTTGCTTTGTATTTCCCCTCAACAGCTAAGTGAAGATATGAAGAATCACTATAGAGACCTATGATGGAAAAACAGTGCCACCTCAGGGCTGTTTTGTAACAGTATCAACTCCTCTTTTTACTTCAGTGCATTGAAGCCTATGGTGGAATTAAACTGGGATTTTCCCACCTGAAGTGTTCATGCAGAACATCTCCCAGACTGAATCAATCCCCCCCCCCCAACACCTCCTGTGAGAGACTACCTCTCTGTGAAATCTGAAAGTATTATCTTCTTAATGGAGCCCATCTTCATACGAATGAATGTGCTGGACAGAGACAGAAAAATTGAAATGGCTAGACAGAAAGAAAGCGAGAAAAAGAGAATTACCCTCCAGAACCTGAGCGATTAGCGTCTTCGCAATATCTTATCACATTCAGACCACAAGAGGAGATTAGTATGGACCAGCTGGAGCTGGAGAAAGATAGCAGAAATTTGTATTTACCCATTAGACCCATTGATCAAGTAAACACACTCTGAGAGACGTCCCGTGGGGAATGAGTCAGTGGTGATCAATGAAATCAGACCAAACAGGCTGCAGCCTGTAAATATCAAAGGTCAATTTTCCGGGGACACAGCAGAATAACAAACAAGGTGAATTTCATTGGAGAAAAAAAAAAAACGTATAAAGAAGTCACCTCTAGAAATTCCTACTGAGTTCTTTAAAAACTGAATCAAATAAGCAGATGTTCCCCTCTAAGAAGACGATTATAACCCCTTAAATAGTCAAACAGGCGAATGAATCATGAGGCTCATGTGGTGGAGGCATTAACAAAGGAAAAGCAGGTTTTCCTGGAAGAGTTGACGCTTTGTTACACCCCCTCCCACACTTTTCTTTTTTTTTTTTTAAATCTTTCACTTCCAGCTGACTAATGATGAAGAAATACCATCAAAGTAATCTTTTAAAGGGCACTTCCCCAGACATACTTGAAGGATTCGGTGCCACTGTTGCACCTCGAGGAGAATTTTCTTTTGTTTTAAAACTGCTCTTAAAGCAAGCTGAAACACAAAGTTGGAAAAAATACAAGGACGCAAACTACACATTTTTCAGACTAGTTTTCCAATTGTTGTTTCGTTGTTCAATCTTTTATACACTGCCAAACATTCTCCATTACATGTGGTTCTCTAAGTCATTACTAAAGCTTTAAGAACAAGTGGACATAATGCTAGAGGATTCCATTGCCTACTGATTGAAGCCATCAACCAATCTTTAAAGGCAGGGTGGGTCATTTTTGAAAACTAACATGATTTTGAAAGTAGCATTCCCTCTGTGCTTCCTCAAAAGCCACGCCCCCTCACTTACATGCACGGGCGCCGTTGTTCCAGAAGCGGAACTCAGCTCATCGCATGTATTGTGTCGGAAATTTTCGTCGTCACATTCAGCGGTAAGTAAACACTAAACTTCATCATAATACATGTAAAACTAAGAGTGTAAACTCTCATCTGTGAAGTGCTTTGAGTGTGGGCTAGTGCAAACAACTGATCGAGAATGAACAGGGAGACATGATTGGTTCATCAAATTGGGACCTCATGGCAGACATTTGTCGACGTTTTTACATGCTTACAACTGCTACAGATGACAGATTTTCTTCGTTCCTGTTTCAGAGCACATGAGTTCTTGATTTCTGTCAGGACCTAAAGAAAATCTCAACCAAAATCTTATATGAAGACACATTTTGGTCCATAAAAGCTTTTGCTGACGGTTTTCACTTTAAGAATGAAGTCAGCTGCAATTACAGCCTATCACCACGAGTGGCACCAAAGACAATGAAACCGAGGAAATTCTGGAGAGCAACTTCAAGACTTACAAACATCTTAATTTACTGACGTGTACATAAGCAGTGGTTTGTTTTTGTATTGTTGTGTGAGTCAGGTGTTTGAAAGGTGTAGCTCAGATACAACACAACACAACATCTAAAACAAACTTGACAATAAGACACACTAAACAGGCAGCAGTACACTATACTCTCTGGTCTGTGAGCTTAAATAAAGGCTTTTGTCAACAGAGTGTGGCGGTTTTGAAGAGAGAGACGAGGCTAACAGATTTTTTTAGATCAAAATTGATCTTACCTCAGCACATTATATTCAATTAACTATACTTGCTGTGATATTAACAGGATAATCAGTGACAAAGAGTCTTCGTGGACATATTCAAACTGGGTTTTTTGCTCTGGATTACTACTTGTAAGTGTTATAGCAACTCATGGTAGTTGCTGAAGAGATCTACTGAGGCAGGTTCAACGGCCTAGGTTTAAAAAAAAACATACAAGTAATTTGGATTGTAATCTGGAGGAATAAAAGAAAATAGTTTGAGTGATGACTGGATCAATGGTTTAGAATAACCTCTCATCATAAAGTAGTTTCTCTGTATGAGTGAAAGTCAGCAATAAACTTTCAGTTTACCCTCAGGTCGTGAATAAACCGACAACAGGCTGCTGAGGTAAAGAGGCATTTGGAGGTTTTTATTGATGTTTCAGTTTGTTATTCTGATGCTGTCTAAAAGAGACCTATAGAAATCATTTTGTTAAAAAAAAAGGTTAGAAATGCAGAAGTCAGCGGGGGGTTTAGAATAGAGGCTTGAGTTCCTTCTGAATGCAGTTTGACACGTCAAAAGAATGACTTTTTGGCAGGTTTTTTTTTTTTTTCCATCTGAAGGAAAATCTGTTGAACGAGGACTGAGGAGAGGGAAGAAAGCTCTACTTTTAGGATTGGAAGGAGAAGAGAAGAAACATTCATTTGGCCTTCAGTAGCCAAACACAACAACTCTGACTATGAAGGATTGCTTCATTTCATCAAGGAATCCAGTCATGTTTTCAAACTGAAAATATACATTTTGCTAATTCAGCTACTTCATCTTGTGACTAAGAAGTATCAAAGGAGGAGCGATAAGACAAATCAAATGAATACGACCACACAGCTTTGCCTCCTTTATGAATATTGTATTCCAGTATCGGGTAGCAGCTGGTTAATCACATGTGTCCGCTGCAGGCTTTTTTAATCAACACCTATATGGAAGGTGCAACAATGAAATCCTGTTAACTGAGAAACCCAGATGCAGAGCAGCAGTTGCTAATGGCCCTATTCAAACAAGAGCAGCATTACGTGTATTATTAATGAATTACGCCTCAGCCTGTGTGTTTCCTGATATCCTGATTTTTTTCCTGATACAACTTGTGGCCTGGATGCAAATGTGCAAGGTCAAGATTTTCCAATTTGTCAGTGTCTGATTACGGAGAGCAGAATATATTTTTTTGGTAACAAATGTGCATGTGTGTTCAGTACATCCTGTGACAAGTCCTCAAACCTGTGATACATGAAAAGTAGAACATTTTGTTTTTATAAAAAAAGACTGTGTCCTCCCTGATCCGCATGCTCTACAGTAAAACTAAAGCTAGCTTGTTGAAAGATAAAGGCTGAACTACCATTCGATGGAATCGTGTAATGTATCGTTTAACCGTCACAATTGGGACGTGTGCATGGGCTATACTTATTCCAGGATGTGCAATGCCAATCATTTCCTGAGGCTCGCCATGCTTCCACATTTCTGTTCAAAAAAACTGCCAGTTTTCTAATTTTCCATGACTCATTTACTATGACAGTCTGTCTGGTATCACCCATCAGTGGTTTCAGAAGTGACCACTGTGCATACAGAGTCTGTGTGTCCCTGCATGTTTAATGTAGACATATAGGAGATGCTGCTACCGTCACACATACCCTCGCTCATTTACGTAATGCAGATTTAAAATGAGAGTATTCCCACAACCAGGTATCAGCTGGTTAGTGCTGTGGCCACATTTACGGACCGATAAGGATTGTTAATAGAGCGGATGTGAAGCAAAAAATTCAGACAGTCTCACAGATGACTGGAGTAGATCCTAAAGTATTTACTAAATCAAAAATAGACTTTTGAATCATGAATCCAGAATGTTTTTGAATCGCAAATAGATTCTCAATCGAGTCGCGACCCCAAGAATCAAAATCAAATCGAATCGTGAGACACCCAAAGATTCCCAGCCCTAATGTTAAGGCTTGCTTACAGCTTTGTGTCTGACCTCAACCAAACTCACAACACAGATTGGATGGTTATGTGATCTATAACCATCGCATCTGAGACAACAGTCCAGTCAATCCTTAAAATTGTTAAAGGAGCTTAATTCTGGATCAAACGTTTGTTGAAGGGCTTTTGATCTCTGTTTGGAGTTTAAAATGGTATGTCCAATATGTGTATCTTATCTTGTCTTTATTTTTCTA
This sequence comes from Labrus bergylta, assembly GCF_963930695.1. Classification (NCBI taxonomy): domain Eukaryota; kingdom Metazoa; phylum Chordata; class Actinopteri; order Labriformes; family Labridae; genus Labrus; species Labrus bergylta. Next base: position 3,984,513 of record NC_089214.1, on the reverse strand, counting down.
TTTTGTAAATGGAGCTGCTGTGACGCAATCAAATGTCTGACGATATAGTCTTATCAATCAATCAATAAAATGTTCCTTTACAAACTATCTGCCTTCCCATCAAAGGCTAATTTATGTATCCACAAATCTAAATCCCACAAACATGAGAGCTCAGACTGCTTAAGATAAAAACACTGGAATATGTGTGATCACGTCTATTTTTTAATTCATGGTCTGGATCTAAACTTACAGCAAATCCTATTCCTGTCATGTAAATAGAGCATCTACGAGGTGCAACATTAAAAACAGCATTGCATTACAGATAGAACAAGAAAAGCAGGAGCTAAAAAGACATCCACACTGACTGACTGATTGATTGACAGGTGATTTTCTTGGAAGCCTGATACATAAACACCTCTGCAAGGACAGCTTAGCAGCTTAGCTGTGACAAGTTAACACCAAAAAAATGTTGCCAGAAGAAGATTGCTGGCTCGTTCAGGGGAAAGTTATCCAATAAGGTGCAACCAAAAAAAAAAAAGAAAAATACTCACCAAAAGTACTCCAAACATTACAATGTAAAGCTGAATGCCCATTGGTCCAATAATAACATTGCCATCTTCATTCCAAAGGTCCTAGTTTGGAAGATGCTAAAGCTAAGACAACATCTTTCTGACTTGTGTCTTGCTGTTATTATTCATCAACGAGGGTGAGAACCACAGCTTTCAAAAAAAGCAGTACACCAGAAGTGACAGTGTGAGACAAAGTAAACACAGGAAGGCAAAAGTGTCCAATACAACTAGGAAATGAATATGTAAATCTGTCATGAGAAAGAGTCTAGATATATTAACGTTAAAGAAAGGTGAACTCGGCTTTCTCTTGAGCCCTTTAACACAATTTGAGCTGGAAACAAAAAAAACAAGAGTATCCTGCTCTGAACCAGCCTCTTTGAAATACAGCTGTGTTGACAATCTTGCGTCAGACTTCAGCTCCAGTGCACCTCAACATCTACAGCCAGTCTCCCTGAGATGTTACACGTCCTTTGTCTCACTTCCTTTTCTCGTCTCTCTCTTATTCTCTCTCTCTGCATTATGGAACAAAAAGTCAACACACCAACCAGCGTAAAGGTATGCCACAGTGCATCAGATCAATTTACCCCCCCTAAGGCAGCTCTGGCATCTGGCATATCAATCTCAGGCCACAAATTGCTCTGTGTGTACATGTGAAGAAGACAGAGACAGAAAAAACATGAAGGGAAATACCACCCAAAATAAAAGATTCAGCTTAAAAGCGTTCATACTTTCTGATGCAAAGGTTGCAAAGTTAAAAATATTTTGACATTTTGACACCAAACTCCATCGTAGCTTTGTCAAATTTAACTTATGTAATATATATACATATTACTTTTAGATAATCTGCATGCAAACATATTTCAAATAGTAAGATAAGAGAAACATAGACTACGCTCACACTGCAGGCAAAATGAACCCTTATTTGATTTGTAGGGGGTACAGTAAGGTGTTGCACTCCAATCACACAGAGGCAGGTTGTGCTAGGGTCGGCCGGTCCTCTAACACCTGAGCACATATGGGTAAAAAAACAAAAAAACAACTGAGAGCGTCTGTGGATTGGTTCTACATGTGCATATCAGCGCAAGGAGGGGGGGGGGGGAATGTCATAAAAAGCATAGCTAAAGCCTCCTGCTTGATTTGATTGGCTGTTGAAATTTGTTTACCTGTTATGAGCACCCAAAACTGCGAGAAAAAGGCTTTTCTAGCAACGCAACTCTGTGTGATTGGGACTGTGGCATGTGTGTGTATGTGTGTGGGGATTGAGGGTGAAAGTTACAGCAGGCAGAACCTTAAGTCAGGTTCTGGCCAAGTCTCGCAAAGTTCTTGGAACGTCTCGTTCAGAGCAGCGGGAAACCACGTCCGGGGAATTACACGAGCGACTGTGAATCTTGTGTTTAGAGCAAAGAACTTGGCAACATTAAGCAAGCACCAGGGACAAGGACAAATTTCCTTTTCAACAGGCAGAAACGTTGAGCTGAACCAGACTCATATTTATCAGCCATCTGCTGCTTCTCTGTTGGTCTTGCAGAAAGAGAGAAACTTTGCTTCCCCTTTGAATTTCCATTTGAAAGTCTAGCATATCATACTCTGCATGAAAAAGAGACAGACACATAAACAGAGATTGCCTTCAAAATAAAGGAAAGAGAAAGTGTCTTACATCCCATTTAAACTTACAGGCGAGGCTAAAAAAACAAAAAACAAAGGTCCTCTGTGTGGACATGAGAGAAAGAGACTGACACATTGACCGAGTTTTCCTTACGGTTTAAGCTTGAAAAACACATTCATACTTCCTAACAAATGCTCTTTAGATAAACTCTAGTCATTTCACAGCCGGAACCCTTCACAGCCTTTTTTTTTTTTTAAATCTCACACTTCTTTAAGTATTTTTGTATGAAATCAGCTTCAACCAAACATATTTTTGCAATGAAAATCAGAAACACAAAGTAGCCCATTCCATTTGAATTGACAGACAGGGGTAACAAATACTTTCCACGAATGACTTAATGCATTCTGCAACAAAAGAGCAATGACGTACCAGAAGAGAACAAAAAGAATGACTAAGTAGCTTTTGAAGGTGCGGTTAAAAACATGTTACCTATCAGAATAATGACCATAGATGCATTTTTAACAACAACAAAAAACACGCAGATATCTGATCAAAAGCATATACAATGCAGGCAACAGCATATATCTTAAAGATCAAAACCTGAGCCTGCAGTCTCAGTCTGCAACAGGGTGCGCCTATATGCATCAGAAAGCATAACATAGTAGGCTTTCACTGTGTTTGCGTGTGTCTGTTTGGCAAACCAACTCAGTCCAGTTTCCTTTGAGCTCCACCAAGAGTCCAGTGGCTGAACTCTCCTGATTCCTCTGTATGAGTAAAGGGAGAGCAGCCCTGCAGAGTGGGTGAGTGTGTGTGTGTGCGTGTGTGTGTGTGTGTGCGTGAGTGTGCGCGTGTGTGTGTGTGTGTGTGTGTGTGTGTGGTGGAGATGGTGGGGATTAGTGACTCGCATGGGGACATTAAACTTTATTGCATGCCAATGACCAACGCTCCAACAATTTCTAATGTACCCCCTGATGTGTTACGATCACCGCAGAGTTAATTTTTTTTTTTTTTCTTAATTTTTTTTCCGGCTGCTTCACTAAGATACCATAGCAACTGTTGCACCAAGTCTCCTAAAAAAAAAAAAAAACATCCAGATGCAAAAAAAAAAAAAAAAAAAAAGAACAAAGGTAAATTATGCAGTAAGTTGGGAAGCGAATCAGCCACAAGACTTTTAAAGATGCATGCAGCCGGCATACATTTCACACACCACAAACTCTGCATCCCATGAAGGCAAAGTAGCACTTTGTTTTGCTCTCACCTTACCTGTGCTGCCTGACGTAGAGTTCCAGACGGGTGCTTTATAGACGACTGATACCCCGGGTTGTTGATGCCGCGCTGGAGTGCACACAAGCGGCGAGTAGCAGCAGCAAAAAGCAGTGGGTGGAAGGAGACAGGAGGAGGAGGAGGGGGGGGAGCAGGAGGAGGAAGAGGAGGAGGAGGACGAAGGCGCAAATGCTGAATTATGGATGTGAAGAGGGAGAGAGAGGGAGGGATTCCTTTGGCGCTCTTATTCCCCAGATCGCAAAGCGTGAATCATCTTCTGCATGGATCAAATGGCACAGTCCACTGAAGGGCTGGGTCGGCGCGCTGAGCAGAGCACAAGGTATCTGCCAAGGGCTGGGATGGGGGATGTAATAGGGCGGGGAGTTGTGCTATATGGGAAGAGACACAGCAAAAGAGAGTTAGAGCCGCTCAAATTGTTTCTCTTCTTTATTTTTCCCCTCCCTACCTCAAATGCACACATACAGAGTCGATGTAAGCTACAGTAAGAGTATAAAGTGGTTAGACACACACACAGTCCTCTGTTTAACCAGGAAATCAATACCTGGGATTCTTTACAGCCCCTGCTCTCCCATATGCCACCCCTCCTTCTTAAACATTTCATTCTCCACTCATCCAGTCTCCTGAAGTCAGTTTTTTTTCCAACAAAGTTTCCATGATTATACATTTCATCAATTCTGGCTAACCACTTTTGACTGCATTTTTCTAAAACATTTTGACAGTAATTTATTTGAGCTTTTGATTCATCTATTTGTTCATTTACTGAATTATTGATATGCTCTCTAACACTCTTGACTTTGTCCCTTTTTATATAAGAGGCAGGATTAAAAGCCATTCTGTGTATCTCTCATTTATTGCTGCACACAAGTCTTACCTGTCTTCCCATGTGGCTCAGCATTATCTTCTTGTCAAATGCAATCTGTTTTCAGCCCCTACAGCATGTCTTCTGAAAGCTTGGTGTAGTTGCCTGTATAATGGTTCTGTGATTGTTTAACGTTTTTTAACAGAGTTGTCTCTTACACAGACACTTTAGGACACCAACACCAAATTTACACACAAAAATCCATTACTTCCTTATTTTCCCTCCTCTTCTTCTTCTTCTTCTTCTTCTTCTTCTTGTTCTTTTAGTTAAATGGCGGGTTACAACCATGACTTAAAGAGGTGCATAGCGCCACCTACTGTACCGGAGTATGTAGCATGAGCCTATCTTTCCCTCCATTCTGCAGGCACTTATTCTTTAATAATTCCTGACAGGCTGCACAACAGCTGCACTTTCAGCTGGGGCTGTATGGTTAATATATTTTCTTTCTTACACACAAGGTGTTTGTGTGGACAGGATCACTCGTTTGGCATCACAACCACATCCATTAACAATATTTGCACACAAACAGCAAAATTATGATAAAACAATATATTTTTTTAAATAGATATACAAATTCCCATAAAAAAAACTATCTATCTTTGTTTCAGCCCCCAACCCCTCCCAACTTTCATGCTTGACTCCTGGAGCTTTTGCTGGTCAAAGTTTCTGATTTGGATATTCGTTCTTCCGACTTCAGTGTGTTCACGTGCTTCCAGTTCGGAAAGTCGAAATGTTGTAATAACACCGGAAAAACAACGTTGATGCTACGAAGAAGATGTGGGAATTGTAACTGTTAAAAGTTTGATTTGAGCAAAAGGTTGATGAGCAATGTGGGAATTAATAAAAAGTTTGTTAACATTAATAAAACACATTTTGACCCCCCATGTGATGAAAGATTATGTTTCCGAGTTTCCGAGTTGTTGTTCTGACCTGAGCAGGCGTTCATCTGCAATTTACAACTTGGAAACTCGCTTTTCCCGATGTGTCCAACACCACATGAATGCACCATTTAAAGCAGGTGCTTAGTTCTTCCTGGCTATTTGGCCCAGCCCCCTTCTGAACTTGGAAGAGGTTAGTACTGTTTGAATTAGCTGTTTGAATTAGCTGTTTGAGTTAGCTTGAAAACTGCTGATAACACAAAACACCTACACAACCCAACCGAAGACCTGGTTTAAATGATAATCCATGCTTTGTAGACAATAGGGAACTGACAATTGGCTGTAAAATTGTCACATGAAGTAAATAAGAAACATTAGCAAGTTGTTCTTGGAGCTACAACAATGCATTGTTCTGGCTCTCTTTTGCTCTACATTGACTCTTCAGTGATAGAGCTGGCTTTTTAACTGATTTGCCCAAGTAGTCCCTAACTTGGTCTGTCTGCAATTTGGTAGACCAAAAAATTATGCTAACAACTGGCTAAATGTTCTAGAGCTGGGTAAAAACCTCCAGTTGGGAGACCATTCTCTGGGTGTTTCAGTTGAAAGATCCTGCTTTAGGGTGTTTGCTGACTAGCTTTTGCCTGTTTGTTAACTCCAAAGGGAAATTTAACTTCCTGGTTTGGGTGTCATCTTGAATCTGTTGTTCTATCTTCCTCTGCTGCTTGCTAACACACATCTGATTCATACTGCTGCATCAAGAAACCTGGGAAAATTTAATCAAAAAACCCTCAAACGTCTACATTCAGGCAACGTAAACTTAGACTCCATCAACACCAAATCCCAGATAAAATGCATCTCCACTGCTACCCGACCCAGACAAAAGGTTATGTGGTTTGCAACATGAGCCGGCCTCTCTGCTCCCTTTTCAGTGCCCATTGCATTATCATACAGCCCTACTGCCTCCATTGTGCATTTGTGTGAAAGCTATATTGTGCAGTGTAGAATAAAATGCTAAACGGCTTCAAGTGATCATTTCCTGCATTGATTGAGTGTTTCAGCAAACTTGGCACTGCATTATAGCTACAGCATTGTGAGGGTTAAAGCTCTCAGTCTCTGTCTGTGGCGAATACTCGAGCACAATATGTGATGGGTGATGGACAAGTTATGGCTGGGGAGTGCAAATGGTCGTGATTGTGTGACCATTTGAATTGCGTTTTATTGCTGAAAAGCTATGTTGAAAGTTAAAGTTCAATTAATGTGCTTAAGATATCATAGTAGGTTACATAAAAATCTACTTTCTAAATTCTGTGATAACCAATGGTATAACCAATATATATATTTTTTCTATTGTAACAGGGTAGATGCTATCTGATGTCTCTCCAAGGTGTTGTTTTTGGTAACCTCTGAGTCATACTGTATGTACTCAAAATAGAAATTAATCAGTTTTGTGTTATTAACCACTAAAGAAAGGCAATTGAGCTGGTTGAATCCTGCAATTTTAAGTAATAGTATAGGACACATGTTCGTTATCGAATGCCAATATGTGGAAGATGTCTCCTTGTGTCCATGCACTAGAATGCTAGCAATGACGCAAACTGTGCTATCTTTATCTCAATCTTAACAATCAACTGCGATGCCGCTTCAAGTGTACATCATTATATTGACGGCACTGAGGAGCATTTGTCTCCCTTGGAGCGTGCCCTCGGCTCTGTGATTGAGCTTTACACCTGTGTTTCCATCCCCGTTAGGTTTCTGCCTTGTTGAACCCATCCTCAGCTTCTCCCGTGCTACCCTCTGCAGCTCCTTCCTCCTATCAATGTCAGGCTGTCAGAGCAGGAGAAGGAGGAGGAGGAAGGTTTTGGTGCCAGCGCCTCTGCTGCACGGCCCAACCATGCATCTGAAATCATTCTGGCTGTTGCCGTGCTGATTGGTGCTCCTGTGCCGGGGCCCCGCTGTAGGTGAGTGATCAGGCGTTCTCTGGGATACACAAGTCTGCCGTTGATCAATTGCCCCATTAATCCAGCAGCGGAATGGATAATGCACGGCTAGCAGGGATACACACTCATGCACATTGACACAGGCACGTGTTCTCGCTTTGCAAGCCTTGTAAAACAACCCCAGAGGTTGTTTCAGAAAAAAAAAAAAGTCTTACACCGATGATGCCTTCTCTACCCATTGGCATAATGTGGAACCTATGTTTGAGGTGAAAATTACCTTGGGATCAAAAGAAGCAAAGCACTAACGCAGATGATACACCGGCTGATATTACAGCGTGCAGGTTGTAAAAATGATCATTCAAGTCGTCTAAATGATCAACTTAATTTAATTTACCAAATGTAATTAGAAATGTGGTAAAAGCAAGCAAAAAGGTGTTTATTTTGCTTTTCTGTTTCAGTGTAACCAATGGAGACATCAGAAGTAGAAAATACATTCTCATATGTGGACACGTTAAGCCACTGACAAATCTGCTTTTTTTGAAGACTTGGGAATGATAAATGGGTTTAAACTACACAACGTCTGGTTAAAAAGGATCATGACTGCAAATGTTGTTTCTATTTCACATGTGGATTTATGAGGCCCTGTGTAGATTCACTAAAGCTCTGTTTTGAGCAAAACGTTCACATAATTCCTTCTAGTTGACTTGTTACTTAGTGATATTGACAATGCAGTTAATTTCACCGTTTCTTAAGGGTTTGACTTTTCATATTCAAATGCTGTTAGAGCATTTACAGTACATGTTGTTGACCCTTATGATACGTTCTTCCTGCTTTCTATACTATGAATCAGATGAATGACAACTTCCTACTCGATCCACTGTCCTATCTCTACAATAAAGACATAAAAAGCCCAAAAACTACATAAAAAAAAGGGAAACTTTTAAACACTTGCACTAGTTGTTGTTTGGTGCCATCTGGTACAACTCAGTGAACTTAGGATGAGTTTCTCATACCAGCCACATAATTCTGAGCAAGTCATGATAAACCAAATTAATTAATTAAGTAATTAAAATAGATAAATGAGACATTAAGTGGCAGTGGCCTATTCTTTTACAAGCTTAATGTTATGGATTTTATCTTTCTGATAGTGAATATAACTCAATTACAAATTTAAGAAAATATACTCCCTCAGTGAACATTTACACATTTAGAAAGAGACGTCAATGTTTAAAATCCCGACAGTATTTTAATTACACACCAAACTCTCTCCGCCTTCCTTTTCTACATCGATTCAAAGTAATGAAATCGTTAGGTTTTGAAATTATTCTCGTGACTTGTTTTGGAATGATTTTCCTCTCTCGTCTGATCATAACAAAATGAAGTCATATCTGAAGGCGTGCCAGTCATCAATAGAGGTCGTGAGCTGATTGACATTTGCTTTGTGAGAGTCTGGCTGAAAACTATGTGGGACTTTTCGATAGGGTTATGTATCCATGGAAACACAAAATGCGCCAACATTGCAGCCCCAGCAGAGCCTGTGGTTTTGTAAATTATTTCACCAAAGTGATAATATAAAATGTGATTATTATTCAATAATTGTAACTGTTTTTTTTAAGTGAGAGCAGAGAGGAGGCCAGGTATCTTTATGCACATTATCACTGTTCCACTTGTTGTCCTTTTGTGCCACTCTCTATTCTATTCTATTATTTATTCATGGGAAAACTATGTAGGCTGATTTGTCTTTTTTATTTTGTGTGTTCTCATGGTTATAAATCTACAAGAGACATAATCATAAACAAAAAGTATTGTTGACTTTGCTCTTACACTTGGAGGCAATGCTCACCCTTTAGCTTTTCTATGAAGATAAAAGAAGATATTCAAAGATATTCAAGTGTCTCCTTTTGGTTCAATTTTGGACTCCTCGCTTTCTTCTTTTCTCTTGTTTTTTTTTTTTTTTTGTTCTTTCTGAGTTTCTGTCTTGTTTGTTTTGGTGCCTGATCTAAAATTAAGACCTGCAATTCAGCACTTATTTCCGCTGCAGAACCAGTGTCTTGCATATCATTATGTTTTCATATTCTTTCTATTTATAATCCAATTTCTTGTTCTTCGAGGCTGACTCAGGCAAACGAAAGAACACAAACCATCAAACTCGCCAAGCTGCACTGTGTTTAGTGTACTTGATTTGGTATTTAGAATATGATGTGTTTATGTGGTTCTCTATTTTGAACTGGGTTAGTACATATTGTAAGCTAACATACAAAGTCTTACTTTTGTTGTCTTTAACAAAGCGTGTCTTTCTATGCTTCCATAAGTCATCAGGAATCATCTCAACTTTGACCCCTCTTACCTTGACTCCCCATTAAACTCACACTCAAAGACCAACTAAATTAAGTCTGAAGTATGATATTTAGTATGGTACTCTTCAGTAGGAAATACAACCTTGGGCTGATATTAATCAGTCCATATAATGGAAGTTCAAACAAGAAGAGAGTTTAGACTTTCTAAGAGAACAGTTAGAGCTCAGGACATCGAGCCTGTTGTTGATTTCTATCAAGTGAGTAAACGCTGCAGCAGAAGGATGTGTGTCAATACCTGTAAGTCTGCTCTGCATCTGTACAGCTTTTGATCTGCTGCTTGTAGAGCAACATAGGAGAGTTTAGTTTACTTTCCTCTCTTGGGTATAACATCAATCAGAAACCCAGAAAGAAACAGCTGGTCTTTTGGTTTAAGGACTTGTTGTACAGCAGATATTGAACACAAATGCCTTAACTCTATTTCATACCATTTAACTGTTTGTGGATCATGTTCAATTACCCCTATTACTCACTGTCCTTTTTCAGTTATCTGATAAGGCCTAATAATCTAAAGACACCTAAAATGTAGCGTACCTGCTATCAAGAGCAAAGAAACACTTCCAGGCTAAAGGAAGTAGAACATCAAACCGACTTCTGCTTAAGTATTTCACTCCATGACATCTCCCCTCAGCCATATGTGCTGGAGTCACTGAAACGAAACCAATGAGAATTTAGCTTTGATTTCACATATGGTTCATCTACATAACATGTAGAGGACATTCCGGCTCGCTTTTCTATTTGATACAACTGTTTTTTAGAATCTGCAGCATTAACAACCTCTTCGTTGAATTTACAGTTCAGTTAGAATATCTCAATCCCTCTTTGTTTGAGGTGAACTGGAGAGTCAGTCATGATGAGAAAGAACCAATTATTCATCTGTTATTCGGGTACAAAGTAGAGATGCACAGATTGCAGAGGTAAGGGTCGTTACTGATGTCGATTTTTAAAACGACAATTTAGCAGATTTGATTCTCTAAGATTTTATTTTTGAGCTTTTTGTGCCTTTTATTGTAGAGCTAGGACAATGGATAGAGTCGGAAATCCGGGAGCAAGAGATTGGGGACTGACGTGCGGGAAAGGAGCTATGAATTGGGTTTAAACCCGGGCGGCCCACTTGTGGGACTACAGCCCTAATATGTGGGGCGTACTTATTACCACTACGCTACTGGTGCTCCCAGCAGATTTGATTCTAATGTTGTTGTTTTCTCAAACAAGCTATGTAAATGAACATGTATAAATTATTACTTGCATTCCCCCTCCTCCTGAATGTCACTGGAACATATTTTACAAACTGCATGTCTCTGAGCTTCCCCTGAGACAGGACTCCCACACTACCTACATTTCTGTTTCCTATTAGGCAGAACCTAATAGGAAAATATCTTCTCTGAATCAGCAGTTAGACATAATAGCCTGCAGGCATTAGATTTATGCAACACAAGAGATACACTTTGTATACTTATAACAGGACTGGTATCGGCTCAACAGATAGATGGGTGCATCCCGGGCGTAAAGGGAACTCTGGGAAGCTTTGGTCAGCCGGAAAGATCAGTAATTCATCTTATTTCTTCACAATGGAAGTTGTGTGAATGTCATCCAAAGAGTACTTTTAATAATCTGTAAATAATTATTTAAAAGCCACGATCCTCGTGAGTCCATGTGGCTTTTGTTTCCAAGCCCTGCCGGTCTTGTAATTGTAATATGTGCAGCGCAATGAGCTAAATACAACGATGAAAATTCTGTTTGAGCACAAGCAAAAATTAATCAAGTTGCGGATTTACACTTCAATGGGGAAAAACACACTTTTTTTATTTTTACTCTTCACAGCCTCACCTGATAATTGCTTTTCTGTTTCCAAATCCCAATCCCCTGCGAGTCGCTACTGTTAACAATCCCCGCTGAGCTGACGCGTGTATATCCAGGAGGAGCTCACTGAGTCACGTCTCCATCATTAATTAAGAAGATAAAGCTCAGCAATGCACTCGCTCATTAGCCCGCAGAGTGTCTGGGTGTGTTGTGTATCCTGCTTGCCGCCAATTTCTCTCCATGGACAATATCAAGGTCGCCGTCTGCAGCAGATCTGCTCTATGAGCAACATGTTGTGTACTGCTTCTACTCCATCAGGCATGCAACCACCTTGCTCTGCAAAATTAGCCGGTCATTACCAAAACAGTTCAAACATAATAACTAAATTGCTGCACACCTTTTTATAAGGGGGGTTATTGATGTTGCAATGCACAGTAAATGTTTCCCTTTATTCTTCCTTGGGGTATTGGCAGCTCTCTACACTGTGCTAATGCTGCAAAAAGCAACACAAAATGCTTTTTCTATGCCTGCTTCCATACATCCACTCAGTGCGCTGAACGTCCCTGACACAAATAAATGAATCTATACGAGGCAGAGAAACAACGAGCGAGGAAGGAGCAGTACTGTCTCCTGCAAACCCTCCATCATCCTTCCTCCCAATCACCTTCGATGATTGAGGCCAATCAGTGGCATCAGGGTCCACCTCTTTGCTACCCCACTCTCCTCCACTGTGGAAAACATTAGCCTTCCACTGCAAATGCAATTCTACGCCGCAGAATCATCCCACACTGCTAACCGTACTTAATTGAGGTTCTCTAAACCCCCCCTCCTTCTTACCTGCACCTCAATCATGCCAGGATTGTATCATCTATAAATACTGTGGCTTTCATATGTGTATGTGTGTGTTGGTTTGTGTGTATCTGAAATGGAATATGAGTGTGTGCCCTCAGGAATTTGCCCGTTTGCCAGGTGAAAACATTTGTCAGTGTGCTGAGATAACAGCTAGATTTTAACAGGGAAAAACAGAGCATGTAGCACCTGAACTTTAAGCTCTGTGGTTAATTGATTTCTTGACATTTGCATTGAAATAAACTTTCATTCTATGTATTTCACTCTTATCACCATGTTTATGTGAGAAAAAAAATTACTTTCTAGAATGGGTGGAAGTATTTTCTATTTAAGCTTTCTGTTCTTAACACTTTGACCCAGATACCGATGTGCATGTCGTGTTGCTTATCATCACAGCAGCTGACGACATCAACTAACAGGCTCTTGCAGAGGAGGCTACAAAGAAATATGTTATTAACTGAATTTATTTTGCCCTAAAACAAATACTTTTTCACCTACGACTCTAGACGAAGAGTGATTTCCATTTACAAATAGCAAACATGCACAGCTTTGAGCTCAGGGTCTGAAAGGTCCACGTTAGCTCAGCTTAAGTTAGGCCCTGTGTCCACCAAGCGTTTTTTTTGGGGGCAAAAAAAGTGCTGGCTGCAAGCTCGGGAGTTCTTGCATGAAGCGTTTGTGCACTGAGAAGCGAAGCACTGCACGTCCATCCTGTCTCCATGGCAGTCTGTTGACAACAGCCGCTATATGACTGACACTGCTCCGTTGCTTTTTACTGTATGCTTTTTATTTGATGTAGTTTTTACTCCAGCAGACATTGAGCAAAGAGGATGTGTGACAAGTCAAGATCTGTAGGCAGCAACAATAACAGGAAGAACATACAGCTGGGAAAGAGCTTTGGAGACTCCAGCCGCACCTTTCTGAAAAGTTGAAAGATTTTCAACTCAAAGTGCTTGGAGTGGACCCACAAAAAAGGTGTAGCGCTCAGAAAAAAAGACTCCTGTAATAAACTTTCTTTTCCAGGCGGTCGCCTGCTTCTTCTGTTTGCAGAAGCATGGCGCTGGCACTCAGCGCTAGGCAGACGTGAGATCTTACATTTAAAGGCAAGGGTGGTAATCTTCGAAAACTAACTGCATGTGCCCAATCAAAGGATAAGTGCACAGTTAAGAAACCCAGCATCCCACCCCACAGTCTGCAGAAAGATGTTAAAAGGAGAACAGGGATGGCCGAGCCAGGGCGAGGAGCCTGTTTAGGCTAGATCTCAACCCCCTGGTGGGTTAGGCTGCACGCTCTACCTCCTCCTCACTCCCCCACCCTCACAAAATAAGAGAGTTGTTTCTTATGATGTTAGATTGGGTAGAAATGCCAGGGCAAGAAGCCTGTAAAGGCAATTAGCATTACTTAAAAGAAAGATGTATATCTTTGGCAGCTAAATGGACATTCAATGGGAAAGCTGGATTCAGACTTGGAAAATCTTTTTTTCATTTCATGAGGACTTTATTATATGTACATGTGAGTTTCTGGTCAAAATAGAATGAGAGCAATTAGTATGCAGCACCAATATGTTTTTGTTCGGCTGTGTACATTTTTTTTTTTTTGATTATTAATTTATTTTCATGTCATGCACAAAAAGTGCCCAACCCTCATGGGCTTAAAGGATTCAGTTGCAGTGGTTCCCATTTACAAATCATAACATTACAAAGTTGCCAGCTCCTGTCACAGTTCAGTCTCAAACAACGTGTTGTGTCTTTTTTTCCCAGGCTTTACAAACAAAATCTGCTCTAACAAAAGTTCCTTTTTTAAAACACGACTCAAGTTTTTCATAATCGTCAAGCCAAACGAAATCAAGATAAATTGAAGACATTCTTTACATTTGCACACACAAGTGTCCTGAATATTTTGGCATTTTCCTTTACTCCCATCCGCCTCTCACTCCATTTCTGTGTTCTACTTTTGGATAGGAGTCGGGATTAGAATGACCTCTTTTACCTGCAGCTACAGAAGTGAACAGGGCTGTCAAGAGTTGTAATTAATACCACTGTGGTTGAACAAATAAAGACAGGAGATGAAGCCAAGGAACCAATCGTTCCTTGCATGAAAAGAGGATAAAGTTGATCTAAATGACGGCATAGTGAGTCTTATTTACTATGTGTCACCACATAGACTAACACTGTAGGGTAACATGAAATGGGCACCTCCAGCCTGCACACCCTGAGGTCGTTTTCAATTGGGTGAGGCACTTCTGCCCTGGAGACATGGTGAGCAATGTTGGGACCATTAGTCACCACAGAGAAGGGTAAAGGCTTTGTCTTCGGCTGTCTGCCTCACATTGGCCTGCGGAGACTCATCTGGCTCTAATGATTGCAAGGAGCGAGCTCGTTGGACATTTCCTGCTTCACCTGTGACCCCGGTGTTTCTTCAGGAATGAGCAACTGGCAGCTCGTGAACCTCACCTGCTCTCTGCCCCTCTTGGAAAGAAGTTTTTACCGTCCATTTCCCCCCCCCCAAAAAAAATGGCTGCTATGTACGTGGTAGGTATTTGATGGAGTTGTTGATCTATGACCTGCTGTGCAAAAGCAAATGGGATCTCAACTGGAGAGAGGAGAAATTAAGTCAGGTTGTTTTAATGCCAAAAGTGCTCATGGCAAAACGACAAAAATGCTTTTAAGGTTTCTATAATTATTTGTGCTTTTTCCAATTATGACTCCTGCAATTTCAATTCACCACAAACAGTCAATGTGGTGCACCCTGACTAAAATTAGAGTCATTTGTTGTAGCTTTTTTTTTTAAACACAGGCTGTGTGTGACAGCTTACATAAAGTGAAATGAAAGCTTTACAGAACTCCAAAGTACCAAAGCACTCTATGCAAACACAGTTTTGGTTGTTAAGCTAAACAAAACAAAAAGAAGCATGCAAATGATTTCACCTCCCCAAATGAGCAATAAAATGAAATAAACACACTTTTATTCCTGTGTTTGCAGAGCTATGTGTTTTGTCTCTCAACACATGGAAAGGAGGAACCAATGGTTTGACCCACCAACCCTGCACTGACTCTCCCCTCTGTGTTACAGCTGGACGACACACAGTTGTTCCTATTTATAGCACCTGTGTTATGAAAAATGCGTCATGTGTACCTGCAGAACATCATTGGCAGTGATATCTCAATTCTTATCAAACATCAGCTCTGTAAAATAATGAATACTGGCTTTAACAATGCTTTGCAAAAGAGAGTACCATGATTAACACCAGAATAAAATACTTTTAAAGAAATATGGCTAATATGAATTGAAATAAGTGGTATAGATTAAACAGTTAATTAATTATTATTAATAAGTTAACCAACTAGTGTTTAGATAGTATTTATCAAGCCTGCAAAATAACCAATTTCAACAGACAATATTGGATTATTAACTCCCAGATATTTGCTTAATTTCCACTTCACAGCATGGACCCAATAATGCAGCAAATTGTTTCCTGTTGCATTATTTTGCATCCCAATTCATGTGTCAAGCCAGTTTTGGTTGGTGGCATGTAAAATATCAGACTTTTTATCAACTGCACGCA
Source organism: Labrus bergylta (assembly GCF_963930695.1). Taxonomy (NCBI): domain Eukaryota; kingdom Metazoa; phylum Chordata; class Actinopteri; order Labriformes; family Labridae; genus Labrus; species Labrus bergylta. Next base: position 3,968,833 of record NC_089214.1, on the reverse strand, counting down.
CCGTTGCACGTCAGGAGCGAAAAAGGGGAATTGTGATCCGGCATGGTACGCATCGTGCCTAATGTGAAAACGCAATTACCTGTATTACAGATTTATTTGAAAGAAGTACAGGCCCAAAGTAACATAAATCTTTTTCTTTAAATGGATAGTAAAATTAGTAAAAATGAGTCCAGGCCATTCTTTACTGTCAAACTTATTCACCTTCTAAGTTTACTTACATTTACTTTTCAACTTCATATCCCGTTGTTTTCCATCAACCTGTGAACTTTTAAAAGACTGCTGTTTGTCTTTTCGATCATTTCTCTAATCCCACGACTCTTGAAACCATCGAACTTATTAAAAAGAGAGTGTGAATGACCAATGACTCATTCTGTCCAACGTATTAATCAGTTCTGACTCATGAATAATTTTTCCTGTTCTTTTTTGCCACTTATTATTATCTATCACATAGGGACAGAAAAATGACCTTTGGTTGAGGCTCAGTAACATAAAAACATACAAACATTCACACTAAGACTCACAAAAAGTAATCAAACAAAAAGTTCCATAAATAGGTAAAAACGCATGTTAAAAATATTGTTTATCTAGCCTTGTTTAAAATGCGTATTGCAGTGGGAGTCAAATAATATCTTTAAGTTTTATGTTTAGCTAATTGTACTCGGTTCACGGTTGACTGAGGGGGAGCAGTTGAAATGAGTGGTGAAGGGGATGTGAAGGTTCCTCAGTGATGAAGACTGCTTTCTTTTCTGCTGCTCTGTAAAGTTCTGACAGTTGGATCTGGGTGGTGCCAGTGATTTTGGTCTCTTTTTGTCCCGATTGGAAAGCACCACATCAGGAATAAGGGTCACACAACCAATGCAGAAAGTGAACAAATTTTAGACATGTCAACAAAATTCCTCAGCCATTGCACCAAACAGTACAGAGGCAAATTAACTGTCTTTCTTTTTAACTGAAGGCTGGTGTGTAAACTAGTGCTGTAGAGCTGTATGTACTTCTCACAAGAGAATGGCTGCCTGCTGCCAACGTTACAAAGTGTAGTTGAAAGAAGACCGGGACGCGCTGCATAAATGAAAAAGACCCAATTCTCCCTGTTGAAAGTGATTGTACTATCAGGTGGATTTTGAAACTATCATTTAAGGTGGAGAATTTGCAAACTGTATTGCTGCTTTAAGCGATATGGTGCCCACAAATAAAGTAATTGCAACCAGAACATAAATCAGATATAATATTCATAAAAACTTACCTGGTATTATCCACTAGAAGCACAATAACTGTAAATGTAAATGAGCACACCATGAGCAGTACTTTTGGCTAATTTTGCATCCTACAGGGTAGCTGATTATTGATAATTACATTCAACCTGCACCCCTGGTGTAAATCAGCCCCTGATTAGAGGGCGGGAATAAAAACCAGCGGGCCTTTTAGATCCATATGGACCCAGACTGGCTCATGAATCATTACTTTTCCTGTCAAGTGTTTTCGTCTCTAATGCTTCAGCATATTGTTCTTCTTTTTTTTTTTCTTCTCCTGAAAAAATAATAACTTGTGAGAATCATGGTTTGAGAAGCATGTCTCTCAATAACAGAGTCTAAACCAGAATTTCCCTCAGGGATCGATAAAGCACGTAAAAACGTTAAAATAATAAAAATTAAAAATGTTTTGGCTAGGGATCTAACCGTCCGACTCTACCACTGTCCCACAGTTACCATGCAAGCCTAGAATTTATTTTCCTAACATGCACTCTTTGAGTAGGTTACATACACTGTAAGATTTTTTTCTCATCGTCCACTGCACAGCTCCTACATTGCACCTTTTGTACATTTTGTGTTTTTATTTTATTTTTTATTTTTTATATTTTATATTTTACATTTTTAAATTCTATTTTATATATTGCAATAGCTTCTTATACTGTATTATTTAAGTTTTTGCTAGTTCTGCTTTATTTCCTTGTTAATTGTCAAGTCAAATTCCTTGTATGTGTAAATGCACTTGGCAATAAACCCCGATTCTGATTCTGATTCTAGATAAAGCTTGGCAAGCTGCATGTGGCCCGCAAACTGCGTACTGAATAACACTGTCCCTGAGGAACCACATTCATTTCTTTATGTAATTGTATGTGATTGAAAAGACAATCTAGAAAACTTAACTATATTTCCTGATACTGTGTCTTGGATAAAGATAAGGTCAAAAGAGTTACATAGGACAGCACAAGCTTCAAGTCAATGAATGACACTTCTTTTTATTCTTGTACCATAATATGCAGCATTTTGTAACCTCAGTCCTCTGATGCAGTGTGCACGACATACAGTCTCATCAAAACAAGCCCATCTGTGAGAAGCAGCTGATTGATTTGCATTTCCATAATTACTTTCATAATGAATATTATGTTTTTCTCATTTACATGCTGCCGTGTTTGCTTTTATTTCATTACGTGAGCAGCCAAAATTGAAAGATGGCACTCTTTTTTTTTTACTCTCCCAGCACACAACAATTAGCGGGCATGGATTTGGTTTCCCAAACCTGACGACTGTAATGAGCTTCTCTTTCATTTATCTACAGTGTTTAGTGAAACTGTTGAATACAAGTTTCAATGCAGCATTATATCATGTATTCAAAAGGTGTAGAGAGAGATTATCCACTGGTTAGTTTCAACAAAGGTGACAAATACTTGATTTTAATATCATCTTGTATCAGCTATTATCTCCTTCAACACTTTCCTGTGCAGTGTGAGCTCTATTGGCTCAGAGTTTTTCTCCAGCGTGCTCGGCTGGGTGGTTAATTCTACTGTGTGTCTACTTCCTCCCACAGGTAATCACAATCATTTTATACAGCATGTACATACTATTCAAGAGTGAGAGAAGGAGGCCCAGGGTCTGGATATGGAAAACATACACAATGAAACCAGTGTGCCCTTGAAACCCCAACCCCCCTAACCCTAAAACTCACATCTCGTTATTTATTTTATTCTGAAAGTGCTGCCATTTGTTAACTTATATGTTTATTGATTCCAGTCAGTTTAGTTGTTGCTTTTACAGCTTAGAAGTTTCACAATGGAGAACAAGTTCCTTTACTTTTCTACACAAAGAAATGACAGTTAATTGTTTAGGCAATTATAGTTCTCATACATCGGAAGTACCTTGGTTGAAATGGGACAAACAATATTTGATTGATGAAGGGGCTACTTTTTATATTTTCATTTATTTTTTTCATAGTTGTTTACTGTAAGTGGTTGCTCAGGGGAAATTAAAAGTTAAGTTGAACACAAGTTTTAATTACCTTTTCAACATTTAAGGCATTCATTTCTCCTTAAACTCGGAAGTGACAAACCCAACAATAACAGTGAACATTTGGAGAACGCTGGAGAAACAATTCCAATAAATGAGATACAATATTATTTTTTTTGGCAGTGTTGAGAAACCGAGGAATGGTTGATTGCGGGCCAAGTCAGCTCCAAACTTTGGCATAAAAACTTTATAAAGTAACTGGAGTGGTAATTTGATACCAAGTTTTGAAATTACTTCTGTCGAGAACTGGCCTGCACAGAATATCTAAGAATTTTAGAACTGTAGCTTTTGTTTAGCAAAGCACAGATGTCAAACCACGTACTGTATAAGATAACTCCTGGTCACTGGAAAAAGACTCTTACATTCACCATTTGAATTCCTTTTGTCTGTCAATATATTAAGGCAATGTTGCAAACTAGGAGCCATGAAAGCCATAAAAGCATTTCAATCAGGAGATATGTCATCCATCTGTTAGTGCAGGGGGCTTTGGAGTCCTTCAAATGGTTTTCGCCATGCTGGAAATGCTGTCTCAACTTAGCTTTCAGTCAACCTATTGACAGGCTCAGAGCTGGAACTGAGGCGGGTTTTGAGCCTACTGACAAACTGTACATTGAGCCTGTGTGTCAATCAGGTCAGCTACACGCCCTGTAGTGAATAACCATCATCTTTCATAAAATGAAAATGGATGAGTTATCCAAAGATTCACCCCCTGTACAGTGCCGCTTTAGATCTGAGCTACTCAGAGCTTTTTTTTGTGAACCAGGCTTTAAACATGTTAATTTCTGCTGTTCAAACTGTCTTTTTTGAATGGGGTGTGTATGTGACTTGTGGTGTTTCTGCAGCCAGCCTCAAGTGGACACTCAACAAACTGCAGGTTTGGCCATTTCCACAATGGCTTCATTTTTCAACACCAGACATTGCCACTTGGTTGAACCCCAAATATTTTGTTAATTTCAAAGTTTAGAACTACATTTATTTTGATGATGGGAATGATGTTGGTTTTAGAGCATTTCTTCAAAGATTGTTGTCGATTAAATCTAAAAATGATAAAAAGGAGTGCTTCTCGAGGGAGTTGCCTATTCATGCTTACATCGTATTTCAACTTCCAATGCATTTAATTACAAAGTTCTTCCATGTCATTTAACCATTCAGATTTTGTACTATCATAGAAAGAAGTAATGATGGTTTTATCCTTTTGTAAACTAACTAACTTTGTGAAGGATGAACACCTCAACCCCAGAAAAGGTTGTTTTAGTACAGAGGGGATCTGTGTGTCTTCTTTAATAAAATTTATGGCTGTAAGGGTAGAGCTCATATTGACTTTAAACTCTACACTTCACCCTCACAAGAACAAAAAGTCTCAGCTTTCTGACTTTGCTACTCTTTCTTCATTCGCCGATATTACATTTACAGTCTTGGAACAGCAGGGTGTCCCTTCCCCTTTTTCCTTCCCTGAGGGATGTAAGAGGTAAAACTTGCATCCGCTGTATAACTCTTTGGTGTTTACATTGTGATTTCAGTTGCTTCTCATTTTATTTCACAGAGTGGGTTTATGGCAGTCTTGTTTGAGCCCAGCATTAAAGTGTCAAGAGAGGAATAAGCTTTTGGTTTCGCACGGGCTGACATTTTTAGAGCCACACTGCAGAATCCATATCCACCTTAAAAAGCAATTTTTCTGCACAGCGGGCTACTTTTCAGAAAAAGAAAATTAGATAGGACTTTGTGAGCCAGCTGCTTATGACTTATTAGTGATGACAAAGATGGAATTGAATGGGATGTATAATTGGACTTATAATTGTTCACAGATACGCTCGGTGTGCTCACCTGACAGGAACAGTTTGGTGTCTTGAAATAGATATATTCTTAAATCCTCTGAGATCAAAGCTCAATGATTTCTGCTCATGAGCTGATTTAACCTCTTTAAAAAAAGTTTTTGGTCTCTTTTTCACAATACCCTGATACTCTTGTTCCGCACAAAGAAGTGGGTATTTTTGTGAATATTATAAAGAAACAGATGACCCCATTGTAGTAATACAAAGAAGGTCAGGGGGCATCAGAATCCTTAATCACCAAAGTGCCAATAGTAGTGATACCTACATAGATATTTATTGTATGTATACCAATTCATTTGTGATGTTTATGTCAATGGCTGAATCCAAGACTCAGTTCCAAATATACCCATTGCCCCTACCACTTAGCCTTACCCCTATGTTTTGTGCATTCAAGTCTACGAGTAGGATTTCCAAACAAGTTGTACACCTTAAATCCTTCATAACAAAAGAAACAGGTTTGATCCTGAGATCTGGTGATAAATAGTCACTGATAAGCCCGGAGTGACCAATGAAGAGCCAAAGCTTTTCCAATCTCGTATCGCACCTGCAAAAGTCATCTATCATCATCTGATAGATGAAACATAGCTTTGGAAATGGATGTGAACTTCTGAGTAATTCTGGTGAAGCTACCTGTTAGCATGAATCGAAATTCCAGCCAAGACTTGTTATTCTGTTCGCCATTTATTCGTCCATAATTTCCCGGAGTGTTGAGTCTCAGCTGGCCAGTAGAAAATAAGTTATACATGGCTTAAGTCTGGTTTACTTCAGCGGTATATAAAGCCGAAATATAAACCAATGGTTTTGTGATTTCCTTGCATTTAACAGTAATTAAGTTTTACCAAAATAACAACATCGTGATTCAGATTTGTCAGAATTAAAAAGTCAAGTTTTGTGAGCTCCGTCATCAAGAGGAGAAAAAACAACTTTTAAAATGTTTCAATCGTTTCTGATTTATTTCCAGGGAATCGAAATGCTGATTGGCTTTGGCGTCAAGCAGATTGTGGAACAGTTAGAAATGCTTCATCTTTAATGGATTGTTAGCAACACTTTTATGGAGTTATCTGTTCACAGATATAAATAAATCATTGTTAGAATACTGTCGATGAGAGCCGGTTTGTCATTAAGGCGGATATTTTTTTTGCCCGCCACACTGACTGTTTGATCTGCATTCATCAAAGCCTGCTGATATGTAATTGGTCAATTGGGCTTGGACTACAAATGTTCTTCTTATGAAAACCAGAACCCTTCTGATGCTGAAACTCCAGACCCCCAAGTACAGATTCTACAGTTCTATGTCAAATCTGTTTTAAAAGATGAAAGCTCCTCTTTTCTCACTGTCCTCCGTGATATAAAATATTGGTTATACATCAAAACTAGACGGTTTATTCAGTACAAGTGAGCAGCATTTACAACCCAACAAAAGTCCAGCCTTCATGCTTAAAAGAGGTATCTTCTTAAACTTGGCCTTAAGGAAAAAGGATCCCACTTCAAGTGTGACAAATCTATCACAAAGTAGACCAAACTCATCCTCTATATTTTTCACTTCCTCTCAGTATCATTTCTTTTTTGAAAAGCTGCTTACAGGTGTTACAAGCCTCAGGTCATCCATGCACAACACACTGGCTCTTCAGCTGAATGAACTCAAAACTCTACTCCTGGATTTTTTTTTTTTTTTGTATCTGTGTTGAATCTTCCTCATCAGAATGCGTCCATTTCCACATGGTGTTGTTGCTAAGAGACAATTTAAGCTCAATATGGAATTTAATTTCACAACCCAGTTTATTCTCATGCACTATTATCCTTCAATGAACTGTCTCACTCTAATTTGTCGAGCTAAATGCAGCCCTGCGGAGCTACATACCCAGCAGTCAAGTCAAATTAGGTCAAACCCATTCCCAGAGCACTTTAAACAGATTTGTCAAGAAGTGTTTTAGAGGAAACAAAAGGCTGGAATGTTTAAAAAAAACATATAAAAAAAGAATGGGTATTTAAACAAGAGATGAGAAGAAGAAACGGAATAAATGCATCGCAAGCTCCTCCGAGATGTTTGTGTTTGATGTGTATGAGAGCACTGACGATATAAATAAGCAACCATGAACTCTGTTTAGTCAGTACTGTGCGTGCAATTTGGTCCTAAATTTGAAAAAAAAGCAGGTTAAGTCGACCTCCGCTTTCCTTGTACTTGTTAATATCAAAGAGCAGAACACAGGCTTCCCACTATTATACATCTAAAGCATAATGGGAGCCTGCGTTTAATATATAAGGCATATGAATGGACTGTCACATCAGTGCAAGTATTGCGCTTAGCCGTACAGTTTCTGCAGCTTGATATTTCAATACATTTAAGGGGATTTTGTCCTGCAGCACCAAAGCTAATGCATATCTAGCAGGACTAGGAAAATGGACATTTGGGGTGATGAATCATCCCGCACTTTTCTGGTGCTGCTTTCAATTTTCTCTTTATTGTACAATCAGAAGAGGATAATTAATTTAGCCGTGTGCAAAAGTAAAGTTGGCTAGCTTCTACTCTACATAAATCACTCTGCTGTTGTTCTAGAGCAGTTTGATCAGCATATTTTGAGATGTTCTTCATGTTGTCATAAATCAAACTGACTTTAACATATTTAAAGCTTGCACCGGGCTATTTTTTATGTAAAATAATACACTAAACTAGTTTAACATATTTTTTTCCCTTCTATGTGCTTAATACACAATTTTTCCCCTTTCTTATGGAATTACCCATTGCAACATTTTTTCAAAAGTTCGCTGCCAGCGGTTTTTAAATTACAAATGACAACATCAATTCAAGATAAGTGTCCTGTGTCCATTAACAGCTTTTTTTCTGCTGGCAGCGCCAACAACCCTCAGAGTGTTTTGAAATGGCATTAACTGTTGCTAGGTTACAAAAGTCAAATTCTGCGTCGCACAGTAGTGACAGTTGAGTCTTTTTCAAATAGCTCTGCATGCTAAATATGTTTTATTATTAATACTTAAGGAAATTTCATCAAGAAAACATAAAACAATGTTAAGGAATCCTGTGGTGGCATGAGCAGCAGCTCTAGACCTGGAAACTGTACCATCAAAAAGTCAAGTTTGGGGGGTGCTGGTGGCGCAGTGGTTGGTGCACACGGCCAATGTATGAAGGCTGTAGTCCTCCAAGCGGTTCACCCTTTCCCTCATGTCAGCCCCCTCTCTCTCTCTCTCTCTCTCTCTCTCTCTCTCTCTCTCTCTCTCTCTCTCTCTCTCTCTCTCCCTGATTTCTGACTCTATCCACTGTTCTATACCTCCAATAAACACACAAAAAAGACCCAAAATAAATCTTAAGTTTTAAAAATACAAAAATTAAAAAGTCAAGTTGGATTAGATCCTCCATTGTTGTTGTCAACAAAGCTAATGTCAATCCCGCCCCGTCTTGATCTGGATTGGTCGGTTAGGGGAAAGTGACAGTGACAAGCATTGGGATGTTCCATAAGTTGAACTGTTTTCAACTGAGAGTGCTTTGAGTGCAGCATCAAACAACAGCTGACACAGAGGCCTTTTTAGCGCTCAGGACGCTGAACTCTGAAAACACTGAATTCTATTGGTTTAGTATTGTAAATGAGCACTGCCAGCTCCCCCCAAAAAACAGACTTAATGGACACAGGAACTAAAGTGCATGCCAAAGATGACTGATGCTTCCAGATAGGTCAGCAAAGGTTGCAAAGTTAGTGACTTCCAGACCTCTACAACATTATTTTCTACTACAGTTTGAACAGCTCTGGTAAGAACTGAGCTAGAGTAGTTTGTACGTAATTTAAAAAAAATGTATTAGAGTTAATCAGTTATGACTTTGAGTGTAAACACTGGGAGATTTTTAATAAAGTGTCTGTTGCCAGGACACTTCAGACACTTGTTGTGGCTCAATAGCTTTCAAAACTGTCCAATATTTTCACATTTTTCATCAAGCACATTCCCTTTAAGAGGGGCACCAACAGCTTCCTGCTCAATAATTCCATATTTCGGTCCAAGCAGTGAGCCGGGTGTCTGTAATATAAATGCACACAGTTGCAGGCTCACAAGCAACTAAATCCACACAGACATCTCTGCACAAACTGCACAGACATTTAGCAGGCAGACATAATTACTCTACTCTCTAATGGTTCTACGTTTGAAGTGATGTTTGCACTTCTCCAAACGACTGTCTGCACCTCACTTTGCAGTATTCAGTTTTTTTTTGTAAGATTTTTGACCTCTACGGGTATTTGCACCAACATAAATCTGGCTACTGGGAGAGGCATGCTCTGAATACAATGCTGGCCATGTAAATCAATCATTCCTGCAGGGAAAGAAACCAGCACATTTCCTGTACTGCAGCTGAATACTGAGCTGTACTACTGCTCTACTACTACCAAACTCTACACTCAGTTATTCTGCTTTCCACAGGGTCAATACTTTATTTTTCTGCGTTAAGTTTCATCAATTGACCTCAGGATTTGTTGTTAAATGTTTTAACATATGCTGTTATCAAGAATGAAATTCTTATGATACCTAAAAACTAGGTTTGGCTGTGAGCAGCACAACCCCTCTCTTATTGATACACAAAAGCTTTTTACTGTTTATTTCTGTTTTTATTGCAAGGACAATGGGTATGTTAAATATTCAAAGTTAGGACATAATCTTTGGAAAATACTTTAAGCTCAGCATTCAAAGTCAGAAACTTAAACTCAAAACTCAATCGTAATGATTGCCTATATGATGTCTCACAGAAACAATCAGCACAAAGATCTAGAAACTAAAATATGAACTATTTTAATACAGACATAGTTAGCAATTTACTTGAGGAGCTTATTGTTCAGAATTTGATTTTGCAACTACAGACTTTCAGTGCAAAGAATATCCAAAAAAGTTATTTTTTTTGGTTCTTTTATTGTACAATATTCAGATACAAACATTAAGGCACATTTTCCACAATTACAATACACATTGGTACTGGTGCTGATACACTATGAAACACAATAAACAAAACATACAAACCAATGAAACAAACATACCTGAGTCTCAATCTAGTAACATATACTTATCCAGTAGGGCAACAAGTTTCTGTGCATTTTTTCCCCATCATGCATAATATATTGGGAGATTTTGCAAAAAGCTTGAGTTCATTCTCCCATCTGTTTGTGTGGAGTTTGACCTTTAAATATTTACATCTATGAATAAAATGTATACCGAACAAAATCGAATCTCCAACTTGAGGTTCATCTGATTGAGATTGATATGCTTGTCCTAAATCACAGAGTACCTACAAAATGACAGAAAGCTACTAGAAGCCCGTCATAACACTGCCCCTAAATGTTGATTTACACATAAGCCCCGCCTCTGTTAAGGCTTTTAGCCAATCCTTGTTTAGGATTCAAGGGTAGCCACTGGGTTGGTCAATCAGATTTCTAGGGAGGCAAGACATTTTCTGGCATGTGAAAAGAAAACACATCACTTTCTTGCTTGTTTCTTTCCTAATTGTTTTGGATAGTCTTTTATGAATTGTATCTCATTTTAGATTACACCTTACAGTAGGTATTAACTGTGGGAATAAAAGATAAACTAAAATCTGTAGGCAAAGTAAAAAGCAGGAGTTGCTGTGAACAATGTGAATGTTGCAGGGCTTTCCCCGTGGGGATTTAGTTTCAGCTGAGAGAAGCAACTGCATGAATACTCACCACTGCTTTTGGAAAAAGTGGATTGCATTTGTGGGAGGTGAAAACTCCAGGGGATTCCCGCTTTCCTCACGGTTTCTTCAAGTTGGACCGCTGTAATGCACAAAAGCTGTAAATAGGACCTACCATCTGTGCATGTCTGACTTCAAACTGTCAGTGCAATGCAACATACGCCTGTGTAGCCAAGATAGCAGCCCTAAGCCAATGTATAAGAGAATTGAGGGTTGTTTTTGTGGGGGAAAATACAAAATATTGGCTCCATGAGTGCTACTCAGAGGTCTGTGAGCGTTGGAGGGAGCCGGCTAGAGTGCATCTCTTCCTTTGAAAATAACAATAAGAGCTCTGTGGCTCCTGGTGGACACTAACTGTGAGTGGCAGAGACGGCAGCAGGTCATACTTTCACTGGGAACATGTTTTCCCAGTTGAATGACAGGGTGACAATGAAATAGCCAGGTAGTGCTTTCTCTTGTCAATAAAACACATCAAGAATTTTCACCTGCACAAGACAAAGCAACCAATTTGAGAAGATGTTGTGACACTTATGGCGAAAGAAAAAAAAAAGATTGATGGCCTGAAAGTCCAAAGTGAGTGGATAAATAACAAGAAAACATCACATGATGCAGGTTTTCAAGACAACATGGGGCTAAAATTCACATCTTCATCAAGTCAAATCAAACTTTTATTTAAAGCTGGAAGTTTTCGATCACTGCAATAAAGTTGCAAAATTGCGTCTTTTACCTTACAAATGTGACATTGTGACTTTGATACCGTGGTGTCCCGTGGGAGAAATTAACCTTTCTAAAAGGTCATTTTGATCTCAGAGAAATGAGACCCCACAGCACCAAACTCATTGATCGCTCCTCTCACCGATTCAGGGATCAGCTCAAGGACACTCCAGCAGGGACTATGCTGTCATGGGTGCTTGAATCTGGGTCTTCTAGGTGAAGGATGGTCGCACTAATTTCAAGTAGTTTTTTTTGTTGCTTAGTATCCTCACCAGTGTGCCTCTTTCTGTGTTGCTCGGTGTGAAAACATAGTTTGGGGTTTGAAAAAAGTTCACCAAAGAATCATTTGCTGTTAAGGTTCACTTTTATTATTATTAATAATAATAATAATAATAATAATAATACATTTTATGTATTTATGTATTTATGCTTTTCAGAAACTCAAAGACACTGTACATTTGTTAAAAAGACAGAAGGAATTTGGCAGACATTGCAACATTACACACATATCGTAACGACAACAACATAAAGATACAGCAACAGCAAACAGAACACACATCACAATCATACATTAAAAGCTTGTTTGAAGAGGCCAGTTTTGATCAGTGATTTGAATGTAAAAGGGTCAATGCAGTGTTGAATGCAATCCTCCGTCCCCCCAGGTTCGGGGCTTGGTTCTAAGAGGGGGAGATAGGAGGTAGCTTTTGAAGAACAGAGGCTGCGTGCAGGAGTGTGAGGGTCAAGGACAGTCATGAGGTAGGAGGGGGCATGGTGGTTAAGGGCTTTATGTGTGAGGAGAAGGATTTTGAATTGGATACGGTATGGGACAGGGAGCCAGTGGCATATGGCGTTCTGGTCCACTTGCCTTTGAGAATTGCGATTAATGTGCTCGGAACACTTTACAATTGCCAATGCAGATATTAAAGGCATGGTTGGTAATTTTCAAAAACTAGCATGATTTTGAAGGTAGCATTCCTTCAGTGCTCTGTCTGCACTCACGCCCTCCCCTCTGTGCTCCCTCAAAAGCCACGCCCCCTCACTTACATGCACGAGCGCCATTGGTCCAGTAGCAGACTTCAGCTCATGCTTTGAGTGTGGGCTTGTGCATTCATGGGGTAGAGAACGAGCAGGGAGACAGGGAGGCGTGTGATTGGTTCATCAGATTGGTACCTTGCAGCAGACATTCGTCAAAGTTTTTACAGGCTTAAAAATGCTGCATATGATGGATTTTTGCACTTTCTGTTCCTTTTTCAGAGCACAGGAGTTATACATTTCTGTCAGGATCTAAAGACAATTTCAACCAAAATCTTAAATTGTGTATTTGGGGAAAATTACCTTTAATGTCAGCAGCACGAAACATCAGCAGACCTTCAATTTTGTAATATTCATATGTAGATCAGTCAATGTCTTTGTTTCCTAAAGTTTAATTAAATTGAACTATTAACTCTTTTCTTTTCACAGTAATAAAAAATTCAGATTCAAAGTAATAACGCTGAAGTTGTGATTCATAGGTTGAACTAAACTTCTTCAAGCCAAAACTGATGAATAAAATTATGTATTAAACTTGTGCAACCTGCCCTCTTGGAAAAAACCTTGAGATCTCTCACTTTTAAAAATGTAAAGCCAGAGGGCTGACTCTTCGCGAGGTAGCATCGGCGGTGCGTTATCTAATTTCTAATTTATGTTGCTAAAAGGAAAGTTTTCACACTGTCTGCATCAACTCTGTATTATTTACTTTGGGTCAAACATTTTCAAGACAAGATATTGCGTTCCATCATGTGAAATAATAGAGAATATGCATACTTTTGATTCCATTCTATTAACACTACAAACAGGGTGGATTTGGATGTCCTATTCAGAATGGGGTGGATCATATCTAACCCATTCTGAATGTCCAGCTCAATTTCAGAGCCTCTTTTCCTCTATTTCCGTTCCGCTTCATCAAATAAACATTAACCTGTCAAGTTGTCCCTGGAGAACAAAGGACCTCTGGCTTCTTTTGGTCCCACTCATTCTTTTCCACCATCAAAACCATCATTAACATTTTAAATCACCCCTCTCATCTTAGCAACAAGATCTTTTACCGAAAGTGAAACCCATTCAGGCCTGATGAGGTTGTGGATAAAGTGCACATTTGCTGCTAGGAAGAAGAAAAAAAAAGCTCAACGGCATCAGTGTGATGCAAAAAAATACATCAAATGTTGACACCCATGAATTTCAGTTTCTGCATTTCTCCATACTAGCAGAGGAGACTGTTGAGATGTGTGAATCTGGATTCCGGGCTGCACTGTTGGTGCGGCTGTGTGTGTTAATCTTTGTGCACAAGCCAGAACAGTGAGTCTTTGTGAAGCCAGTGTGTATCTTTATCTCCTTTATCACAGCAGAACAGGCCACGAGCTGAGCTTCCTCTGCCAGGAACACATGCAACATCTGTATACAGTATGTCAGCATCCATTCTGCTCCCACTTTATTATGCAACAAATAGTGTTTGCAGCATTTGACAGTTCAGTTGCATGGGGCTAACCATGTGATGGTATACTGCAGAGAGGAGAGAATGGAGGGGATGGTGATGGAATTCACATTTCTGACTACCTGGAAGCCCCGTAGAGTCACTTTGTCAGTCGCAGGTGATGCGACTGACAGGTTTTTTTAAGCTTGGCACATTGAAAACTCCTTTGTGGAATTTGTTTGGCAGTTAAATTTGGTAAACCTACGATTGAGAAGAGTCATATTTGGCACAGCTTGGGGAAAAACATTGTGTGATCTGAAAATCAGGAGTAGTTGTTTGGTTATATGAAAGCAAATACAAACTTCAAAATCCATGATTTCAGTTGGAAGTCCTTGGACAAAATGTACCTGTAGAAAAAATAAAAGGGATCAACTAAATGCCCAGACAAAATCCAATAGCACAAAAATATATCAGCAACCAACAAAATGTACCAACTTCAAATCATCAAGTACTTTTTGATGAGAGAAAAAGTCGCAGTCTTTGGCAGTAGGCCATGGTGACCTCACGAGAAGTGCATGTGGCATACCAGTTCACATGCCAGCCTTCATTTATAAAAAGACGCCAGTTACCCCCAATCCCCACGTACTCCGTGTGCGCCGCGGTTTTGCTCCATCGGACGGCTTGCGCCCTGCCCCACTGGATCCATTTCTGGAACGTTAGCCTGTCTCTGAACTGTTTGATTCAATGGCTGAGGCTAAGAGACGGAAGAGAACGATGACGGATGAAGCTAACAAGAGAAAAAGAGAAAGTGACTGAGCAAGAGTGTACATCCCTACAGATATTATTCATAACAGACTGCGACGTAACATCAGGCAGTATCATTATCGGTGTCATCGTCGTCTCATGGATAGCAGCTTTGCTGTCTGCTGTTCAGGCAGCCTCCAGACAGAAACTCTGGAGGTAATTTAATCCATTCAAGCTCTTTTTTCTTCTCCTGTATAAGACAGGAAATCTTCAAAACTCAAATTAATGAACTCAAATTGTTTCTCTACACCCCTAGTGCACATGTGACAGAGTACAAATGTGATTGTTAAAGGTAAAAGTTAAATCATTTATTTTTAACTCATTTTAAAAGCAATTTCATGCATTCCAGCATTGCATGATATCTTAGTCTGTAACTTCCTCAACATTAGGAATATTAGAAAAATAAAATAATTTGCACAGAATCACTTTGCACATCCTAAGAAGAGAAAAATAATATTAATTCTCTATGATTTTATAATTCATGCATGAAAGGGTTCATTATCTCTGTCTTATGTTTGTGGCTGTTCTGTTTAAATCTTGTTATCTCTGTGTTTATATAAGTGATGATTTGAATGTTTTCTGACCTTTTGACTTCCACACTAAGAAATACACTTGCAAAAAATGATGTGTGGGTAAAATTGTGTTCCTGCCTCTTCATTAAGCAACATTTCAGGTGATATTTCTCAGATTAACCAATCAGGAAGCAAATATGTATTTGTTTGTATATGAAAAGAGTCTTTGAGATTTTTCAAGCAGTTTTACAGATAGACATCTGAGTTTTCCCGGTACACATCACTCCTTCGCTAGCGAGAACAAAAATGGTGGACGTGTGCAAATATTTGGCTCTAGACTGGGGGTGGAGTCCATGGGTGGGGATACCAGGGGAGGGGAGGGTTTTTTTTTACCAGAATCCCACTGTGACATCACAAGGAGAGCAAATTTGAAATGGAGCATTTCTCTCTGTGTTGTAAGACTTTTGCAGACCACAAACAAAGGACTGGATGGGTTTATTTCACATTTTGTGGGTCAGTAGACACTCAGGTTACACAAATATATGTTCAAAAACACTGTAAAAGTGGATTTTTCATAATATGTCCCATTTAATGAATTTAAGTACTTATTAGTAGAAACAATGTACTGCTATTAGACTGTCTATGTTGAGAATGTAAATTAATCAACATCCAGCCCTCTCAAGAGAAAAGGTTTCTCTTTTTCTTTACTATAGCCTATAACATGATTAGCATGGAGCATATCAGGTCATCTGGATCTATTGTGGGGATATACTTCTTTATGCCAGTCACAGCTGATTATGCAACAAAATATATTCTGGAGAAATGTTGCTGGACATCTTCCACAAACTGTTGCTCAGCAACTGTAACTCATATCACGCTCCAAGTCTTAATCCCAAATGAGACTTGAGGTGAGCAAGATGCACTGCAGACACTTTAGGAAAAATATTATATGGTGCAAGACTCTATCACTAAGCCTGCTGTGTGGTAAAAAAGCAAAGAAAGTCCTGTTTATTGGTCTACTGGGCTGCAGGTGCAATTTTGGAAAGAAGTGATTCAAAAGAAGTGGGTAGATTGCCATTAAATGTTGCTAAATTGGTACAGTTAGCAAGTCATAAAATGAAAGTAGAACATATAGCAGACTGTTCAAAACCTTATTATAAAACAATGGATGACACAGTGATGGCCGAATCTTAAATTGTGTTAACTGATGCTGTAAAACCAAACATGACCCCAAACTCACAGACTTTAAAAAGATGATTTTTCAACCCTAACTCTTTTTTTCCCCCATTGACATCAAGACCGATGAATTCCACCAAGGACTGAGGTCCGATTTTGTTCCAGAAGATCACTTTTCAACTGATCAATATGCTTTGGGCAGACAAGGCCTCAGCTGACTTTTTCTCATCTTAAAGAATGGAGAGGAATTGGCTCTTCGCCTGACAATGCCCAGTTTAAAATCAAGAGGAACAATTACCCATGAGTGACGAAGGAAAGGAGAAGCCTAATTGCTTGACCGCTACAATGTCTTGTGGCTCTGTTATGCTATAGGGCACAATGGCATGGTTTCGGTCAACTTGTCCCCTTATAGCACAAATCAATACATAGTTTTTAAAAGTGATCACCTTATCCTATGATGAAGCACTTCTATCCCATGGTCTAACAGGTCTCAATCCTATTGAAGACCTACCACAAAGAGAATTTTTCCATTGAAAATACATTAGAATGAAGACTGAAAAGAGGGTCAAAACTGGTTCAAAAGTAAAACCTTTTTTCCAAAACTATATGGAGATTTATCTGATGCAATTTGGATTGCACACTCTGCTATTGATTATTCTGACTGGCCACTGTGGCTAGGCTAACCTTGTGAGCCAAGATATGCTTTGCCACAATCTTGCTGGTATCATCAGTATTAGTATGTTTATGAATTTACTTAACTGTCATCAGGGAGATACCAAACAATCATACTTTGAATACACATGGAAGAAACCAAATGAGAGACTTATATAATCACTTGCTAACATCATTTTGTTTTGCTCTTTCATTGTCAATAAAGAAAAAGAATATATAGACAGTTATGGCAGTTAAATACTACGAATTAAAAGATGAATCATGGTGGTGGAACATGACAGTACTGTTATGACAGACTAATGGTAAATAGTGCTGTCCCCCTTGTGGCATGCCATTGGCCACTGTACAAGCCGTTGAACTAATAGCATAATGCTGCTGCACTAAGGACATACCACATGCCACTTTTGCATCTCACTGTCATAAAATATGCAAATCATTTGGCCATAAATTGGTCTATTTGAGCATTTCCAGACCAAAACTATTACTATATGCTCATTAAATCCCAACCATGTGTAGGGTTGTAATGTTAATGCTCTCTCTTAACCCTTTAATATGCAAAAATAAAAGATAGAAAACATAAACTCAGTGTCCTTTAGGGTAGCCTTGGCCATACAAAATACTGTGATATAATGGACAGCCAATGTAATTAGTAGGTAAGAAAATGTCTAGGAAAACTGCACATATTTTTAGTCTAAAGAAATAATGGGGTTTTTTTTGGATACAACTAGTGTCCCTATGGTTTGTACACAACCAAACCCATCTCTGCAAACTGCACTTTTACAGTAGAACACCCAGTCCATATTTATTCATCAGGGCTATCAGATACAGCTGGAATGTCACACATTCATCTCCTGGCTCCTTGCTTCAAATCCACATTCTTCTTGGCGGATATTCCCTGGGATCCCTGCTCAGATTGCTGTGTGACTGGGATGTCCTCTGAGGCAGCCCAATAACGCCGCAAATCCATGCTCTGCACTGCCCGTCCACGGTATAAGATAACGCACCGAAGTGAATACTGTGCCTGGTCTATATTTATTCATCACTGCTATCTGATATAGTTCTATTCAGGGTTTCATATGATATCCCAGGCTCAGGTTTCTCTCTCTAAACTGGTTTTTCTCTGGATATCCCATATATCTATAAGGATATATGGTACAAAACTAAATCATGATAAGCTAAGGGGAATGAGCTTCCATGGTAAGCTTCTTGCAGCAGGGGTCATGGGTCATATCAGGGAGTAAGTCCATGTCAGGGCCACTGCTTGCCATAGATATTTCTACACCTCATCACCTTTACCTTCCTCCTGAATAACCTTGCACAGTCAGCTAATAATTGACCCAACAGGAACCACAGGAACACATTTTCCTTTTTAATGCTGAGATGATGAAAATTTTGAGAAAACAGCTTATTCACGACAAGCAGTCATATATTTTCATTGCAATGAAATTAATTCCCTCTGATTTTCTGTTTAAATGTAGTTGCCCTTGGTGTACATTACAGCCTGTTCTCCCTCCAAAGTCTTAGTTTGTTAAGTAACACACTGTTCTTTTGTTAAATCCTTGCAGTGCAGTGTTCCATCTCCCCTGTGGTTTTGCTCCGTCTTGATGTTGCATCCTAAACCCAATGGGTCCATTTCTGAAGCGTAAGCGCGGCCATGTGGAGTCAGACTCGCAGGCTGACATGCAAACTACAAATTCACGCAGTAATAAGACAGAACAACATGAAAACAACAGGTTACTTCGTCTTTCCACGGTTGATTTGCTATTTTGTTCTATTGTTGATACATGACCTGATGCTCTGTGCATCCTCTTGTCTGACTTCCTGCCCGGTTCAATCTGCTCTATTAAACTAAACTTGTGCTTGCAGCTAGCTTTGTTGGAAGTAGACTTTTTATTTAATTTTTTTGGAGTGCAGAAGCTTCTTGCATGCAGCAGAGATGGACCATAGCGTGTGCAGTGGAAACAAGAACAATGATTAGAGCAGGCACGATGTGGACGGAGTGCAGCACACACGGATCCTATGGAATCTGCCAGTTAGAGAATACCGATCATACATTTTTTTTAAATACACGCTCCAGTGACCTAACACTGTATTATTTTTACTGTATTATTATTTTTTCTTCAGATAAACACATCTTGATAAAAGTTTCCATATTACACTCCCAAACAATCAAAATGTCTAAAATACTACACAAGCTATGAGGGAATTGTTCCCCAAGTGCTGATAGCCTAGGACATGACTATGTGTGTGTTCATGCTCATTAAACAGACAAAACCGAATTTCCCCTTGCGCGATTAATGAAGTATAATTTATTATTATTTATGGAACACTTCATCATCTGCCTTTCAAACCCACGCAATGTATCCCCGCATTCTTTTTCTTTTTACGTCAATAAATAAGCAAACAAAAACAGAAAGAAAAATAGCTTGAGGATATTCATCAAGGTTGGTGTGCGATGAATCTGTGGGTGGAGGCAGTACATTTCTTGACATAATTAAATACAGCAAATAGGAACAAATAAGCTTCAGCCACCAGAGGTGTTGACATTTGTAGACTTCTGTGACATGTTGTTTTTTTTCCTAAATAGCTGTAATAATGTCAAAATCAAGACTTTTCCTTCCATTAACGTTTCAGGTTAATTGGGAGGCAGTCACTCAGCAGTGGATGTTTATTTCCAAACCCTGTCGCTCCACTCGAGCGGCTACACTCACCTCAATGAAACACGTCCTTCATAATTCAGCCACTTTGGGGAATGCAGAATGAACAGACAGGATGTCACACTGCTGATTAACACTTAAAAAAATACATGTTTTTTTCTCTTACTGAACTGCACATTTACACTTCTGACATTGTAGACGGTGCAGAGACACATGGTACTTGGAGTAAGATTGACAGTGACTATGAAATGAGATCAGGCTCCTGTGAAGGACAATTCCTCTGCCCCTTAAGACAAATAATGTAACAGATTGAATAAACCTTGACAGGGGTTAGAGGTCTAACCAACGTACATGCCGCCATAGAACTCCTTGTTTATGTCTTACCTGAAAAGAAACGGTCACATAAATTTTCTATAGGACAATATCAGAGACTTATAGTGCTTTTCACAATTGCACAGAACTCCTTTGTGAACGCAAACAGACAAATCTTTTGCTTGGACTTTACCTGGAATTTTTCCTGCCAGTACCCGATTATATTTTCTGTGTGAAGTCAGGGTTAGCCTATAGGAGAACACAATAGGAACTAGTCAAGAAAATTCATTGGGAGTGAGCGAGAGGGGTGATAATGTTTATTTCCTGAGACCGTATCAGGAATAATGTATCAAAATTCTTCTACCATGACGGCTTTTTGGATTTTGTAAAAATGTACAAATTATATCTATATTTTTTAAAAACAATTAACAAACCCTTACTCATGACAACATCAGCCAAATACATCAACCATATACAAAGATGCACTACACAACACAGTCGAGATGGAAGTGGATAACAGCTGAGAAGCCTTCTTTGGCTCTCCCCCCAATCAACCACAATACAATACAAAGATAGACACAAACAACACTAGCACCATGTGAACCAAAATTCACATGGATACATAATATTAACTTATAATATGTATGACTCACAGTGACAAAGAGTACAATAGCAGAAGGTTCTTGGTCCCTTCAACCGATAGAAACGTTTAAAGTGAACCCATTTTAGGTTGATTTAGAATGATTCCTGTGCTCAATTGTCTCTAACATTAATATTGTACCCATGTTTCTGTAGTGAGGCTAAATCTGCATATTTCAGATGGACGAATCAGGACAAAGGAGCTTCCTTTAAGACCTCTCTCTTAGCAGCACATTCTGGTGAGATCTAACAACCCAGAGATGTCCTCTTATTTGTTGTCGCTGAACTGTTACTCCTGTTAAACTCTATTTCCAACCAGTTATTTAGAAAGAATCATTCCGCAAACCATGAATCAAAAGGTAAAACTCTCACTCTGTTCTTGGATTCAAAATGTTTTTATTGTTTTTGTCATTTACTGTTCGTGTAAGGGGAAAGTACAAACCTGCAGACCCTGGGGAAGTTTGTGTGCCTGAATTTAAAATAAAGGTTGTTATTGAATAAAAAATGTGCCTAAAAGAAAATTGGCTCTGGTTTGTTTCTACCAATCAAAATTTTAAAAAAGCCAAATCTGGCAGCAGAGTTAAGATCTGTGATTTCTTGTTGGAAAAAAAAAATAGATAGAAGGGTGTATTTCTGGTCAGTAATATGAAGTCCCAACCGTAACGCTGCTGGCCAATTAAACCGTTTTCATGAATGTAAAAAGAGAAGTACTGTGTTTGTAATTTGCCCATTTTAAACAGGGGACATAAGAAACCAGACTAAAGGGCCTACTTTGTTTTTATGAACTGAGGTGTGTAAAAGAAAAAAGAAAAATCCTTCTGAAGGAAGGTAATTTGTTTTGTTTAGACACCATGTGCTGCAGGAAATATGAATCATATGAAAAATGTATGGTCCTTAGGTCTCTTAGAATTACCTGCCAACATGTTTCATGACTCATTATATGCAAACAGCTAAAGGGGAGGTATATTCAGCATATGGACGCTTCTTTGCATAGATCCAAATGAATGCATGAAAACAAATATTTGTTCACCAGTCTGTCAGTCAATCCATCAGTCACCATGGAGAAGTCATGAAGTGATTTCTCTTGCACAAAGTCTTCTCACATCCTTTACACCTTTGTCTCTGAAGGGTTTCTCATCAGTATTCTTCTTAACCTGCTGGGAGTTTCAGATCTTCAACACGATGTACACGTGCCCATGTGTCTGTCAATGAAGTGCTCAGCCTGCGTAACTCACCGTATTCTGCGCTTATTTCTACTTTCTCTGGAGTAAGCCCTTCTCTTTCAGGCTGGAGAAATGAGATTTAAACAGCAGAGAGCTTCAGGGTCACGGTGCAGTGCTGAACTCCTCCATCAGACTCTGTCACAGGGAAAGTAGCTGCAGTACAGAGGGGTGGAAAAAAATCGAGGGAAAGGTTTGTAGCTCAAAGCTTCTGAAAATGTAGCTGATGGTAGCAATTTATATATATAATGTAAGTACGAACTCTCATTAAGCATCTAGAAAAGTCTAAGTGAAAATAAACCGTAACTGTAAAAAAAAACTACTTCAAAGATTAGCTTATGTGACTG
This sequence comes from Labrus bergylta, assembly GCF_963930695.1. Lineage (NCBI taxonomy): Eukaryota > Metazoa > Chordata > Actinopteri > Labriformes > Labridae > Labrus > Labrus bergylta. The sequence continues at coordinate 3,946,514 of NC_089214.1, read as the reverse complement.
ATTAGAATACTTTTCAAGACTCTGGGTGCGGCCAACCACATTTTGATCGACATCTCCCTGTTTTTGCACTAAAAAACTGCAGCTCCCGTAAGTCCAATTAACACCAAAGTTAAAATGCCTATTTTTCCCCCAGCAGAAATAAACATGTTTACAGTTAATGGTCTGATTAGGTTGTGTGTTGATAGGTACACACTGTGCGGATGGGGGTGACTCATCTGCTTTGTGTGAGTGTTGCTTAATCACTGGTTGGCTGACTGACAAGAGGGCATGTTGTAACTGTTTGCCAGGAGGCTTAATGCTGCCTTCATGGTCCTCGAAAATATTGTGTTTACCATATTTTAAAAGTCATGAGCACATGAACTGCCCTCCAAAGTTGTAGTTATGAGTGGGAAATTGAGAAATTCCAATGATACCCGAGTGATAGTACGAATGTTCATGAATTCATACATTTTGGTAACTTTGTGAATGACCCATTTAAATCTGTCTACCATCGAAGAGTAACTCTTCTCTTAGGTTGAAGCTGTAACCATATCTATGTAAGACATCTCATAGCTTCAGGGTTATATTTGGTTTGGAGCCAACTGTCTGTTGTAAACAAAGGTTTGATAAGAATAAAACATATATGTCTGACATTTACGAGTCAAACTGATGTCTTCTTTCTTGCCTTGTAGAGATGTACCAAAGTAGCCAATAATTTGTAGGATGTACCTTCTAGCAGAATATAAGCAAGTCTGTGAACATAGAAACTTTGTCAGTATTTTGTCGGTTTGTGATTGTTAACAATTTGTGTTCTGTTGTAACTGTCTGACCTCCATTAAACCGCGTTATAATCCACAGTCTGTTTCACGATTTCATCATTGAATTTATACAGCAGCAACAACCCCCACCCAACACCGAGTTGCTTTGTTTCCGTGTTGTTCAGGACAGGACAACTGGCGGTAAGCTTAGAAACAGTGTCAACAATTGGAACAGGGGAACACACACAGTATGCTAACAAGCCTAATTTTAGCAAGAAAGCTAGCTAGCTAGGCAAAAATGTGTGAATTAAGCTTATAAACAAATTAAAATGTCAACTACATTCCTGAAGCACATTCTGTGTTTTTGATTCTGCCGCTTAAACACAAAGAAGCTATCAGCCACGAAAAAACATCCTTACTTTCAGTGTCCATGTTTGTTGCTTTTTCTCAACCAGTGCACTTGAATGTGTGTTTGTAGTCTTTACAACTGCACAGCTGTGATGCACAACATATTGAGGAGTGCATGAAGGCATGATTAGGACCTCCTCAGGACCTCCTCTTTGCCTGTTGCTAATCAGCATTTACAATGAAGAGACCGCTGGGGGCTTCAAAATTCCAGTGGATGACGTCACTGAGACTACGTCCATATTTTGTACAGCCTAAGCTCTGCACACAGTGATGGGACAATCACTATCATCTCTATACACCATGTCACCAAGTCATTTAAGTCAGATTCAGAGAAGGAAGTGAAAGTATAACATGGAAAGTACATTTCAATTGTTTTTAAATGGCTCGGGTTGCCAGTGGCTTTAATTCAGTAACACAAAACATACATTGCTTAAGAGCTTATGATGCATGATCAAAACTAAAAAGAGATTAAAGAAAAATGAGTGTTTTATTTTTTTTTATTATTGATGCACATTTCCACGCCATAAGCTCTGCAATCATTTCAGAATCTTCAATCCATGGCTGGCACAGGGGGATAGGAAATAACGGTATGAAGTTTAAATACCTAATCATCTAGAGAGAGATCTCTTCATAGTCATTTAGAAGACGGATCAATATCTAATCTCATGGAGAGTGATCAGCTTTAATTTCACTGTGTGCATTCTGTTTCTTTTTTTTTTTTTTTTGCAATAGTTGAGCAAGCTTCAGAGAACTTTCTTTTCTTTCTCTACAGCTGGAACATTTTGTGGCCTTTCAGGTAAAAAGGAGAAAAACATCTAAGGGGGGAGATTCTTCTTTGATGTCAAGTTGCCAGCTCTGACATTCTCTCTCTCTTTTTTTTTTTTCTTTAAGCTGATTCTCGGGGTTATGCAGCTTGAGACCGATCTGATCTGCTCCCAAAGATTCCTCTTATTTCTCCCTGCTAAAGCATATCAACCTCGCCGAGTTTTCTCATATCTCATCGCAACACCTTGATGTTGCTGAACTCCGCTGCCTTCCCCCTGCAGTTGTCTGCGAAAATTGTTTGCCGCATCCCCTTCGCCGGGTCAACAAGAATGGGGCAGAGAATAGATGACTACCTATAAGTGCAGGAGAGATTGCAAACTAAACCTCGTTATGGTTCATTTCAGAGGATGACAGTGATTAAAGCGTGCGGGCGCTGAACTCAGGAGAATTCCAATTTCAAACGGGCTTATAGGATGAGATACAGCGCCATTTAGGAACAAGCACACACAGGGTTGAAACACAGGTCCAGAGCGATGCTGATTCTATGCAATTATGTGGATGATAATCTCTTACATTAATAAACCGGCTGCATAAATACAGGCCCAGAGAATTGGCTACAGGCAAGCTGGAGGAAATTTTCATTAGCCGCCGCCTCACCGCTAAAAGTCCTGCTAAAGAAGAATAATAACAGACACACTGAACAAATCGAAACACAATTACCAAGTATGCCTTGGTATAAATGCGAATTAAGCACGCTGTTCTACTTTAAATGCTTCTTTTAGCTCACATGGATGAATTTTGACGCTTTTATTGTCAAGTTTTTACATCAATAAAATGTGTCATTTCCAACATGAAAGCCAATTGGTCGGACAATCTCCCCCCCTACTTGTCACAGGAATCAGATATGAGCAGCAATCTCACATTTAACCCACAGAGCACAAAATGTAGCATTTCCACTGTCACCTTTATTCCCCTGAGGGGAGCACAGTGTGAATATCCCCCTTAGCTGTTCTGTGGGGGATTACAAAAGTAAACTGCAGCTTTACAGGGACAGGAGAGGTCACCTAGGCAATCCCCAACCCCCACTCCTGCCTGCCTCCCTCCCTCCTTCCTCTCCCCTCCATCCTTCCTTCCCAGGTACGTCTTCAATTCCTCCAGCCTTTCTTCTGCTTCCCTCTCGCTTCATCACTCCATTGCACAAATGCATCCTGCCACTGATGGTCTCACCTGGGACTGGATGTGACCTCTCCCACCTTGTCTCATGTGGGCAAGGACGGAGCCGGTACAGTGCAGGCAGCCTGGGGAAAGCCAACAAAACAACATCTGTCCCACTTAGACCACAGGAAACATGTCCCTGCGTATAGTCAAGTGCGTGTAGCGCGGCCTGAACTGCAGAGACGAGCAGGGTTCTCTTAATCAAATGATGAAAGTCAAGGCTGCTGACCTTGTCACTGAGTACATACACAAGCCTATACACTGCTGTGTGTTGTGTATTTTCAGCTAGATGTGTTGTGATGTGTGTGGATAGCCGCCTGTCAATAGTTGTTATGGCAAAGCGGTAATGATTCTTAATGTGTGGGGGAAAAAAACAAGAAGGAGAGTGCACAGCCCATGGACGGTGTTTTTCATTCCTATTAAAAAAAAGTAGCTCCTAATAAAATGTCATTGAAATCAACTTAATATAAGAAATGTATCATTTTGAGTTGTGTCCACTCAGATCAGGCAACTATTTCTAAGTCCACTGTGTTTCATTCTGAAAAGATAACCTTTATAATTCCCACAGTAGGGAAATGTATAGTGTTAAATCAGACTTTAAGTTTACACACGCACTGACACACGAGAATATGATAATTTGCCCCTCCCTCTCTACCACTTCCACCATCAGAGACAAAAAGAGTAAGGATTAGTGAGGTAACAGATGATAAAATAGTAAATGTGCTCCAAAGATTGAATTCCGATAATTGAATGCAGAAAGGTCTTGTATTGCACACAAGTGAAATGTCACTAGTGGTGCGCGGTCCACAGGGGAGCTGTGTTGTTTGTAAAGTCTGACAGCAGCAGGAAGGAAGGACCTGAGGTTTTTCTCTCCTTCACACACTGTGGGGAGAAGCAGTCTGTCACTGAGGGAGCTGCTCCGTGCCCATCAAGAGTGTCCTGTGTCAAGGGTTCATCCCAGGGCACACAGAGCTGGCCTCCTCAACCATGAGAGCTTTGGTGCTCAAGTTGTCTCGGTCAAAAGACTACATTGCATGACTAGTTTAAAAAAAAAAAAAAAAAAAAAAGTTTCTGCTCAGAAATGACTGCTTTTATTCAATGTGTGTGCTTCCACTGGCCCCAGTAGTCCAGTGCCCTCTGCAGCAGATATGCAAGGCTTCTATTTTTTGCCTGCCTGTTTGTCTGTAACACCTGTTAGCAGTGTCAGCCGAGAAAAACACAGACAGCCATCTGTAAAGGTTACGAGACCAGCTTCTTCAAAGTGGAGGTCCTAGGGAGGAGAAGCACAAATTCCCCTGGTTTGAACTAAATGAGTTGTTGAACTAAAAAGATGTCGATGCTCTGCTGATGAATTAAATGAAGACGTTTGCTTATCGCTATTTTCATGCCCATTATCAGCTATAATCAAAATGTCCTATAACTGAGTATAACCAATACTGCTTCTGCTTCTGCTGCTGATCATACTGCCACAACAACTGACGAGTCAACCAGTTACGTGTTTGTCCTGGTTGCTGGGTTGATTTCGTTCTCACTGCAAAGGAACCGCTCCAGGGTGTAGTTGGAAGCGCCACCAACATCTATAGGCGATCTCAGCTTGCTTGTTTTTCTTCTGCATCAGTGTGAGATTTCTGTGTTCACATTCATCATAATGAAACGGGCCAAGAGAGAAACGCTCCCTGTTTCAGAAAAAAACTTCTCCTAACAATCCAGGTGTGAAAACACCTTTGAATAATCATTAAGCCTTTATCAACAACTAGTTTTATTTAAATGAGAACTCACAGGAGCCAAACTGTTTTTTTTCACCAACATAAATATGACTCAACACATGATAGGGCCTCCAGCAACAAGAACAATAACTACTGTATCTGTTTTGAGTCCAGGTCAAAGAGTATTACATTGGATTAATAATACAGGGTAGCTGTGAGTGATGCCGCTTTGCGTTGCAGTCTCCGTCATGAGTGTATGTTGGGTACAGGTATGTAAAAGGAGTAATGCTGAGATGTAGTTTAAGGCACTTAGAGTGGTCAGAGGACAAGAAAAGCATTGTAATTATGACATCACATCCGTACAGTATGTTCCTTGGAAATAAGGCAAGGCAAGTTTATTTATGTCGCACATTTCAACAACAAGGCAATTCAAAGTGCTTCACACAAGACATCAAAAGCATCATGACAGAGGAAAGAAAGAAAATCACTGAAATTCTGAAAATATGTTCAAATAAAAATAATTTAAATGAAATTAATTTAAATAAAAAAATTCAAATTCAAATAATTAAAAGATTTTTTAAAAATAATAAGAATTACAGTGCAGAGTAAAAGTTTAAAATCTTATTAAAGCTGTTTAATTAAAGGCAGCTGTAAACAGGTGTGTCTCCAACCTGGATTTAAAAGAGCTGAGCATTTCAGCAGACCTGCAGCTTTCTGGGAGTTTGTTCCAGATATAAGGAGCATAGAAACTGAACGCTGCTTCTCCATGTTTGGTTCTGACTCTGGGAAAAAAGCCATTAGCTGACTGCAATTTGAGGCCCTTTGCTCGCCTAAATATTTCTAACCGTTACATGTTTGTACGGTAAAAAACATCCTTACACCCCGATTGAAGAGATATCCAACAAATTGATAATAGTAAACATGTGCACCTTTGTTCATTGAACTCAATTGATTTTTTTCACAAACCAAATTTGCCTGAGGTAATAAAAATAACCTTCTTAACTACGTTTATAGGGATTTGTAGCAGGAGTGTTATTTGCTGCAGGAATACTGTCCATAAATGTTGTTTTATAAGAACTGCTACACAAGAAATTGTGCAGGCCCGACTTGAGATTAAAAATATGTTTTGTGTGCTGGGATGGGAATCAGAAAAGAAAATAATGAAATAACAAGAATAACAGCATGTGTTCGGGGAAACACCCACATGTACAAATAAGAAACAGCAGCGTCTCCTAAGGCTCAGAGGGATATAAACATCTTCAGGCAGATGAGGATGCTCACAGATGAGGTCACGCCAAGGTAAAAGTTCAGCCCACGGTCAGTGTCTTTCCCAATTCTCCTCTTTATTCTATTGATGTGCTTTTTAATGAGCGATGACTGAGCCTTCATTTTAGATGTTGTGTGCATGTTTCTGATTCATTCGGCTGCTTCTGGGCACCAAATATCATTCACACACATCTTTTCATCCTTCTATTTAAATGTGATTGTCCTTAAGTCATAACACAGGGCACCTGGTTTCTCTTCAGAGATTCATGAATCAATTATTGAACCTGTTTTCACATTTTAAACGCTCAGGCTATTGTATTTGAAGAGGTAAGGTGTTACATGGATGTAGGCAGTGCTTAAAGTTCAGATCTGATGTTCACTGTTCAGGTTTTACTGACCTCCTGAATTCTCATTAAGATCCCTCACTAACATTTCCATATATAGTCTCTGCATACAGGAGACATGTTAATTTTCTGCCTATCGAGGATTTGCATTTGCATTTACAAATCTCCGAGCAACCCCTCTGCTACTATACCTGAGATCAAGTGGTATACTGGTTAGGTTTCAATACATCCAGAGGTTTTGGAGAGGTTTTAACAAATACTGGTGGTAGGAAATGGTCCAGCTGTTTCAATGATTATGATCAATTGATAAATGTTAGTTCATCAGAATTTTGCAAGTTATAATTGATACTGATATTGATTCTCCATTGCCGTTATTACTACTACGACTAACCAGCTGGAATTATCTACTGTATGTTGCTAAAACTTAGATTACTGTTGACATGCAGTAAAGGTGGCTGGTTAGGCCTAAAAAGCCCCCTACTTTCACCACTGTGCTTCACTGGTTCATATAACAATGAAAACAACATTTGCCTGCCCATAATCTAGTAAATTTGTACTGAAACAAAAACATAAAACATAGCAGTGGAAGAGCAGAAAAATTACAGTAAAAATCCAAAATGTGACCAAAAGTGTCGCTCTGACATGAAGAAAAACTCTTCTGGGTCATTTTGACAACAATGACACACACAAAAACCCATTTGGTTCCCCATTAGAAGTGGAAGGAATGGGTAGAAGCTGTCTGCACATTCACTATAACTTCTGTCTTCTCTACAAGCAAATTTCAACTTTAATCATCATGGTCCAAAACTAAAAAGACTTTTTACCATAGGGACCCATGTGAATTGATCAAAATCAATTTTACGCCTTGTTATTACATGTTCAAAATATTCCAGAAATAATAAGTTATTGTGGTCAGTCTCCTACATATCTAACATTTCTATCCAACACCAAAAAAAAAAAAAAAAAAAAGCTGCCAAGGTGTGATGTAGAACATTGTCAGGGGGAGAGGAGGTGACGGGAAAAGGCTGCAGCTGTGAATTAAAGACCCATTAAAATAGAAGCATGTCTCTGCATCTTTCCTTGGAGCAGGCAGGTACTTCATTTAGCAGACAGCTCCGAGAGCGGCGAGGTGAGTGTCGGCTTGTGACTGACTGCAGTCGATCCTCCCTCTCTCCGCGCCGTGCATCACTCCGTTTGATAAAGAGAACGGCGTGTTAGCTCCATTCAGCTGTTATTCAGTGAAATAATTAAAAGTGGATTTCATCTCTCAGCCTCACCCTCTCTTTTCATTATGCACTCAGGTAATATGATTAGCTAATACAGTCTAGCTTGAAGTGGGTGTACTGTTGAAGGGAGAAGTTTGTTTGTTAACAAATACAGTGTAATGGCAGTAAAATGCCAGTTTGAGAATGTTTTCAGAATGTGATACACACATTTATGATCAGTCACTTTTTATAAAGTCACTGCATGTGCAACCATAACAGAAAAACAGTCTTTTTTTTTTTTTTTCAAAACAGCTTCCAGAATTGCTTTGCCGAATGTCTTGTGCTTTATGACTGCTGACTTCCTGCGGTCGCAAAATGAAAGGATTTCTAAATCAGAATATTAAATATGAAGCTTACTCTGAACAGACGATTGCTGCTTTTACCAACTATGTAAATCTCATTTTATTCACCTCCCACATAAGATCAAAACAATGGCTGTTCCTGTTCGCAGAGCTTAGCTAGCACCCTTCACATTCCTAAATTAGCAACAGATTCAAGTGCAAGTTAGCTTCCATATTTTTATCGACAGACAGCTTTTTAAACCTGCAAACATGGCTTCACTCACGATAATGCGCTTAGACATCCAATATTGTATTAATTTTCACCTTTCATGGTGTCAGTCTGTGAAACCTGTAGGTGGGGCTTTGCATGATTTGCAACTCAAAAAACTCCTTATTTTTCTAAAAACTAAACTAAAACTAAAAACTAAAAAACTAATTTCAGCTACTGCCTGAAACAAGTAGTTTCAGCTGCTGTCACTTTAAGGCCCCCCTCCCCATGTGCCCATTTTCTTCTGATTGGCCAGTTCTCTGGAAGCCTTCTGGGGGGCAGAACGCTGCAGGGCTGTCAGGCTGCCAGGGTACGTAGAAGAGAGCCAGTCTAAGAAGTCTCAACAGATGACATTGAGGCTTGAAACCTTTTTTATAATTTGCAGGAACAGTTGTTTAGAGCACTCTTCAGCCTTACATACGTTTACTTCATCATCTGAATCGTTGTCCACATTTGTATGAGCATCCAGGGTTGTAAACACTATATGTAAGTTTCAAAAAGGGAATTAGCAAAATAGGTTAACTTGTGCACTTGTGCAGATAAAGCTAAAGCTAAGCTAAATACAGTTTATAATGTATTTTGATAAATTCCACTGAGACTGATACTTTGCTCAACATGAGCGACCTCTGCTGGGGCCCCTGCACATTTGAGCGCACAGCCTTTTTACAGTATAATTGCCCATCTACAACATGTTTTCCCTGTCGTAAGTTTATTTGTAATAAGGTCTGCTAAAATGGGTTAAAGTTTGTTCTTTTTATAAATACAACTTATGCATGGAATACGTTCGTAAGGCTCTAAAACAAATGTCAAACATTTCTGAGACAATAATAGGCTGCGCTCTAAAAAACCCATTGATGTCCTCATACAGTGAGCTCAAATCAAATAGTCAGGTGTCTACCGAATTCTACTTGGCGATTTATGAAAAATTATACTTTGTTGCAGAAAAAAACTCCCATTCTACCAATAGTGAGGATCATTTCTTAACCTTTCTCCGAGCTGATGATAAGATACTGTGGGGTGGAGGAGGGGCACCAAATCAGAATCCTGCTTATCGGCGCCAAAATATCTAGAGCCAGCCCTGAGAAGGAGAGACAAATACATTAACTGATAAAACACTTCTCCTGAGCATAATCTTATAACCACAAAAAGTCCAGTGCACTAAATATGCATTAATAAATGTCAAATGAAAGGCCAAGTGAAGGGTTTGGAAAAATGTTTAACTTACTCCAGTGGTCAAAGCCTAAACATTTGTCCCCTTCAAAAACACACTTCTGAATCAGTTCAATCAGCAGCTAAGCCATCTATCACAGCAGCAGGAAACTGACGCTGCCACAACAACGGCTCATTCCAAGGGGTCTGGAGAAAATCAAGTTAGGGGGCTGTTGAATATAGGTGGGCTGTGTGGAGCACAAGGTTGCAATTGGATTGGCTGCAAGTTTGAGGAAAAAAAAGTTTGTTTTTTTCAAAGACACCCACAGAGAAGGCCCCTTTGGTTTGTTTATTGGACTGGACAGAGCAAGTTCTCAATTATTACAATGCAATCTGCTGCACTTCACATTCTGCCAACGTGACTGGAACAGGGGAAACTTCAGGTCTGGATTCTTTGCTTGTTACAGCAGATAAATGAAGGTGCAAATTATGTTCATACTGCAACATAATGCTACAAAACGAGCAGATTGTTTTGAAAATGGCAGAATGTATTGGGAGAAGGGAATCTAAAATTATATAATCATCTAAAAAAACATGCAGTAAAGGAACCTCAGATCGGATTTGAACCCAGACTCCCCGCTTGAGGACTATGGCCTTTCTACATGGGGCGCTAAAACTAAATGCTCGGACACTGGTGCCTTCTTAATAAAGTTTAAAAGAAGGACGCAAGGTTGGTTTCAAACCTCACTATATCCCTGTGAAAAATTAGGGGACAGTAATGAGGTGAAAACTTTAAAGTTAGATGTTTTAAAGAAACTGCCTGGACAGATGAATGGAGAGCAAGGCTTTATGACTCAATCAGGAGGTTGCTGTGAAATTATAATGACCAGCTCAAGGACTGAAAGTGTGAAAAATTAACCGGAAAAGTTAATTTCTCCGCACATAGCTATTCCGAGGGATCTTCTTTACTGAACTTCAGGCTAGAAATAACACATAACATCAGATGGAATCATTATTACACGCGATTCATTGCTACGCCCCGCATCATTTATTGAATCCTTTCAAAATTTGATGGACAAATCAAATATTGGCCTTCATGAAAAATAAAGGAACATAAAATAGGACAAACAAGTCTTAATGAGAAACCTGGCTTGTCACATGCAGCACATATGGGTCGCATAACGCACTTGGGTAATCTTGTTTAGACAAAGTGTAGAAACTGACACTCACAAGAGCAACAAGAAGGATGTCGCTTTCATCAAAGCCATTGATGAATTATTCAGTCAAATTAATGAAAGTTCATAAAAAATGTAAGTCTTTGACACTGAGCCGCTTTCCTGACAGACACACTTCTCAGCCAAATGAACCGTGAGATGCTTCTTTGAAATAGTGAGAGATCCTTCATTATTAAAGATCTCTGGTGGTTTTGCTCTTTGAAATTAAGAATTACAGAGTCTAAGGGAGGGACACGTGCAGTCATGTCCCCGTCTAGTCGAACTAAAATCTCATTTGTTAAAGGACATTTTGCCGTGACATTGGGAAACATGCTCCAATAAGACATTGAATGCTTTAATGTCCACATGTTTAAAATTTACATCAACATTTCTCCTGAAATAACCCTTTTCTTTCCACGTTTGTGCGATGCTGAACGGATGCATGTTAGACCAAGTTATACTTCCACTTTCCTCTTCTGAGAAGTTTTTTCTGTAACATGTTCAAGGCGTTTTCATATTTACCTCGAACACTTTTCATCATATAGGTGTGTTATTGTAAAATTCCTGTACTGCGATATGATGCCCATTGGATTAAAACACTTAACAGAATGGTGGTGGTGTGTAGAACCTTCATAGCCAAAAGCTAATGACATAAAATAATTCACAACTTTGCCAAAACTAATGCACAGATAACTTGAATTTACAATTGTGTGTGGGCGTGTCAGCTAAAAGTTAACGATCACCTGGCCGAGTCCATACAAAAAAAAAGAGTGCCTCATCACACATGTGAGACAAAGGGCAAATAGTTATTTTCCGAATACTGACAAACAAATGTGCTCAACCAAGAAGGTGCTCTCCTCTGATTTTAATACTGTAGGAAAGGAAGAAAACTTACCTTCCTTCCCAATGCAGGCATGATGTTTTTCACAAAACTTTTAGTGTCTTAGGGGAAAAAAGGTTTTAATTATATGAAATATCAGAATATGTAACCTCCCCCATATAAACAAGGCGGTCTCTACCACTTTTACCGAAAACAACAAAGGAGGCACAAGAGGCTATAAATGGAATCAACTTCCCAGCATTGAATATTACTTGTTCCAAATATATACCCTACATCTTTGCCTTTTTTTTAGGATGTGTTATGTATTTAGTTAAATCTGTCTTGCTATGTGTGATTACTAATTACTATTAGAACACTCAGTTAGGAGCATTTGGAGATTCATTCCAAGAGAAAATATGATTTATGGAGTTAATTAGAATCTACTGCTGGACCTCATGGATCCCTGCTGCAACATGCTGCAACTCTAATTAAAAAAAGTCTAATTACGATGACCAACATATGGGTTCATTAGAGTGCATATTCACGTGTTCTGTTATGGTATGTATGTGCGAACACACATAATTCAGAGATGTAATTGAGAGAAGCTCATGGAGCTGCAGCGCATAAGGCAATGCAGGTAAGATCTCATGAGTTGTGACAAAAATATCCACATGAAATATGTACTGCAGTAAAAAGCACATAAACAAAAACTAGTTTGATGCTGACAACTCATTACTGATTTTAAAAAGTATGGGAAACCATATTTCAAAAATGATCAATCCCATTTTTTTTTCTAATTTTCATGAAATTGATGGTTCTTAAAAGGCAGTTTAAAACTGAAATCAATCAGGCATTAAATATGTTCAGCCCTAAATAGCCTCACATACCAGTTAAATTAGGAACAATATACTTTCCCATTCCTTCTTAATCAGTCGGCTAGTGCGTTTCGAAGGGTGACACAACAAAACTACTAGTTTTTTCTCAACCCCAAGTCTCCAAAAATGGCAGATTTGTAGAAAATCCCAACTGGTCAAAATGTGACACTTTTTTTTCTACTCATCTAGTGTCATTCCTGGAAGCTTATCGGGTGCAATGGATGGGTCAAACAAACACGGGAACTTGATACAAGAGAACCAAAGGTCATTTTTTTTCTTTTCTAAAATGTTAGCTGTGTCCTACAGTATGTAATGGTGTGACCAATATAGACCAATAGTATGCCATGACCATAAGTGCAGCCACACCACTACATACTGCCTGACACTGTTGGAAATTCACCCCCATTCATTGTGTATTGCAAGTGGCCTCATAACTTCTCAAATTGTGCTGGGATACTATGCGGACTGGGCTGACAGCACTACTTTAAGACAGCTTTTCTCCCACATCAGGTCATTATCATGCATTTAAAGAAAATGGTGATATACTATTAAGTAAATAAAGCTTGTGGAATGCTGAGTGATTGCACTCTCCAATTAAAGACAACAAGGGACCAGCAGAAGTGGGCAAGACTCACAGGCTGTTATTTTGAACATAACAATTATCATCATTGTCTGAGTGCTCACAAACTGTACCAGCAGCTAGCCATAGTGCAAATTGGCATGGTGAAAACAGATCCTACTAAAACAGCTACACAACCAGACACCAACAAAGCCTAGCTGCCATGTTGCAATTCTCATGTACAGAGGCTAACTCTTGTCACAATGACTGTGGGTTCAAATCCCACATCAGCTATTTGCTGCATGTTATCCCACACTCTTTCCTCCCAATATTATCTGTCTCTCTTCAGCTGTCCCTTCCAAGAAAATGCAAAAACTGTCCAAAATATAACCCAAAAACTGCAAATTGTGGACTTTGCTCAATGCAATGGAAATGATGATGCTTCCTGATGTATGAAGTAGGAGAGGTTTACACTGTGCCATCTTTGGTGATGCAGATTCACACACTTGTGTATTACCACACTGGCTTTATTGCCACTCAGATTTCAGAATATCCTCTGAGATTTACTGTGCGTTAGGCTCATGAAGTGGCCATGTGTTTGGCACCTTCTGCACAAAATTCTGCCGGACCCATATGCTCCAGTGCAGGCTATTTTGTCTGCATGACAATTAAGCTTCTTGACATGTGGATGAAGAGGTTGTTGGAACCAGCTCTCTGCTGGGGACGCGTCCAAGTCTGTATTTGTCTTTCACTTTTAATGATTTTCATTTAAATGAAGAAAATCAATATTTGCACTATGCTGTAAAGTTTTAAGTGTTCGGCGATTAGACCACCTTCCAATGCTAATGTCAGGGAATTTGTTAATCCAGCAAATGTTTTCTTGATCTTTAAAGACTTGAAACCATTTTCCTCTCTGTTCTGTTGGAGCTCGAAGCAGTGTTATACAAAAGGACACAATTAGCATAATGCATTTTAATGGAGGAACACTACAAAGTGTGGCCACGGACATCAATATATTTGTGACATGGTTTCAACATCAACGGAAAGTTGTAATAAGCAGCTGATTTGCTGAGATAATGTGTATAATAACCCATGCATGTGTTCCTGTCAACACACTGTATGTGCTTTTTAATGTGCTTGAATAAATTAAAATAAAGCTATCACACACAAAGCCTTAAGCCTGCTGCTGATGCTTAGAATAAAATGTCCTCATGCATATCTCACAAATGCTTGGGCACATAGTGGTTTCATTTTGGTATTTTTATTTGAATAAACTTGAATTCAAGCCCCATGTGTAGCAGCTGTTATTCATAGAAACCCCCTCAGTGAATAATTACTGTCCTTAGTGAGGCGAATTTTAATTTTGTTCGCTTTGCAAAAAACTGCTCTGCAGAGACTAACACTTAGATATTTCACACATCCCAAAGAAAAGCAGAGGGTTTTAGAAACAAGGAGCTGCCTGAATTTTAAAAGAAACGTTTAAGAACATTTTTCTATTTCTTTATATTTGATGAATGAGGGTTTCCTGTTGAAAGTACTTGAGTTGAAAGAGAGAAAGAAACCCATTTTTTTTAGTTTGTGGAGCGCTTAGAAACAGTTCCCAACTCATTATTTTGCCTAATATTTTGCAGCTATAATTGCATAATGGTAATGGAATTGACAGTCATTTGAAGCTGTAATTTTCCAAGTGTTTCTATTTTGTCATGTTACTCAGGTCTGTGAAATGCTCCTAAGAAGACATAAAAGACATCATACATTTCTATTTACAGCAGGAAAAACTTAATCTTGATATTTCACATCACAATTTGTCTTCTTCAGAAGAGCAATAAGACATCAAATCAGGAAAAAATATTTTAAAAGGAGTCTTTAGAAGAAAACCTCACATGGTGTTTAAAGAGTATCTCAAAATGCATTTCAAAAGTATCATGAAAAGGAGGGAGAAAATGAGGAATGACAGGTGCAACATGCAGACACACCAGAATATCTCACGCACACACACAGCAGTGCTTGCAGTATCTTTATGATGTGAGAGTTATATATGACATCCCTTGGAGTAAAACTGACATGAAACAACAGTTTGAGCTCAAATACTTCCAAACAAATACTTTTTTTTTTTTTTTTCTCAGACACTAAAATAGCTTAATCGGTCTTGTGCAGCACACAAAGCAAGTGACAAGTTTTGCATTCCTGCAACATGCAACAATCCTTCAGAGGAACGCAGAACATTCAGGTGCAGAATTCCTTTGAAGATACCAAAGCTCATCAAGTAAGAAAGGCTCACGGCAAAGCAATTTCCCAGCTCCACCAAAACTGTCTTAAGACACAGCTTTTACAGCCCCTGTGGGGGAGAAACTGGCCCATTACCAAAATCTTGTTAGCCACAGCGCTGCATGTTGGCACTAAAATAAAATGATGCCTGCTCACAAAGTTTCATTTTAATTATTCATTGTTTGTAATAACGTTCTGCAGTTTGTCCATTGAGGTGAACCACGGCGCTTAACTGAGATTGTCTTTTCCTCGCATCCTCCCAGGAAAGGGATTGAAAGGAAAGTTGGGGCTTTAGAGGTTGCTGTTGATATTTCCTCCATATAAAAAAGCTCAGTGAAGTAAGGTTAACTGAGAAGCCCATCCCCCACAGCTGTACTTGTTTGTTCCTTTTTTACAAGTAGCTTGAATATTTATTATGGTCAAAATTATAATGTCAAATAGAAGCATTTTAACTGGAAGGATGTTAACATGCAGATGATGGCTCAACCTCTCAAACTTGCTAGCGTAGACCGCCAATTCCCATTGGAGCTACATTTAGGTATGTGGTGGTTATTGTTTGCATCCTGAGTTTCTTTTCCCATTTTCAAACAGATACAATCATTTCTGTGTGATGGAAAATGAATTTGCCTCTGATTGTTTATAGACTGTTCCGCTTGTAGTTACTGATAATGAATTATTTCTGCCAGTAATGGTGGGTCAGACATATCGCATCCCTGTTACATATACTGTATGTATGCCTGCAGAGCTGACTGGTCGTGCATCTCTTAAATACCTTGCAATTTATATACAACATCAATGGTCTGCGCCAGAACATGCTAGCATCATGGGAAATGTGTGCTGCAGTTCAAAGTATTTCATAGATACATAACCTTGTGATATTCTACATTAAACAGATGGATGACATTGAAAGATCTGTGGGGAAGGTTGTGCTGGTGTCTCATTGGTATGTTTTCACATGTTGAGCATTAAAAGCCTGAGGTACAAGCAGCATTTTATAGCTGGGGAGACAAAACATTACAATATCAAACTCCACAGCATTAGTAATAACATTTGCTTGTAAAAAGTAATACACTGAGACATGTGGAGATATGACCAGTCAATTAGATAAATATAAGCCGGTATAAATCGTTGTGAACAGAAACGTTTTATTGCTGCTTATACAGTTAGATAGATAGTCATCAGCCTATTTGTAATGCATCTTGTTTGAGAGTCTTTGAACATCCTGGTATCAAAAACGGCCAGATATTAGTATGTATGCTTTTTATCTCATAATCTCGATTTTTTTATCTACTATAATTTTGACTCTTAATCTCATTATTTCGCCTTAATATGAAAAAAAAAGAAAAATTACAGTCCATGTGTTTCATAAGCAAAACCTTCTCAGGTCACCAAGCCTTGTAGCCTGTGCAGACGTCACAGAGAGCCTGCTGCCCTTGGCTCACACCCCCATCAATAATGACTTTTTTAGACTTCCTTTTTTGGAGAGCAACCTGAGTGTAGTGTTGTTAATTGTGTCCGGCATGAAGAGTGTGTCAGCAGGGGGCTTGTGGTGAATTTCACAGCGATAAGGTGATTTTCAGACAAGACTGATTTGGGGTCGAGTCGGGTGAAGGAGGAGAGGACTATGATGACACATCAGAAAATGACTTTACAGTAGGCCAAGTCAGCTTT
Organism: Labrus bergylta; assembly: GCF_963930695.1. Taxonomy (NCBI): domain Eukaryota; kingdom Metazoa; phylum Chordata; class Actinopteri; order Labriformes; family Labridae; genus Labrus; species Labrus bergylta. The sequence goes on along the minus strand of NC_089214.1, from coordinate 3,929,703 downwards.
GTTGGCTTTCAAATAGCTCCAAAGTTTCTATCCGGATGTGTGAGTGTTTGTCGGAGTGTGACTGAGTGATATCACAGTTTAAGTAGCCTCCGTCAGAGCAGGATAAGAGGCTCACTTTCAAAGAGACGGTTGAATGAGGGGATCCCTTCTTGAAGTCGGAACTTTATTGAGGCTCAGCTTTGTGGCACTTTGAATGAATTCGCTACCTCACACACTCACAACCCACGAAAAGAGAGTATTTTAGAGTATCTCCACTGCGGATCATTGTTTTTGAGAAGAATACCGCTCCCTCGCCTGTCTTGTCACTGAAATAGGGCAACGTCAGCCTGAGTTGCTTTGAAAGTACTGACACGATTTTAGGAGGCATCTTAAGGGAACAGAAATATAAGAGCTGATGTCTCAAAGGTGTCGGAACAAAGGCAAAAAAGTTGAGGACTGTTGAAAGTTTATTGCTCTAGAGTCAATGCGTGACTATTTTCAGCTGCACAGCAGTTGACTGTTGTGAATAGTTAGCTGAGATATACAGACCTGCCCAAAAGCATAAACATGACATGACCAAATTTATGAAACTTGGTGCCTCTAACATTTACAGCGACCAAAAAAGCACAACATGATTTTTCCGAACTCCTTCTTACATTTATATTAAACATATTTCAAAATGTTGTTTTGGGGCAACATTGTTCTTATTCCATTTCCCTTTGAACCATCCATTAACCCTAATTTTGTCAAACTGTTATTTGTATTTTTAATCCAAATATTTTGTTAAAATTGAGGGTGCATTTGTTTCACTCTCAAAATGTCCATCTCCATTTATTGCAACTTTCTTTAATGAAAGGCCCTTAGTTCAACGCACGCAAATTTCATTTGGAGCTGAAGCAGGCTTTAAGCCTCCTGACAAAAATCTACACCACCCCCACCTGTAGTCATATCAGTCACACCCCAGTTAGTGCAAAACTTATGTCCTTCATAAAACCAAAATGAATGAGTTGTAAAAAAAAAAAAATGCACCGCATGTACAGTGTCTTCAAAAAAGACGTGGGTTATTTAAACCAATTTTGTTTTTGAAACAGGCTTTAAACATGTTTATTTCTGCTGTAAAAACAGTCACTTTTGAATGGGTGTGTATGTGACTTCTGTGGCTGCTGCAGCCAGCCTCTAGTGGACACTGGATGAACTGCATTTTTCTTTTGCACTTTTCAACACCCTGTCAGTTCAGACTTTTTTCCTATCATGTGATAATTCCCTATGTGGTTCTCAGTCTTGAATATTTATTCTCCATGGGATATAAACCATGATTGTAATTCTGAATTTGTCTCCGATTATTGGCCAAACGACCCATCTGTGCATGAAAAAAATGCCATCTTGCAATTATGGAGATAAAGTTGTAAATGTATGAATGCATTGTTCAAATGCAGCACAGCCTATCTCGAACAGAGCAGCTCGATTGGAAGAGGGAAAAAAAAACGTGGTGTGTAAAGTAAGAGACTGGTGGTCATGGATGACCACACTGATCTCCATATCTTCCAAACACAGCCTTGTTCTCTCGGGTCACCTTGTCTGACTGCTTTGCTGCAAGGCGCTTCATGCATAATCCGCCACTTACTCTAAAAACGCAAGCTTACAGACGCACAAAGCTCAAGTTCTGCCAACAAAGCTTGTGTTCCTGCGCTGATCCTCACCTAAAGCACCCAGGTGGCAAAGCTGAATGCATGGGGGATCCACGCAGATAAAACTGGAAATGCTTGTTGTCTTACATGAAATGATTTGCATGAAGCTTTGGAGTAGAGAGAATCAAACAATACGGATCATAATTTTGTGTAAATTGGGCCTTTTTTTTATGTAACAAAAGGCTTTCGCAAAAATCTTGCACAAATCCTCCCAGAATGAGCTCTGCTGAATTATTTTGTATTACAGGTAAACAGATTGCAGAAGCTCAGAACACAAGTTAGTATGCTGGAACAATGTTGGCATCATGTACTTTTTGGAAGATTAGCTAGCCTATGAAATCCTCCTTCACAAGCAATTTCATTTTAATCAAACTGTTTCCTTTGTATGAAGTACTTTAATGACCAGCTAAGCATTTCATATAATTACCTCTTACTTTATTGGAGTAGTGGTGCTGTTGCACAAACATCCCAACACTTTTTAATTCATCATGAAAACAGGATATTTTTGTCTAAAAGAGACACTCCAGAAGGCATGAGTATTACCATGGGAGAACGTGGTGATTAGTCATTATTCTCTCAGGACTCTTTCAAACTTGTAGCTAAAGGGAACAAACACAGAGTTCTTTGATAAGATTCAAAGTAATGTACACAAACTTCAGTTAGTTATCTTTGATGTTTGTTGAGGTTTAAATTTGTCCTGGTCTTCAACTGGCTGATAAGTTAACTCTTATTTTGTAAAGCATTTCTTGTGTTTATTCTCCATTTCTGTCAGTATTGTTAATTGGATAAAGACTGTTTTAAGCCATGTTAGCAGCTTCCAGTTAAATATGGATATGGCAGTCAAACCATAGGTATAACCATTTTTATTTATAGAATTTAAGATCCCCAAAAAAATGTTCTCATATTACTTTACATTTAGGACTTGTCACAAGTTCCATCATGAACAAGCACTGAAGTCAAAGAGATAAGAATGAGACATTCATGGTCCCCAGAGGATGAATCTTTATATTGAATCCTTTCCTAAATTTCACTTATCCTGTTTAATATCTGAACACTTGGGGGAACTGGTTCAAAATAAGTTTGATTTATCATTCCAGACAATTTATACTTGATCAGGAATCCTAGGTTGACATTTGACCCATAGTGACGAGTCTCAGCTGTTATCAGAGGGGTCCAGACTCCTCCAGGGTCTCGTGGACCGTTGATCGTTTCAGCCACTTTGGTCCTAAAGGACTTGAATCCAACTGTTTTGTTTGTTTGTGTGTTTGTTTGTCTTTTTACACCGGCAGCGCACAGTTTCTTAATTTCAGAGAGCAACTCACAGGTGTTTACTGTTGGTAGGTCAGAAAAGTAGCCCCATAGCACTTACACTTACTTTGGTAGAGACTGTAAGGTCTGTTTTAACTTTAACCCTGTATACTTCACATTTGCTTTTATTTTTCAATTACATTTAATTGGCTGCTCTCTCTCTCTAATTTCTGGCTCTATCCACTGTCCTGTCTCTAAAAAAAGACTTTAAAAGCTCCAAAACCTTTAAAAATGGTAATACAATAAAATGTATTTGAACCTTTGAAAGAACACCTTTATAATCCTCCTATTGTTCAAATTAAGGGAGAAGTGTTGCCTTCGCAGCATTTAATAACACATGTAAAACTAAGGAATCAAAGCAGCTCCAGACTCTTTCCTTACCTGTTTGCCAGACTTGACTATAAAGTCAGTCAGTCTGTCAGTGTTGGTTTGGAAGAAGGAGGAACTGTGAATTGAAGAGATAAAGAATTTAAAGCCCACACACACATAATACATACCGCTGTATGAAGGCAGACAGCCAGTCTAATGCAAGTTCAAATAACATCAGATATGTTTTATCTTTTCCTGTCACTTTTGCTAGACTCAGAATTGGCCCGGCGCTCAACCAGGCAAGAAAAACTGAGAAAACCACACATACATGCTTTTCTTATGTGCAGCTTTGTCAATGACAATGCTACCTTAACCCCAAATGCGTTTCAGAGTCAATGGAACAATTAAGGAATGAATTAATGAATGAGGTATTTGATTTGACAGTGACTTATTTTACAATGGTTAATGTTTAATTACCCTCTCTATATTAACCTTGAGGTCTAGTTCAAGTAAGCACTGTCCAAAGCATCATTCTCTTCAAATAACCTCGACAGGAGTCACACATTCTTGTAGTTAGTCAGAATTTCCCATCATTCAAGCATTAGTCAATTGTTAAACACTTGAAAGAAAATGTGCTTTTCTACAATTAATAACGGTCCTCGTAAAGGTGAAAGAGAGAAATAAAAATGACTGTCACCTTAAAAGGGGTTGGTGGTTCGCTCATCCTTTATGTCCCATCTTTGGCTGGCGAGCACTGCCACTGGGTAATCTGAAGAGTCGCAGTGCATTGTGGGGCAGTATTACTAGTGAGCTCCTGTAACATACTAAAATAATATTGGCAAATCTTGTTTCGATCAGAGCATAGCTCGCAGACACAAAACTGGTTAGAATGAATTTGAATAATAATAATAATAATAATATGAAAGCGGTCTCGGATATTGCCCATAACTTCAATCTGAGATTTTGCTTTGTTGTACTAGAAGTAACGGATGCATCCCTTGCAGCGACTTGCTTTCAGCAGAGTTCAGGAGATGGCTCCCAAAGTCTGACAGATGTACTCTATCTAGATTATGTTGTCGCCTTTTAGTCCTCAGCCATTACAATTGCTGACTCAATTGACATCACTTTGCGCAATCCTTTAGACCACAGCAGACTCTTCTGGTGCACAATTAGGCTTTGTGTTTTTGGGTCACATGTAGTTGACCTGTAAACACACTTTGATGAATAGCATGCCTCTTGAAGGAAGTAGTTTTGCCTGCCATGAATAAGAAAGACCTTGAACAAAGAAGTATGATAAACTGCTCATATGAACTATTTCTGGAACAGCGATATGAGTCAATTTGAAAGAAGGTAACCTACTTTGTCTTAGAGGTATACAGACTTTTTAAAGAAGACACTATATAAGACACAAATTCCCAAATGTTTAACTACAGCTATGGTTCAGAATGCCTTAGAGCAATGTGCCTTACTTACATCCTGTCAAAAGAAGAGTTACAGTGCAACCTAACTCATTTTAAATTGTCCCTACAATTCTTTTTTTGGGACTTAAAATCATCCACAACTTTAAAGGTCACATATTATTATTCTTTTCTACAAGTGTCTCAGAGCTCCACAAAACATGTCTGTGAAGTTTCTTGTTAAAAATCCACTCTGATCCTGTATTTGATCATGTCTATAAACCCCTCTATTTCAGCCCTGCTCAGAACAGGCTGTTTCTGTGTCTGTACCTTTAAATATGTAAATGAGCTGTGTGCGACCTCACTCCTCTCTGGAAGGGGCTGAAGCTCGTGCTTTCTCGCTCCATGCCCTTCTGTTTACGGTGAGAAGGCAGATGCTGTGGGAGTGTCACTGACCTGGGGGAGGGGTTACTGCCCTTTGTGATGTCATGAAGGGAAAATCTCAAAAACAGCCATTTTCTGAAATTTGCACCAGGCAAAAGATGGAGGGGATGGACTTTTCTCATAACTGGGGGTTTGTAGACAGGCTAGAGACACATGATATTGTTAGAAAAATGTAGTAAAGCGTATTTTGCATATATGTGACCTTGTATAGTCTATAGAGAGTGTATATTCTTCAGATTGGGGATTTTAAAGATTCTGCATTTCAAGTATACAGGCATTTTGCTAAACCTTTTATTTTTTCCCCTTTTTGTGTTTTCTTTCACTACAGTTCGTCCACAACCAACGACAGAGAATCAAAAGTCATTTTATTGTCCTTTATAAGAATAGAACAGAATTTATATGTTTGTCTACTCAGTTTTCACGTCAATGACATTCTGTTATTCTGATATTTACTTGGTAATGATCAAATCAGATTTCTTTAGCCCTTTGTAGCTGGTTTGTGTTTTCCCCCCAGGGGATAAAACTGTTTTTGTATCCAATTGGTATTTTTACAACAGAATGATGCAGAGGAAAATGTCCCTTGGGTGCATAAAATATTAAGAAAATGTTATTGACTATATTCACTGTCATGTGTTAATTTGTGTTATCAAGTATTTATGACGCCATATCTGACGATAACAATATTTAAGCTTGTCTGCATTAAGAGGAAAAAATCTGACAGTTGAAGTAAATCCAGCTTTATAATAGACCTGAACATCCAATGGACACAATGAGCAGTAAGTGAGAGCAGGGCAGTTATTGCTCAACATGCTTCCACATACAAGCATAGTGGCTATATTTTGTCCTTGCAAAAATTGCCGTCAAAGTATCACCATTTGTTAAAGCCCTCAGTAAACAGACTTGACCTGCATTAGACACGCACTGCACCACTTTCCTCTGCAATAAAAGAAACATTTTACAATTCTAATAAAATGTAAACAAATTGAAGTGCTCAAGGTCCACTGGTTTTCATGGATGACATTGCACAAAACAAGTTGCATAAAACCCTGAAGCGTTTAACATGAAAACACATATTGGTATGTTTATTACATTTTTTCACAAGCATCGATACCATGACTGCAGTTACAAAAGATTGCATTTTGATGGGTGCTTCTTCGGCTTCGATTTTCCTACTTAATCTATCAAAGTGCATATGCCTTTTCTCCAGAGAAGTCCTCCTGAATTGATCTAGATATTTTCCGGAGTGCATATGTGAAAACGGCTTAGGATTTGTAATTTTACACTTGAACTTTCTCAAGGTAAACTAACAAACAAGCAATATCACACACGAGTGAGTAAAGTTATACTAAATATCAGCGCCGTTTTATTTCAGTCAAAGATAATCGCAGAGTGCTGATCTTCAGTTCAACATTGCAACCTTGAGTGTCTTATTGCTTCAATAATACAGTTATACAAGCAGAGTAGTAAAGTGTTTTATTTTGAAATTTATTTGATGTTCTATGCATTCCCTTGTCTGACTTCCTTCCTGGGTTGATCTTCTCTGTCAAGCTTGATGCATGCTTTCAACGGGCCACATCAGGATTAGAATAAAAGCCGTTTGGAGCGATGCTTGGTCAGAGATGGACCGGGCACGAGCAGTGACCAGAGAGGGCGCTACCAGCTCTGGAGCTATTGGCTCAAGAAAAGTTCAAATAATGAATGTCTGTTGGTTAGAACACAAAGAGAATGCCTATGTATGGGGCCAATAAGTGTGTGCAGTGGCCCTGCTTGATATACTTAAAAATAGCTTTGCACTGAAACCACAATAGCTGCATAAACATTTTCTTTTCCATTTTAGTGTCTTTACTCTGTCAGACTGTTTGCATCAAGAATTAGTTTAGTCCTTTTTTTTTTGTTGGAGTGATAATGAGAGTTTCATTATGCAGAACACAATTACACTGTAAACGTCTGCACTTACACCTGAATGAAGTGGGCAATTTCAGGGAAACTATATTCTTTTCCTCATTCCTTCTTCCCCCCCTGGCAGTTGTTGAGTTATAGAGGAGTGTGCTTCTCATCAGTGAACAAAACTGACATGGGTAATGAGTTTCCTCGTTTTCTCTTGGCGCGGTTCTATTTCAGCAATGGAGGTGCTTTTGGCAAAGTCATTAGGGTTGAACCTGGGCCACTGTCTACTAAAAGTGGAGCAGAAAATACCAGCAAAGTCAGATTTTGTGTGAACTAACTATCATCCCGTCTAAAATAAGAATACAAAACACTTCAAATGAGTATGACTTATGAAACCAAATGTGTATATTTAAAAGGTTCAATACGTAAGATGTCTACTGAATTTAATCATAAAATGACCTTACTAGATCATTGTCCCTTGGAGTGAACTGGTTCGGATATAACTGATTCTACCCGACCTAAGAAGCTTCTGCATTTTTCTTAAAGCTCCACGACCAGAAACATACTGTAAAACTAGAATAAATATAGGAGATGCTTTGAAAAATGGAGATAGGTTAGAGCGCAGAAAGCGACATACCACATTGACTCAAGGGAGGAGGGGACAGGGGGAGAGAGCTCTGTCCAATGTTTTGAGCTGGGAGTGCAGTACCCATTTTAAACGCTAGGTGTCAGAGTAACATAGTGCTCCTTTAAATATCATAATCAGTAAAAAAAGAGAAGCTAGACACATTATAACAAAATGCGGAAAAAATCCCTGTTTTATTTAATTTTAAAAAATGCTACAAAATATATATATTTTTTAAATAATTAAATATATTTTGTTGCATTTTTTTTCTTTTTAGAATATAGAGCACATCTTTGATTCTGGCAAAAAAAAAAAAATCACAGCCACTATATTGGTTTATTATTGATTTACACCCCTCTTCAATCCACACTTGTATCTGTTGCAAAGAAATGCCTATTGGTTGGGATAAAGTAGCAACAATGGATATGTATACAGAAAACAGCTCCTGCAGCTCAAAGCAGTTTTGAAACACTCAAGGTTTCTGCAAGAACTTAATTATTTAAGTGTTTGTGAGGTAGGGCTAACAGTCACACAGAAAAGCAGTTATCTCGCTTTGCAGAGGTGGTGAACTGTGTTTTCATTAATTGGTGGCAGCAAAGATTTCAGTGGAGGAGTCTGAAATCTCTGGGGCAGCCGTGATGATACCAAAGAGAGTGTTTATGGTGGAAAAAAACAAGATGAAACGGAGATGGAAAAATAGATGATTAGGAAACAAAATAACAACAAATTGTGAAGAAAAAAAGACAAAAGACAAGGACTTATCGAAATTACAAAAAAAAGAAAACGTGATCAAAACAACATCAGATGCAGCAAAGATGAATTAACACACTCGGCTGCAGAAGCCTCCCTTGAAGATTTTCTTTGCTGCACAGGATTTAGAGAACTATGCAGCTGACTCTTGTTACACTGAACTGAGGTAACATAAATCTTGAAGTGCAAATCTTAAGACTTCCCGGTGACCTTCTTGGACTATGAAGGTCAAAGAGATATCAAAATCCAGCAGTATTAAGATGGAATCATGCAGATCAAAATCTGCAGCACTCTCGCCTCAAGACTGGATCATCCAGAGTAGTAAAAAGATCTGTTTTCATTCACTTCGCTGCACAGATTCCAGCAATTCACATGCTACCCCCAAAAAAGAGGTTGTTATACAAGACAATACTAAATGAATAGAAATGTTTATTATGAACAAAAAGGACAAATCCCTTAAGATAAGATACACGATAGTTCAAATATCAGCCTCAAGTTTCTATTTAGTTTTAATGAATTTAAAAGAGATATTTACAAAATGGTAAAATGTTAAATTACCCAAGTGTGGTGGAAAAATAAACACATACATGTTCATAACACATACAGCTCAAATATTGAGGGCTTAATTACTATAATCAAAGTGTCTGAACAACAGCTTCAGCATGATTCATCATTAGGCCATAGTCATACTGTCATACTTGACAAGGCAGACTAAAGCAGCAAAATGTTACAGGCCTGAATTGGCATCACTTACTTTCTTTCCATTTATGTTTCATAATATGTTTCGTTATTGCTTGTAGAGGAAATATAGATGTGGCTTGTACTGGTTTTGCAAAGTTCAAACCAGTTTTGGATATAGGGGTAAAGGAAAGGGAACAAATTAAAACACAAGATCCTAAATATGTGGATTGTCTTTTAGTTCTGAACTCTAATTTGATCACACGAGTGTCTGTAAGATCTTGTGTCTGTGAGATCTCATGTCTCTGAGATCTCATGTTTTTGAGATCTTGTGTCTGTGAGATCTTGTGTCTGTGAGATCTCATGTCTCTGAGATCTCATGTCTCTGAGATCTCATGTTTTTGAGATCTCATGTCTCTGAGATCTCATGTTTTTGAGATCTCATGTCTCTGAGATCTCATGTTTTTGAGATCTTGTGTCTGTGAGATCTTGTGTCTGTGAGATCTTGTGTCTGTGAGATCTTGTGTCTGTGAGATCTCATGTCTCTGAGATCTCATGTCTCTGAGATCTTGTGTCTGTGAGATCTTGCGTCTGTGAGATCTCGCGCCCTGGGGATCTTGACTCAAAAAATGGCGGGTGCTGGTTCTCTTGGCCCGGCTGAATTCATCTTGCAGTGTGCGTTCAGAGGAGCTCTTTCATGCACGGGGAGAACCATGCAAACTCCACATTAGAAGTGCCTCTGCAATGATTCAAACCAGGGATCATAAACTGTATATGGTGACAGTGCTAACCCCTGCACCATCATGCAACACTGCACTAAAACAATCCTTGAGAGTTTAAAAAAAAAAAAAAAGAATTGAGGTAGAAATTTTTAATTAAGTGCACTACTGGGAAAAAAAAAAGGTTCTATTTTCAAGCCAGATACATCAAACAAGAGCAGAAGTAGGCCACAGAACTTTTATAACTGAACATTTACATAATGAAAATTAGAGCTATGGCGAAGAAATTAAAACGGTGACAACCACCAAACAGAGACATTTAAATGCATATGATATCCTGTTCCTTGATCTTTCTACCTGCCTTTTTCCCCAGTGATACACACCTGAGCTTAAGCCACACGCAGTCCTACCAGCTTGTATGTATACCCGACTGGGCTCTGTAAACTCACACTGTAAGCTCGGACCGAGGAAGTGTGTGTGTGTGTTTCACCCCAGAGTCAATATACAGTCAATACATCCATAAAAAAACAGCACAATGACATAAATACATACATATAAAACACAATTACCATGATATCACCATGATGGACGTGAGTGAGATAAGGGACAAAAGACCAACAGTCCATAGTAAAAGTGTCCAGGCAACATTACCTCCAGCTTATTTAAAAACCCAACAGCTGATGGAACAAACGACCTCAATTATCTGTTTGATTTCGACCTCCTTACATAAGTGAACCTCGGCCCTGTCAGCAGAAGTCTAAACTCTGCATGCAGGGGGTCCTTAGGGTCTTCCAAGATGGCCCTTTGCCTTTCGAGTGGCTCTTACTTGAAAAACTTGGCCAAGATCATTCAAGATCAAGTCAACTCCAACTATCTTTCGACAAAGTTTAACAATTTTTCCCAGTCAATTTTTGTTAACGATGCTGAGGTTACTGAGGTTGTGTATTGATTTGAGCAGGACATTTACAGTTCAGCCACTTTTTTTGCGAAGTTAACCACTAACACAGGGAAAAAAAACTAACTTTTTTTTTTGTTTTGTCTGTGTAAGAACTCTCAGAAGAGTACAGTATATCTTCAAGGTGTTTTCTTTTTTTTTTGAGTATAGAGAGGGATGCTTCTGAAAGCTAAAGTTTACTAAATTGTTCTACTACAGAGTGAGCACACAAACTGGAGAAGAGTGTGGATTTAGGTTTCCCTGACAAGCAGTAGGACTGGTCCTCACTGATTTACAGAAAATACTGAATGAGAAATATATATTTTTTATGAAGCTCTAGCGTAAGTAAGGAAGCCTATGTACTTGCCTTCACAGTCAAAGTCTATTTCACATTCATCCCTCTCCCGCATGCTCACACACATTGTTAACTGTCATTGTCTGGGGGGGCTGTCATTTGGTAATCAGCTGTCTGGTCAGGTGGTCTCACCTAACCAACTATGCTCATCTGTATTTATATAGCAACTTAAACATGCAGCCTAAAGGGCGTCACAAAAGAACACGGAAAAGAACAGAAATTTAAAGAAGGACATTCAAATGAGAAGGAAGGTGATAAAAAAAATGGAATTAAAAAGATCAAATAATTAAAGGAAGAGTCAGAAGCTTTTTCCTAAAAAATGAAATATAGACTTTTACCAAAGTAATGCTAAACTCAGTAGTGTCTAATGCGCCTCCATAAACCTTTTTTTTTAAATAAGACTCTTTCTTTGCCTTTAGTTCCTTCAGTTGGCGTTTCTTCTTCAGTTGGCATTTCTTGCGCCCCTCCACCTCCCCGTCACAGCCCGTCAGAATCTTTAGCCATCCCTTCTTCACCCATCCCGTCTCATCAAGTCTCATGTCTGGACTCCATGGATGATTTATTCTATTGCCCCTCAGAACAGACCCCCTTAGGTCAAGACACATTTACATGATATCTATTTGAATATTTCTTTATTTGCTTGGCTCTCCTTATTAAACTACCCTAATGAAGTGAAATATAATTAACAAAATACCTCCCAAAGTATCCTGAAGCAGCCTTTTATCATTGCTCTTAAGTACTAAACTCCAGGGTCCTCCACAAAGAGATACAGATTTTCTGCTTCAGTGCATCTTTTGCTGTTATAAACATTGACTCCTTATAATATTAGTGTTTGCCAAAAACTGGTAGTATTGATGAAATGGAGAACTGATTCATTTAGGAATCACAGAAGACACAAGACAACAAGTTACTTTAAGAACATTTGACAAACATAGAAGAAGACATCGAGAGGCACAGTGGTGAGCTAATAACGAACGAAGCTGCGCACAGTGTAAGGGTTGGTCCAGGCAGCTTTTAAAGAGTGTGTTGGCAGGTGCTGTCTTCTGATTGGTTAGTTGCTCCTGTGCTCCTGTGCATCGATCAAGCTTCACGAGCAGCAGCGGCACAGGTGGACGAAGTCAGGCCTGGAGGTTGCACTCATCAACACACACAAATACAGAGGTCAGTCACACAAGCATGCAAGCAAGTGAGTGAACAAGGATTGGAAGAACTTAGCTTTTTGTCCTCCTAAAGTCTTAACAAAGAGAGGCTAATCATTTGGTGCAGGATACTATTATAACCTATTTAGACAAAGTAAGCAAGTAATACAAGTCATGCATTTTTCCTTTCCTTCCATTAATATTAGAAATAAAGCACTGGCCATAAACATTTCATTTAGTAAATTTTAATTTATATTTGTTTTCTGTCAAATATTTAACCGATGTTCATGGTTTATGTAATTACATTACTTCACATCGTGTTATTTTATTAAAGTTTTTCTTTTCAAAATAGTTTTCCACTGTGGTTACAGACCAGCATGTTGCTTTCTGTTGTTATGTCCTACTGTTTGTTTTGTTTTCCTAAGAATCCACTGGATGTAAATGCTGCAAATGTCCGATTGATTGTTTGATATGTCAGCATTACACTAAACCTAATTTATTCCGACAGTTTTTATTGAAATAACGGATTAGAAGGATTCCGCAGCCTCAGACACGGCAAGCACTCCGTGAGCGCTGTCTACTGTTAATCAGTAATTTGTTCAATTTCACAGATCTGTGGTCAGATCTTTTCCAGGAATCAGGGTCTTCCGCGCTGAATCATTTACTGTAGCGGCGGTGCATGGAGGGAAAGCTGCAGGCGGGGATGCTCTGAGAAATCCAATACTCCTGAAGCTCTCACTCTCCAAATTGGGTGCCACGGTAACAAGGTGAGCCCAGACACAGATAATAAAACAAACTGGTTTTCACAGCGGTTAAAGCTGTTTGCCCTTGGTTCATTTTGCAAGCATGAGCAAGTGCTGCCTACTGGATATCAACATCCACCTTTTAAAGCCATTCAACATTGTATTTGGGCTTTTTTGGGGGCTTCACTTTTTATTAAATGTGTTTAGAAACTCATAAATATAATGAGCTTTAGAAGGTGATGATAGCAGATAAAAACTCATCACTTCATTATATCTTAGTAAAAGGTGTCGGCTTTGTGATAGCACTCGTTTAAATCTCACCAGGCAGCTCCACCTGCCTCGTATTGACTTTAAAAATAGCACACACTAACTCACTCTCCTGGGATCATTCCTGCGTAGGAAATGGTCTGTGTCTGTGGCTGTTAGGAAAGCACACAAGCAGCCGATGGGATGAGTAAGAGGAACGAGTTCAAGCGGTTGTGTACTTTACATGTTAAGCCTAAAAAAGAACACAGAGCATATGGCCCTTAACTGATTCAGCGGTGAACATAGAACTAATGAACTGGCAAAAACAACGGCGTTTAAAGGCCTTTTGGGGGATTTCCTGTCTACATTTCCTGCCTTGGAGAGATACAAAGCAAGTAATAGAGTTGTAAAGTATCCGTCTTGCTTTATATTTCACCTCGAAAAACCTTGTTATTCTGTAGGAAATGGATTAAAGAACCGCAAGAACAGAATCATTTGGTCACACTACAGAAATGTCTCAAGTTTGCTTATCAAGCATAAAGACAGCAGAACAAATTAATTTAGCTCTACCACGAAAAATATTTTTTCTTTTCACAGGTTCGTGCAAAATAGCTTTTTTCCCCCCAACCAAACAAAAATGGTCGCTGTAATTGGCTAATAATTTCTAATGGTGCACCGCCAAAATGTGTTCTGTGCAATGTTGCTCTTCATACAAACATTGATATATTTTATGCTGCAGTAGTTGCAAAAATGTAGACATGTTCTATTTTCTCATTTCTTGGTGATCTTAGATTTCATACTACACTGCATTGCAGTATTGAGTGCTTTACACTAAAATACACTGCAAGCAAAGATACACTGCTAACAGCATATATCGCTGCTTGGACAAAATTGGGCGAATATCGAGAAATGTACAAAATACCCCCCCCCCCCCCCCATTGCATAATGTATATATGCACACATACAATCAATCTTACTGTTGTACACCTACTACATATACAGATATGCACCTAAAAACAGCACAGAGCCGTGTGTTTATAAAGCATTTATCATAACGCTTATTACTTATTTTAAATCTTTAAAAAAAAAATCTCACCTGTGATATTCTTCTTTTTCTACGGTGGCTTTAAAGGCTGTTGTTATCCATATTGTTGCATTATCGCCTACTACTGGTGTCAAATGAATCTACAATCTTCTTGAGATGTTTTCTACTGTCATTTGCGGGTATTTTTTGTAATGTCTGTCATTACTAGCTGGGCAGAACCATAGACTGTACATACAATACAGTAAGCTAACGGTCTGGACGTCCAGGACCCCCAGCTTCAATGCAGCAGTGGCGGAAGAGACGCGTCTCAACCTGGTCTCAACCAGTCTATGGTCTCAACATCCTGTGAGTCTCCTAGCAACTGCTAACTAACAAGAACAAGCTACATTTAGGTAAGTTATAGTCTTCATAATTGTTGCCCAGGTAGCTAACAGAAACTTCAATTTATGAAATTGTCGAAATAAAACTGGGCTACATGTGTCTGAAGGTGTATTTATTTTGAAATCAAAGTTACACCGCTAGCTAACCACTCTGGCTAAAGTACTTACGTAAAACTACTGTGACTGATGTTAACAGTCGACGACATTTGAACCTCTCAAAGTTTTTAGAGGGGCGACATCTGAAACAGCAAATAAGTTCAAAGTAGATGGTTTATTGTGTTGTCATTAATTCCAATCGAAGTAGAAGGAAGAAATCTTTGCAATTAGTCACTAGTATGACTTAATGGATGTGCAATCAGACTAAGTGGCACCCTGTCAAACTCTTAACAATTAGCAGTCATGATATTATTACTTTTGAGACTCTCCTCATACCAGCACATGGACTCACATCCCACGCGGACTTAGAGAGAAACACTTTGCATGGAAGCTAGTTGTACACAAAACCGAAAATACAGCAATCCACAAGCACATATTGAACCATGGAGGCCTCTTAACAGCAGTCATTGAACTTCCACTTTCAAAGGTATCTTTGCATTTTTAAGACTATGTTAAAAGTCTGTTTTCATTTGCAGAAGCAGCATGAAGTCAATATTGTGGCTCTTCTAGAGGATCACTACCATGCAGGCCCAAAATGTGCAGTTGTTCAGTGGGATAATTTGGCTTCATCTTTGTACAATGGGTTGTTGTTTTTTTTGGTGTGTTGTCCAACTTCATATGCAATCTTCATGTACAGGTTGTGGTACGGACCAATCTGCTGTGTTTGAAGTTGTGTAAGTAAGAATGTGGTTATTTGTATTTAAAGAGGCACACATGACTTAAAAAATCCATCAATTCCAGAAGGTGTTATCACATTCACCTGCAGAAGAAAAGGTTGCAATCATTTCAGTTAATGTTGTGTGTCATTGCTATATTAAAACATGAGAGAACGAGTGCGGGCTGCAGTGTGGTACAGACTGCATGCTGAGTTACTGTGGCGTTTAATGTTTAATGTGTCTTTTTCCTCTCCTGCAGTTTATCGCCTGGAGTTTTAACATCCAGGACCTTCTAATCCGCAGCTGTAACATCTAGGACCTTCTAAACTGCAGCGAGTCATCGAGGATTGATGTGAAGAACAAAATTAGAATGCATGGGACTTGCTTTACTTCTGTGCGCCGCTCAAATTCCATAATCTAGCTTTTTATTTTACTCTTTCAAGTTGATTTTTTCCTGATGTAAATCAATTTGTCTTGCCTGTGGTTTTAAAAGGTCTAGTCTTGCAATACTGATATCTATATTTTCTCAAGACAAGATCTAAGAGAGGAGGAGTTTTGGAGTTTTGGTCTGGGGTTTCATGTCTTTGTTGATTTTCTCCATAGTCCTTTTGCAATTCTTGCAGAGTGGGAAAAAAAATGCAAAAGAGGGAATTTATCGTATTTTCTTGTCTTGTTAGTGATCACAGCGTGACAGGAGAACAGCGGCAAGTTGGAGGGGGAAAAAAGAGAGCACTACATGAAAGAAGAATTTTGAATTTTTCACACATGCTTCTGAAATTTGATTCCTGGATTTAAAAAGTTACTTTGCAGCTTAATTTCAATGTAATACCTTCAAAGGGAAAAAAGAACAATGTGTTTTATTCACTGACTGACTTTTTCACCCTGCTCTATTCAAACCTGTCTCCAGTTTGATGCCAGGGCCAAGGTTGTATTTGGTTCTTTAGTATTTGCCAAGAAGATGAGCTGTACTTGTACCAAGACGCCATCAATATATGCATGACATCAACAAAAACTGCGTTTGACACCAAGATAATACCACTATGACACTATGCACCAATCTTGGTTGATATACTAACAATTATTGGACTCAATTTAAACACAAATTCAGTCTTTCACGCTTCCCAATGATATAAGATGTTGCAGGATTTTAAGATGCATGAGATTCACAATACAGAGCAGTACCTATTACACTGGCAACATTGTGTGAACTGCCTACACAAATCAATTTTAATGTCTTATTTATTACTTAACACTTGATAAACATGTTCTTTGAGTGTGATAATCACTGCTGTGTTTACTTACATGCCACTGTCTCAAGGTTATAATAATTAAAAGGGTTAGTTGCCACATGTATTCACACTAAGATCAGCACATTCCTGCAAAGCAAACCTGTCAGCTTAGCGAGCACGTGCGGCAGCTGCGGTGACAGCTTTATTTCCATATGCATAAACACGCTCAGGAAATACACTTAGATGCAGAATAACACAAAAGTGACTGGTATTAATTAAAACACATATGCATGAACACTATAATCCCTAACAGCAGCAGTGTGCAATACAGTGGTTCAAGCTAAAGGCACACTTCCATGGCAAACTGAGAAGGGATAACAGAGAAGTGAGTTTTCGGTGATGCAGTGGATTCATTTGTTTCAGTCGAAGCACATTGTTTTGTGTTCTGCAACAATAGAGGAGTTTATTCAAAAAGCACTCTGACAACTGGTCTTTGTTGAATCATGACAGCTATAGTTGCCTCTGACTCAGAAATTGGATGCTGTAAACACCTGGGTTCACAACAAAATAATGTTCCCGTAATTTGAATGCCATTTAAATGCAAAATGATGTATCAATACATTGGAAATTCACTTACCTCCTGTGGTGAATAAAACACTTTTTGATGGGAAAATTAAGGAAGTGGATACTTTACTGTTTGTAATAATTTCCCTCACATATTCTTCCTTCCAGCTCATCGAATACAACAGCTTGTTCCGTGGCCTCAAGCTTCAATTAATGACTTTCTAGGTATCCCAGGGTGATGGTTAGAGCTGGTAATATAAGCATCCCTGTGCATAAATATAAGAAAAATAATTATTTTGGTGAAACTTAATGTAGCAACAGAACCCAGTAGTTACAACAACAAACAATGCACAATATGCCCAAATTAGCTTTTTTTTTTTCAGCCCAAGCAGAGTAGCATCTTCTTCCATTCACTTCTGTAGTGTACATGAGTGACAGGTGTCATGGCATGCCCCCTTGATTTGCTGATTGGGCTAAATTCATTCAGCACACAGACCAATGACAGAACTGTAGCTTTATAGTCTGTAGATATGCTAGGAACCTGACTGAGCATCTCTGAACTGTAAAATCAATCAATTCTCTCTGGATCCTTGCTTGTGTTGTACTTAGTCTCTGATGTACGTCGCCTTGGATTACAGCATCTGCTAAATGAAGCAATCAATCTTTTATACTAGACATTAAGTAAAATAGTAGATTTTATCTTTGGTTACATTTTGAGAAATCATGATGCTGAATCTGTAAACAATGTATGTTAACTTGTAGTCTTGTAAATGTAGTATTACTGCACTACCAAATAGCAACACGAGGTGGTGCCTCCTCTTTGCATTGGTTTTGTGATACAGAAGTGTTGGTTATATTTAGAGAACTATCTTACATGCTCCAACCAAGAAATTACTCTCATCTGAGACTAGTTGGTGGTTGGTTGGTAACACCAGCCACATCTCAAACTTACATGCATCATGTTTCTTATAAGGAAGTTAAATACTTAAAAGAAGTATTTGTATCACACAAGAACCAACCACATTCTCTTTAATGAAAGTCCTTGAAAGTGACTCATTCATCACCCTTTTACCTCTAACCTGAATGGACTTCTGCACTCTTTATACAATATATTATCCAACTTCAACACCACATCAATTCAAAAAGCTAGAAAACAGCATTACGAAGTGACGCTAAAGGGGGACCTTCAGCATCAGATGTTGAGGCATTGTGCCACTAAACAAGTTCCTTTAAAAGAAAAACAGACCAACTCTACTCATGTTGCAGTACTGGCAGTAAAAGCTGGAAATGGAACTGAACAATCGAAATGGACAGTGCTGCTCTTGAGGCCACAGTGACTTGAACCTGGTCCAACATAAACAGTTTAAATGGAATCACTTCTTTTTCCTTTGGCGTGTGTTAATGGTTGCTCTCCCCTGAGCTTTGGGTAGAGTATTGTAGTTGTCTATGTTTATGCAAAGGATGGAAGCCCCTTCACTCCTACACCTACCACTTCTGCTACTTTTCACTGATGTCTTTGTTTGGTCTGTCAATGCTGCCTTGTGCCACTAGGCAGGATGAGTCATAAGTGGTAAGAAAAATGATGAAATTGTTTGTTTAAGGACCTGCCACTGTGTGGCAGGGAGGACACAGTGTTCATTTATCACAACAACCTGCTGAATTTGTTTAGTACAATTCCTTTTTTTACCAAAATAAACGTTTTCCCTTAAATGAAAATTAAGTTGAAACCTCCATGATGTGGTGATACACACAGACATACACACATACAGAAAGTGCAGAACCCCTGCTCCTTTGCATTGGCTCAGCAGACATATCTGGATGCCTCTTAGGTGATTCTCTGAGAGGTTTTCAGGGCACGTCCAACTGGAGGTAGACCCATGGGTTATAACCGGAGCAGGTTGGACATATTACACATCTCATCTGCCCCAGGAATGCCTCAAACCCCCAAGGATGACAAGTAAAAACGTCCCTGGAGGTAAGGGACGTCTTGAATAACTTGCTAAGTGCTTCACCCTCATACTGGATAAATGGTAGAAAATGGTTGGATGGAAAGATGGATGTTTTATTTATTCCAGAGCGCAATGAGCTGTCATGTAATTGTCTCCATTCTCTGAACAAGTTAATTCAACACCAATCTTGGAACTGTTTGGCTATAGTCTGTTAACAACATAGCTCCTGGTAGAAAATGGCAAAGTTTTTGGGTCTTCCACTGTAACCAATGGTTAATGATAACCATTGACTACAGTGGAACCAGTTCATCCGGTAGATTATCTCCTTATGTATGAAGGTTTGATTTTTCTAAAGATCTTACAAAGACTTAGACTTTGTTGCCAGCACCAAACACAACGTATGAAGAGAGAGCATGATTACCTAAGGTTACACTTTGACTGTGGTTCTCTGAGTGAAGGTGTTTTCTCCCCAGTCAGCCACATATTCTATAAAATCTGGAGAGACTCTCAGAATGAAAAAGGAAAAAAAAGGTTGGAGAACTACTGGTTTGTGAAAATATGGCCTTGGTTTATAAATACCAACACTTTATTTTGAGTTATTTTATAAGTAGAAATACGAGCAACTGACGTTTCCATTTGTGGGCCCCACACTCGCATGACATCATGTACTGATAAGCTCTCTAGTACAATGGCCCTTTCAAACCACTCACCTGCTGCCTTAACATTTTTTATTCAGCAGTGGTTGAGCATAAATGATAAATAGATATATTTCAATGGGAGCCCAATAAGAAAACACAAAAAGGGATTTTGTCCAAGTGCTGTTTATTTAAGAAAACTGTGTTTATTACATGACTGAACTGCAGTATTTAGCCCTAAATTCTTTTTTTTTTTTTTTACAACTCTAGTACAAGTCTATTCACAGGACCCACCTAACAGAAACTTACATTTTCATGTGGGTCATGATAATAATTACAAAAATCCTTGTGTGTCTCAAAAAATAAAAAATACAGATTGATGACTGAGAGATAAATAGATAAATACACAAAAATTGAATCCAACTCAATCAGCCAATAAATAAATAAAACAATAAATAACATTCAAAACATCTTTGGCCAAACTCGGGCCACTTCATTGTCCCCACAGAGTTGACATTGGTCTTGGTAGATACCTAATCCAGTCGGCGCACGGTTTGTCGACTGAATTAGCTAAACTATGGGTTCTAAGAAACAACACTGGAGATGTGGCATGAAATAGCAAGTGAAATAACAATTATATTGAGGCACTTTTAAGGATGTTCTAGGAAATGACAACATTTCCGTGTTTATGCGTATTCCCCAAGAGGAAACAAAATGTAAGACAAGAAACAACATTCAATTGAGAGGTAATTGAATGGCTGCTTTGCTCATCTAATCATGTCACCAAATGTTCCCTCTTTTTTTTTTTTTTTTTTTACAATTTTGGGACCGAGCATGGTAAAACGTACCACAGAAAAATAGAAAACAGTGAGCTGGAAAAACATGAGAACAGATAACATTGGAGGAAAACGATGGTAAAACATTGTGTGTCGCCGAGCAAAAGAACATTGTTACATATTTGCCTTTAGAGTCTGTGAATAACATCAATGTGTGTTCTCCGTTGTGGTTGAGTCCGACTGAGTTTCTGATTGCTCACTGAATATCCCTGCCAGTGTCTTAAAGCGGGGCCCCCAGTCATTGAGGTAATCATAGTCCTCCTCGTGGTCTACCGCGAGGGACTCGATGGAGCTGAGCGACTCGGCCACAGAGCCGTTGCCCTCATAGGCGTACGTGGCCAGAGAGTCGTAGGGTGGGGCCGAGTTGTCAATGTCGTGCTCCTGCAGACGCTGGTTGATAAAATCTCGAATGTCGGCGCTGTCCTGAGAGACGGGCGGCCTGGGACCATGCTTCAACTCAGGCTTGACGTCCCTGCGGAACAGGTTCTCTTTGACGACCTTGGGATTGCGAAGCGTTCCCATGTCAAACGCGTGCGTGTCCTCCTCACCGCCTCCTTCGTCGTCGTAGTGGATCACGTTGTCTCGGATGTCTTCTTTGGATGACATGAGGGTTTCTTTTTTCTTCTGCCGTCTCAAGCCCACATAGAGGACCACGATAACTGGGGGGACAAATGGAGAGATGTCATGTTGGACGACTAGTGACTAACCCACATTACGCTGCCTTCAACACATTTCCTGTGAGACAAAAAACGAGATTATATAACTTTACCCTAGTGTGCCATGCTTTCTAAAACTTGTACTTTAAAAGAAGTGCAGGTACATCATTTGAAAATCGACTGTATTTGGTTGATCATTTTTGAACTCCAACGTGGGTAAGGGTAACTCCTTCTTTGGACATTCGTTCTGCTTTACCTCTTTTGTGCTAACATTTTACAAGCAATATTCTGTTAAGTTTTTAACTGAGATGACTTTGACTTAAATCCTCCTGAGGTATTGGGGAAAGATCAGACTATGTGAAAAGAGGCTGTTGGAGTAAATTGGCTATTTTGGGATCATAGTGTCATGGTTTAAAGACAAACAGAATAAGAATACCTCTCACCTGTTAGTCATAATGATTCGCAGAACAATTACACTTAATTGCCAGTTCACTAGGTACACAGACTGATTCATTTTAACATGTCAGAATATTAATCAACAGAATAAGCATTAGCCTTGGATTAAATGTTGGCCCCTGCTGTTAGAACCTCCTTTGCTTTGAAGTACACAGAAAGTGATCCCATTGAAACCATGGCTGAAAGAAGCCCAGACACTTAAAACACTTTTGTTCCCATCAAAATATGGAGGAATTTCAAGTGCAACCTAACAGTCTAGACATAATCTGACCTGCAAATCAATTTCTACTTGCAGCTGAAAAGGTTTAGTGCGTCACAGCAAATAATGTATTCTGGCAGCATTACAAACATTTAAAAGACGGCAGAAGAACCGTAAACACTGTTGGGTATAATTGTTCCACTGAGAATATACCCAAAGCCATTCTTTGCTGCTTGCTGCAACCCTTCAGAGTTCACTTGAGGTTTAGGCACATTTTCGACACCGGAGTCCCACAGTGCGATTCACTCTACACATAATGTTACAATAAATTTCCTTTCCTCTCTTTCTCCTGTCAGAGCAATCCCTCTCCCTGTGCATCCCCCTCTCCCTGTCTCCTCAGTGAAAATTGCAGTAAAATATGTGTTTGCCCTCTGTTGCATATGGAAGGAAGAGCGATGACCAGGATGAAACTGAAATCAGTCACGTGAAGGAGTTCAATAAATACATTCAGGCTGAAGAAAAAAAATGCCTTAAGTAGGTCTCTTCCTTTCATCCGTGCTTTATCTCACTCCTTCACTGCTTCCCCTCACTCTATGGTGATGTTATCTGCCTGTGCGTAGTGTGCCAGCTCCCCCTAGTGGTTCCAGCATAGACTTCAACAACAGTAAGTTATTCAAAGGCACACTGGTTGAACACAGCTTGTCACTGGGTGCAGCCATTCCACATCACTTTTCTTTTTGGAAGAAACAGCGATTGCAGATGAAAGCCTCAGTGCTGGTCTTTTTTAATTTCTCTCGTCATTCCTCCTTACAGGACATCTGGGTCATCCTGACAAATCCTGCACAAGAGCTAAGTGGCTTCTATGGAAATGTTCTCAGTGTGAGTTCTGATTTTCTCCGCCACAGTATGACAGTTCAGCGCCAGCCGCACCCTCGGGGGTGAGTCGACTCGCAGCTTTGAAGACATTCTCCTCAGATGAAGTGAACACACCGGCACGAGCTCGACAGCACGCCGCTACAATCACACCGCATGCTTTTTATGTTCCCTCTCTTATAAAACAATGAAACTGAAGCTGATGTTTCACATGAATACATTCATGAAGGTAATGAAAAGGTGGATTTATGATGAGGAATTTAACCGTGTCTTTTTTTTTTCTAGGACTATATATTGAAATGTAAATACAGCTCAGTACAAAGGTCACAGCTAGCCTTGACTTCCACTATTACACAGGAACTTCTTTTACAACCAGCCATCCCATATTCATAACTCAGAAAATGACACCATAAACCTACATTTACTTCCTCCCCGCTATGTAGATGAGTTTGGACATTAATAGCAGGGAATTAAGGAGGAGTTTTACAGCCGTGACCTTGGGTGAAGTGCAAAAGCTGTAGCCTGGGAAGCAGCCACAGAGCGGCAAGATTGGATTTAGTTTATAGAGCTAAGCGTACCTCCCTCCAATCTTTAACGTCTCATTGAATGTCCAAAGTCATATGCGTTACATAATTAACTGCCGAAATTGCTGGACGGACGCCAGACCAGGTCTGACAATCAGCTCAGCATGTTAGGAGTCAGATATGGTAAAAAAAAAAAAAAAAAAGGCTAAAAACAGATATAGATCTGGCTGTTAACATTCTCATTTGCACTTAAGATGTTAAAATGATCGCCTGACAATGATCTCTGTTGAAGTCAGGCAATTAGAATTAAAAAAAAAACGTTATGATATGTCTGTCCCATCTCTGTGCTGCATTATCATAAACTTGCATATCCCATCGCTGATGACTGAGTCAATCACAAGATGTGGATATGTAGTTTATTCATTACACGATGCAATCTGACTTTAAAACTGTCACTAGAAGAAGATAATGAACATCTATGCCAGCCATAAAAAGAGTCTCCTCCTGTATCAACTTGGCAGGCTGTTCATTGTTATCTATTCTCTTGCAGTAATGGTCAGCTAAACATACTGTTTTCGGCTCAGGTTGGTGGTGAGGCAACATTTGGCTAGAATTATGCAAAGTGCAAATGTAGTCGGCTAAATGGTCCAGTCTTTGCGTCCATAATGCTCCATGTGCATCGTAGTGAGCTGGGTGGCTCGGGTAGTTTTTATGCTGGGTGGACGGGACGGATGGAGGTGATGGCGTAGGTGACCTGGGTCCTGGTCCAGGCCATCACTGGTGCCTCCCAAAAATCCTAAATCAATGATTTGGGCTTTATTGCAAAAGGCTGCTGGTTGCTTTCTTTACATTTCAATGTGATACCTTTTTACTATTTCAAAACTTTTTTTTTTAAATAACAACGATTAAGCCTCTACTGGGATTTAACATTTCTCTGTCCTTATTTGAAGTGTTAAAGATCAGGGGCTGTAGCATCAATGCAATACATAAACGACCCCCCGTTTCTTGAATGAGTATGAATGACACTGGTGCTGAAACTGAAGAATGTTTACAAGGCAGAAGACAACAAGTCTCACCTAACAGGATGATGATACATAGAAGGATGGCGATCAGAGCTCCTGTGCTGAGGCCCACGGGGAGAAAGATGGCCTCGGCGCTGCACGTTAGCAGGGAGCCATCAGATTCACATCCACACACACGGATGGTCAGCGTGCCCGTGCTGCTTTTGGGTGGGTAGCCATTGTCGTCAATCACCACGGGGAGGAGGTAGATCTCCTGCAAGCGCCGCCGAAAGCCGCCGCGCTTTGTCACGATCCCGGCTGTGTTGTCTAAAAGAGGGGAGGAAAACCGAGCAATCAGCCATCAAAAAACAAACAGTATCAAAGAGGAAGCTTCAAAGCAGCGGTTTTTTTGAAGCGGCATGTGGTCTTACTTTTAAAAGAATCTTTTAAATCTGAATTAAAAGACCTGAAGTAGAGCGGAGAGTTCTTATCCCCTTGATCTCTACAGGTTTGATGGTGTTCTGACCAAAGTGAAAAGAAAATATTCTAGTAAGTATAACCTCACATCAATCAGAAACTCTGTGAACTTCAGAACAAGTGTGGAGGTCCAAGAATCAGAAGATAGATGCAACTTTTCAACGTCTGATAACTCTTTACGTTTGATATCAAATCCTCCCCGCGTGTGACGAGAATCTGCAATGTATCAAAGTTGTCTTATCAAAGCTTTCGCACCGCTTACACCGCGTACTTACCACACCCAGTACATCATTCCCCCTAAAACACCACAAAGGATCCTCTGTCTCCCTGCACTGAGAGAACTGTTGGGGTCTGTTGTTAGTTTGTTATCTCTTTGTGCAGGCAGCGTCACTCAGGAGACAAAAAACAGCAGCTTAGCAACGAGAGATAATGGATCAAAAAAATACAAAAATGGGAACAAGTTTGGGGGGTTAGCCGGAGGTGCGATGATGGCGAGAGAAATAGAAGACGACAATGTATAGAAGAGAGAGAGAGAGAGAGAGAGAGAGAGAGAGAGCATGTCAGATTGGACCTGCCCGCTTCTGTCTGTTTCAGCTAGACCGTCTGACCCCCCGTCGAGCCGGGTTTGTTTCATTGACGAGGCCTGGCACTTTTTCTTGACAGGAGGTCAGGCGTTTTAGCACACCTTGCATGTTGTGCACAACTGCGATTTTGTATGTGCTCCCTCTCTCTCTCTTTTTCTCTCTCTCTCTCTCTCTTTCTCTTGCCCAACCTGTCCGCAGTGCCCGTGGTGTTTGTATTTTCTGTCCCCGCCTATCAGATCTGCACTCTGTATATACGGAGAGTGTGCTTGCAGAGGCCTCTGGCAGGACGGTGTGTCCAAGAAGTAAAAAAAAAAAAAAACCCGATCAGAGGTTTCGGACCTGGGCTTGTCAAGGATGGTGAATGCATTCGTTTTCCCCCCCGTTCCTCATCCCTGCCATGTCCCACTTCTCATTACCCGTCTTTCTGGTGAGACTTCAAAGGGTTTCGGCCGCAGCCCGCTGCAGTGTGTCATACATACGCCTGATCACAAGACACATCTGACTGCATGTGTTAGGGTTATTTTTAGTCCTGAGACGTGCCTGTCTTATGAGATTTGAGCTACAAACTTTTCAAGTGGCTGATAATTTGTCTTGAGCGGACTATATCCAAAGTAACAAGATGCTCCTAAAAAAAAATCACTGGAAAAAAAGGAACCAAGAATTAACTTAGAAACATTGCTTCAAAAGGTAGCACACAAGTGAATTAAGTGTTTGAGATTAAATGTGTTGCGTACATTGCTGCTTTGTGTTGTACATTGGACTAAGCTATTTGCAAGTTAAGCACAAGATGAAAAGGTTTTTAAAGGGGAGTATGGAGATTATGTATCAGATTTTTTTTAAAATCTAAATTTGTGTTTTCAGGATTATTTATTCTATTTATAGATTCCTATCCCCCTGTGTTTTTACAGTTGTGCTATTGAGAAGAAAGTGCTCAATTCTACATACCTTTCATAGATGTTATGCATTGTTTATTTTGTGTTCTCTACATAATTCAGATAAATGTTGGTGCAAAATGCATATGCTGTTATAATATCATACACAATGGATGGGTTTTCCCATTCCTTTTAAAGGAGATCTATTATGCTACGTTATGTTACAAGAACTTTGCGAGACTTGGCCAGAATCTGACGTCAGAGCAAAGCATGGGGCGAAGTTGTAGCACATGCCCATCCTGGCAGCTTTTTCAAGGACACGCTCGCCCTCTCAAATAGCCCTGAGACAGCGAACAGAGCTGGCCAATTGGAGGAAAGTGGCCATGTGGGGAGAAGGGGGGGGGCTTAAAGTGACAGCAGCTGAAATTATCCGTTTCAGTCAGGGGCCTAAATGAGGTGTTTTACTGACGCCAGTATAAGATATAGATGGAGGTTTGTGAGCTATAAATCTTGCAGCGCTACTCAATCGATGTCCCAGACTGACATAACTAACGTGGAAGTGAGAATAGATCTCCTTATTAGATTGTATTTCTCTGTCATTACTTCAATTCCAAAATGATGCGACTGTTACGTTACACAATTTCACCCGAGGATCAATACAGAACTTCTGAATCTCATTTTCTCCCAGTTTCAACAGCTATCATTCACATATTTAACGTACATAATAACACAAATTAGTGCCATCTTATTTCATGAAGACTCATTAATTCACCATCTGCTCCTTTACGGAGAAACTGCAATTGATTGCAAGCACCATATCCGTATCATCCATAATGCTTAATGGTACTCATTTGTCAGGTTTTAAAGAACTACATTTTGTCGCTGTGAAGGATCTTGTCTCCGTTGTTAAGAAGATTCAGCTGCAAGGATTATGATGATAGTGTTTCTAGGCCAAAGCAGCTCAGAGTATGTAATGAAAAAGAAGGAGATATACCCAGTGTGTTTATCTGCCATGTCAACAAACAGAGGTGAACACTTACTTCCAAAGTCTCGGATGGTGAAATTCTTGTTTTTTACATCTTCCTTTGGTAATTTGAAGGAGAACTGTTGTCCTGCACTCGGTAGATCCTGGTCCTTTGCGCTGAAAGTTTGAATCACCTGTTAAAAAAAAAAAAAAAGAGTAGAAAAACTGTATTCACTGAGTATAAAAAGAGCGGCGGTTTGAGTGCATTTACATATATTTGCTGGGGCACCAACAGTTATGACGCACGCCCCATGTACAGAGGCTATAGTCCTCGTCGCAGCAGCTGCAAGTTTGGAAACGGAAATCTGCCATGTAGAGCCCATCTGGCTCTTAAAGGCTTTATATGTGATTTTTCACACTTAAATGTAGAAATCAAGTTTATCCTCTGAAAATAACTCTGTGAGTCATGACTGTCTACAATGGGTGTAACACCCGAGTCCCACTGTCTGTGATGTTTTTAGAGTTTTCAGAGTCCTATCTTCAGTTTGTTTACATCGCCCGGACGGCCGGCTGACTCCTCCCCTCGTGTATAAAAGTTGTTTAATTGAGAGACTAGAGAAAAGAAGAATAACATACTGTACTCACTGCTTAACTGTGTTTCTAGATCACGCTCATTTCAGGTAAATTTACATGCAGTGTGAAGATACCAGCATAATAAAGATCGCTAGCATTAGCATGCTAACACAACAATGCAGCGCAAGTTGTTTTGGTTTCATGCTGGTGCTCAAGGGCGACATCTGCTGGATCAAAAAAATTGCATATAAAGCCTTTAAAGGGAATGGGATGTGACACTCTTATTGGTTTTATTAATGTTACACCCAAAACACACCTTTGTATAATAAAGAGGGCTTAATCCAACCTCTCTGCGCTCTAAGCCTGGCTCTGATACCCTTGAAATACCAAAAATGTTTTGAGTGAGCTGCAAAGTTTTCACCCAGACACTGTGATTATTGATACCGCGAATGAGCAAGTCAGAGAGATTTCTGTGCAGGCTGTCCTGAAACGTTCTAGACATTGTCAGGAGTGCATGTGTAAAAAAGAAAAAAAGAAAAACAGCTTTACTGACAGAGACTTCAGTAAAGCGTGTGAGGATTTCTACAACTTGAAGGTTTTGTTGGAGTAGTTGTTTCCGTAAGATATTTTTTTCAATTTTAATGGAAATCTAACTCTCCACCTCAAACCCAAGGTCATTTCTTTCTGGCGGAAAAAAAATAGTTGAATTATAAAACATTGAACAGAAAGTGTCAACTTGTCCTGAACTTGAGTGCATGTCGGAGCTGTCAGTGCTGAAACAAGGCAGTGAATTGTTCTCTGGGTACTTTCGGATACAGCTGCTGAGCTCTTGATTGATAACTCGTGGAAAATTCCGGATCACCTCAACACAGAGTGTGATGGATTTAGTTCATTTAAAGACTGCTGGAGCTTTTCCAAGGGTCATGAACCGAAACCATTTTTTTTTTTATTGCACTTATATGATAGTAAATCTTGTAAGAGCCCAGAGGATAATCCAACTGTCTTTCCAAAAAATATACAAAAAAGACAATTTGATGAATCCAACAATCTTCTCACACTTCCTACAGAACTTTAATAAGAAAATGTGTAAGAGTCTACAAAAACAACACATCACCAACCAACTGTTTTACTCGTCTGTCCTTCCACCCTGCCTCTCACAGACTGCTGATTCAGCGTCTTTTGTACAACAGGACCAAAAGCGAAAAAGCCTCCTCTGTACCAGACGACTGACGTCTTTTTTTCTTTCCACTATTCCCCCAACGTTCTCAGAGCTTTGTCTGAAAGCGGCTGCCCTGCCAGCCCAGCTGCACAGCCTGTCTGCTCCTGGGTTTGACCCGACCTCAGACCCGAAGCCTCGGCACCAGATCCCCCACATGCAGGAGCCGCTAACTAGCCCTGCTGCTCTCTTATATCACCCTGATTATGTCGCTGTCCCTCTTCCTCCTGAATAGAATTCCCTGCAGGGGAGTAAAGCTGACACTAGGTGTGATGAGGGCTCTGTTGTGCTCCCCACAGCAGCTGTACACTTCACACAATTAATATTGATATCAAGCATCCAAACTGGCATAGTGATGAGTAAATCTAGCAACAAAACACATTCACTTGCCTCCTTTATTTTTTGCGTCTGAAATAATAATTTATTGTGACTTGTTAGCTGAGCAGTCAGTCTGGAAGTTTTTCTTCAAAGTAATGAGACATTTAAAGGCACAGCGGGGTCGTTCTTTTCCATCGCTGTGCCTACAGGGAGACGTTGCGGTCAGTGTGGTGGCTTTGGCTATGGTGCGCCTAAAGGGACAAAATAGCATGCGATCATTGCGATTTAAAATAAAATTAATGTGTTAATTTCAGACCTTAGTCGTATCAAGGTTAGCACATGAACACTTACAGCCTTAAACTAAACTCAAAGTGAATTTGTAGCAGCTGCAGAAATGATCATTTCACAGTGTATACAACTGAACTCAGTTTTTAAATACACATTTAATGTTTGTTTTTTTACATTCTATTGCTAAGTGAATCCTCATTGTGATGTAAAGTATTGAGGGTTCGATGTGTGGTGGATGGATCGCTCTACTTAAGAAGAACAGCAGGATAGAGGCAGATAACTTTCTCAGCAGCACTTTACTGTCAGCCGCATTGATTCTGCTTCCCTACAACACTTCCTTGTTACCCCTCGGTTAGCCAATCAGAGGCTGGGATGATTAAACTCAAGACAAATGTTAAGACAACCACAGAGGTGGATTTAATATGCTTAGGTCACAGTTACTAGATGCTACTGAAAATATTAAAACATCTAACTGTAGAAATATGAATCGGTGGCACGCTGGAAATAACTTTACTGTATTTTGCGTTTCGCTTGTGGCTTCCTCTGGTTCTCCCAGCACAATCACCATCACACACAGGTGTGTTAAATAAGAATGGGCACATGAATCATCACAATATTAGTCCAGGTCACAGCCTCAAATGAAAACTATAACGTGCAAACATAACATATTCATCCACATAGTCCAAAGTTTATTAAAAAGTCCATAGTGTGAAATAAAGTACAAAGTGTATCAAAGACTGCAATCATGAATACAAAGCATAAACGCATTATCTTTATTTACAAGAGAATCAAGAAAAGTACCAATTCATGTCAATTTGAATATAGTGATCAAGGTCTTTTCCACTACTGCTAATTTAATATAATGAGCTGAATGCAAAAAATATAGAGGAAGTCAATACTGTAGCTGTCGTTCTCTAAACGTGAAGGGTCCCGCCTTCCCTTTTGACCATTCATATTTAACACACCTGTGTATGCACAGTGATTGTGCTGGGAGAACCGGAGGAAGCTACAGGTAAAAAGCAAAATACAGTGAAGTTATTTTCAGTGTGCCATGGATTATTGATTTATTTTCACGGAATGTTCCTGCAAGCGTGCAGATCTGAGAACGTATAGACTGTGCACATACCCTGTTGGTTATTTAGATATCAACTGTGTAAACTCAAATATGTCAAAAGTACACTGTATAAATGTTGTAAACTTACTTTAACTTAAATACATGAATTAAATGAACTGAAATACAAATTTACTTTAACGCTTACTATAATATTATCTGTCTAATGGTTTCCTTTTCCAGGAAAACTGTTTCTAAATGAAACTTTCCATCTTCAGCTTTAGAGCACAAATATCACTATTTGCCATTTAAAAGCAATTCAGTTGATTTTCTTTGTACAACAGTAATAATTATAATCAGCCGTGTACAAAAATAAAAAGCTTCCTTTATGTGCTCAGAAGTGTTTGCCACCTATTCTCTATCATAAGTCTGGTCATGGTGACTGCAGCTGCTCATTACAGGAGCTATTGTATATGTTAAATGGCTTTAAGTGTACACTGCATTTTGCACTCAGCTGCATTGTGCATTTAGCTAGATAAGAGTGTTTGCTAAATGCTGTATGTGTAAATGTAATAATGCAAGCGTGACCAACTGATAAAGTGAGATAGGATGTGAGTGTGGCATTAGAAAAAGCAAAGGGGGGAAACATTAAAGAGTAAGAACACATTATGGCCCTTTCGTTATTAAGTTTATTTAATACACAGAGCTCTACTCTGGTGAATATTCTTGTTTTATGAGTCTTTTGTGGTTGCTTTTTCTCATTTCACACTTGACCAGTTGACCAAGTCAGGACTCCGATTGCAGTAAATATTAAAATAAGGAAATATTTGACTATATTACTTTGCCACAACCCGGATCGTTCTTATTTGCAAATCTCAGTTTGAGGTTTGAGTTTACACAAAAATAGTCTGCAGCATCGCTCGCTCGGCTTCATCCTGTTTACAAATTAATTCCATGGGAAGTTGTGCCGCAGGGTGAGACACTCCAAAAAAAACAAGTGATTTGTATGTTTTTTTTCCAGCAGTGCGAGTGCAGATAATCACAAAGAGAGACGCATGATGGATTTTACACGAGAGGATCTGCAATTCTTTATCGTCCACCAGCTGTGTGCAACACCTGCTGGAATCACGCTGTGGAAACCCTGTAGGAGAGTGCAAATTCTGAACTCTGGGGGCTAAGTGAGAAGAGGGGGAGAGAGAGAGAGAGAGAGAGAGAGGGAATGGAAGGGGGAACAGGATGGAAGTGAGAGAGAGTACAGAAAAGGAGGGGAAGAGAATAGGGTGAGAGGAGTGAAGGTGATGACCTTCAAATGAAGCTGCTGATATATATATATATGACTATAGATGTCAAGTCTTGTGAAAGCAATCGACTTAAAGTTTAACTTACTGTTTTACATCGTCTTTAGGTACTTTTCTAATTATGTTGGAAGCTGGAATAGCACGCTATAAACACTTTTATAGATGCATTTTAGGTGCCTTTATTGTAGAGATAGGACAGTGGATAGAGTTGGAGTTGTTTGTTTTTTTGTCTCATTAGGTTTTATTTAGGAAAGATCTGAACAGTAAAGAGTGCAGGGTAGATGTGAATTGAAAGATTGCTTAATCATTAAAACTCCTTCAAACTTTGTTTTTTTTTAGAAATACAAAGACTCATTCTTCTTGTATATAAATACAATTCCTTAATGTTTCTAAATAAGTCTGCACATTGTGAAAAAATGTGAGTTGTGTGATATCATTGGGCAGTAATGCAATAATGACATCGATTGGGATAAACAAAAAAAAGTGAAATAGTGCATAACAGCTATAACTCAAAGTGTCTTTTTGTGTTGGCTGCTCTTTAAGTTTTCATGAGTTTGCAGCATGTCTCTCCTCATTAAAAGACAAAACCTAGCTACTAAATTGGCACCGGCTTATCTGAGAGTAGTTGATAGCTAGCTTAAGATTCATCTGACTGCATCAAAATGCTGTGAAGGCATCATCATTATACCAAGAGCTCCATCGGACTGGTAAAATGTACTGATGCTGAGTCAGAAAGCTTTTCCAGTCAATGTAATATATTTGTTACTATTTATTGCCATAAGAATTCCAGCTATTCCAAATTGTATTGAGAACCCCCACATTGCAAAATCAGGATTGCATTTAATTGTGGTCAACAGACTTCTTCCAAGTGGTATCTTGTTGGCCTTGTTTTAAGAAGATGATAGAGGGAAGCTATCCGTTCTCTTAAAGTTACTCTCCCTCTTGGTATTTTTTTCCTTCTGATTTCAGCATCAAACCTCTCGTCTCGGTTTTGAAGGCTAAAGACATGTGCAAAAACCTCATCCGACCTTCATATGTTAGGAAGACAGTGATGCCTTCAAATGCAGGGCACAGCCGTTGTTTTGATTGCAACAGGGCCTGAGGAACGGCAAAACGTCCTCAATGTGATGAGGAGTCTGCAGCAATTTGATAGACTGCCAAAGAAGCTGTTCCCTCCGCACGCTAACTGCATATAGATGCTGGTTAATGGGCTAATTTACAGGCACAGGTGGTTTACAATGCGCACAGGCAAATTCTCCACTGCATCTCAAATACATCATCTGAAATGTACTCGAGGATGCTGATATGCAAAGTATCGCTGCGCTTTATGATTGCTTCTTCTGCCGGATCGAACTCCATGACACAATCAGTTGAAGATTTAGATTCATTTTTTCTGCACTGGAGGGTTCTCTGCAAATCCCCTTGAAATGAAAAAGGTTTGATTCAAGTGACCTTGAGTGAAACACAGGAAACAAATCTTCTGTTAGGTATCAATTTGAAGGCTAAATGTTTGTTTTCACTACTCGCAAGATGGTGCTCGAAAAAAGCAGGAAAGCACTTCTAAATTTTATCTCCGCACGACACAAAATTGGCTTTTATTTTCTGCCTGAAGGTATAAGCAGTGACTCTGAATACACACCTTTCAGATTCAATTCACCACCTTTAGATAGTATTCAATTACCAGCTTAAGGCCGCTTAAGCTCCATGGGAGGAAAACAACACTGCAATCAACAGTTGTCAACTCGGATATAAATCACACGTCTTACCACAGGCAAAGGAGGCAGTAAAGAAAGTAAATGTGAACCCTACCTGTCCCACTTTGGCATTTTCACACACAAAGGTCTCATACGGGCTGGCAAGTTCAGGTGGGAACTCGTTGATGTCGAGCACGTGGACAGTGACGGCCACACGGCTGGTCAGAACTGGACTATCTGAAGAAGAAAACACAACAAAGACGTGTTGAAACTATGGAACAAATGTGCACTCAGTACTGGAAAGTGTTGATTAAACACAGAGACAATTACAAAAAGAGATGTTTTTTTTTTTTTACAGCACTGACATCATGTGGATTTCTTAAGTACTGCCATCACATGATGAGCCAAAGCATAAAGGGTTGTTGCAGTAGCATAGCCAAGTGCTTAAAAGAGGCAGCCCAGGTGTCCAGTCAGAGTGTCCTTCAGCAGATGCTTAAGCGCCTAACCGCTCGCCCACTGTCGGTCAGGCTGCTTAAATGCGTCTGCTTGGAAAATCATTGATGTGTCTGGAACACGTTGACGCATAAATTGAACTTGGACACTGCTGTTTTATGGTGCTTTTGATTGATGATGAAAAGGAGAATAACATTACAAAAAGACAGGAAATGTGTCCCAAGTGCAGCCTGCAAATAAGGTAAGCCACACAATATGGCTCTGCAGAGAGGATATTTTCATTTTTTTGCTAACGGTTCTGTTAGCCATGTGATGTGCAACCCATATTAATTATAATGTGAAAGTCGCCTTGAGAGGGTCTACCGTAAATCTGGCTGTTGTTTGTTACATGTTTTCTCACTGCAGAGGCACAATGGGGAAATGTTCTTTTTGGTGTGAAAGCCAAAGTAAGGTAAACTTCATGGATTTGATTTGGGAATAGGCTTCACTCTGCCAGTGGAGGTATGTGTGTGTGTGTGTGTGTGTGTAGGTGGGTGGTTTAGGGGGATGCGGGGGGTAGTGGGGAGATCTGTAGAGTAGTCTAAAGGGGATTGGAGAAGCAGCCACAGCTCGGTTAGTAACCTGTCTCTGACCTTGATGGAAAAAGCAATCTCCCCACTGAGGTAAAAATGACACCGGCCATGGGATTTTCTGCTTTGCACCGACTGAACTACTAACATTGGTGCTCACCCAGCGAAAATACTGATCTTTTCTGGCACAGAGGGGCCGAGTTCATTGGCCTTTTTAAAAAGTTACTTCAAATCCTCTAAAAGAATGAAAATTTGTCCTGAAAGTCCCAGGCTTCTGAATGCAAGGGGGTTTATCGTTTCTGGCTCAAATCATCCAGAAAACTAATCTTCATAACTGCTGACTGCCTCTCAGTATGTCATCAGTGATATATCTTACAGCCCACTAGATGGAGCAATGGTATAATGGTTCTTTTCAAATCTGACTAGTGTCAGCATTTCAGCCCCATAACAAATGCTCTATTTATTTTATTGAAACAGAATCCTGTCTTGCCACAGAATGCTTGGCTGGTTGGCCATAAAGTCGCCTGCTTTATAGTGCTTTTCTACTAGATATTACTTTTTTAATTAAGCCCATTTTAATAAAAAAAAAACTCCATCTTTGAAAGCAATCAACCACAAAACTATAAAATGTGATCCAGAACAGGACAGACAGACAACAATCTGTTAAAAGTGCCACTGTAGACGGAATAAGTAAGCAAACCAACAACACCAAACTCCACACAAGTGTGAAACTTGACTCAGCCGCTGTAAAAAAGATAAGAAGTGTGCTATCCTATTGCCTTCTGCCAAGGTTATTATTGCATTTAATAGATCTCCCCCTCTCTTTGACTTCTAAAA
Organism: Labrus bergylta; assembly: GCF_963930695.1. NCBI lineage: Eukaryota > Metazoa > Chordata > Actinopteri > Labriformes > Labridae > Labrus > Labrus bergylta. The sequence goes on along the minus strand of NC_089214.1, from coordinate 3,894,149 downwards.
ATTGCCACTGGGCTTAAATGCCAAAAAGCAAACCGTTAATCGAGCCCTTACTCTTATTTAGCACACCTTCTGCTGTGTGCTGTGTCCCAGGGGAGCCGCAGACACTGCTCTCATTTTGCTGCATGACTGCAGTGTCTCACAATGACCGGACAAATCTCTTGAGGCTTTGTCAAGTGAAAAGTCTCCAACTCAAGGTGTGGGAATGCAAATCATTTCCGAGGAAAAGGGTTCCTTTTTATTCGAGTGAAAATGTCATCCGACAACTTGTATTGTTGGATATTTCCCTTCATTGAAATGGAGAATAAAAGGTGTGGGTGGATGAGTGTTCGAAAGCATTAGCTGCAAGGACACACAGATGCAGTTAGCGGGTCAAATACGGAGGTCTGCAATAATTTTCTGTTGATGTAAAAATCGCTGTGCGCGTCCAAGTGAAGCTGAAGATTGTTGAAAAGTAAGGGAGTTTTATTTCTGTTTATGACCTCTCCTCATACATTGAATTACTTCTATTGGCACTGAAGGTCTCTGGCTACAGTACTTACTGCCGTTCTTCATGGTTTAAAAGCCGAATAACATACAGAAACCATCCCGACAATGATAATAGAATGCATCACAGAGGAGCCATAACAGCTTTCCAGTACCCAGAACACCAAGTTCTGCCAAATATCACTCAAGGTCAGGAACAGATTTGAACTCACAAGTTGGGACGCACACTCCGGGGTGATGGGTTTATCTTTATCCCTGCTGCAGTAGCCCAGCCATTATTTTTTTAACACTAGCTTGGGATGGGAATTTGTCTCTTTTCTCTGGTGGTTAAAATAGTCTCCAGAGAAATACCAGTCCCAGCGAGGGCAGAGGGCTGGATCAGAGTCGGACTTGAGGGAAAAAAAAGAAAAAAAAAAGAGCCAACTAAGGTGGGCAAGGGCACGATGCCGCTCGATTCCTTCTTCATATACATGATAGACTGAACGTCTAACACTTGAAAAAACTCTGACATCCTCCTCCGACAACCTCCTCCCACAACCATATACCCTTTTCACTCTTCTTCATCCTGCAGTTCCTCAGCACAAAAGAGCCACACAAAGAACCACTCACACATATTGAGAGCAGAATTAGCATGTCAGTGCCATGACCTTGAGGGGAAGTGAGTAATATCAGTTTCCAAGGCGACAATGATTCAAGTTTTAACAGCCCATATTTCACAGTCTGTCCTAATGAATATACAGCGTGGGTAATTTTGATTGAGCACCCGCCTGCCTCTGAGATAATGACTTTGACGGTTCTTAGCAGATTTGATGACTTGATGACGATGGATTTGCTTATTTATCCGGAAATTTGCCCCACTTCCCTTCATAAAAAACATAATTAGCTTGAAGACATGTCTTAAAGCAACAGCTCGGCTCCTCTCAACATGCTCGGATGCGGCTGCATCTGCTCGTTGTAAAAAAACTCTGGAGGGTTCACGGTTTTTTATTGGTGTAAGTAAAAGTTGACTCCAGCAGGGAGTGCTCCCCTTCCAATGCCAATGTCATCAAACGTGTAAAAAAATTGAGAGACACTTAAAAATGAAAACAGAGGTGAGGTATGCTGGAGGAGACAATGTCCTAAAGATACATTCCTCCGGGGGAGCCATCATGGTTTATAGTCAACAATAAACCTTTCCAGCAAAAATGGGATTGAGTATTGACTTGACTTAGAGCATGTTAAATCCTTCACACAGATTATGGCGGGGGAAGGACAGCGCCACCTGCGTGGATGAGCATCGATCTTGTCGTCATACTCACTAAGTTTGGTTGCCACGATGGAGATATTGTGCTGGGCGATGCTTTCCCTGTCAAGGAGTTCGTTGGTGGAAATCGTCCCCTCTACTGGATCAATGTCAAAGTAGCTGTCCAAGTCACTCTTCCAGTCGATGGAATACCTGAAAGAAAATGTTTGTTTAATGGCACTCATTTCCAACATAAACTAGAGAATTAAAGCACACTGATTCCCCCTCCGGGCTCATGTATATGAGTTAGGTGTAATATAATGTTGGCGCAGCCTTCATTACTCATTCTGAATGGTCATTTCCAGTAAATGTGCTGAGGATCGCACATACATTCCAATCCAGTAATGGGGCACGTGTACTTCGGCCTCGCTGAGCAGACGGTTTTTCTTGGGAACATAAATGAATTTTAGGCACTGCTGAGGCCGTATCAATCTCTCACGGCCGGCGAACTACAAGAGGCATAAAATGTTGGTTGGGTGTCTGAGAACAGAGGGTGCGGCGTCCTCTCTGAGAAATGCATCTTTGGTCTCGGCCAGTCCGCTCTGAATGCAAACTACGAAACACAAAAGAGATCTGAAAGTGAACCGCATGCCGCTGACAGCGCCATTCATCATGCCATGCTTTTTGATCTTTAAAGGCTATTTTTCATTAATAATTTTACGTTGAGTTCCCGCTGGAGAAAATATGTTGTCTGTCTTTTTTTTTTTTTGCTCCTTCACAAGGAGGTCAGGGGTTGGGGGGGGGTCTCAGTGCCTTGCTCACAAGCACTTCCAAAGGACAGATGCTTGATTTCTCCTGGGTTTGAGACACATGAAGGACAACCTCTCACGGCCACAGTGCTGCCATGTTTTTTTTCTTTTCATTTCATCCTAATAAGGACATTTGCCATTCATATTTCTCAATTCTTGTATAATACCATAGAGCCTCAAACTGGATTTGACTCAATCAGTCGTAGCATACATTCAAACCCCTGAATCTTTTAATGTAATTAGAATGACAACAAAACAAATTGAGTAGAATCCTCTTCTGTTTTGCAAGCTTTGCTTCCATCAAATTTTCTCTTTCAATTTTGATTTGTCTACATCATGCCTTTAACGCTGTGATGCACGCAGCCTTGAAGAGAACATGAACGTGTCAGAAAAGTTTAGTGTGAGTCTCTTTGATAAATATTACAGCAAAAAACTCCCATCAAGAGTTCAAAAGATCAATGGTTTGCAATTTTCCCTCAGGGCAATATGCTTTTTTTTTTTGGGGGGGGGGGTTAGTATCGGAGTCAAGCTGCTACTCAAGCACATGTTTCACTGTCAGTGTGGCCTCATGATAGAATATTACAGATAAAATCAAAGGGCGTGAATGTTTTGAAACGTACTCGAGCATGACAACGAACCCACCCAAAGACTGTAACGATTGATGGGAGAAACATTGCATTTCAGCGAGATAGGGAACATCAGAAAAGTTTCCCTTTTTCTTTCCAATTGGATCAATCAGAACTTATCTGAAAGGAGAATAGGAGCTCATCAACAGCTGTGAAAAAATGAATCACAGATCTGAAGAGTATCCTTAAGCTCAACTCGGTACTGAGAGGTGTAGATATGAAAATTAATTACAGCGTTATCTTTTCACTTTGAACCATGAGTTTAATTCAGTCCAGAGGAAATCACTTACACTATGCAAGGTAAAGTAAAAGTAGAAGCACATGTGTTTATAATCCATGGTCATGGATCTTTAGACTCTATAGTTTTGCTGCAGTAAACATTTCAAAGTTAATAACCAAACTGGCTCTTCACTGAATCATGATCTGTGGAATAACCATTTAAGACTGGGGCCATAGGTTGAGTCGTGAAAACTCATTCAAACTTCGGGAAGCTCTTTAGAATCGACCAACAATGCAGTATTCATGATGTCCTTCTGTGTTTCCTGCAGCTACAGATAACTCAGCACTATACTGCTAAATAGCAGAATCAGTTAAGTCTAGAGTCTAAAAGCATAATTCCCTATGCATGATGGGTCACCAGGTCTATTGTTTTTGAAGTGAAGAGTGCAGGGCCGTCCTCTGAAGGCACACAAATGAACAATGTCAGCTGTGGTATTGATGAATATTTAAAGTGCCGAAGACAAAGTGGAGATCCACAGAATAGAGGACATTCGCTTTTTTTCTTTTTGTTTTGTTTTCTTGAACAAATCTCAGCTTCTTCCATTGTTTTTCTGTCTTTTGTAATAAAATATTCATAATAAAACAACCTCCGTCCATGCAACAGGTATTTTTACCATTCCTGGAGGTACATCTTCAAAGTGCCATTACTCCTAACGCAAAGTGGACGAGCAAAAATAACATCTGGGATAGATTTTGACTAAATGGATCTAATGCATTTTTCAAGAATGAATGCACTTCTTTTGTCTTTGTCAATAGCGGTCTATTGTTATCTACCAATCACGTTTCATGATACAATATAGGATAGAGTGTGTGTGTGTGTGTGTGAGGTAGTGTGTGCAGCGAGATTGAGAAATAAAAGGAATGACTCGCCCCGAGTATAAATCAGAAGTTGAGTCAAGCAGGTCAGACTATAAAACAGAAAAGTGATGTTTGAATGTCCAACGTGGTAATAACAGAGGACAGACCAGTGGTCTACAGTGCAGCGCCTTGTAAAATGATTTAGAATCTCACTTTATGGACATTTTGATATGCTATGAATCGAGTTTTATTTGATGAGTCCGGTAGAAATCAATTCAATAGAGATGAAAGCACAGTGGATTCATTTCATGTATGCATGGATAGAAGTTTCTTTTAATGATTCTGTGAAGCTACACTGCTGTTAAAGTTTTTATAAGCTGTTCTCTGCAATTAAGTTTGAATAAATACAAAGTTTTCAATATTTTATGGCCAATTTTTTAAACAACAGAAACCTCCTCTGTTTCTCTAATCTAACCCCAAAATTGATGAATAGTGCAGTGTTGGCATAAACACACACACACACACACACACACAAAAGAAAGCTGTATAGCTATTTCAGGATGTGGGCAAAAAAAAAAAAAAAAAAAAGGACATGGGGTGTAACTTTAGTCCACTTTAATTACAGCTGCAAATGCTGCACAAAAGAATTGTGACAGAAACATAATACATCCATTTTGCTGTCCTCTCAATTACATCCCCTGCTAAGCCAAACAGCACCAACAGGCAGTGTGTGTACTGCTCTGGAGTTCATCTAATAAGGATTTATGTCGAATTATAACATTACAATGAAGTAAGTTCATTTAGTTATCCTAATTATCCCGTGTAGAAACAAAAACTCTGCATAAGTACGTCATCTAATAACAGCTTTAAAGAACTGTTTCATCGAAAAAATACCCTTGAGCACACTGACCACATATTCCCTATTTACTAGTTATTTATAAGTATGAGAAATAGTTTGATATTTGCTCTTAATAAAGTCCCTTCTTTATTCCTTATTATGCATGACTACATACAACAACTAACTACCTTTACCTTTAAAGGTACAATATGTAGATTTTATTAGAATTTTACATTCAAATATATAAAATAATATTTATGCATTTTAGATTAGGACCAGCTCAGTAACTTTTGTCTGTTCTTTTGGGCACTGCTTTGCTCTGAAGACAATAAAACTGCTGTGTTATTTCTGACTTGAACTGTGCTGCTATAGCTTTCTTGGGAGTGGGACGAGTGTGGGTCACATATCATTGTGTGTCAAGGTTCCCCTTGAGTGGGGACAAAACAAATGTTGTTTTTGTTTTTTCTGATTGAGTGTTTGAACAAAGCTGTTCTTCTCTTCGATGAGTTACAGAAAAATCCTATCGAGCCTCATTCACCAATATCTTCTTAAGAATTTCCGTAAGTTTTTTCTTAAGTTGTTCATAAGAAAAATTCTCCGTCAGATTCACCAACGTGTTCTTAAATGACTGAATTTTTCGCAGGTTTTTTCTTATCTCCTCGTGTTCATAAGGTGAAATCACGTTGTTTCTAATTAGCGTAAGTATAAATTGTAAAATAAAATATTGTAATGTAACCCTATAGTAATGTACGACTGTAGTTTCAAACTAAATGCAATAACCAATCATTTTGCCCGAGCCGGTCAGCACTCAAATGTGTGTAAGTGTGTTCATAATTTCTGTTCTTACATAAGAATAAATGCCACATAGGAATATATTGGTGAATCCCAGAATTGAATTTAAAAGTTCATAAATCAGATTAAAAAACTAACTTGTTCTTAAGAATGGTTGGTGAATGAGGCCCAATGTCTTTTCAATACAATTAAGTTGGTATATATTGGCTAACAATCAACATCATTAAAAATGAACATACTCTAAGCTTCATTATAAATACCAGTCGCTTGGGCAGGAATTGAATTAATTGATGATGTAAGTTCAGTCATTGTCAAACTAAAGTAAGATATTGTATGCTCTCTAATAACGAGGGTTCAGATATCTCTCTCGTTTCCAGTGCGCAGATAGCAGCTTAAGATATGCAAATCCAGAGCCACTAATAACGTTATAATATTGTCTCCTCTGCATAACGACGCCAACACGTCCGGGCCCCGCCAAGAGATGACGCCAGCAGGATTTTACATGACAATGTCAAATGTTCTACATAGATTGATTAGTCCTCAAACTGATGAGCAAAACTGACAATACTCTCCAGATTAAAGCCATGATGACATTGATGAATGTAGACTGCAGACATTGATGAATGGATTAGGGTTCTAAAACCTTCAATCAGCGGCTGTGCTATCACAGTACTTCTCCCTTCAGCTCTTTTATCCGTGCAGGATATTTGGTTCAATAGAAAATCCTCTCAAGATGAAGATGGGGGGGGGGGGGGGTTCAGATCCAGGCCTACTTCTTTTACTATCAGTATTTATTTCAGGGTAAGGCAGTCATTTTGGATGACATCAAGAGAGTTGAAAGAAAAACAATGTTAGAAAAATCAACTGAAATCATAAAAACTGTTTGATTACAAATGATTGTAAAAGGGATGAAATGAAAGAGGACTCGACTCTAAATAAACCAAAGACATTTCAGTACAACACCAAAGTGTAAGACAATGTACTGAAACATACTTGTAAAGTGTAAAAAATTCGAGACACAGGAGTTTAACTTTACCTGACTGGACTGCTGCTGGCATCTAAATCCTGGGCCGTCACCGCTCCAATGATGGTGCCCGCGGGTGTGTCCTCGTACACATCCATCACATAGGAGGGCTTATTGAACACCGGGGGCTCATCCACATCCAAAACGTTAATCTTCACCGTGGCCGTGTCTTTGAAGGCCCCAAAGCTTTGGAATCGTGGATCCAGGTGAGCATTGGAGGCATCTACCTTGAAGGTATACGCCTTCTTGGTTTCAAAGTCCAACGGCTGAAGGGGGGAGAAAAAAAAAAAACAGAAAGAAAGAAAAAGATATAGTTACTACTTATTGCTAGAGTTCATTTTCAAATCATGGTTTAGAACACGTCAGCACGACCTGCTGCAATTTACTTTCTCTGTAAAGTGTCGACCCTGTGCCAGCTGAGAGCACTTGAAGGATGAAATAACTGTGCGTGAGCATCAGTGTTGACGACAAGTTTGCCCTCAGTTCCTTTTTGTTATTCTAACATTTTCAAGGATGAGTAACTGCTATTAGTTGTCATCATCAGCCTTCACAAATGTCAGTATTTGTGTGATATGAAATGCTTGTGCTGTCGTTCATCAGAAACACATTCAAATGGCATTGTTTGGTACTGCTTGAAAGGCAGAACTAAAGGAGTAAATACACTACCTTCGACATGATATCACGTGATATTTGTTGTGAAAATAACAGCGCAAATTGCAGTCAATATCACAGTGGTACTTCTTACTTAAGAGACAGAGAGTAAGTCCTGGCTGGGTTAATACTGCCTCCCCCGAGTGTGAGGAAGTCAAGCTGCAGTTACTTGGATCAGCAGAAATACGGCCCGTTACAGGAGTTCTCCCATCAACAGCTCAGGGGTTCATATGTTCTACCTCCTTGAGCCCCTGACACATCGGCTCAGGGTCAATTAGTGAAAAAGGCGAGAGGAGGAATCTGCATCCTCGCTGTGTCTGAAGCTGAGGTGTAAACATCCGACAGCAGTGACACCCGTGCTCGTACTTCTGCCTGTCTCCTGCCCTCTCATGTGTGACGGGCCGTGCTTGGCGAGCTTGCAGTTGTTCACGCTCTGCTGGCCCTGCAGTCACATGAGAGACATTCCTTTCAGTGTATTTCAAATTGACTAACATGTTAGCACTATGGCAGGAATGCTATCTTCCTGCCCCAGGACTTGGGCTTCTCTGGCACGTTGTTTCAGAGAGACACAAAGTGAAAACAGCTGGTAATAGCGCTGCATAATGTGCTTATGTAAAGAGACAGGAAATATGAGGGGGCGGTGAACTGCTGGAAATAGAAAGTGATTTATTTTTTGTGATACAACATAAATACGACCAGTCATCTGTCCAAAAATTAAATGCCCATGAATTAGCGTTTTCTAAAATCAGAGTCCAACCACCAGAAATGACCGGGGGCCGTGTGATCGTGATTTCACAGCGACGGCAGATGCTTCCCAAGCCCGCTGCCTCGCCTCCATCTCCATGGTTTCACAGTCTTGCAGCTACAGCAGGTGTCCGTAAAAAGATTAAAAAAAAAGAGAGAGAGAGAGAGCTATGTGAAGGCGAGCCAATCTGAAAGCAATCATTGACCATCAACCACCATGATTGGTTTGATTACAGTGTGCCAGATGCAACTGGCTGGGCACAGCTATAAGATCCTTCAACAGGAAATACACTCTGTCCCTTTCAATCTCTTTCAAGAAGTGACAACACCGAGAGCAGTCCAGGCTCCCTAAAGAAACAGCGGCAAATACAAAAAAATAATAATAATTCACTGCAGGTGTCATTCAAATGCTGATCTCTACAATCACTCTAAAAGACACTCCGCCGAGTTGCACTTATAAGTGGGCAAAAAATTTACAGAAGTCATTATTTCGGTTTACTGAGCTTCCTGCTGGTTTCCATGAATTACTTGGAATCAGCCGCAAAAAGAAGTGCAAGTTGAAGACTCAGAAATGCAGGGGAAAAAAATGTAATCAAAACATTCCCATTATGTGGCATTCATGTAAACAAAACCAGTATGAGAAAAGTGAAGCCAATTGCTTGCAAAAAAACGGAAGACCTTATAAGAGGCCAATTTGTACACCATATAGTGCCTGAACCATAACGTGTAGACAAGCATGCATTCATCAGCTGAAATCTGTGCACAGGTGGAGGAGGAAGAAGAAAGGTGTTGCTGGAGAAGTGGACAGCAGGAGGTGTACACCAGGCCTCATTAGCCAGAGTCTCACTGGGGACGAGCAGAAGCGCTGCTTTCCATCTCGACATGCTGCGTCACCACAATTAGGATTGAGGCCCAAACTCTCACCCTTTATAACTGTCTAATTTTAATGTAATCCTCAGTCAGCTCGAGACAGGGACTTTTGGAGTGTGATGGGGATATGCTCTCTTCACACACAGGCTTTAAACGGCTGACATAAATCAGGATGCACAGCTGGTATCCTGTAGTTCAATTTGACAAATTACTTCTTAATTCTTAATTCTTAATTTCTAAATTTAAAACAGTCGAGTGTGAGGAATTTTCACTTTGATGCAGTTTGATTCAGCAATGTTAGAAAAAGGCTGGTTTAATGACACTTCAAGATTTAGGGGGTATTCATGAAGCAAACTTGTTTTCTAGCCTTGTCCCTCTGGCTCAAGAAGAAGTTAAGACATTCAAAACCTCTGCCAAAGACTCCGAAAGTTTGAGTGTTATTGCTCTAAATTACTATGTTTTTGGATCAGCCTTGTTTCCTTGGAGCCCCCCATACTTGTAGCTTAGAAAGCTGAGCCCCCCCCCCCCAAAAAAAAGACCATCACAAGGAAAAAGCTCAACAATGCTAACTGCATCTATTTTAATAGATTTCATGGATAACCACCAAGAGAAAAAGCCCAAACACACTTGTTCTTACAAAAAAGACATTAGTATTAACAATCCAGATGGTGTGCTATCATGAATTTAGTTCATAGTGCTAATCCAATTGCGACACCCTCAGAAAAGACAAAGCCTAGTCCCCCCTGAGATCTTTGACATCACCCTAGTGGGGCTTGGACCCCAGGTCTGGAACCAAAGTTTAAGACAGATACAACTAGTTCAATCAGGAGAGACTTAATTAAGAGTGAACAATTATTAATTTAACACCTTTAGGAAGGATAAATGTGCAATGTCTTTGGCAGTAAGAGTCCATTGTGATGCCTTCATGTACTCAAAGGGGTAGTGAGACTTACAGCTGGATAGGGTACCCCCCTTGATGGAGTCTAAACTCAGGTAGTGGTGGTGATGGAGTTATGCAGGATGTGTTGAAGAGTGGACTTCGGAGGAGCTCCTCATGAATAGGTGCCTGCAGTGTGCTGTCATTTCCCTTGTCTGACACATACATTGACTAGGCTATTCTTATTGTAGTGTTCTAGTTGTATCTAATGAAGGTTAAGTTATAAAAAAAGATGCAAGGAACAAAGAAGAAACATGGCTCATTTTCTCAACAGATGGCTGAGTGAGAAATCTTTTTTAAAGGTTTATTTTTGGGCTTTTTGGGCCTTTAATGGAGAGATAGGACAGTGGATAGAGTCGGAAACCAGGGAGAGAGAGTGGGGAACGACATGCGGGAGGGAGGCCACAGGCGGGATGCAAACCCGGGCCGCCCGCTTGAGACGACAGCCTCAATACATGGGGCGCGCGCCCTAACCATTGCGCCACCAGCGCGCCCCAGTGAGAAGTCTTTTTGACACCCATGTAACGATGCATGCACATTCATATGATTAACGGTTATGTAAATCTTACAGATTAATTAACACATTCCGTTCTGGGTCCAACACAGCTATGTTAAGAGCTTCACAGCCTCTTAAATGTGTGCGAGACACACGATGGTCCAAGTATTTTCTGGTGTATCTGTTGTTAAACAGGAATAAAATGGGGCCAGGAGGGGGTAATGAGAAAATCTGAGTTAATGAGAAGACGTGCTAATGTGTCGACGCCTGACTTGGGGAGAATCAAATCAGATCAGGAGGCCATAGGGGAAATTTCCTGGAAAGGGAAAAAAAAAAAAAAAGTCCATTCATTCTCTGACTGCATGTTTCATTTTAGTTTTTTTTTTCCTGCTTCCTAGCAGATGACCTACTTATGAGCCCCGAACTAGTACTGTATGAGTAAGTGTTACCCATATCCACATGTATATTATGCTTTAACAAGTTGCATGCACCTATGCATGTTCAAATACACGTTTGAAGTGTCTGTCTCATTACAGCTCCAGTTGTTACGCACCTTTTTATGGGTTCCCGTGGACACAACAAGGAAGTGTATCAGCGGAGGAATTTGTAAGGAGGACAGACCGAGTTCCTCTCATGTCAGTGCTGCTGCTCTTCAACATCACAACAGAACACACTTGAAATTCTAGACATGGTGCTGCGCCCTTTGATATGTAAATGTGCACCTTCATTGCACTGGCAGTGATACTGAATGAAGGAACTTTTTTTTTTTTCTCCTCAATTGAACGCGTTATGTTCCAAGGGAATTTGTTTAATTTAGAACGGGGGGACTAATCAAGGCATCACAGTCCCTCAGGTATACTTTTATACTTCACACGTGTTGAAAAGTCCTTACATCATCAGATTCACATGTGTAAATGCTGAACAATGGGTGTGCTTGTTGATGATTGATGGTGAGATATAATAAGAACAACCCCAAGAAGAGGAAATCTGTCTTTCACTTGATACTTTCTGGTCCCTCCCCCACAGCTTCTTCCCTGCATGGTATAAAGTGTTAGTCGCAGCTGTATTTTTTTTCCCCAGCTAGCTGGTTATTTTTGGGGACAGGAGATGCCGGATGATATGCATATTGAACAGGTTCTCAGTTTGTTTGAGTGTTCAGTTCGGTGTTACAATACAAGAGTTCAATACTACTTCTCAAATCTCAGCTACACTCAACCACTAATATGTGGGATGGTTTTTCCTGCTAACAGATGAGAGTGAATCTAGCCTTTCCCCTTTGAAGAATTCATTATCTCAGCACTGCAAGCCATTAGCAGGCTCCACGCCTTTGTTTGCGCTGAACACAAGTGGTACCTGAAGAGACTGGAGATTAAATAGGGTGAAAAATACTGTAAATGTTTAATCTGCAATAAACAGAACAGCCTCAAAGCCATTTAGCCACAGTGTTTTGTGTTTACAATAATACTTATGAAGCATTAAATCATTTCACATGATTCATCCTCTGAGCGTAAAGGCAGGAAAGATATGTTTTTTCTGTAATTAAGGAGGCCTTTTTAAGGTATCTGTTTTTCTTTCCAAAACAGGGATGTTACTTAAAGCTCCTGTTTGGAACCTTAAATTTGCATAGATTGTGGCGCCCCCTGTGGACAAAGCAGAAGTCTTATCTCTACAATTCTACAATTTACTTAGCAGACGCTTTTATCCAAAGGGCGGTACATCAGAGAGTAGACACACGCAAGGATCTAGAAAGGAGGAAACAAAGTCAGTAAGTGCACACAAACAGCTTTAAGTCTGATGGGACACACAGGTGCCGACAGGCAAAGCACAACATCAACAGCTGTTCTTGAGAGGCCTAATGAGCATCAAAACCAACCTTAATATCACCATTGTTATTATCAAACAAAACCATCGTTGTCATCATCAGTATCATGAAGTGTGTAGGTGTTCATGAAAGAGCTGGGTCTTTAGCTTTTTCTTAAAGGTGCAGAGGGACTCTGCAGATTGAATGGAGTTTAGAAGTTTGTTCCACCACCGGGGGGTGATAGAGGAGAAAAGTATAGTTAGAGACTTATGGGCCTGATGTGAGGGTTGGCTTAGGCGCCTTTCATTGGCTGAGCGTAGTGTGTAGAGCAGCGTGCTGTCATTTCCCTTGTCTGACACCTACCCATCGGCAATGGTTGTAGGCATAAAAAAAAACTATTTAAAAATAGTCAGTCTTGTTGCTGATGGTCTTTTTTTCTTTTGTAGGTCATATAGAGGCAGCAGTATTCATTTCCAATGCTTTCATAACTAAGTAAAAACTCCTAACAGCAGCTTTAAACGTTAACACATTCAAGGGGCATTATTGAATATTTTCATTATACATCATTGTGCGTCACCTTCTGAAAATCATAAGCCAGTCATGGGTGCTAGATGGCCTAGCAGTTATGCTGTGAGCCCCATGTATGGAGGCTATTAGTCCAGTGGTCATGGGTTGGATTACGACCTTGGTCCTTTGCTGCATGTCATCCACCACTCTGTCCTTCCAACATTTCCTGTCTCTGTTTAAATGTCCTTTCCATCAAAGGCAAAAAAAAGTCTAAAAAACAATAGAACAACTTAAAAAAAAATATAGCCACACTAAATGGATTAACACGAAACAGACAATGGGGGAAAAGTCAGTGTCTGAGAAAAGGCATCTGTGCAATGCCCTGTCAAAACCTGCAGAGAACATTCACACAAAACTCGACTAACTAGTTGAAAGAGCTAGAGATCATTTCACCTCCCAAATGTGACGTGAGTTTCAGTAAGTTTTGCACAGAAACAGCCCTTTAGTAACGACTCTTTACATATTTTGTATACATATTCCTCCTCCTAGTACTCTTTACACATGTATGCAAGCTTCTACTTCAGTAAAAAAGTAGGTGTGCTTTTGCCACACCTGTCAAACCTACCCAAAATGCCTAAAATATCACACTATTGCTAATTATAGTGAGCAATCATGTCACTCTAAATAACATTTTTTATCCAATGCCAGGAGGTTTCATTCAAGGGAGGTCACACCTCTTCCATCAAACCCTTCATATGCACACCTCTTGATCCTGCATGACAAGGGCCTGTCAACAGAAAGATTTGCCTGTTGAAGAAGTAGTATAATGCCCAGCAAGCTTAGCTCTTTATATCTGGGACGCAAAGAAAATCCACTGAGATTCTGAGATTAACAAGTATGACTCAGTGGTTTGAGTCTTGCCTGATATCTCTGTTGTGAATGAGAGAATTTGTTATAAGGTCACTGGGCCTCATTGACTGACAGTTTAGTAAGATTCGCCGATGCAGGAGAATGCTAAAGACCTCAAGCCAGCATTGTGCCATAAGCAGACGACTGGCCACAGAACACAATGAGCTTATCATCAGTCGAGAAAGGCTGACATGCCCCAGAGAGCCATTTGATGTCCCTCTGAATACCGGGGGTCCTAACACTGTGGAGAGGGGGTGCTCACTTTATTGTGCTGCCATCAGTCACAACGGTTTGTGTCCTTGGCTGCCTCGGAGCATCTCCACCCCCCCCCCCCTCCCCCGTGCTCACAACAGTGGAGTGCCATCTGAGAGCCAGCAGCCCTGTCCACACTGCAGTGGAGTGGAGTGACTGTGAAAGGCGCACGATGCCGCTCATAATAGGACGGAGTTAGCCACGGGATGAGCCCTGAGACACTAGTTTAATCTATTACACCCACGCCTCCCCAGGCCACCAGAGAGAAGGAACTTCATCGACTTCAAGCACCACCTCAGCTGCCTCTTCGTCACACCACGTCTTTTTTTTCTTCTGTATGTATGTATCTGTATTAAAACCCTTTGCACTCTTTCCCTCACGAGAAAAACATGCTAAACCAGACAAACACAAAGCATGCACACACACACACACACACACACACACACACACACACACACACACTGCTCCCTGCTTGGATGATCAGTGAGGTGTTGTTACTCTGCTTTGGACACATGGATCTCCTGTTGTTCTGAGGTAATGTCTCCTTTGTTCCTCCTTCTTTTGACTCCTTTCACACCGAAGGCTGAAAATAACTCATTTCACCTACTACTGGAACATTCAGCACTATAATCAATAGATTAGCTTCAACCCCTGTCTGATAGGGAGCCTCAGTTGGTATCAAGCTGCTCTTGGATATCAATGCCTTCAGTTTTAAAGCTATGCTATACTGCTTTTAATGCCCAATGCTAATATACAGTAGCAATTACAAATATGTCTCCAACTGTTTTTGCTTTTTGGAAATGCATAAATGTTTCCTAATAAAAGCTGTCAACTATAAAAAAAAATACCTAGTGTTGAGTATTTTATTCTGATTTGTCGAGAAATAGGCAAGAAATCTGTATTCTACAGTTATTAGAATAACCGTTACAGTTATTTCTGTCTCGCAGATCACTTGTGTAAAGATCAGACCACGATACAAACGCAGTTCTGACCACAACGGATACAGACTAACTCTGTTTTATTAATCCACATTAACAATTCCTGTAAATTGAATTCAGCCCATTCACTGTGTCAAAGAGAAATTAAAATAGCAAAGAAAAAGCAAAAAAGTGCAAAGACACAAAAAGGCTTGGATGACAGAAACGCTGACAATCAATGAAAACCAGTATGGGCTCATTGAAACAAAACAACCTGCTTTCCATCAAACCCTTCATATGCACAATTATACTTTAAATAATCAACTAATTATTCTCAATTTGGACATCAGAATCCCCGAAGTGATACTTTGACATATACTGTATAGGACCACCCATATTCTGACTGAAGTATGACCCGCTTTACCTCTGAGCCCCAGCCTCCACCTGCACGGGTCAGAAGATTATAATCAGATGCTGTTGTTATGTTCACCGTCTTCCACTTCACTACCACATGAACTGTTAAATATTATACGAATATTGGCAGCAAAAAATAGATATTTTATGAAGGCTGACAGTGTATCATTGCTATGGATGTAACTGCAATCGTAGAACTTGATAATATTAATTTAGTTGAATAAATACTTTATTATAATCAATGAAATAAATCTTAATCTAATTATTGATTTCTGTAGGAGATAATTGTGTAAAAATTAGGTGGACCTTGGGTTTTCTTTAACAACCTGTTCCCTGTTTATTATCCTGCATTCAAACCGTAGCTTATTGTGTTCTCTAATATTCAACAAACATTCTTCAGCATTTTCTGGCCCTCAGTCCAGTTAGCAGTTTGTTCATTACTTTTGTCATCCGACCAATTGTGATTCTTTATACTGCCTGGTAGTATCTCATTAGGACTGAAAGGCAGTAACAGCTTCAATTCTGTGAAATGATTTACTGTTCAAACAGGCCAGTAATGACATTTGTGATAGAGAAATTAGACTGCAGTCAGTGTCTGGCTTTAGTCAAATTAAGTCCTAAATTGATGGCAGGAAGGATGAAAAAGGCTTCTTGCCTCAATCCCGCCAATAGCTCTGACTTTAGTCTAAATGAGGCCACATCTCCGGTAAGGCAATCCAGACAATTAGAGACATTTGTTGTGTATGCAGATATTTATGCACTCTATTGGTGACGAGCTCTTTTTCTGAAATGTCATGGAACACATAACATTCATCGCTTAAATGCGTTGCTCTATGGAAGAGGGACAAAATGTCACCTAATGCAAGCTGGATGAATCATTGAAGCCTTTTCTTAGAGTGTTACTTGATTAGAACCCCAAACAAATTGGTTTGTAGTGGTAAATCAATTTCAAACTTGCAATTTATCTCAAAACATCCAGCTGCTTTGAAATCAATAACAGATTTCATAAATTTGCTGTCTCTGCTTATTGCTAAGCTCTTTGAAACCAGTTTCTTTTCGTCGCTGTCCATGGTGCTGAACCATCTCAGTGTATTATCTGACTGTTAGTAACGTCGTCCACTCGTTTCCCTGTCTCTATATTTCAAAATGAGGGAAACCGCAATGTCCTTTCGAGAATGAAATGGAATAGAATAAAAATAAAGGACAGTCAATAATTTACTTCATAGTGATAAATGAAGACGGTTTCTGAAAATGATTTTTAGTCATCACTGGCAGGCATCATGTTGGGCTCTTGTTATTTTTGCATTCTGGGGCCAATTTCTTGCACTGCAAGTAGATTGAAAAGTGGGACACCTTATTTTTTCTTCATTCTGAGGGAAATATGTGGAGCATAAAAATCGACTCTCTAAATTTAGGCAAAAAAAAGGGTTGAAATGATTGAGGTGTACTTTATGCAAAGGGGGTAAGATTTAGGAAAACAGGTACCTGCCAACATCATTACAACTCAACAACCAGCAATCACCTCGCAAGTGATCATTTCTAAAACTGTAGCACCACAGAATCTGGTAAATAGGCTGCATTTAGGGCATTTTTCATCCTCAGTTGGACAAAGAGCGTTACAACATGCCTCCCAATTCCTCAGGGCTGACCATTCGGAGCAATCTGGGTTCAGTGGGGGGTTTTTTTGCTCAAGGACGGGACAAAAAGGAGAAGGCAGGATCTATCCACCACCCTTGCGAATAATTTGCTCTTCTTCCAGATCAAAGGCTTCCCCGCCAACATGAGCAAAGCAAAAAATGTAGAAACCATGCAGATCACCCAGGTAGACTAGAGCTTCATTAGCAGAACACCAAATGAAAATCACCTAATTTACATAGAACATGGAAACAACTGTGTGGCTTTCACTGAGTTAAAAAGTGCACACATATTTTTTCTTTATTTTGGGGTTTGAATATTTTCACAAACATAATGTCCCAACCTTTTTTGAAATAGGATTGTGATAATAATGTGTAGTAGTAGGATTAGAGCACTGATATAATGAGCTAGATTTGACTAATATAAAATATATCAAATTGTATTAAGACTATAACACATTTTATAATCTTGTATGTATACTGTTTTACTTTTCAGACACATGGAGAACAATTTTAATGTCTAAAAGTATATTTAAATAACAACATAATACAGTACCAGTGGTTTAGTTGTATTCACAGCAGTCTGCAGTAAACAAGTCACCTGCTCTCGTCTACACTGTTTTTTTACTTGACACCCTCTGACACTCTGGGGCAGAGGATTTAGAGTCGGAGCCAGAAGTCTCCAGGAGGTGCTCTTTATTCAATGCACTGTGGCCGCAGGAGGCGTTCAGTTTGCACTGTGAGTAGATAGTCCTGTATTAAAAAAAAGGATTCTCTGAATGTGTGCCAGCAAATATTATGCCACACATGCTGTCATTAAACAACGCCGCTCCTCTAGGCTTAGAACAGCAGATTTCAATTACGCATATCTCCCATCTCTTCGTCTCCCAGGAGGAGGTAAATAAAACACGCAAATGGACAAACAACATTTTAATCTGTCTAAAAATATGTGATTTTACCAAGACAAACCTAGGTTATAATGACAGCTCTCCATATGTGTGTGAGTTTTACCGCTCTCTGGGTACTGTCAGGTATGGCAGTGTTTGAATGCAGATGTGTCCGTCCACATGCTTTTTCATGTACAGTATGTCGCTCTGTGTGCACACATTTGTCTGCACAATTCCCTAGGAAGTCAGTGGTGGATTTATCTATTGTCTCCCATAATCCTATGTTTTGCAGATGGGATGTGCAAACCCCCTCGGTGCCTCTGTGCCTCTTTTTTCCTCTTCCCCCTGTATCGGCAGTCTGGGAAACAGATGATCATCCTTTGAACCCATTACTCAGCCTGATCCTCTTATCATAACCAACCTTCCTGAGTCTCTAATTTGGGGTCTGCCAAACTCTGCTCTGTGCACAATGTGGCTTTCATTTCTGTCCTGCTGTGGGTTTTTTCAGCGTTAGTGCGAGGGAGGGAAGTCAAAGGAGAAGGAGAAAAGGAAGGGAGATGAGGAAGAGGGAGAGAGAGGGATTGTCTGCACGCATTTGCACACCTGTCTCTGGGGATATACCACCAATCGGAACTAAGACAAGTCTGTGGGCGGGTCAGTATTCAGGGAACACAGTGAACAACTCATAAAGCCTTCATCTCCAGCTACCTACTCCCTACACCTTTCCAAAACACAGTCTCTCCCTCCCCTTTCTCTCCCTGGCTCTATCGCTGTCCTTCTAATATCACAACCCCACACGAGTAGAAGCACATGTTGTTTTTGTGAATTATCCTGTGAATTATCCTGTGGGCGGGCTTGGCCAGTTAAAGGCGCTCAGGATGTCCCTCATCAACACTGTCATTGTGTGGTAGTCGACCACTGTAGGGAATTCATCACACTGCTTCACTGTGGCATGGCAGCAAATCAAACACCGCAAGTAAAACAATGGCAGGCAAGAAGCATCCTCACCATCCATCGAGGGTATACACGATGTAAACAAACAACCATCTTCATTTACATCATAATTGCCTCCTGTCTCGTTCTGTTTTTTCATTACTGTCAATGAGAAGGTCGCTATACAATGATCTATAGCAGTGATGACTGTGTGTGTAAATGTTCATACAGAAAGTACAGAGCAAACTGAGGGAGCTCTTACACTGAGCACAGAATCAATTACTCACTCAGCTGCATATTTTTTGGGGGGGATCAAAGGATCGCACACCTTTGTGCAGATTGTGTGCCGGGGGAAGTACTAAAAATGTACCAGCTAAAGACTACCTCAGTCTGATGCAGCAGAAAGAAAAAAAAAACAAATGCTAGATTTGCATTCTAGCCCCAAAGAACATTTTAGACACTTACATCAGAAATGCCCTGAAAGCCAGAGAACAGAGTGAAAAAGGGCTCCACATTAATTTTGCAATAAGATGAAATGTGTGATGGATCCTTGAAATGAAACAATGTGGCGGCAAAATTAGATGTTTTACTGTTCCTTGAAGGTGTTTTGGGTAAGGGGAATTTTGCATGGAAAAGACAGGATCTAATTATAATCCCTGTTTTTAATCGTCGAGATGAATTTATGTTTAAAGCTTCTAAGTTTCAGAGAGTTACTTATTTTGTACTACTTTATTAAAGTTTGAGATTTATCGGTAAGAGAAATTGATGCTGTTTGTGACTAACACTGACAATGACTTCTTTTGTATGAAATTAGCGTGATATCACTATTCTTTCCGCCTCAGAATGATGCCTTATCTGTCAGTGTCATTTACAATTGTTTGTCACTATATTGAAACATTTTAATAAAAAGAGATGGGGGAAAAAATGAATGGGATAGGACGTAAAATGCTGATAAAGCATGATAAAGCATACTGAGTTGTTTCTAAAGTTGTAGCTCGTTTGTTCCCCTTTCTTTAAAAATCGAAAAGCAAAGTGTTTTTATATGTTTAGAAATGATGACTCATATCTCAGGTGCCAATATTTACCTGAACAAACAGGGAACTACTTTGAGGAAATAAGATGAGAAGTCCTTCAGGAAATGGGAACTGTTTCATCCTTGCAAAAACTTTATACAATTTCCTTTTTTATGAGACGTTATGCAAACCAAGCATTGCTCTGCATTACTCCCCCCCCCCCCAACAGCACTGACAGCACTGACAGCACTGACAACAAATGACATTTCAACTCACCACAGGGATTGAGTGCATCCTGCCAAAGGGAATTACAGCAGAGAGTATGAAGGAATCAATGTGTGAGCGAGTGTCGGAAAACAGACGTATATGTGTGTGCATGTTCGCCCATGTGTGTGTGTGTGTGAGAGTAAACAGTAAATTGCATGTTTGTGGGTGTGGGCGAGACTAACTTCAACACATTCATATAATACACTTCTTAACTGCTACATTCAGAGACTCTGAGCCAAACATTTGCCAGCTGTTCAAGTGATACTGACATTATGTATTTTAATAGCATGCTGGCAGAAGTGTTGAATCGTGAGCAGTTCTGTGATTCGGTGTTGCCTCTTAACTGGCAGCTAGAAGTAACAGTTTGTAAACTGTTACAATCTGCACATTGCACAGTTCTGTTTGCTAACCTGGCCAGTTTGCAACTCTTGATGCTGCCGCATAGCAGTCGAGATTAGAGAAGCAAACAAACCAACATCTGTGAGCCCGGATTCCTCCAACAGAGCTGTTACAATCTGATTGATATGCCTAAATGTTGGCAATGATTCAGTCTAATGATGATTTTATTACAGCCTCTAAAAACTGAAAGCCTTCTAACGCTGAAATTTACGGTCTTGTAAGCATGATAGTAAGTGTCGATTAGTTTCAATCAAAATCAAATTGTTGTCATTGAAGTTTATGTAAACTTTCATCACATTAGTTTTGAATTGAGTGTGGCTAAGCCTGGATATTTATAATATAATTAATTCTATGAATGTGTCATAAAAAAGTCACACTGCAGCTTTCGGGCTGTTTACACCCACAGCAAGTGTCACCCAGGGCCAGATTATAAAATGCAGTGGGTGTGTTTCGACTGTTGCTGTCTTTCTCCAGCTGCTGAAGTTTAGTAGGAGTCCCTGATGTTGTTTTTCATTATAAGGTGTTTTGCATTCGGGCGGGGTATAGTTCAGTTTAAATAAAGAAGAGGCTAATGCTGCAGAGTTATCATATAGCAATGCATTTATAGCTTTGGAAAAACAAATAGGGGCCTATGTCCAACATTGCATGACAATTCTTACTGCTAACAATGTCAAGGATAGCATAGCTTTTATTTACTCAGCATTTAGTTAATATAAGGAGTTATATTCATATGGAGAGGGTCCTGAGTCAGACTTTTTTTTTTTTTTTTTTACTTCATTAAAGGAAGAACGTGTGACATTTAACATGCAAGTATAGCATAAATCAGTTATATCCTGTGTAAATGTATCTCTGAGGCATGACTGTCTACAATGAGTGGGAAGCACGAGTCCCGCCAGCTGTACTGTTGTAGGAGGCGTGTTTACATCATGTTTACATCACGTTTACATCACGTTTACATGGACGGGACGGCCTTGCGTGTAAGGCTGTTTTAGTCAAAAACTAGAGAAAAGAAGAATAACATAGTCTACTCACTGCTTATTTGGATGTCATGTAAGTGTGTTTAGATCTCAGTCATTCTGTGTCAATTTATGTGCAATGTGAAACTATGACCTAACCAAAGTGTGCAAACATTAGCATGCTAACACAACAATGCAGGCCACAGGCTATCCTCTCGAGCAAAGGACAATTTTGCGATAAATGCCACTTAATTATGGTGCGTTCTAATTGATTACTCCTTCGTGCGAACGCCAGTGGAGAGGGGTTGGAGGTGTGTCGCCGCAGGAGAGCGGAGGCTTCAGAATAGCGGAGGTGTCGCCAAAACAGCAGCTTGTTTTGGTGTCATGCTGGTGCCCAAGTGCGACATCTAGCCGCACATTCATCACTTAAATGAAGATCCTGAATCAGTTAATACGAATTCAGGACAAACTATTACATACCATAAGGTTAGATGATAGTAAAAGCATGTGTATGTTTTAGAAAAGGCCTCTGCAAACTTAGTGAACCTAACTGAGCCTCTATAAGTCTCTGCTTTGGCTACACCCATAATACCATATTAGCCACCCACTGTCACAGAGCAGAATGCTTTTAATGTCCAAAGAGAAATAATATCATGCTCTCGCTCTCTACAGTCAAGCCTGTGGGTATAAAGATTATTTCTATTTAGCGTCTTCTGACATGATGGATCATGAAGTCTTTAACCAGGCACACCCTTAGGAGGGCGTCACAACAGAGCCAAGAATGGAGGGAGGACTTTTAAGGGGGATACTTTGAGTTTAGAAAACAAACGGACGTGAATGCATCATCAAAGCTGACATTAAGATTGATGGAAGGCTTCACTGTCTTTTGTTCGAAGCTATTGTGAAGCTCTTAGTCTGAAATTGGCAAGGGTTATTAATGGAATCATGTTGAGAAACCTACAATGTGGTTTATTAGAAATAAAACTCCTATCATTTATTAATCCACTCCCAGGGTCCGAAGGACATAAGGTCATGATATTGCTTTAAATATGTATGAACTAAATCTTGGAGAAGAATCTTTTACATTTCTTTTTATATAGGCTAAAGTTAATAATTGATTGCATAATATGTCCCATTATAGCCTCTCCTTTCTTTTTTTTTTGCGGATTAGCACTCGTTGCACTGGCTGGATCAGTCTATTTCTCTCTCTCTAATTTAAGTCTGCAGCTCTAATGTCCTTTTTTCTTTCACCTCTGGCCATCGTGGGTCTCCCTTGAAAATGAGATGATAGATCTCAAAGGGGTTTATCCCCGGAGTAATACATTTCTTTCATATCACTCCAGCGTTTGTGCCACTCGCCATTTGCAGGAGCGATATCACGGCCCCTACAAATGCTATATGTGGTGAAAGTCGCTGTTAAATTGAGATACTTTTGCTGTGTGGTTCAAAGAAAGTCCAACCGGAGATCACAACCGTTTTGCTGTGGGTCACTATACACTGGATGTATTAGTGCATTTAGCAAAAAAAAAAAAAGAACATGGCATATATTAAATGAGCCCTGACATGCTGAGTGAATTCTTTATATAGCACAGGCGCTCCGGGAGAGCTCTGATTTTGCTCTGATTTTGCTCTGAGCTGTGCTTTAAGGCATGGACAGCAAGTAAGGCGACAAACTGTAACGAAGCACATCATCACACAACTGAAAGATCGCAGGTTCAGCGCTAACAAGTGTTGTGATGGAACAGCAAAATGCAACAAAATGAGGTACTACTTGCATCCTGATCATTTATGTTATTTAATTTCTAATCTATTTCTTTCAATATCAACTTTTCTTTTAAAATTTCCACGCTCCTTTATTGTTAGTGTTTATTTTGTAACTTCAATGTGAAACACACTGCAAGGGTAATGTTCAGCAGAGCTTTTTAAAAAAGGAGTTATACAACTGGAAAAGCAGCATTGGGAGGTGGAAATATTACATCCAGAGATGCCTACCTGAGGGGAGAAGAGGTGCTGAGGGTGCTGCACCATCCCCTCACCCAGCTGCAGCTCCAACAACTGCAGGTGTCTGAGGTAAGCTATTTATATACATATATATGATCAGGATGCTCTCTCCTCTGCTGCTCTCAGTATATCTTCTCTGACGATAGCACTGTTTTCATTAAAAATTGATTCTAGTTGATTTATGTTAAACTATTTACATATTTTGAATGCATGGCGTGCAAACTTTGCTCTTATTATTAAGATATGAACAGCTGCTAGAAATGTTGACTTTAACTGATGGCCAATCAATTTTGTCGACAAGCCACCTGAGCTTCCCACCCTGAGCATAATGTCAGAGGAAAATTGCCATCGTGTAAATTCATAATTCAATGAATATCGTAACATTTTGTAGTAACATCAGAGATTGCATACCCTTTTGAGAATGATGATCCCCTCCTGGTTGTGTTCATTGGTGGTGATATCAAACATGGCGCCTCCATCGCCTGGCACAATGGTGTACTCTACTTCTGCATTTTTCCCAATGTCCAAGTCATGGGCTTTGATTCTACCAACAGCAGAGCCCACTGAAGAAGACTCAGGGACTCTCAGATGAAAGAAACCTGTCGACAAACACAAATCAAAACTGGACTTAGATTATTTTGTTATTACCTCCTGACATCGGGAGCCAAAAAAAAAAACGCAGAGCTCTTTAAATCTCCTGTCCTTCATATAGTCTCTCCCCCACCCGGGGGCTGTCTTATTTACCCACAGGCAAGTGGCTGATATGCTCTTTTCTGAAGTAAGTCCTGTAGCTAGAGGCATGACATTATTCAATTTTGACGTGTTTTGGACATCAAGGCCGTTAAGCACCTTGTAATTGGCTGGCTCAAGCTGTCAGATCAACAAACAAACAAAAAAAAAACTCGGGGGCTTTGATAACCCTCAAAAAGGCAGGAATCCCTGCTGAGGGCTTTGAAAGAAATCTACAAACAAACAGGGGATAGAATGATTATCATTTAAAACTGAAACCAGCATCTCATTCTGTACTATATAACCATCCATACATACGATCTATACTTACATGTCAGAATAGAAACAAGATATTCATTTTAAAAAGATTTCTAATGTTGCTTTCCCCCAAAGTTACACGTCTTTTATATATGTCTGTTCAATGACTGATGAGTGAATTCAACACACTTTTAGAATCAAAGGTTAGTGTTTTACATCCTTACGTCGATTTTAATTCAAACAGCTTCCTATGAAATCCCTTTATTTGCTTAAATACTTACTTTACATACTTCTTTGTATGTACATTCGATTGCTGTGATCTATTTGACACTCAAAGTCTTTGAACTTAAACTTCAGTACAGAAACATCAGAGAGATGATGTGCCAGAGAGGACGGAATGTATGTGTTTAAGCGTTTTTCAAAGGATAGTGCCACTAGATGAGAAAAGAAAAAACTCTAGACTCTTGGAACTACAAAGGTGCCTAGGATGCTTCATGGAAGGAAGTACATTTCTTTTTTTCCTTGGTGGAGGACATCAATGGACGAACTGAACCAAAACTTATGTTATTGGAATATGTTGCATTAAATGTTGTTTGTTTTTTTAATCAAAACATGGCTCTGCACCTTGCTACACCCTGAGATATTGCTACTGCTGTGATGTATAAGTCATTGCACTCCTTCTATTTTGTTATTCCCAAACTTCTTTTGTAGATCTTAGCTATTTCCCTCAGTGTTGATCCGAGGATTGAGTGAGAAAAGGGAAATGGATGAATTTGGGGATGTTCATTTCAATAAATAATCAAAGACATGCAAGGGCATAGATTCATCTCTAAAGTCTTTTTGTTGATCATGTCCTTTCAAGGACAGAACGAGAACTTTTCTCACTGGCTCCAGCTCCGAAACAGAAAGAGGATAAATCCACACAAATAGGATTTGACTTGTGTCCGGTGTACTCTAATGTTTTACAACCAATAACAAAGAGTCCTTTGGAGATGCTTCTGACACTGTTTTAGTCTAAAATGTCCTGTGTTAATTTTTGTATGAGCAGAAAGAGGACCTTTGAAAGCTACCGTAGAGGTAAACTCCTGATCACTTACTGATGGGGTTTTTATTGGTCAGAACATGCACTTCAATGATTTGTTACGTCCCTATTCTGTGACCTTTATCCAGATGGGGACAATACATACTGTACCAGCCAGTGCTTGCAACAGTTAACTTAAAATAAACAAGTAATTACAAACCCTGCTGACCTTTTTGTCTATGCTAGACGCTGCTGTGCAGTTAATTTATGCATTTTATAATGCCATTACTTCCTACGTGAGCAATAAGAAAGCTATAGTTGAAGATATTTCCATATAAGTGGCTTTATGGGCCCTACTCTTACAGACAAGAAAGTGAGGTGTGCAATTGTACATTGGAATGCAAATGCACAGGGTATGATAAGCATTTCCAGGTCTTGTATGGACAGAGATTTCTCTTCTGTTCGAAAATACTGTTGCCTGAGTTGCAGGTCAAGAGATGATAACTAACGCTTGTTATATTGCACTGTCAGTGGGTTAACAAGCTTCGAGGATTATCCCACAAAGCCATGTGCAGGTATAGGAACTGCTATTAGTGATACATGTTGCAACCACATCTGGTCCCATCACAGAGGCTCATTCGAGGGATTTATGGTTTACTAATACTTAATCCATAATGACTGAAGGATGTGGGGGGATTTCTGGAAAAGACAGATGTGTGATTGATCCATGCAGCAATGTAATAGGTAACTGAACCATCTATTCCATTTTACCTGTGACCCCTTTTACACATGAGAAGGACAGGAATACACAGGCAGGGATTTGGGATGGGACATAGAAGCAGCCATACTAGGTTTAAACCTGTGTGCTGTGACAGCATTATGGAAATATCATCTTTTCCTCGCAGCCAAAGGAGCTTGACCGGATGACTGCCCGTATTTACATTCAGAGGAGACCTCTCGGTGTCGCCGCAAAATACCTGAAGAGGCTGCGGCAATGCAGGACATCATTTTTTAGCTTTCCTGTCATACACTCGCTGTGGTGGAACAGTATAGAACCTGCACTCAGTTTAATAATAAAGTGTAAAAGAAGCTTTCGCAGATCAATGTGTTTAAAGCATTAGCTTGTTTTTTTTTTCCAACTTGGCCTTTTTTTACATGACCTGCTGAACGGCACAATCAAATTAATCTGGTTTAGCAGCTTATAGGAAATACCAGATAAGAAATGCAGTGGTAAATACACCGACTCAATCCCCCCGTGCAGCACAATGATGCTCAACCAGGATCTAAATATAGACGGATGCCCCATGAGCGAAATAACACCAATCCTGGTTTATTTGCTGGGAGTAGAAGCTGGAGATGCAATCATGCTAAATAAACTGGCCTTTGCTAAGACTGCGCATAATGACAAATAAGGAAAAGCAATTACAAAGAGCAAGGCATGATGAATACCCTCTGCCCTCTTGTAATTTCCACAGGGTTGATTTGTTATTATCACATATGTAACCTGTGTATATTCACCTGCATTATTATTGTTTTACAGGCATGACAGTCAATGTTGAAGAGCCATTAAATCCAACTTATTATCCTTAAAGGGCACTTACTTTTGGAGAACCTGGGTGGATTATCGTTGACGTCGCTGAGGGTGATGTTGATGGTGGTGGTTCCTGCCAGGCCCCCCAGCTGGCCCCCCATGTCCTTGGCCTGGATTAGTACCTGGTACTGTTCCTTCACCTCTCTGTCCATATTGGGCAAGGCTGTCTTTATAACACCTGGTGTGCAGAAAGATTGATGAGAAATAGAGACGATAAAGAGGGTTGAGGAACGAGGGGGGAAGGAGAAACGACTGTGAGATATAAAAGAAGACACAGGGGAAAAGTGGTAAACATCAAATCCCTTGAAATATCTTCCATGTCAAATACAAAATTTACTCCAAAATGCACAATTTATTCCCACCTAAAGGAGCTCCCGCCCGAGCAAGATGCTGCACGTGTTGCTCCGACCGAGGCTGAAATAGAGGTCATTTTACAAACTGGAGACACTTGACATTCAATAGGGAACTCGGGTGAAGCCATATAATGATTCACTTGAGGATCAGAGGCCCTGAGATCAGAGAGCGTTTGTACTGCAGATTAATAGCTAGGTCAGTGGGAGGTTGGCAGGCTAAAAGGATGCAGGAGGCACATAGGTGGGTCTTCACTTTTCTCACTCCTCTTATTCCAATTTTTACGGTGGCCGTGCGAGGATTGATCCACAAACATCATCTTTGATTTCAGATTCACACATGTCAGGGGTCTATTTCTTTTGAAAGTCCTCTCAACTTGCAGAGGAGGGATGTCCGTCTCTGAGAGGGATAATTTTTGTGACACGCATGCCTATGTTGATGTCGCCCCCCCCCCCCCCCACATTTCCCTCCCAGCGTTTGTTCCCATTGTTAATGTGCGTTTAGAGATAGACGCAGCACCAAGCAGGGCAAACATTTACTTCAACAGTTGGATTCCCCCCCCCCACCAGCAGCAAGCAGTTTGAAATAAACTCACAGTGTGTACTCTGTAAAGATCTGGGTTGAGCGGAATAATCAGCAACATATTCTGCCGTATCTGTCTGTGTGAGATGTATGAACCTATTTTCATACGCTTTGAACTGTCCCAGATGGTGAGCCAACAGCAGCCCACTACCGGCAAGCGCTGGTGGTATGAAGGTGTTTCAGATTTAGAGCAGCCGTCTGCCTTGCTCTACCTTGCTGACAATCTGCAACCCTTTTTACTGCCATTTTCCTCCTCTGACATCAGCCGCCTACACCAGAGAAATAGCAAACAATGCTGAAAAAAAAATGAAATAAGAATTGTAAACATCAAATGCTAATGTGTTGTTTGTCTTTTTTGTGGTTTCAGATTAAGCAGTGCATTATCCTGGCTTGTTGTCTAAACGCACACAACCCTGACTACATAGTGTCAGTGCACTAACGATTAAGGATCCTGGTTTGTTTACTAATAGTGAGGCTGTCAGTTTGTGAGTTCACCTGTCATTATGATGTGTTGCAAACAGTGAAGGCATTCCTTCACCCCAGCCACTCGGCAGCTACCATATTTTACCCACTATACTTAAAAAAAAAAAGTATCTTTGAATATTTTTATGCTATTAGTACCCACATTAGGACCATTGTGCAAATTCCAGCATGATAACATCGATGAGTTTGATGACATAGTGAATAATCTGCGCGGCCCTCATTCAATAAATTCAATAAATGAGTAAATAAAATATGTGTTCATTAATGTATATGTACTGTTTTCAATGTATAAACTTAAGCTATTCTATCCCCCTCATAATACATAATATGGCTACATACTTCTAGCATTACAACTGCCACTATAAAGTAAACCTTGCAATCTTGCACAACGTCTCATGTCACTTCATTGTCTTTACTGTCTTCTCCTTGTTGGCCTCAGTTTTAATAAAAGTAACTTTGATCAGAGTTTAATTGTGTATTTTTATGTCCTGTTTTTCAACTCTTGATGTTACTGGTGCTACAACAAACCAATTTTTAGTCTTGTAGATATTAGTCTTTCCTTAAATTGTGTATTTAATGTTCATATTTAATGTTGTACTTTTTTTTTACATATGGAGCACAGTTCACCAAAGTCAAAGTCCTTGTGTGTGTGGGCATACATGAGCAATAAAGCTGATTCTGACTTCCCTCCAGAGATCAATCAATCAATCCGTCAATCAATCAATCAATCAGCTGCTTGTCATAAATACAGTGTCAAGGACATATAAACCATTTCATATCTGTCAAATGAATCATTTTTTGGACAGCATGAGTCTTTTTTGTGGGCCAAAGATTTGTGAAGTGAACCGTGGATCAATCCTGAAGCAACTTTTATTCTCATGAGTGACTGTACACGTTGTGCACAATCTGTTAGGCTTAATAGTGCATGAAGTATATGACGGAGTGTCTCTGAACTCTAGAGGACACTCGATCACATCATCATCATCATAGTTTGGACTTCAGACTGTTCTGATATTGTAGTGCTTCACCAATGTAAAAGAAAAAAGGTTTTCACGTGATTTATGCATATACTGGTGACTTGGCGATTATCACTGACAGAGTGAGGATTTATTTTTCCCCCGACCAGAGATAATAATGCAGCAGACGCAGGGATAAATAAGACCAGAGGATGGAAATAGCTAAGCTTATCTGTAAGACTAAACAATCAGATAACCTTATGTCATTGCCTCTCTGTAAATCAAAGACACAGAAACATATTTTTGGACATTTTGTAAAGATGTGTATGAACTTTACATTCACTAATATGTAAAGTAAGTCTGTAAGACAAAGTACTCTACCTGTTTTGGGGTCAACAGAGAAGTATGGCTGGCCATGGAGGATGCTGTACACCACTCTAGCACTGTTTCCGTAGGTGGGGTCGTCTGCATCTGTGGCTGTGACTTGAGTCACGTACGTCCCTGTGGAAAAGAGTGGGAAGACTTATTGACTTTGACTTCATCTCTCTCCACATGAGACTGAAATCCAAACTCTTTGAAGTCCATCCGTTTACTGAAAGATCTCACCTGACACTAATGAATGGTGAATCACAAATGAGAAAGGCTGCAGATAATGCCCACCAGTCAGAGCACCTGATGGAGCGCAGTGAGGAGGAGTGTGTAGGAGAATGGATGTCGTTCAATTTTCCTGTTGCGTGTTTTGATTTGCACATTTGTTGCATTACGAAGTGGCCATTATTTAAAAATAAAAAATAAAAAAAACTTAAGCTCTTGTGCAGCAATTCATTAAACAATGCCACCATTAAGAAAAACAAAGGGGCTGTGGCAAGAACAGAATTAGGATGGCAGTCTTCCAACCTCCTGCAGTAAGAGGGACAGGATAATTACTTGTTTGGCTCATCCTCCTTAACTAGTTGGCATTGACATCACCATTTCATTAACATTGGCCTTATTTGCAATGTATTAGAATAAAAAGATTCAATCCAAAGTTTTTAAGCTATCAGCAAAAAACGCCTTATCAGCCTGACTACTTCATAACTCCAAGAGACACGCCTGCCATGGCGTTCCTCTTAACAGATGGGAAAGACTTCTTGCAGACAGTTTGACGTGACTTCCTTCACAGACAGGCAGCTCTGTGCACATGCTGCAAGTTCGTGTATCAATCACATACCTACATCTGGCTACAGATGTGGAAACCTACCAAGTGCAGATACTTTATAAGACTTCTAATGAAGAGTTTTTAGGTAGCTTAACTTAAAAAGGAAGAATGTGATACATTTTACACATAAATATAGCAGAAATCAAATATATCCTCTGTAAATGTTTCTCTGTGAAGAATAACATAGCCTAGGCCTACTCACTGCTTATTTATATTTAATGTTAAGCATTTTTAGGTCATTATCATTCTGTGTCAATTTACATGCAATGTGAAACAAGAGCTAACTAAAGTGTGCTAACATTAGCCTGCTAACAAAACAACGTATAGGCCACAGGAAATTGCAGCTTGATCCAAGGACATTTTCCTTATGCTGCTTGCACTTATTGGTGTTTAATAATGATTTAAGTTCCATTTGCTAACTCCTGAAAACGCGAGGGTAAGTGGGTTGGAGGTGTGTCACTGTAGGAGAGCAGAGGCTTCAGTATGGCAGAGGTATCGTCAAACAGCAGTTTGTTTTGGGTTCATGCCGCTGCTCAACGGCAACATCTACTGGATCACAAAGTCGCACATTCAAGTATTTCTTTTTCTCACATTTCACTTCCTCCCCTAAATGTTAAGACTACATATCTTTACTTTCAGGTCCTTCATTTTCGGGCATTTATTTCCAAATGTGACACGAGGTTAAGTCAGCTTTGCTCAGAAACACCCAGAAGAAATGTCCTTCAGATACTTACTATCTACTTTATTTTGTTAGTGCATCTCAAAGCCTTTACTTTCACTTCTCTACTTCAGAAAAGAAGTTGAAAAGTACTGCCATTTTATATGACTCTCTTTTACACAATGATCTGTTCTTCTTATTGAGTAAACAAATGGAAGTACATATGACATCCTGCCTACCTAGCTTAAAAAACGGTCTAAAAAACAGCAGCAAGATTTACTTTGAACAGACACTGACCAGACAGGGACAACAATTCCATGGTCATTTCAAATTCTGCTAAGCTCCTGGTAAAGAACTCGCTGTATATTAAACAGGCTTTGCAGTCAAAGCAGATGGCAACAATGGCATTAAAACATTAGGTGAGACAGATTAGTGTCTCAATCCTCCGTAACAAAGCCACACATGGCTGATTAGAGGTGCCAGAGAAGGACAGCATCGTGTCTGACACAAATATACCGCAGATGAGATAAAACGTTAACAGCCTTTGCAGTTCAGCTAAGGAGAGGAGGGCCGCAGCTCCGCCAGCTCAGAGGCAGTGAAAGTTTAAAAGCCCTTAAGCATGGCTGACACCTACGTGTTTCCAGGCGACAGAGGAAGCAGCCCTCACTCCAGGTGTGAGACAATACACACCAGGAATAAATTCTGTTCATGCAATTATGGAAATGCAGGTGTGTGATTAAGACCTGGGTGGAAGGAATGTCTTCAAAGGTCATTGCTGGTAAACACGTGAGAAGCATGCAAACGGTTTTCTGCAAAATGTGGATCATTTCTCAACGTCACAACATATTCTTTCATACAATATTCAACCTACTGGTGTAAGGCAACAGAATGTTAGAAAACCAATTAACAGAGATATATGTAGTCAGATATAAAGGACAAGACAACAGAATCAGTGCAATCTGAAGAATAGTCCAATTGGAAAAACACTTCTGTGGATTTACATGTTAAAGATTTACACTTGTCTCTAAATGATATCTCTAGGGATAAGCTAATTGCTAACAACTCCAAGATAGTCTCCATATCATTGCCATGAGTGATTTTATAATGTTTAGCCTAAGATTAGTCTTCATTACCAACCATCATTGCATATTTATGTACAGCACTTCTTCCTTTCATTTTGTGTTTTGCCTTGCTAACAGGAAAAAAACACCCACAGGGGGATTCTAACCAAAGACAAGAGGGATGTAACATTTAATGAACCCATTGATCACACCAGCCTGCTGCTATAAATATTGATAAAAACGTTAGTGTGTTTGATGTTAAGACAACGGTTGCAGCAGCATAAACATCCTTTGGATACACAAGGTTAATGAATAAATGTTTCTATGGTTTGACCTGAATTTACATAAAGTGATGATTATTTCTAAACAAACAGAAGTCCATTCTTTATCGTAACTTGGAATCTTCAATTGGTCTATTGCAAGTGCACATGTTCGGGGTTTACTTGATTTTCAGTACTATGGCATTTCCTTTTCCATCACACTAAAGCGATGAAAGATGTTTGCAGTCGAAAGTCGGGCTGGTGGCGATATCCGATGAATTTACACCAAACCACTTTGCAATTCTGTTTGGCACAGTCCACAGACTCAGCTGTGTTTCCTCCATTGTATCTGTATGACCAACTTGAATTATGGAGTTTTTAAGATGTGGATGTTTGATAGGTACTGCAGGTTAATGGGAAGTGTAGGAGGAGTTTTGAGAGTATGAATGATACAAGAGGGGGCATCCTTTTTGAATCAGTTTTTTAACAACTCGCTATTTGCTATTTGGTGAAGTGTGGCTTTGAAGGGGTTAATAATTATGGCAGGTAAACTTCTAAACTTCAAATTTGTATTCAAAAATAACTTTTTGGGATGTTTAGCATAAAGTACAATAACAATAGTAGGATAGTATTTTTGTCCGGAGGTTGTCTCTTGAGAATTAATGTTAAATTTGTTGAACATTAAAATAATGACGTTGCATTGATCCTCAGAGTCAGATAGATCATCTTTGAACTACTTTATTCATCCTGTGTGTGTGTGTGTGTGTGTGTGTGTGTGTGTGTGTGTGTGTGTGTGTGTGTGTTGTTTAACTAAACCTCTGTGCTCTGCTTTTGTTGTCACATTAATTGGGCTTTAGGTAAACTTCAAAGTTCCTATGACTCTACATCAGTCGGTTAACAGAGAAGATTATGACTTAGAGTGTCCACTGGAGTTGGGCTGTGTTGTCCCTACATTCTACCTACACTCCAGTGAGTGCTGATTCTGGACTTTCCAGGGCTTCATTGCCATTCAGATCAAGAAGAACCACACTTCCAAGGAGTTACAAAGCTGTGAAGTGTACTCAGGGCACACCAAGAATAGCTGGTTTTCTAAAATGTCAAACTCTCTTTTGGGGGAACAGCTAAGTCCCTCTGGGTGTACCTGTGATGCTCCTGAAACTTCACTTTTGTTTTCTGTAGTTCATGCCAGGTAAACATAGCTTTCAGTGCAAAGACTTACTGTCAATTAAGGGAAGGGGTAACTTTTCTATCTTTTAGAGGAAAGTCTCTTTAGATTGACACTTACCCACTGGGGACATCTCAGGGACACTGGCTGTGTATGGTCCCTCCAGGAACTTTGGCTCATTGTCGTTGATGTCTTGAACCTTGATTACGAATTCTGATTCTGGTTCTAGGGGCCTGTTGCTGTTAAGGTCCACAGCCTGGGCGCGCAGGGTGTAGTAAGGCTTCTCCTCCCTGTCAAGACTCCTTAAGGCATGGATGTCCCCCGTTGTTTGGTCAATTGTGAAAATGGAGCCGGCCCCGTCCCCCGAGAGAGTGTACTTCACCACACTGTCCCCTTTATCGAGGTCAGTGTGCAGCTGAAAGACAAAAGAGGGGGAAAAGACAGGTTGAGTGCAAACATTGGCACAGATAATGATTCATTGGAAGCACTGGGGAAGAGCTGTCAAAGAGCACCATTTCACAAAGACAGTCAAGGAAACTGACGGCGCATCAAAGAGCAGATTCATGTCTTCGCAGAGATCTGCAAAACACTAAGTCATGAGAAAATATAAAATGATAGTACTTTCGGAGCGTTTCACAGATTAATGAGGCTAAATCTCTCATAAATAATGGATTCTCTCTGTGCAATTACATTGCAGGGGAAAACTCTTCAACATCACAGACTTATTTCTATTCAAGAATGACTCAAACAAAATCTTCTCTTATGTGAGTTAGATGAGACTGTGCAAACTGGAGGTGAATATTTGTTTTCCACAAGAGCAGTTTTGAATGCTTTCGCTCAGATAGTGAAAGTCTGTGACCAGATGACAAAGTGCACATTTGCAAAACATCGCTACTCCATCCAGGAGAAGATACATCTGTTCTAATAAAGATCCACTTCTGCAGCCGGTCTCTTTGTACAAGAAACACTCTGGGCTGGTGACAAAACGCTTATTGACATAGTTATGTTCCCATCCCTTGGGAGACCAGTCATACAATACAAACCCTTTTAAATATTTAACGGCTGTAGCCATGCAAGGATATAGATTTTCCTTTTCTTATCAATGACATGGAATATCCACCAACATGGAAGAACAGATACTCAACCAGTGAAGCAGAGAAATACAGTTTATCCATTTTTGTCTGACAGAAAAGTCCCATAACTTGGACTGAGATAATTCTAACGCTACAGTTAATGATATGCTTCGGGCCTTTTTCTATTACTTTTGCAACAGAATGGACAATGGACATTTTTGGGGTTTCTTTTGGACTGGAACTCTTTCTGTTAAACTCTCATAGTATAAGGCTATAAAATAAGTCTAGCCAGCATTACTTTTCCTGTAACCGCTGTCAGATTTTTCCGCCGTAAGTGACGTAAGATTCATAAATGATGTCCAACATCAACGTTCAGTGCCAATGCAGAAAATGTGGTGCTTTGAAAGTGGTTCAAAACCTGTTTTCGTTGATGTACCGTCTGTACCCCTGAACTGCAGAATATTTACTTTTGCAGAAAATAAAAGAGTCTTTTGAAAGATTTTAAAGTCCTATGCCTTTCTCTAACGACAACCTTGTTACTAAATAACACAGGTTATTGGCTGATTTCTCCCAGCATTGCTAGTGGTGAGGGTCATTGAGTTTTATCCCTTTAAATTAAGTCTTTCCTGATACTGACAGTTATATGAACGCAGGCTTTTTCCTATCTTAATCATGTTTGTGCTCTTAGTTCACACACATTTTTCACAATCCTTACTGGGTTTGTTGTTGTGGAAGTTGACATGTTCTATGTTTACAATGAAAATAGCAATATTAAGTAGTTTATTGACTTAACAATAAATTGTTATTGAACCTCACCCACCTGAAATTATATTACATTTTTATTAACCGTGACATTTCAGATAAATATTGAAATGTTTCCATTGCTGAACCACATTAATTGAACCACAGCCAATGTTTTTTTTCAACACCATTGGTGAATATGAAGGTGTCTTTTACATAGTTTTCAGTGAACAAACATGGTGGTGGCAGCAGCAGTGGAGAGGGAATAAGAACTGCAGCTATACACTTCAAGAAACCCAAATCAGGCAGACATGCACCAAACAAAGGACGCTGGTCA
Source organism: Labrus bergylta (assembly GCF_963930695.1). Taxonomy (NCBI): domain Eukaryota; kingdom Metazoa; phylum Chordata; class Actinopteri; order Labriformes; family Labridae; genus Labrus; species Labrus bergylta. The sequence goes on along the minus strand of NC_089214.1, from coordinate 3,858,226 downwards.
CATAAAGAGTTATGAAAGATTCAGTGCAAATTGTTTCTCACAAGCCGTTCAACACATGGAATTACTGTTCTCACCCGGGCTGCATTATTCATTGCAAATTAAGCATTATTTTTAGTGGATCCCACTTTTTGGGTGGCATAAAGGATCCATTGCATTTTTTTAACAACAAAAAATGTGAAATTCAAATTAGGAAGCGTTGTCATATAATAGTGTGAGCAATACATTACTATCATTTTTTAAACCTGCACAAGATAAGGTTGAAGTGGAGGTATACATAAAGCTTACTTTGGGGGAAATAATCACATTTGGTGATGAGATATTTATAATTTGCCTCTTTATCCCTCTACAATTGACCTTTTTAGTAGGTTTAATCTTAGAGATACACGTTTCCATATTCACAAGAACCAGTTTTAGGAAGTACACAATTAAATGCCCACTGTTAGTAGCCTAATGTGCCAACTATAACACCTGAATGTTATCTTCATAATAATGTTTTACAGTACTGTAAGGTTAAAATGCTCAGTCTTGTATTATGTCCACAGGCTTTTAACCTCATTTTCAAGTCTCTTGCCAAACAGAACAACCATGCTGCTTGAGGACAAAACGAGGTATTGAGAGAGGATATTACCTTCCTTCTTTTAAAACTGAAACGTGAAATTGCAACCAAGTTGTGTCGGACAACTTCTTTTTTTTTTTAACCTTTACTAAGCATTTCCAGCTGACAAACCGTTGGAGGTTACACAAATTGCTAAAAGAAGAATATTTAGCCTATATAACAAAATAAAATACAACCAAAAAAAAACAGTAGCTTACAGTTATTTATAGCAACTTAAATAAATCTATTTTTAAAAAGACATAAAAAACATACACTTTTAAATGAAAATAATATAATTTGTGGGTTTAATAAATGTAAATCCCAAGTTATTCAGACAGTCATTCTTGCCTTATGACTTATTTTTTCCAACTGTTTTAAAGACTGAAATCGTTTTCAAATCATTTTTAAATGCTAAAAAATAAACACAAATTGACATTTGCGAATAACGAATTTACCTTTACGTAAAAAAAAAGATTACACAACAATTAAATGTCCTTCTTCCGCATAAACACGCCAAACTTTATGATATAATACTCATGTTGTGTCGGACAATTTGAGTCGGACAATTTGAAAGGTCCTTATCACTTCCTGAGTCTGAGAGGAAGCCTTGATATGAGACACAGATACTCAGCTTGACTATTACGAAGACAAAATACACGGTTACAAAGCAACGTTTTGAGTCATCTCAGTCGGCACTTTAACGTGGAAGAAATTAGAAAAGCTAATTGAGTTTTTACTTGCGTAGGAGAGGAAGGAGAAAGCGCGGTCTCCACCCACACACGTTGCCAGATGTAAACATGAGAACAGGTGGATACAAAAAGTTAATAACAAAGCCTGGATACAAATAAAGAGCCTTGGACGACGTTGGAAGTACCTGTAAGTAATGTTGCCGATATACTAGCTTACTGTGAAGTCAAGGCCATTCTTCGAGAAGAGTTTTCTGAACAACAACAAAAAAAAAAAAGAAAGGAGATGACGCAGTTGGAGCTTCAGTCGCCTTGGATACGCAGGTAGCTTAAGGTTACAATGTCAAGCTGCCCACAGGGACAGGTCAGACTAATTTGGGATGAATAACCTTACCTGTGGTGTTGCTACAACCAAGATACAAGGAACAAAAGCCTTGTTCCTTTTAAAGGACTAAAGCTGACATCTGCAGGTGTGTCTGAAGTCAACCTGGAAAAATGAAATCATGAGGATTAGGGACAGAGATGGAGCTAGCCATGGCTTTCTTACCTGAGGGGTGACTTCAAAAGGTAGGGTATGGCTCTGTTTAGTTTGGTTTTGTGTTGCTTGGAGACAGCCTTAGCTTGTCCTGTTTTTTATTTTGTGCTGTGGAAATAAATCTCGAAAAAAAAGTCACATTTTATAAGTAGGCTATGCCTTATGATGTATAATTTTGGTGTTCATTGGTGCATTAAGGGCAGGACAGGAGTGCAGACTATATTGTTGCAGAGTATTATTTTTTGTATATTATATGGTCCACATAGAGTTATATTTTACCAAATCATCATATCATAATTTCAGTTCTTACAGAAAATGTATTTATGGGGTATTGGAGTTTTTACTTGGCATAAAAGCTATTTGGGTTAAAAACAAATTGGTAACTTTGTATTCCTGGTTCTCAACTGGTGGGTAGGGACCCAAAAGTGGGTTGCAGTGTTGTTTTCAGTGGGTCGCATATGTGTGCCTGGAAAAAAAAAAGTTTGAATAAGTTTGTGAAGGGGTCCCTTTTTTTTTTGCTGTTATTGGACAGGATAGCTGAAGAGAGAGAGGCAATATGGATAGGACATACTGGTGGGGTATGACATGCAGCAAAGGTCAGAGGTCAGATTCAAACCCACGGCTGCTGTGATGAGGACTATATAGCCTCCTTACATGTGGCGCGTTTCATAAATGTTGGCTATCTGGCAACGGTTCCAAATATTCTCTCAGATGTGATTTCTTTGGAAATAATATTTTGTGTATCATGCTGTGAGCATCGAAGGGATCGTGTTGTGAAAGCACAGACACTCTGTATGTCTGAAACTTTATATCTGAAAAAAGTATTTTGATGCACACAGATGTCATTTCGGACTGGGTGGCAGATTTGACACACTTCTGCAGAGGCCAAGACTTCAAAAGGTAGGATACAACTCTATTTTCTGCTGTTTTGGTTTGCTTGAAGGCAGCCTTGCCTTGTGCTGTTTTTACTCAGTGCTGCTGGGTGAAAAGACTGTGCCATTCATGAGTCTGATGTTGGCAGCTATAGTGTGTTTTTAAGTGAATGTAGCTGGCTTTTATAGTCTGATTCTTGAGTATTTCTTTTTCACTTTGAGTTCTATTCTATTCTATCATCCTTGTTGTGCTTAGAGGTTGCTGGATGCTCTTTGTTTCCGGTGTGACGGATGCTGTGCTGTGACTCTGTGGAGCTTTTGTGTGTCAGTTGAAACTTTTTTTGGTGTGTAACACAAAAATGTGATGTTATGTTTTGGGATAATGTTTTGTAAACAGAAATATTCGGATTGTATAAAACTTTATACATAAAGCAGCAAATATTGTGATGCACACGGATGGCGTTATGAGGTGGATGGAAGGTTTGACACACATCTGAGATGCCAAACTTCAAATTGCAGGATACACCTCGGTGTTATTCTATTTCAGGTTTGCTTGAAGGCAGCCTCGCCTTTCCCGTTTTTTATTTTGTGCTGCTTGGTGAAAACCGTGCCATTCGTGGTTCTGCTGTCGGCTCTTAAGTTGTTGTCTGTTTGGAAGTAAAGATAAGTTTGGGTTTAGTCTAATTCTTGACCATACTTTGACTTTCAATGTAAGTTCTCTTACATTTTCTTTTCCTGTTGTGGTTGTGCGTTCGGTTGCTGGCTGCAGAGTCATTCTGGTTTTGTTTGCTGTTCTGCTACTCGTCTGAATCCATGCGCTTTTGTGTGTTTGCTGGGCTCAAATCTTGTATCAAAATGTATGAGGGTATGCTAAGATATATATATATTTTTTTCACAACACAAAACATCTGTTGTAGCATGCTGTGATCCCTTGAAGAGATCATGTTTTGCAAACACAAACACTTGGTATATGTCTGAAACTGTATACTTTTATACCGATTTGAAGCATCTGTGAGATGCCAAACTTCTCAAGGTGGGAACACCTTTATTTTGTTCTCCTTTGGTTTGCTTGAAGGCAACCTTACGTTGCATTGTTTTTACTCAGTGCTGCTGGGTGAAAAGACTGTGCCATGCATGAGTCTGATGTTGGCTGCTATAATAGTAGTGTGCTTTAGGTGAATGTAGCCCGCTCGCTTCGTCTAATTCTTGACTTTCTTTTACCTACATTTCTATTCTGTTCTATTCTGTTTTCTTTGTTGTGCTCCTCGCTTGCTGCCCGCTGAATTAACCAGATGCTGTGGCTGCTGTGCTACTCTGTTCTCCTTGAAATCTTCTGTCTGTTTGCTTGTCTCACTTCTCATTTCAGAATGTATGATTGCGTGATATGACTCCTTTTTTTTATACTGAACAAAACAGCTGTTGAAGCATGATGTGACTGTTGAAGGGATCATGTTTTGCAAACACATTCATTTGGTATGTATGACACTGTGTATATTTGAAAATGTATTTTGACGCACCCGGATGGCATCATGGACTGGATGGCGGATTTGACACACTTCTGAGAGGCCTGACTTCAAAAGGTAGGATGTTATTCAATCTTTTTCTTGTCCTGTGCTGCATGGTCGCTGTGCCATTATGTTTGTGCTGGTCAGGTCACTGTACCCATGAGTTGCCTTTATGCATGTGTGCAAGCAAGCAAGCATGCATGTGTCTCATGTTATTTCCCTTTCTGCTGTAGGGCTGTTGGTGAAGGTTGCTTTTTGTGTATCATTTGTCTCTTGCTATCGGCATTTATTTGTAACAAATTGGGGAATTTCTTTTGGTTGTAATATATCAAAGTGAGTCATGGCATGCATTTTACACCATTATTAATTCTCACAAAGCCAGGGGCTGGTTTGGTTTTGTTCTTTTTTAGTGCTGCTCTGGTTTGGGCTGCTGTGCCAAGTTGTACCAGCAGCTTCTTCCCCGTGTGGATGTGAGTCATTCTTTTGGGGAACTGCAGCAGTGTTGTTGGCATTGTGAGCTTTCCTTGTGTGTGTTTAGTTATCTGGTTTTGCTGGAAAATGGTTATTGATTACACAGTCTCCGGTAATATAAACTGGGCCCTTTTAATTAAAGTACCCCCATCAGAAAACTGTGAAGTACTTATTTGAGCCGTAATCATTGTGGCTATCAATCATTTTGTGATTGTGTGAAATAACATCTTAATGTAGGCGTGTCTTCAGGTGAAGCTGCAGCAACTGCTGAACAGACCAACCAGATTTTCACTTGTTTAATTTATTTAAGCTCCTAACAACAAATTAGTTTTATATTTATATACTTTAACTTGTAAAACGTAGATATACAGCGGTAATTATTGTTTTTTGTAGCCATGGATGAAACAAACAAACCAGTACTGCACTATCAGTTAAGCCAAATGTATTTCTTGCGGGCCTTTTGGCTGTCAGCAGTGTGGTTTGTGTTTTGAGTGTTGTTGCCCTCAGGTGCTCCCCAGCAACTTGTGCTTCCAGGTTTGCCAGTCTTTTAATAAAACACTGTGCATTGCAGCACCCCATGTTTTAGACAGATAGTGAAAAGAGGGATTCTGCAACAAGAGGAGCTTTTTTTTTATTTGTTTTGTTTGAGTGTTCATTTATAATCCATCTTGTTTGCTGTTGTCTCTAAATCCTGTAATCTTTCGCAATCCATTCTAAAAGTCTGCAGCATCACTTTGTAACAGATTTTTCTCAAGAGTGTAAAGTGTATCAGTCGGATTCAAACCGTTTAAAGGCATGATGAAGGTTGTTCGTCTCTTTGTTGTGGCACATCAGAGTGACTGTTATAACGCTGGCATCATAACAGGCTACACAATCTATTACTAGAACCCACACTAACACACACACACACTGCTTCAGTGATGCACACAGCGATAACATAACAACCACCTGACTGTGAAGTCTATACCTGGTAGAGCTGAATCAACATATTTGTGACACTCTGAAAAATTAAGCATTGTCAGCTGCTGTGCTGTTTCAGTTGCAGGGCATCTGTTTAGGATTGCGTAATGTTGTTCAGTTAGTTATAAAAGCTGATGATAGTTTCCACCATTTGTCATGCTATTGCTGTGAATGGGTCCTGTCTCACTAACACACTGGTATCAGAAAGGACACAGTGAAACCATTAAGGAAGTTACTTTTTGTCAACTCTTTGTCGGCTCCAGTACTTCATGTGCACATCGCATTCAGTCACACATTGTCAGTCTGTCTGCTAGCTCCTTACAAGATTCCTACCATGCCATTTTCTAATAAGGGCAGTATTTTGAGGGTATGAGTCCACATTCACTACTGCTTTTTCTTATTATTCTCATGTGCGACTTGATTGTATGCGCTGTAGTCATGGTGACTTGCATGATGCGCTAGCTGCTGAAATGTAGCATTTTTGAATGGATGTAGCTGCAGGCTAAAGTAGAGGTCTAATCATAAAATAGTTTTCAGTGCATGCACAAGCTTCCTCTGCAGCAATACACTTATTTCAACGAGTCATGCCCTACTGACTTTATTTACTAATTTACGCTATTTTCTTTCTTACTCGATAAGCCAATTTCAGCATAGTTTATTGCATATTCATAAGAAGTGACTGTTTTACAAGCATTTCCTGAAAGATGATCTAATTTACTTGAACTAATCATAAAATAGATCATCATGGCTTGATCTTTTGTTCGTTGTTGAGCAACAGAAATCCATGATTCTCCCTGCATTCATTCATGCACTGAATCATTATGATTCATGCATTAGTTAAGCATTGCTGCATTTGTATCCTTATATGTGTGATACACTCCTAAAAGGCTTTTGAATGGAGAAAGTGACACTTGGTACTACAGGGAAACAATTTTGATGAACTGGCTGGTGAGTGGAACAGCCTGTTCAGTCCTGCTTGGTTTCTTTTGTCAAAAGGATCTGAATAGGGAATTAGTATTCTCTGTAATGTGGGCAGACTCATACATTTATGTCCTACTGAATAAATTGTGACTTTGTATTTGTGATTAATAGGGTGTTTACAGTTGGTCATCCTTTGACAGGAGAAATAAATAAATTAACTTGGACCGTATTTTTCACATTTGCAGTTCATACAATACGAGCGGTACCCAAGAGACAAACCTGCAAAATTGATTCACAACTGCACAATTAAAGATGAGAAAGAAATGCAAATATGAAAAGAATAGGAACGTTGCCTCATTAATTATCAGTGAAAATGGATTGAAATTAATTAAAAATTCCATTACTCTAACAATGATAATCAATTGTGTGAAGAAAAAAAAAAGGGCTTGCTTTTATCGACAAAACAACCATCAGGGCTCGGTATAGAGAAGAGGCAGAATCCTTGGTACAACCTGTTTAACAGCGTCAAAAAGAAAATAAGCCATTTACTAATGAGATGAAAAATGGTCCATTCCTTTCTTGTAAGAGTTGTTTTCAATTTACACAACACAAACCAAAACACCGGATTGTATGCATGCAGAATTCAAATGAAGATGTATCTGATTATGTAAAGCCAAACACAGCAAACGTACATTTGGTTACCATGATGCATTGTGCACAATTGACTGAGATGGAGTCGGCTCTGGGAGACAGCATGACGATATGCGCCCATATTACAGTGAGAATGTCTAAACACTCCATTTTTCATGATTGAGGCATAATTAGCAAGATGCTCTGCTTGGGGTAGCAGCTAAAAGACCCAGGTAGTGCGAGGAACTGATATAAGATCCCTGCTACAATGCCAGCTCTTACCATCTGTTTGAGTAATCATGTTTGCATTCAGTCTTTTCCCGCTCTCCCAAATGATTGCTGTATGTTCACAACTTCTCAAGGCGCCAGAAATGACTGTTGAACATTTCCACATTAACATTTTCAGACAGGTAGAATGCTTATGTTGCAGTAATCATGAAACACTTCAGTCTTTGTCGAATGTTTTCAATGTTGATGGCTTTTTAGGCATGTGAAAAAAAAAGAAACTCTGAAGCTGTTGACTTTGAATTTCCACACTTGTCCCTCTAACGCCATCTTTCCCTTGTCTGGAACAATTCAGGCGATGCAGATGGCTAGCAAGTGCATCAGCAGTGCTGTCAAAACAAATATCTGCAAGCCCATTACTCATCGCCTATCAGTGCAAAAAATGCTGCTCAACTACTGGGGCAAAATGTGGAAAATCTGTCCTGTATGTTGACTGGTCACATACAGAGGATATGAATTGAGCTTCACAGGGAAATTCTTGGCTCTGAGGGAGGATGTGCGTCTCCTGTTACTGTTGGGATACAGAGCACATGGTTCCTCATTGGCCATGCAGTAAACCCGCATATTGATTAATTTGAGTGATTTCAGAGGAGACTGTAACCAACCTCTGTAGAAAATGCTGTAATTGGATTTCTGCGACCAGGATTATGTGGCGCTCCTCTCAGGGATGCATATGGAAGGAGCAACTCTTAGCTGATAGTGAGCCAACATTGTTCCTTGTTTGGCCCGGCAACAAACCACGAGCACGTACATTTTACAAGTCAGTAAACATTCTGAAAAGGGGAAACTTGTTCGTCTCGTGTTTAAATACAATTAAGTGAATCACTGGATAATATGATTCAAGGTCTGGTTGAAAATTAACATCTCCACCATAGGCTTGCTGCAGTAGTCTATGCTATTGCTGTAACATCGTGGTGAAGAAAACACAAATTCCTCCTTTTGTTGCTACACTATTTAAAGCTTCCACTGACTTCTTGTGAATGTGTTGTCCATTGAGATATGTAAGAGCACAGGGTAGCAGGAGGTAGAGGAAGTAAAGTTGACTCGGAGCCATGTGAAGAGGCTGTTAGCAAACAAGAGGTCGAAGAATCTAGTGTTTGAGGTCACAGTAAGGGCTCTACAGACATTGTCAGTCAAAAAGTCTCTTTCCTTGTAAAGGGTCAACTATCAGTTTCATTTGTGGAAATGTTCACTTACTGAGAGCCACATTGCTCTGTAAATCATCTGGCCTGTGTTCTCGATTCAGAAATCACTGAAACAAAAAAGGTAGAATGCTCTTCTTTCAATAGTGTTTTCTTTAATGAATCAGCCGAGTATTGATATGCCATCTGCCTATGCTAAGGATTTAGTGTAACTCTGGGTTCAACATTAGCCTCCATCACAGCGTTCATTAAAGCAGCTCGGTGCTGCAGTTATTCAAAAAAGATCAACCACATCTTTAATTAGCTTCTACATTCTTCGGCTCATACAATAAACACACTCTTGTTCCTTTAACCCCCCCATCCCCCGTCAAAACTTAAGTTACCCCCTGTGGGTCACACGCACCCCCCTTTGGGAATCACTGATCTAAAGTCTCCTTCTTATCTAGCCTACAAACATGAACACACATCTCACATCTTTTCTTGAACCATAGCTTGTTAATAGAACAATGTTTCCAATTTGCATTATATTCATGTCCCTTTACTGGTGCCTTGAGACCATTTATTGTAGAGTTATTATTCTATAAGAAGAAATGGATTGTGATCCATATAACACAGCGGGTAATGTTTTATGCAAGGCCAGGGAACACATCTCCCATATGGATCCATTCTACATGCTGATAATTAGTGCCAATAATTCTTTGTAGACTGGTGCTTTGTATGCATCCACAACGTAGAGCCGTCTTGACTTTATTTCTATGCTGCTGCTCATTTTTTCATACCTGCATCTACCCTTCAATCCAACAACCATGCTCTCCCATGAAACCCAGCAGCGTTATGATGGCAACATATCACAGCATGTTGTTGTGTTGTAGGTGGCTCAAAGGCTTTGCATTGTCAGGCCAGTGCCATGCACCATATCTACTGCTCCTGCTTTGCTAGTGGGTTTGCAGGTAGTCATGCTGGTGAGTTGCTGAAGGGAAAAAAACAAAAAAAAAAACACTGTGTCAAACGCTGCAAGCTTATTATAGCTGATCGATATTGGCTTGCGAACCATTTCTTTGCTGCTGACAGCCCAGAGCTCGCTATCTGGGGTTGTGTCATGCCTCAGTCAGGCAATAGGGACGGAGGGAAAAAAATGCACACATATACACAGGAGACTATATACTGGAAGATATGCAACAACAGGAAATGTGTAGGGATATGTGTGAGAGGGAGAGAGAGAGAGAGAGAGAGAAGGCGGGGATAGCAAAATGGGATAGATTGACAGATATAGCCTTGGGTGTGTGACAACAGACAGACGCCGTTGAGTTGTATTCACCTCTGAAACTGTATTGGCACTATTCAGTACCTCTTACATCTCACCTTCAGCTGTAAACAGGCATTTATCTGAAAATAGACTGCCGCATTAACTCTTTATAGATGAATCAAGTTTGTAACCGCGGTTGATTTAATTTAACCGACGTGAACAATATGGGAAAGTAAGCGTATTCAGAGAGCTGCTGCTTCTTCACACACCACTAAAAATATATCTGCTTTGTGTTCACGTGTGGTTTTCTTTTTGCATATGATTTAACATGCTGTAAGAATGATTTTTGACATATCACATTAATGTACATGATTGTTATTGATCTTAGAGCCTGGGGTTAAGGCTTGATTCCCTTTTCTCATATCACACTTGATTAAACAATATATTGATATTGATACAACATACAGATTGCAATTTTCTCCCCAGAAACCGCAGCAGTATTGGCCATCAATGTCAAGGAGCAAATGAAAAATGTTGACCACGGTCATAAGTGATAAAGATTGGGACATTAGCACACCGTTTGGAAATATGATCCATGCAATCGAGGAGAAAAGTCCATTACCCATGATGACAAAATATATGAAACATATTACTTCGGCAGGACAGATGAATGGCATCATTAGCATTTTATTTCAGCTGTTCCTCTTCAGGATTTGTCGCAACATTCATCATCAACATACATTACAATTGTAAATGCCCTCAACCTCTTAATATGTTCTAACGAGCAGCTGAATCACCAGCAGCCCTCATGCATTACCTCCAAGAGGGCAATCATTTCCAATTTGACATTTGACAGTGAATTACGTCGGCAACACTTTTCCAAATGAACTTAGGGATAGGGCCATCTAGGAACAAGAATCATTTTTAAACATTTCCTTAAAAAATTCAAACCTAAATACCAATTTTGTTATGCGTGTCATGACGTTGGTACTTCATGTATAAATCAAAATAGATTAAATTAAAATTTTCATCATCATGAAAGATCTGATTTTCTCCAAATTGCACACAGAGAACACAAAAGTACAGACAGCAAGTCCAAGATGGACTGAAACATCTGCAACGATTCCCTTTGTCTGTTCACCCAACTGTACTCTAACAAGAACAACCTAAACATGCTTCCTGTCACTTGTATTGTTCTCTGTGATCCAGTCCTTTCCCAGCTGCACCTATAGTTCGTTTCTGACTACCGCCCCAGAGAAGAAGATACATTTAGGACAGTTTATCAAGGTGCAGCTTAACATCTGTGAACTCTTTGTCTCCAATTACACAGTTTTGTGCACATCCAAAGGTGGAAAAACCCCTTCAAAGACAACCCAGCATACCTTACAGGAAGCCTTCTGCTTCCATTTTGGAAAACCATGGTCATATTAGAAAAAGAAACATTAGAAACCAGTTAAAAAAAATGTATTCCTGCTCCCCTGACGCTCCTAGAGACACAAGAGTCTATGCATGCACATACTGCATTTTACATCAAGGGAACACACTGTTGACTTGTTGGTTTGTTTAAAACACATAAAACTCACCATGAATTGGCAAGTTACCATGTGTTTTCAGAAACTGCTGTGTTTCAAATACTTTGATTTTGCTCTAAACCCTATTTGGAGTGCACATAAAACCTGAAAGGTATCCATACCTCTAGTGTCTAAATTGAAAAACGATCAATTTTATACAACCTTACTGGGGCTGTTACACTTTGTGGCTTCCCAAATATTGTTTTACTTGCTGTAACAGACATTAACATTGAGCTACCAAATCAATCCCGGGAAAGGTTTAACAGGATCAAAGCTATATGCTATCACATCCGTATTGCAAATCTGATGCACATGTAAGTCTAATAATCAGTCCTTAATGTTTAAATGAGGAATTGATTTGAAGTGTGGATTTTGAGCGCTGTGTTAAAAAACCTAATATCTCTAAGTATGATTCCTTTTATTAAATAATTGCATGAACACTCAAGTTCAGGGTCGATTGATTGCTGATAGGTACCTGAGTGCTAGGGTCCCCGTCTCAGTGATTGCACTATTGTTGCGTCAAACAATCGGTTATTGTATTAGACATGCTTTATTGATGTCATGGACGGATCAACCAGATTATTGTGTGCCACTTTCCTTTGGTCTTGTATGTGTAGGAGCTTTGCTAAGCGACAGGTCACTGAATAGATCTCCTGCATAGAACAGCGTGAAGCAATCAAGTTATCAAGCCGCTGATTTTGGAGTCGATGGTAATTAAGTGCCTGCTTGCAATAAATCCCGCTGCAGTATTATACAACGGTGGCTATCATCATCACGGCGTATAAACAGGTTTGCTGCTTTTATATGACCCCTTCAGGTTTTCAGGCGTTTTACAGCTAAATTTCTAAGCATTTAAACTGAACCATATTTAACGACGTGGAACGCGCTATCCACTAGCAAGGCTGGTAAATTTCATATTGTCAGATGATGGAATCTCTCTTTGTAGGGGCCTGGTGCGTACGTCTTGTTGGAAAGGTTTTTATGTCCTTCTTATGGGTCCTCATTGAAAGATTAAATTGCGGGGCTTCACATCAGTAATAAATCTCAGCCAGGTGTGGGGTGGGACCAGGAGGAAGAGCCATCAATAAAAAGAGGGATGGTCATTTCTTGTCAGGCAGGAAGCGGGGGGAATAAACAAGTTGTAGGAGAAAACAGGGCTGCCCTTTCCAGAGAAAGTGGTTTATTGACTTGTATTCAAATGAGCAACCTTTTGTCTGCGAGTGTGAGAAAAGGGGCATTCGAGCATGCCACTGCATGCCATCACATGCTCTGTATTGCATTAAAAGGTCCTGAGAGACCTTTTTTACCTTTCATTTTCAGAGGCCCTAAGTGTGACGCTACCTAAATTGATTGGATATATCATTAACCTTCAGTGCATGCGCTGTTATGCTCATAATGTTTGCTTTCTGAACTTAATGGCTGTAGTGTTGGTAGGTGTTTCTTTTTATTAGGACTGCTTCCCTCAATGCATTTTCCTCACATGTTTATTTTTTTTCTATTCTTTTTTAGACAGTCTTGCACATTTCCTAGCTGTCATGTACCCATGACTTATATAAAAAGAAAACATACTTGGGTCTGGTGACGCTCTCTGTGGGAGGTAACAGTGGAGTCTTTCTGACATGCAAAGATGTATCTTTAGATGCATCAAGATTATTGACAGCAGGTCATCATTAACTGAGTCCACCCCCACTGATGGAATTGCAGAGGATATAACTATGTTCAAGTGTTCTGTGCATTCTCTTCTAGATTCTTTGCTCTGTGTCCAATACCTCTATACTTCTCAAACTGACTTTTTTTTTTTTACTTTTATAAAAGGGACAAGGAGATTGCTTTCCCCCATCCCAGATGTAAGCACCAAAGAAAATAACCATCAGAAATGATAGCAATTCAGAATAGACACCATTTATATCTACTCTCAAAATCTAATCAAACAGCTGTTGAAGAAGTATGACCTATTCTTAAATACCACATCTTCAAGATTCAGTAGTCAACTCGGCTATCATCCACAATCAGCGTTTTTATACTCACAGCTGAGACCGCTGCATTTCTTTAACGTCCAGTCAACCATTGTTGTTGTAGTCCACCTACTTGCACATGGCTATTGACTGGAAGTGTGATGTGATTGTGCAAAATGTCTTCATTTTCAGAGGAGCTGCATATTACCAGTTCAGATGATGACGGAGATGGTGACGTTTTCAAAAGTTTACACTCTTGACACCTGTTTTCAATACCTTGCATTTTCGAGTAAACAAAAAAGCTGTTGTCGTGAAACAAAAAGCCAAAAAGCAACAAAAGGCTGAAGTGGTGCTGTGTAAATAGGGCCTGAAATGCTTTACTGCTTATTTAGCACTTACAGGAGTAGTTGCAGGTTTTTGCACAGCAATTCTAAGCAGAAGATTCAGCAGATATGATGAAGTCAATGTAAAAGGACATATCTTTTGAAACAAAAATGAAAAATGTACAAGTTTATTGGCTCCACGAAGCAATTAAAAAGGAAGTATAGGCTACAATGAACCTGAATAAGTTAAAATAATGTCATGCCTTCTCAAAATGATTAGTACCTTCATAAGAATGTATGAATTAACAATAGCTGCAAATATATCTATCATAAGAAGTTATGCAAAAAGAGGACTTACAGTCTCTTTTAGGCCCCTTCGTGCAATGAAAACCACAAATCGAGGCTTGTACATGCATTGTGCTCAGGATATGGTCTGTATAAATTATAATTATATGAGGCATCCTATCTTCATTTTTTTTTGCTGTGCTGTAAAGTTCATCCATCCAATGTAAGTGATGGAAAGCCTGAGACATGTTTTTCGTTTGATTATACCTCTACTGCTAGAAAACCAGTCATTATATTCCTCATCCTTCAAAACGACAAGCAGTTTCTTTTTTAGTGGATTCTGAATTGCCACATTACAATTATTGGAGCGAAAATATGTCAAACAGCGATTCATGACCATTACACACAAATGGAGAATGTCATGATGCTCAACAGAAAACGCTGCAGAAATAGATGCTGAACTCAGCGGAGAGTCTAATAGAGAGTGAGAGGAAGCAGCCTCGCTTGATATACAGCCACACCACTAATGGCAGATTTTTTCTGCAGATAATCAGTGCTTAGCACTGGAAAGGCCTCTGCATTTTCTAATTGTGAGTGCAAGGGGTTGTTACATCAACCCCCTTAAGCCCTTTGGGCTTTAATTGCTAATCTGCAATAATGCTGTTGTTGTCTAAGGAAGATTTTCTGAAGTTTTTCAACATGAGAGCTTGTATTAAATATGAAATGTCGGCTTCCAAAGTGATTTCTATTCAATATGTTGTTGTGGTTTCTTTGTTTCTCAAGTGACAGAATAATTATGCATCTCTTTTTAAAACTGTTGAGGAAGACAGGAAACAAAAAATAATGGTGTGTTATTCATCCCTGTTTATTTTGTGTATGGCAATGGGACTTCCAAAGACCTGATTCTCACTCTGAACAGTTTGATACATTACTTTTGCTCTTTCAAAAGTACATTTTAGTCATCTACGTGCAATTCTTCCACGGAGAATTCTAAGTGGAGAGATTTAAGACATTTCAACTCAATACCCAAAAAGGAAATTCACACTTTTCTGAAAAAAAAGGAACAGTTCAGTTTCTCTTGAGCAAGGACCTCAGAGCAGCTGCTTACATATTAATGCTGACAGTAGGGACCAGTCGTAGTGCTAAAGACTCTGCTGAGCCTGGCCATGACCCTGTTTTCACCTCAGGGAGCAAAGTGGATAAAAAGTAAGTAGTGTAGTTGCATCTGCTGGTTGTGACTGCAGGGTTTCTTACATGTTTGTTTATCTACCACCTTAGCTTGTCTCACCAAGAAACCGTTAGCAAGGATAAATCCTGGTATGAATATTAAGATGTAGTGCTGTGTCTGTGTGTGTGTGTGTGTGTGTGTGTCTGTGTGTGTCTGTGTGTGTGTGTAAAATCAATATGAATATATATTCTGGACTTGTTGTTTTTCATAGTTAGACACTGTTTTATCCTCAAATTAGGTCGCATACATTAAATGATACAAAAGGCACAATATAAATTCTTCTAACATCTTCTCTTTGTAGTCGTACAATACCACCAAAACAAGTGGAAATGCAGACATGGCATATTTTTCTACTTGTGTCATAGCACAAAACAAATGTTGCTTTGCTTGCAGTCATTAATCTAAAGTGGAGCAGAGAGCATGCAAACAATCACAAGTTATTTTAAGTCTTAGCTCTACAATCCCCCTCCAATGATACTAATTAAACGGGCCTCATATGATTACTAAATGACAAGGACAGTGATGACTAAAAATAGAAAGAGACATTTGTCAGCTCTTTTTTTTTGTTTTAAAACGAATTAAATAGACATAAAAGAAGCCGGCTGTGCATCTGTACAGGTTCCATTCGCCTTACTCTGCCAAAAAGCTGTGTCTGGATTTAGATGTTAAGTTAGGTAACTGATTTTTGATGTCTTAGATTATTTTAGGTCCTTCAATAAAATAAAAACAATGGAAAGTAACCACAAAAAAAAAGTAAGAAAATGTCAGAAACAAGATGATATGTTAAATGTTGTCCAAACTTTTTATTTGGGAAATGTTTAGTCTATTGCTTAAGATTTAAAGATACAGAAAAAGTAACAATGAAATGCTTTGAAAAAAAAAAACATTCCGATGTATTGATTCTAATTAAGAGCTGGGCTGATTTATCAGTCCGAT
Organism: Labrus bergylta; assembly: GCF_963930695.1. NCBI lineage: Eukaryota > Metazoa > Chordata > Actinopteri > Labriformes > Labridae > Labrus > Labrus bergylta. The sequence goes on along the minus strand of NC_089214.1, from coordinate 3,842,080 downwards.
ATAGTTACAAATAATGGCTTATCAAAGATTTTTAATTGCTGTATATATCAGCAGTTTTTTTTTTAATTGCAGTGAAAAATACCCCCCTAGGTTCAAGCTAATTAAGGAAATGAAAACCTATCAAAGTGACTGACCAACAGGGTGCACTCACAAGATGATTTTTCAATCTCACAATCATCAATATTAGTTCTTGACTCAAACATCTACTTCCAAGTTCCTTATAAGAATAAAAAATCGACCGCTATTAAACTCATCACTTATTTTTTAAAGCCTTTTTTTGTGGTTTAATAGTGAAATAGTGTCACAGTACCTGCTCCATGACTTCAGTTTGCATGAGGTGTGTTTGTTTTTAATTTATTTTCTGAGTAGTTGTGTGTGAGTGCTGAGTGCTGAGTGCTTTGTGTGTTTTTGTTTTCCCCTTCTCCCTTCCACTCTGTCCTCTTCCCTCTGCTCACCTGCATTGGGTTTGCAATCAACACACTTGCCCGCAATCAACTTCACCTACAAGAACCCTGCACCAACACTCAGTGTCTGCCGGATTGTTGTGCCAGTCATTGTTTGTTTAGTCACAAGTCCAGCTCCCGTTTAGTCCTGTTAACTACCATTAAGACTTCAGACTTCTTCTGCCAAATTCCACCTCACTGCCAACAAAGCCTCCCAGCCAGACACCTTCAGCTCACTGCCTTACCCTCAACCCTGGACACCTCACCCCTGCAAGTTCTAAATAAAGTTATTTTTGACACCTTACCTGTTGGTCTGCATTTGGATTCAGCTGCATTTGTGACAAATAGATTAGCATTAGGTAGCAAAGGCTTATTATTTATGTAGGTGATTCATGTCATTGTGCCTGAATTCTTCCTTAAGTAAAACAAAAAAGAGGTCTGAGACTCACGCAATCATGTCTAGAACATTTTAATGAAAAAGAAACAATTGGGCTACTCAATGTAATTCTGTTCCCCTTGCCACAAGTACCCGTCTGCTTTTCAGGTGGACGCCAACAGTTAGTGGGGAAACTAGTTAATTTGTAATTCAAGCGCTATGATTCTTCACTCCATCATCCTTCCAGGATTGGGCTTGCATTCTTTATGCTGTCAAAACTAACAAAATGACTACATCTTGTTAGAAATGTGACTTATGTGAATTTTAATCGCCAGCACTAATTAGTAGGGATTTGACTGTGGCAATTATAGTTGGCAGTGATGCATTAAATACAACACTGTTTAAATATAATATATTTTGTCATCAAAGTCAGGATTTGGATACAGAACTGGTATGGATTTTTTCTTTTGAAGGCGCTCATGATGTTTAGAGAATAACATTCTAAATAATACTGTCTTCCTTTGTTAGCGAATTCACACTGGGAATAAAAAAAAAGAGATACCAACTTGAGAGCTTGACAAAACAGTTTGACCCAGAGACTTCAGAGTTGAAACAATGCTCACAAGATCTCGAATGTACAGATATAATGAGGGCTGACTTTTTGCTAAAGTTTGGCAAAATGTTCTCCGTCATACATTACATCTGTTAAATTGATGCAACATTTAGTTCTCTGAGCTGTTTTAATAGAAATGTACAACAGCTTCAAAATAAAAAGTCAACTCATCACAACTCAAATAGCATTTCCAAAAATGAAACCAATGTCAATGGAGGGGTGGAGGTAAATCAGTCATGTTGGTCAGATTTTGAACATCAGTTTGTTTGAAGCCTGCTGTTCTATTCTCTTGTGTTGCTCTGTTTAAAATAATGCAGACACAATATAATTCAATGATATGACTGACAGAATCTAAATCCACACAGGAGCTTACCGATTGATAATTTAAATCGTCAATGTTTGGCAGAAGCCCTAAGGATGAGAGGATTTAGTATAAAAATACATTAAATTGAATAGAATGATGTCTCTGTGAATATAAATGTACAGAGCCAACGAACTCTGGAGACTTAAATGGGCTCGTTCATAATTAAAGCCTTCTACAATGGAACCCAAGCTGCAATGTTTTTAACAGTCTTGGCTGAGGGACCTATGCATGACCTTTTAACATAAAAAGACAGTGCGTCCAATATAAGCAGATCAAAAAGTTTCTGAAATGCTACCGCAAAAGTGTTAGATGATAAACACCAGAACAGACCATGAGAACAAGCATTACTGCTTTTATATCATGTTTGTGTTGCTTAGTGATTTTTAAATTACATCTGGAACCGCAGAGAATACAACTTTTTACTAACTTTAGTTTGAAAGAAACATGCAAACCAATCTAAACTACTGAAAACTCCCAATCTTCATTGGTGCTAAATGAAAAGAAGGGTACAGTAAAGAATATTTCCAAGAGCTGGGTGATGTAAAAAGTTAAGTTACCATTTTGGCTTACATGAATGTTGAAAGAAACAGCTGTTGGGCTGTGTTTTTCTTTTCTTACAAATATTGGGAAATCCTTTCCTTGATAGTGGTACATTTAATTTACGCTGCATTCACATGGACTCAGGCAGATGGTTAAAAACACCCTCTGGACAGCAAACAAATGGAATGGTAGGATAGCAAAATGATTCACTACTGGAGGACCTGAGGGCCGGTGTTTTTCTCCTTGCGTGCTGAAGCTAGATAATATGCAATTCGTAATTTATGTCACAGCAGCGGGGCAAAAAGTTAAAATAGGTTAACTTTGGATGGTAATGTGGTCTACCATTTCCGCTGCTGGTATTCTCGGCTGGCCTCACCTAATTTTACCTTCCTGCTCTCTCGTTCACTAATATTACTTTGGGTTTTGCCGGTCTGAAACCTCTAAGCCATGCGTCTGAAACCTCTAAGCCACGCTGTGCCATGTTTAATTCAGCTCCAGCCAAGATGGCGTGTTAAATAATCATGATTTCAATATGGACCGGGCTTGAGCTCATGATTTTTGTCATTATTGAGCAGCCCTGGCACCTCTGCCGCTCAAGTCACGGAAAGACAAAAATCCTTGCACCTAAGAAGTAATATTAGTAATCATTTTGAAAATGACTTCCTCAATTGCTCCAAAGCAGACTCCTGCCACTGTCAAGGAAACAGGCAGTGACTTGAGGCACTATAGCTCTGAGACTCTGCAGGTCAATGAATGGAAATCATGTTTACACTCTAGGGTGAATAAATTACCACAATTAGACGTTGATGTATTAAAGGACAAGCATTCATTGCACTAAGACTCACGGTTCATTAGAGTTCATTTATGTGCCTTGAAAATAAAACTATCCTTAATAGGCCTCTGTGATACATAAGACATGTCACTCACATCCTGCCCGCCCAGTCTCCATTATCCATTTAACTTTCCTCCTGTTAGAGCTACCATCCTTTTGAGATTGTCCTGACAAAGGTCTGCGGATCTCATCTCCAAATGCTTTTCATACGGCAAAGAATCAGTCAATTATTTTGAAGCGGAGCAGCCGCCCAGGATTAAGTGACTTAGGAGTGCAGCAGGCAGCCGCCTCCCTCCCCCTGCTTTTAGCCTCTGAGACTTCCACAAACAGCACGGCTTGTCAGGGCTGATTGCGGCGGCACTGGGGCAGATAAGTCAGTCTTACTATTATCCTATGTGAGCTAGGAGTGCCAAATTACAAGTTTAGCCTTAAAACCCCACAGAGTTTACTTACGAATGTCTTAAGCCACAGCAGAGAATACAAAATCCGGCACTAAAAAGGCAGATGGACAAGGTTTGAGAGAGGACAAAAAAGAAACGTGTCTGATGGGATGTGTGCATATATCTCAGTCTGGACTCAGTACAGGCCGTGTTTTTTTTTTTTCCTCTGCTGCCTTTCATTGTTGTCAGCATCTTTTCCGGCTCATAACCGTGATGCTTTGACAGCTTTACAAGGGCTGTAATTTAAATTTATCTCTACCACGCCATCGATTCTCCCACCACTTCAATGTCATGTGTGTCTGGCTGCTCTAACATAGAAATGGTGGCACAGCTCAATTAGCATGTATGGATTTTCTTCCCTTGCCTGAGACCATTTGTATCTTAAAGCGCTAACAGGCAGGGACACTTTTACAACAAGGGCATTGTGAGATAAAGCTGTAAATCCAGGGGCAAAATGCTGCAACTGCAATCATTGTTAGTTGATTAAAAGATTGGAAATATATTTGAGCAGTTTTATCCAATTGCAAAAAGTTCACAGAATTTCCCATCAGAAAGTAGCAGAACAAAACTTTAAACTTACTCCATATTAGTGTTCTTACTGTTCCCTTTCTCATCTTTTATCTCCCTCATGTTCTACCGCTCCCTCCATTTACCACCAATTCAATTTCTCCCGAGCTCCTTACTACGTGATTTATGTCCTCTCTTGCACCATAAAAATATCAGAGAAAAATGAGCCTTTTTACCTTGCCCACATACTGTGGGTCTGACCCCATGTACTCCTCCAGCACGAAGAACTGGTTCCACACCCAGCCCCTTTTGACCCGCTGGAATCCAGCCGCCCCATTCCTCATCGGGCCCACCAAGCTCCTGGCGTGCTCCCTGCCCGTCCTGCTCCGTCCCAGGGGCGTTGAAGGTGCACGAAAAGAGGAGACTGAGCCTTCGTCCACGAGAATCCAAAGGAACAGCAGCAGGCAGTTCCTTGTTAGCATTGGCGATCTGTGAGGTTCAGGTCCCCAAGTTAAAGTCCAGTGACGGGAGCTGAGCCACGCTGAAACTTGCTTGTGAAGGTGGTTTATGGGAAAAGGGGGCCGTCCCAACAAAAGCAGTTTTCCTGGGCCTGTCAGGATCCCACTCAGAGATGTATGGAGGTCATCACCTACAGGAAGACAAAACAAAATCCAAAGTTCAATAAGTTTGCTCTTTACTGGATACCTTAAATCATTTAGCAAAGTTATTGGTCTCACTGTGTACTTTTAAGACATGGTATGTGGTACTTCAGGGGATTTGTATTATTTTAAAACCTTGGCCCTTTTTTGACATATCTTTGGACCTTAAAGGCTTAATATGCGATTTTTTCATCCAGTAGATGTCGCCCTTGAGCACCAGCATGAAACCAAAACAACTTGCGGTGCATTGTTGTGTTAGCATGCTAATGCTAGCGATCTTTATTCTGCTGGTATCTTCACACTGCATGTAAATTTACCTGAAATGAGCGTGATCTAGAAACACAGTTAAGCAGTGAGTACAGTATGTTATTCTTCTTTTCTCTAGTCCCTCAATTAAACAAATTGCGATGTAAACAAACTGAAGATAGGACTCTGAAAACTCTGAAAGCATCACAGACAGTGGGACTCGGGTGTTACACCCATTGTAGACAGTCATGACTCAGAGTTATTTTCAGAGGCTATACTTGATTTCTATTATATTTAAGTGTGAAAAATCACATATAAAGACTTTAAATCACCAAAAGGTTTGAAAATTCTCAATAAATTGCCTCAGCTTGCGACCAATCTTTAAGAACTGCACCTTATTCTTTCAGAACAAATGGTCCTCGTCAATGTACTTTTCAAAGTGAACGGGCCTGCTCAGATTGTTATTAAGATTGTCTGTCAACGGGGTACTGGTAGTCCTGCAGTTGGTACCGCCCCGTGTGCGGAGGCTGTAGCCATACAGGTTTGTGGCCCAAGTTGGAGCCCTAGCTCCATTCCAGCAAGTCATTCCCCACTCTCTCTCTCTCCCTGATTTCCTACTCTATCACTGTTCTGACAATCTTACAATAAGACAAGCATTCTTTCTGTTAAAGCTGCCAGACTCACATTGAAAGGCACAGTCATTTTACATTTTACATTTTAGTTACTGTCTATTGCTGCCTTAGCTGTTTAGTTTTAACACTTTAAACACAAAATCATAAAATAGTAAAGTTCAAGTGGTCAAGGCAGAAGTAGACTGGACATTCCTGTGTTCTCTGTGGTATAGTTATGGTTTTTGTCAATGAAGTCTGGTAGGATTGGAGAAAGCGTTTGACGTCTCTGGTTTAAAGAAATCATCCGATCTCGAAAGATTTCTCATTAAAGGTAATTTCCGTTACCTTGATAGACAGGCTGAGCCTCTGAGTGGTGAAAATAAGTACTTTTAGTTGATGTACTTTGATCAGCAGCTTTTCCTCTAAAGCTTACATTGCAGTCACAACAGGCCATTTTGAAGCAGCCAGCTGAAGCCATCTACTGAAACAAATCCAAACCTTTTTATACCCATATGTCATTTATCTGCCAAAATATATACCAAAAGAAATGACCCATGTTTAATTCCCTTTTTACAATTTTGTTTTTTATAACTTGGTGACCCATTCTTTACCCCCACCCAAATCCTTGCTTTAGTTTTTAACAGCCCAGTGACAAATCACACTGGCATTCTCAAACATATAATTAAATCTCTTAATTACTTGCCTGGTGATGTATTACTTCAAAAGTAGACATTTCTCTTGGATGTATGCTCTAATTAGCTAGATTACTTGTCTCCATAGTGAACGCTGTGACTTTATTTTCGCTGTCAATTATAGGCCACCGCACACTGTGCCACAGACCTGTCAGCGTTACTGCAGCTCCTTGATTGCCCATAGAGGTTGAAAGTCATGTATTATTTAATGACATTCTAATGAGAGGGTGCTGATGAGCTTTTTATGTTCGCTTCAAAAACCTAGTGTTAGACATTTTCATAAAACCTCTCGGAAAGCTGCTGGAAGACTGTGCAGTTGTTGCGTCAGCTGCAGGTTACCATGTGGAGATATAACATGATGTGCTGGCAGTTCATATATCAGTTTGACATGCCTGCTGTATGAAATGTGAGTGCAAAGCAGCACGCTCACAATCATTTCTTTAAGATACTTTGCTCTGTCTCAGACATCATCCCGGTGAGCAGCACAACAGATTTGACAACCGGCGGCCACGGGAGATTGTTCCGCCTGCTGCAGCCTGTCATTTGACAGACATGCATTCTATGAGAGAGGCAACGCATACAGAAGATTACTAATATATAATCCCGCTACCAGACATGCAATTGAATATTTAATCTTTCCTACAATATGTTTTTTTATGTCGTTACATATCAGTAAGAGTACGAATGAGCTGTGAGCATGGGCATGATGTAGCATGTCATTGTCATGTTTGATAACATGTGTAATTTGGGGTAAAAAAAATCATATTTTCATGGCCAGTTTACAACACATCTTTGACACTATAAAACACATAACTAAGAAGTATATGTATACTAACCCTAACCCTAACCCTAAGGATTTTGCCCCCCAAGAATTTATTCTAATGTGTCTGTCCACTGAGTCAGACGCCATGCATCAACAGAATGGAAGCCATGTAGACTTTTTTCCTGAAGGCATTAAATCAAATATGACGTCATACATGTTTGATAATTTCAAATAATGCATGTCAATGTCTCCCAGAGAATTACACTGTACCTGGGGGGTACAGTGGGGGTGGGGTCTGCATGTGAACAGTGTGTGTGGAGGCTGAACAGCTGCAGAAAAATCTTCAAACAAAGGCAGAAGAAGCTTCAGTTTTAACATGTGATGTCACACCTCAGTCAGTGCATGTACAGGAGGTATGTATCAGCTTCTATCTCTCTCTCTCTCTCTCTCGATCTCTCTCTCTCTGCGGATACATGATTAACAGATTTTTTTTTGTATTGTGTGGGATACACTGTGATGTCAAGTTGTACATCAATTGTTAATGAATTAAACAGTTAACCTTGAAGTAATTGCTCATTTTGTTTCACTCTGCAATTTTGTAATTATGATATAATTAATCAAATGACGATACAATAGGAATCGTTTGAAATGCTTGTTAAATATTCCGCCTCACCTTCCTGTGGTTTGGGCCATAGTACTAGACGGCCTCCAATACTACTGAAGTGAAAACAATTAAATCACATAATGTCATGTAAAACACCATTTTTCTGCTCAATATTTGTAGACTTTAAAGGAGTGATTAATGCTGCTTATACATAGAGCTCGAGCAGCATCATTAATAGTATGTGTAATTGCTTCACTACACTCGCAAAAAATGCCAAACTGCTTTACATTACACGGGTAATAAGAGTCCAAGTCCCTCAGTAAGAGAACTCTTTATGTTGTGACCTACACAATCTCAGCATAGACTGGAAAAGGTTTAAAATCCATAAAATGAACTATTTTGTTCTGTATCAGTTGTGCAAGTTGGTTTATGTTTGGACAAATACCCCCATTTTATAATTAATAGGACTTTAAATGCGATTGTGTAATTTACCAGTCATCCATTACTCAGCCCAAAGCATACAAGAACAATAAATAACACAGAACCAACCTAATTTGTTAAGCCTCATTCATTATTGAGCAAACAGCTATTTCACTGGTGCTGTTCACACCTTGTTTGCAGTCCTGACTGCCATATCAACACACAGGCATTCAGCCCTGGCCTTGTTTGGAGACACTTAATTGTGCCGAAAAACAAGAGACGGGAACCACAAATGGTTGGATTGACGAATGGAGCTAATGGTTTCCACACCTGGTTTATTGTTCCTCTCTTCCCATCCTAATGCACTTATAAGCTGTACAGTAATGGAAGACAGCGTGCCTCTAATTTCATAAGCGGAGCCCTCATTGACATCATTGTCTTTGATTAATTATACAGACTTGGAACACCGGCTTCAGAGAGAGATTACTCCAACAAGGTTATGCCGTGCACCCAGATCCATTTATTCTCTCTGTCACCGCAGTATCTTAAAAGTCAGAACTGATCTGCAAAGTTCTCCGTGCAAAATTGCCAGGAACTGTCTTGACACGGGTCAGACATGCTTCTCCCGCGGGTCACTCCTCATTTAGCATTGACATAATGGAAAATGACTGTTCCCATAATTCCTGCAAAATCACGCCTCTGCCACTGTACGGCCCTGGGAGGGCTTGATGCATATTTTATGAGATAAGTTCATTAGCATGTGTCGGGCTTCGGTTGCGAGCCTTGACCCGTGTGTCTACTTCAGATAACACGACGCAGTGGGCTGACAGCATTCTCACACATCACCTTCAATAATCAAAGAGCATATGGCTAGCCGATCTGCCGCTGCAGATTACCACCCACAAGAGACTCCCACAGAAAGTTATTACTCGTCAAGGCTGCCATAAACATGACAAGCAAATAAGAAGGCATTAACTCCTGGAATAGAGGGGAGAAATTAGTCATCCAGATCAAGTTCTTGTTTTGCATACACTTCATTTCTTGCTATATATGTGTGATATGTTGTGCTAGATATGTTCTGTTTTTCCCCTTATTTAACGACAGTGTCTGCAGCATTGCATACTGACTGTCACTCGGAGACATGAAGAAATCACAGTTGGTTTGATAAGGTTAGAAACCTGCTTACATTTATACAAGAATAAATAAACCATCAAGGACTTTTCAAGAAGGCTTTTGAAATGTAAAAAAAAAAAAGATGTGACTCAGATTCCAAGCAGAATCATATAAATAGATTCCCTGAAGATAGAAGTTTAAGTACCTGTATTTTCATTCAATCAATTCAGTCTGTCAAAATCAGTTGTAAGGCTTTGTTTCACATTGAAGTCAACAAAACCAGTTCACTATGAAAAAGGAAATGCAGCAGTGTAGGAAAACTACAAAAATATGATGTACTGTAAATTCCTGAATATAAACCATACCAGTATATGAGAAGCCGTCTGTTTGTGAGGGTCTTCCATAGGACAAAAAGGAAACTGTCTTCCTGTGTGATGATCTTTATAGCGTTCAGCAAAGTCTACAACATGCAGTTCCTGTGCAGCTGTGTAGCTCTTCATCTGTTTTCTCCTACAGGTACCAGTAGTCGAGCTCTCAGCCTATGCTGAAGTACGGGCCCACAGCACGACCAGTTTGCCTACAGTCACGCTGCCCATCTCTGCTGGTCTTTTTAAAAATTGAGTAGTCTCTTATATCAAACCAGCACTTCACAAGTTTACTAAACAGTATACCACCATTTTCTTTAGATACATGATTATGACCTGATGAAGGAGAAAAACTGTTCAAAAGAGGCGCCTTCAGCCTGGTCTGCACCATTATCCCAGTAAGAGGCCACGTGAAAAAAAACACAATTAATGGGAGCCAGTTTTCAATCGTGTCAGGAAGCATGCAGAATGTGATGGTGGCGGCCGCACTGCGGTCATGCCATTGCAAGTGTCAGCCTTTTATACTGGTCAATTGGTCACAACAGTTTATAGGACGAAGCCAACTATTTTAGACAAATAGGAGGTATGAACTGTATTTAAACTGGTGCTCCGGTATCATTAGAATGTGATAAGCAAGATGAGATTCACAGGCAACATAATGAGATTTTGTGACTTTATTTGCAATTAAATTTGCTAGATATGTTTGTCTAATTTATCTGAACAGGATGGATCTTTTGGGGTTTCTTCCTCGAGTTATACAGATGAATTAAAATGACTATAGACACACTTTTGCAGGGAAAACATTTTGAATGTGAGTGTGGCTGTCATAAATATTAGATGTGTAAGGCCAGCAATTTCTTCCAATTAAAAGAAAGTAAAACAACAGACTGTCAAAATACCAGAGAGCTCTTGTTTTTTATGTGTCTCTGCACCAGTAGAATAGAATAGAATACTAGCAATGATCATTGAACCCACGTCCCTGACTGATGAGTAAAGAGATGTGCACCCAGGCTCAGAAGATGAAGAAAAACAGTGTTAGTCATTCAGGGAAATCACTGTGAAGGCATTGTTTTTTTGTGTGTGTTTTTTTGCACCGCTAAGGCCGAAGAAGAGTGTAATATCATTGAAAGCCTTCAGGGGAAGTGTGGGAGGAGAGATGTGTAGGTGGAAGCAATGTAATGAAAATGGGAGTAGCAACACAGCTGGCCAGTCAAGCTAAATTATCAAAAAACACCTCATGTGTAGGTTATAGCACGACCAAATGAACAGTGAATGAAACGGCCCTGTGAGTTACTCAGATACATTTTCAACTAAAAAAAAAAAAAATGCTTTATTCATGTCTAGGTGGTAAAAAAATATAATTGTTAGATGCAAGGCATCACAGTATGTTGCTGTGTGAGGAATAGATAGATGTTGTGATTTGCAGAGATCTTTGATTTGTATTTTATATCTGGTATTTATTTGAAGGCAACTTGCATGCGAGTCTTGTCCACAGAGCAGTTAGGAGAACAAACCTCGGTCCCCTGAACAATGGGAACATTAATGTGATCTGATGAGTCGTCTTCCCCACTTTCTCTTACATCCCACGCACATTATGTCGGGAGAAAGCCAAGGGATGCCTTCCACTCACATTAAGTCTGGGCAGTTGTTAAACTTGGTGGCAGATATGAAATGCTGTCGGCAATCATAACACAATTATGATGAGTTATTTGTCAGAGAGGAAAGTCACCCCCCAGTGTTCCAGTGATACTCTTTCTCAGCAATAACTTATAATAATCATGTTCTTATTTATGGTTTATTCTAGGGCCAGACCGATATCGATATTAGGATGAGAAAAAATCAGATACCGACAAATTGGCCGATTTCCCTCTTCTGCGATGTCCGTTCTTTAGAGACAGATGGATAAAGATGTAAATTTATGGCATTGATCACACAAATGCCGTTTTCAAACACTTGAAAATGGTGTAACCAAGACAAGATGGGCACTTAATTGGAAAGTAACTGAGCATGTACAGTACGTGCATCACCGCTTCACACTCTGGAGAGTGATAATGCTTGTTGTAATCTGAAAAGCACACTGGTGAAAGAGAACTGCTACTATAATAAAATGAAACTCACATCAAATTGTGAATAAATTGGTAATATGGGCACATATCTGCGATAAAATTATCCAATACTGATAGTCACTTGATATGCTAAGATCGGCTGATATTATCAGCCATATTATTGTAATAACAAATTTAAGTAATTTATCTTGATAATACTAACAGCTTGAATGTATATAAGGCCTTTCAAGGGACCCAAGGACGCTCTTCATCAGAACAGAACAAGTAACACAAACAAAAGACATCAGAATGAATCAATAAGTAAATAAGTATAAATAGGATAGCAGTGTTTGCTGTGATAACAGGATTTAATCAAGTACATAAGCTGAGTTCTTATCTGGGTTCACACATTGCACAGGTTTCGACCACCAGTGAAGCACTTTGAATTTGCAACCCTGCAGAAACACTACTTCATCCTTTAAAATAAGATGATAACCTTATTGAATGTAGCACTTAGATTTTTTTGGACCCCAGATTTTGTCCTGCTGAAGAACTTTTCTTTACGAGTTCATTAGAACAATAGGACAGTAAGACAAAACGCACTCTTTTAATGGTGACAAATGGCAACCAACGTGGCTGCCAAGGCCATTGCTGTGATGAATGTGCCTTGATGCTTACTTTTCTAAAGTGCTCTGTCTGCAGAAGAGTGAAAAGAGGTTTTGCAGAGGGTTTTCGACATGTTGAGTGGGCTGCCTTGGAAATGTAGTTTTACGTGCTGCAAGTACGTAACATTAGAGAATCGTGAAAATGTAACCCACAAGAAAAGTATTTGGTTAAAGGAGTATAGACATGATATGGATCTTAATTTATTTCAAATAGATTACTAAACATTACAAATTTGCTTTAGTGTTTAAGGTTACATCATCTTCATCATATGAAATCCAAAATACAGTTATTTAAGTTCCTATTTCTTGCACTGTTTATAATCTTAATGCATACAAATAGCTCAGAACAAAAGCCACAAGCTAGCAGCAGGTATGGACATCAGTGTTTTCTGTATTATAGCTTTCTTACAATGTGCACTAGTTGCTTGATTATAATACCAACAAGTAATTCCCATTCCCACAACTCTTGATAAACTCTTGAAGTTTTTGGGATGAGCTGAATGTGTGAACACAAACAGCCTGATTTTTTTTTTTACTGGGACTTCTTCCGGAGTTTCTCCTGCCAGCCCCCTTTGTAAATTGTACTTGCAGAAAGTCCGAGTGAAGTGATGTGAGTGAATCAGGAGAATTCCTTTTAAGCGAGTGAGAGGGCGTGGTGACGTTCAATCCCTAATGATCATTAATGGAGGGTTAAACATAATTTTTGTAACACCATCAAACCTAAGATATGTGTTCTACACTCATCGATGCCAATCAAGACCATTTAGGAGTAGCATTCAAAATGAACTATATTTTATAAACTTTGTTTTTGAAACTACTATTTATATCAAGAAGCTTTTGAAATGTAACGTCTCTTTAGCATTAGTCGATGCATCAGGTCCATTTTAATTAACATTTAGGCAAATATAACTATTTAAATATAAGTTGCAGTATCTATTTTTTGGTCCAAGTAGAATCTGCTGCATGCCCCATATTAAAGTTCTCAGATCTGTTTTGGGCAGTCCCTAGTTTAAGGACTGTTCCACATGTTTATATTGGAAACATGGTGACAAGTGACTGTCAGAAAGGGGAGTGTGGCAATAAAAGCAAACGAGACAAGGTCAGGTTTGTCACAGCCAGAAGCACAACAGATGTCAACATGTATTTTTGTTAGACGACATGTCTGTCACCCTGTCACTCCTTCATTTTCACTTTGACACCTATAATATTTTCGCTTGAAAGGGCAAAAAAGAAAGAAATACCTGGTTAGGTAACACACCCAGTTTTTACCCCCAAATGTTTTACATGTAACGTTTATTCAGGAGGAGTAATCATCCTGTGCCACTCCAGATCTGACAGGGTTTTTTTTCCATTTCAAAACAACACACTGTAAAGAATTAAATCATGAAATATTTTCCCCTTTTAAATGTTCTACATCCTGATAACCTGGTGCTCAGCTATCTTTTATCAAGTCTTGACATCTGGAGCTTTGACACACACAAATAGAGAGTCGGGAGAAACGCCTGATCTTATTCTGGAGCAGTGAAAGACAGGCAGCTACAGAGATGAAATGAAGCAGCTCTGCCGCCCCAAGGCAGCTGTAGAGCACCAGTGGTGCACAGGCAAACTGCTGTCATCCAGGCAGACAGTTCACAAGCATGGAGGCTACAGCTAGTTCTTGACCCCATGACTTGTGCTGCTTGAAAAACAGTTTTGAGGGGGGCTCTCCTCTCTGTGCGGGACTGTCACTTCCTCGCAGCCAAATACATAATTATTGTGTCTATGTGTGTAAGTCTGAGCTAAATAGGCTTCCAAAAATATGCCTGAGGTTGCTGCCATGCATGTTAAGTGGGAGTGAAACACAACTTGTGTGTATGAGCAGTGCTGACAGCTGCATTGATTAAGAAGAGGCGTATCAGTGTAATCAACATAACACTTGTGTCTGATGGACAACTGGAAAGCAACGCTGAAATGTGTCTGCTGTAAATGTGTCTGCTGTAAATGTAGTGTTGGAGGAGCCTGCCAAAGCACCTGATGGACAATGACGTGTTGTTTGAAGAATAAAACATGTGACCTCGAAACTTCACTTTAGTCATAAAGAGTCTGTGATCATGAAAATCTTCCAGAGGTTTCAGAACATCAAGTTATGGTTATAAACACCGCATGCCACACCTAACCCTTCACATCCATGCACGCATTGATGGCAGTGGTTAACTAATCCCATTTATACACATTCATACGCAGCCAACGAAACAGCGGGATCAACTTGGGGTTAAGTGTCTTGCCCAAGGACACATCGACATGTGGCTGCAGGAGCTGGGGATCGACTGTTGAGAGACGACCTACTCTACCAACTGAGCCACAGCTGCCCCAAGTGCAGGAGCTTTTCTCTAACTTTGCCCATTTGTGCATCCATCCATCCAACAGGGAAAAAGGACCGCCTCAAAGACAACACAGCAGACACACTTTGAGACACAATGGTGCTGCTGGACTCCAATACGACATATCTTACTCATATCTTTTTGTTATCCATAGTTAGTGCCTAGCTGACCTGATTGAACCCTCTTCAGCTCCAGCTCTTAGCCTGTCATGAGCGTTAAGCTGAGACAGGATTTCCAGCATGGCGACCCCTGCTGTGACAGATGGCTGACGTCACTCAGGCTTCGTCCATTAATATTTACAGTCTATGGTCTTACTGCTTCTCTGAACACACAGAAGGGGCAGCAATTCAGCCTTTCTAGTGAGACTCGATTGTCAAACAGTAATACTAAAATGAATATGTTTTCCATCATGAAATGTTATTGTAACCCTACTTCTGTATGGAGACAATATTTATTCTTGTTTATGAATAAAAATGAGTCTTCCACTGTTATTACTTTTGCAGCTTCATATCCTCAAATTACCTCCAGGTTTGCAAACTGTTGGATTGTTGGTTTGTTGAAAGAAAACACACAGAAGGCTGTAAAAAGGCAAGAGGCAAACATATGTGTTGCAAACTGCTTTTAATACCCCCATTTAAGATACATAGTTCAAATTTGTATACCTTATGTCAAGTGTTATGCTTTAATTGCCGTTTATATCCAAGTGATCTCACATTTCATATTCAAAAAATGCTAAAAAAAAAAAATCATTCTTTAAACTTCATGCATTTTTAGAAAGCTATTTGCGATAATAGTGGGGCATTAGTTGGCAATTAAATAGGAATATTAGCAATTAAAAAGGTTTCACAGTGAAAACCCGTCCTATCCAATCGTGACCCTGACTTTTAAGGTCAAACCAAATTCGTGATTTTGCACAAGCATGACACCCAAATCTTTTCAGAGTAATATAAAGCTAAAATGACTAACAGCCTGTTCTGTTAGTTCTTTCGGTTGTTGCCTGAAAGGGGAATGGAAAGAGAAAATCCTTCCTGGAATGATGTAGTAACCCTGAATTACCTCCTCCTACAATATTTTCCATCCTTCAAGAAACAGGCAAACATTATAAAGTGACAGAAAATAGTTTCATCTAATTTACTTTTATCCATTTAAGGCACCTTCATATCACCGAGTGCGTGCACTCCCGGAGACTCTGTACCACCTTGAATATAGTCCAGTGATGATGAAAAATAAATTAGATGCATGTCCTACTGAACGAAAGGTTGCCGCTGCGTTGGAAACTGAACTTTTCCCCCCTGAAGATATGACAGGTTTAACAGTAGAGACAAAACTGGCCTGAGGCAATAAAGAAGCACCACACTGACTCAGCTCTCCCCAGCGTGAGCACGTCTCGATCCCCTGCCAACAAAGTCTATGATGCAACAGATATGGCTCCAATGAAAGGTTATGATTAAAAAAGAAATGTGGAGGGGGAAAAAAAGAAAACTTCAGATGGGCTCCAAGGATTTAAATTATGGATTTTTTTCCTTCTATCTCTTAGAAGCAATGGATAATAGGTGACATATTGCACGCACGCACACACACACACACACACACACACACACACACACACACACACACACACACACACACACACACACACATAAAAACACATAAAAAAGACACGTTACCAAGAAGGTGGAACAGCACAAAACTGATGCTGGGTTCCTGCTGTTTTGAGTCAGAGCTGCCGCTGCTCTCTGATCTGAACCAAATGATTGTACATTAAAATAATGTAATACTGAAGGGGTGTGCGCAGTGCAAACTCAGAAAGCGCTTCGCTCCCCCCTGCTGCTTCAGCCTGAACTATAAGAAAAGGCAAACTCCCGAGGCTGAAATTTGAACCCTGTTGTTGTGTTACAGTGTGTGTCATTAAATCCAGCCAAAGGCGATGCCAAGTATTGACAGAGGAGGTTTGAGAAGGCCAGTTAGATTATAACAAGACAGACAGCATCGGGCCAGTGGTCAAGTACCTGTTCAGTTTTAGCTGAAGGGGAAAGCAAACACTACCAAAACACATGTAATGAAACTATATGAACAAAACTATAAAAACAAAAAAACATTTACCTTCTTTATACTGGGTGTCCATCAATTAGTAAAAGTGCTACATTGTGTATTATGGACCCACATGCAAAAAACAATATTATTTATAAAAACACAAGACTAAACAGAAAAAAAATAAAAGCTGATTGGTTCCGAGTGCAAGACATCACAAAAACAACTCCAACACAGTTAAGAAAAGCCACAAGGAAAACTCAGCAAGATGAACATCACAAAGAAACATGAACGTATACAATGCAACATAAGATGTAATGAACTGACACATGGGGGCAAGAACTACAAAATAAAACAGGAAGCACTAAAGACTAAACTTTGAAATATAACAATATAAATACACACAAGGGATACAGAACACATTAAAAACTAAAACTTGGTGATATTAAAAATAAGAGTTGAAACACGGAGGGAGAAACTCAAGGATACTAAAACATAATGAAACAGGAAATAATAATTTTAAAAACACTAAAATGAACAAAATACCAAAACTAACAAAAAGAGAGTGATTCATATTAAACTATGGACATCCTTACAACAGTGTGAGACATGTAGGTGAAAACATTTCTAATTTATGTTTGATTTAAGTCCCAACTGCAAAACATAACACCCTTTTTCCTCTCAGGGCTGCTTCAGGTTATAAATGTCTATTTCATAGTTCAGGTAGCATGTCCAGAGTCGGGGAAGGAAATCATGAAAATTCTTTGAAATGGTCTTGTTCAAACTCTATTTTTCCCAAGCCACGAAAATGGTGCCCTACTTTCTTTTTGCGATTTTGAGAATGTTTGTACATGGCTGGTCTTGTGAGCATGCCAGACAGTCAGATAACATAATCATTCTGTGTTCCTCTGAACCCAAGTGTCACAGACTACAATCCCCCTAGAAAGATTGCCAATGCTGTCGGTGTAACCACAAATCTCCTTCTATCATCATGTGTCCTTTAATGGTCCCGAAGTTCACTAGATATTGCAGTTGATAGGGGACTGAGGCCACTTTAAAAAGCCTCCCTAATGCAATGTAAATCTAGCCCCTCTGATTGCATAATTTAATGCATCAATTGTCCCCCAACTCTATACAACATTAAACTTAATCACGGGTTAAACCTCTTAAAGAGGAGATAAAATGAGTAGCAGGAGCATCGTTAAGGTGTCGCCTTTGGGCTGGTAACTGTCCTTTAGCTTGTTTCCCCCTTGAATAATCAGTATTTCACCTCAATCATTGGACAGGCTCAATGGAGTTTTATGGTATGGAACTCATCGTCTTTCCTGCAAATTTGGCAGAAAAGAAAAAAAAGAGCAATCAGTGAAGTTATTAATTTCTTGAGTAGTTTTCATAACAATCACTTGTGCCTGTTCACAACTGCATTATTTGTTTTTACAACCATTATTTAGGAGACAACTCGTGCCTTGGTTGTGTATCATTGCTATTCAACGTAGGTGTCATCCTGAAGCTATACAACATGCACTTGAATCTGAGGTCTTAAAATTGACATTTTTAGCAGTTTCAGGATCTTAAATGTGCAGATTTGCAGCTTGGTAATGTTGTGGATAATAATAGTTTGTTAGAACTGTAGGCTTTGTATAAATTTATCGTAAAAATAGTTGGTATATTTTTCAATTATAAACCTAGTAGTATTTTGCAGCCTCATAATTGTTTTTATGAGTTTAAAAATCACAAGACGTAGCCTTTGTTGTCACCAGATTTCAACACCGGTTAGATTTTGATGGTTTTCTATCCATTCAGTAGAGTTCAGAGATTTTCAAAACGAGTGCTCTGGTGCATTGGTGCTATTCTGGCAACACATGGTGGCCCACCAATTTAGTATCATACCATGTTGTCCCTTACTTGAAGATTCTCTCATTTGCAAGTGTCAGAAGACAAAAAAACATATTCAATCCAAAAGCACAAGAAGAGCAATCAGCGATTCAGCAGCCGTTTCTCAATTCTCTCAGCTGGTGGATGTAACGCACCTTAAAGCCTTGTATTGCGCAAACTAAGTTGTGATTCAATATTCTGGAGCTGATCCAGAGCAGTTAATTAGTGTTTATCAGTCTTTTATCAGATTATACAAAAAGAGAATTTTCACTATTTCTAGGTTCTTATCACAGCCTCGGTGGGTGTGGCGATTCTGTAGGTGCTTTGTCTTGTGTGACCTTCATTAGTCATTTGCAGAGCAGAAAACAAGTTGATGTGCTCAAAGTTTAAACCTCTTTAATCACAGCTGAACAGCTTTTGCCCATTACAGCTGTTGTCTTCCACTAATTACCCTGATCTAATAAGTGCATTTACTTGCTGTGACAGATATATATCCCAAACTGTTATGACTGTCATTACCCGGTCGCAAGCCTTTTCTTTTTTTTTTTCAGCCAACGCAGTTCCTGTTTTTTGTTTAATTAGACGTTGCTAAATGTTAACAGATAAAGCTTGGGCAAGCAAGTCAGTCTGCGTTCAGATTTACATCCGGCACAGCAGATGGTAATAAATTAGATATGAGAGAGGAAGAAAAAAAGGGAGACAAAAAGAGGTAGAGAGGGAGAGAATGAAAAGCGGCCTAAACCCATCCTGAGTTCCTGTTAAAAGGTAGCTGAAAAAAAAATCTGCCATGTTCGCTTTAGTGTCCCTTTTGGAGATGCCAGTCTCTATTCTAATCATCTATAGTGGAAAATATTCTCCCTTTTCTCTCCAACTGTTTTTCTTCATGCATTGTAATCACACACTTAAAAGCATTTCTGTTATGCATTGCTTCTTAAATCTCCACTATAGTCGTTATTTAGATTAAAAGGTTTTTTTACCCAGTAACAGCCTTGATATCGAACACAGTCTTATGTTGATATAGTGGACAAATAACTCTCCTGAGGTTGTTGAAGGCGAACAAAAAAATTGAAAGCGAGTTCTGTAAATTGAACTGCTCTACTGTGCAGTGGTGTATTGACTAAACTTTGAATAGTTAGCTCCTTAAATTGTTGTTTACTGAAGCTTAACCCCGTAAACCCTTTACAGAAATGCCATCAATTGCCTACACTGTTATTTGTGTTCATTGTCATGTCATTTCTTGATTATTTTCCAATGTTTTATATCCCAGAAATCTTCACATCCTAAGCAATACGATCCAATGAAAGTCACCATAAAAAAGTCACCAGGCCAATTTCAATTTCCAATGCGTTTCAAGGTCTCACCTGACTTTTTTTTAGATTGTGTCAGGTTCAGATTTGTGTGTGTGTGTGTGTGTGTGTGTGTGTGCATGGCATAGAATTGGCAGCTTGTGTGCAAATCTGAAGTTGCCACAGAATCTGATATATTTGAGAGGACCAGCTGGTCACTGTTCATGGCTGAATAGAGTTAAAAAAATGCTGATTCAACTCACCAGCCGGACAATCAGTGCACCTCTAATCATCATTGATGAAGGTTGTAAAATTGTGTCATATATTTGAATGGGAGATAAACAAACAAACAGGTTTCTTCATTCAAACTTGCTTAATTTTCCACAGAAAACATCTTCATTAGTGCACATAGCTGAACTTCCATTAAGAGATCACAGTCACCACCTGTTGTTTTAGCACTTTGTATATACAGCTTGAAAACCAATGATTATGTCAACAACAAATGTGTAACATAATGACACAAAGGAAGTAACCCTTGCATTCTTTGCTAAAGAGACTGAATGCTATTTTTTTGTGTGGATCAAATGAATTAGGGTTATGCTAATTATGATCTCTTGCTGCTAGGTTTTGAGCACCAGTGCATTGACAACCAACAACAAGATGACGAAATGGATGTAAGTCTGAGCCTTTTGCTACAAAAAGTATCGAGGCTTTGGCTGTTTCTATTTAATATCAATCCAAACAGGATTATGCTAACAACAATATCCTGCAGCCGCCTGGAGGCTACTCCTTTCAGTGATTAAATGAAGCTAACACCTTCACCTCAGTCCTCAACTGAATGTTAACATCACCAACAGCTCAAGGTTTGCTACAAGAGCTCCATTGAGGCACAGGTCTGTCTTATTTCCCATGCAAAGAAAAGAAGAACTCTTCATACTTGTTTATTGCATCTCCACAGTCAGTAATGCAGGCAGTGTGGGGTAACAGCCGGCTTGTTGCCATGCTGTGTTGCAATAGGAAGATCTCTTTCAGCTTGAAAGGTAAGCACAGAATACAAAAAAGTGCACAATAAACCTTCTCCAAGTTGTTTATCAACTGTGTTCCTTTCCTTTTGTTTTTATTTTCCCCACCATGGTAATGACTACAGTCGACGGGGGAATTCTCTCCCAATGAACGCCTTTATTATTTGATTGTTTGAGACAGCTCTTAAAAGTGTGCATGCGTAGGCTTGGTGATGCTTAATTAAGTAGTCCTGATGCTGTGGAGCCGTCACTTTAGTGATGGGAGGACGGGGGAGAAGTGAAAACAAATTAAGCCCTTTTGGTATGCACTATTGACAAACAATGTGGTGCTCATGAATATGAAAATGAGCAATTGATGTGGCTTTTGTTGAAAGCCTGAGTGAAATACAGCCAATTAACCATTCTCCGTATTAGTGTGCGATTTGGTACACGTATGGTGATCTTCTGTCTTATGTAGAAGTTTAAATGTGAAGTTAAAGTAAATACTCATAGTTCCAGATGTATACACAGTGTTATAGAAATGACACTTTAAAGTAATTCTTAAGCTTTTCCTTAAATATCGCACACTTTAAATGATGTCATCTTCAGTTTGGACATATCCAGCCTGAAGTCCGTTGTTTTTTTTTTTGTGGACTATAGCCTCGAGTTCGGCATGTTGACCTTTGCCATCTTGTTGTTTGCTGGCTAGAAGTGACCACATTTGGAAGAAAGGATGAAGCTTTTAGAAAGGAAAAAAAAAGACTTTGGCAAATGCTAAGTCATCAATGTTGTATCGGCTGTACGCCAGGAAAATTCATTAGCTAGCTCATTGGATAGTTAACAACAGTGTTTCCTACTGAATGAGACTCTAATTGTGGTGGTTGCTGACCGGAATTTTTTATTTATTGGACTAAAAAGGCAAGACAGCTTGTGAGATGTAATGAAACAGCTTCTCGGATACACACAGCTCAGATGGAAGAATAAGCAGCTGGTAAACAAAACAAAACAGGTAAGAAACCAAGCATTCCTTTTGTCACAACTTCATTGCAGTCCTGACACTGATGAATAAGTGGCCCCTGTTAAAGAAAAAAAATGTTTAAGATAAAACTGAACAAGCCAGGTGTAGTGGACACACACACATTACCTGCTAAAAATTACAGTCGTGTCTGTATTGAAAATTCACGTATATTACAAACTTTTCTGATATCTCACAGCCGTCTTTACTTGACAGCATCCTGTAAGTACATTCATGTAGTTAAATCAGAACTTCAAAAGAAAGAGGTGGTTTGCTTTTAGTCAGATTGTCTGTGTTCCATCTTACCATGTAAGGGTGGGATTTGGATGTTTAAGGAAACCAAATTGAACGTAATTAAAAGGTTCAATAATAGTTTTTTCAAATTAACGCCCACATTATTATTATTTTTTTAAGTTAGCGCTGATAATTAACGAAAAATGGAGCACAATCCTTGAACGGTGTTTAATTACAACTAACCAAACAGCAATCAGTGTTCTTCATTTGCATTAACCCCCCCCCCAAGACACCAACACCACAAACATGTTAAGAGGTCAAATTCAGTGGCGTGCGGCTCAAAAAGTCACATGTCCCTTAAAATGATAACTTAACATTCTAACACTAATTCAATGGGGGAGTTACATTAAATCGATATACAGTGTCCATGAATGAGCTATAAAGACTAAAAACATTTTTTTGTACCAGGTTAAAGACACTTTCAACTATATTTAACTGTTACGTTACGCATTTTATCATGGCACACTGAGGGGATGAACTTACTTATGGAGCAAAAGCCTCAAGTGGCGTGTTGAGGTTCTGCAGTTTCACTATTGGCTTAACTTTCACCCTGATATTTTCTGCTTGTTCATCACCAGGCAGCAACCTCCGGTGTTGAACAATGAAGCCAGTGCAGGTGCAGAGTGGGGTTACTCAAGTGTCCACTCTTGCAGCAAGCCAAACAATCCCCATTAGTTCTCATGATAAAATGCCCATTTTTTACAGCAGGTCGCCCATCGGTCAACACAGAGTGGCACTGATGAGCTCTTCAGTTGAAGTCAGTGACAGTGACTGTACAGTATTCCGAGTGAGTGTTTGTACACGTTTACTCATTATCATTATATGTGAAGTTTTCCACATCACAGCCAAAGATAATCTTATATTGTTAAGGTTTGATGGATTGGACTTCATGACACATCTTTTCATACACATTCATCGGGAGTGTTTAACTTTTCAGTTTTTTATTCAAAATACAACATTAGTCTCTTTTTCAGAGCAAGATTCATCGCCATGGTTTTTCTATTACCACAGTAATCTAAATGCAAATTTTATCTGTCCCTTTTTCCACCAAGATGATGCTCCTGGCACAGCATGTGCACTAGAATTGAGATGTGCTTTCCCCCTTCTGTTTCTTTACCTCTCCTACCTAATCGTGAACGAAGACTGCTTATCATGTTGACATACTGTAAGAAGGAAAGTAAGGTCTTAATCGGACAAAAAAATAAAGAATTAATTCTCACACTTTTTCCACACTGGGTGGAGATAGCTGTATGAAACTAAAAAGCTTTCTAAGGAGAATAACTTTAAAGAAGCCCACAGGGATGGCTGAAAAGGGGAATATTTTACTAAAATATATCATCTCATTACGTGGAGCACTCAGTGGCTGAGTAATGCATGATAGCGGTTCTCTTCAATGATCCAGATGTTAATTTTGAATCCAAGAAAATCACAGTTTTTACATATATTACTTTTAAATAAAATGTTCAAATGTAATCCTTGAGGACATGCTGCATTTACCATCTGGACTTAATGGAAGCCTGGCAGAGTTTTTCCTCACTGAACATGTTAGCTCAGTTCCTTTTATTGTGGTGGAAATGAGAAAATGCACACTGTCTACACACAGTGTGATGCCACAGCTATCCTGGATGCACTGATATGAATTGGTGGCAGTGAAAGGCTTCATCATTCCTGCCTTCCGTCGTGCCCCTGCCATCAATTTTCCCAGCCTGTGTACCGTCCTGAGTGACACCTGGTGAGTTGCTTGCTCCTTTCTGAGCTCTCCCACAGCACTGTAAATACATCCACGGTGTGTTTGTAGAACGTGACTGACCTCACCTAGCTTTAAACCAACGTGTGGGTGGTCCGATAGCAATATTCTTTGTCTGCGCGTTGACACTTTGGCACCGCCACTCAATTTTACTCTATCATTGTGGGCAGGGACGCCTGCTGTGGCCTTTTTTTTATCATTTCTAATTCATTAGATGAGGGAAGGCTGTGAAAGATCATTAATTTCCTCACTTCCCCCTATAGCTGGGCAACATTTATCTGCAGTGTAATGTATCTACCACTAAATCTGTAAGTAACCTTGCTGACATAGAAATAGTGCACAATCCATCTAATAGGCACCAGCAATCAAACGTTAATATATGGAAAATTACAAAATGCCAAGTATAAGTAAAAGTCTGACAAAAGGAAGCTGTTACTGGAAGAAAAAAAAACATAGGATAAATATAAGATTTTTACTTTATGGGCAACCAAATCCCTGGAACTTTAGTTTCATCTTGTTTGCTACAGATTAAAAAGGTTTAGGGTGTCTGAACGAGACAGCAGATTGTATCCCTTTTACAATCTTTCTTTTTAACAAGGCGGCTTTCAGACATGATTTTTCAAATGGATTTCAACCATCTCTTCCAAAAACTCCCACAGTGCATAGTTGTTGAAAAATTATCAATGTTTTGTGTGTGTTGTCTGCCAGTGGGAAGCCACTTTTGCTCGTCATTGCACACTCAATTCGGTTTGCTCTCCAAAGAAAGTAATTGGACTATTTTATTCACAGTGTTAGATGGTTTATACTGTCAAGCAAAGTTACACCATATAAAAGCGAAACCAAAACAGACGTTTTTATAATCCAGACAAGAGCGTTTAAATTGGACAGCGTTCAAAACAAGTTGACATTTCGCTTAAAAGCAAAGAGTCAAAGAGCTGAGTAATATCAGCATGGTGGGTGCTATCAGTGCTTGTAGACAGACCTGATAAGAGACTGATGAGGACTGCAAGAAGGCACTCTCAATAGAGGCTAATTTTACATTTTTCTGTGTTTGCTCACAAACTGAGATGTCGTGTTTGTTGTCGGAGCGTAAAAGTGGATTTAATGTTTTCATAACTGTTTTGGCATTTTGCAACTCAGAACAGCTCGAGAATAATTCAGATATTGAGGAAAGAAGAAAATTGATCTCATGTTTAAAAAATGAACACAACCTCATACCACTGCATCACGTGTTGTTGGCATTTAATCTGATAGAATTGAATGTCAACACCACAGAAACAATGTCAATACAAATTACACATATGAGAAGAAAAGCACTCATCCATAACAAGGGATGAAAGGCTCCACATCGTCGCCAGAGTCCTATAAACCAACCAATCAATCAATCAATCATTATTTGTATAGCGCCAATATATAACAAGTGTTATCTTGAGACACTTTTCAAAAGAGCATATGGGATAATGCTATGACACATGGATCAGCCCTTAGCTACCACAAAAATCAAACTTTAATTCCCCTTTGTACGTCATCTGACTTTAGATATACTTTTTTAGTGTCGCTTGAAAAAGGAGCTTTTGCAATGCAATTCATGTGTTGGAAATTTCTGCTGACGAACAACAAAACTGTACTTTTTTCTCAATGAATGAAGTTCTGTAAATAATAGTTTTCATCTATGTAACAACTGTTGAGAGACATGAAATAATTTGTCCTTGAAGCATCCATTTATTGAGAAAAAGAACACACTTATACTTACTCCTTTGAATATCAGTCACTCATAACACAAGAGAAACACTTGTAGTAACTAATTTTATTTCTTACAGTGGGTCTAGTGCACTACTGTAGTTTGAACCGTTCTTGGTAGCACGTTGATTTTGAACACAGTGAATCCCAAACATACGTTTTCAGCCTTTGAACCGCAAAAAAAAGAACCTCCTTGAATTTCCTCTGGCATTCATTTCAGTTTCCCACACACATTTATAACACTTCACTGTGTTAATAAGTCATGGTCATTTCACGAACTGAATATTACCAATAGGAACTACAAGAATTTAAAAAACAGACATTTTAGAGACCCGAGAATGTGATGATGTAGGAGTGCGAAAAAGTGACCCATGGGCAGGTTCTGTAAATACAGATTTACCTGCCACTGAGCCAGGTCACTGAACATTTCCATATAGCAATTATCTATTTGTCTGGGATTTCTTAAATATATGTTGAGGGATGTACAGTTGCAAAGAACTAAACCAGTGGTTTTTGACAGCGTTAATATGGTCAGTGTCATATTATTACTTCCTAAGTTTAACCTTTTCTATAAAAATAACAGATGTAGTCGTATGGAAAAAAAAAAACCTCTGTCATGGTGACAGGTGACCTTAAATTGTGTGCCTGCCACCGCCAACATTTACCACCATAATACAGGTGGCAGGGGCTAATTTCTTTCCCCGCCTGAGGGTATGTGGGTTATGTTCTAGCAGGTTACCCCAGTCTAAATTGAATTCACTTGAAAACACAATTACTAATGATGGGACTCCATTGCACCACAGGAATGGTATAACACGCTTAGAGGTGAACTGGCAATTACCTTTTAGCTGAAGCCTAATGAACTCGTGATTTGTCAGAAAGGCAGAAAGATACAGGCTGAATTGAGTCTTGTGTAAGTTGTGCATTAATGTAACTATGCAATTCTTAATTATAAAAAGTAGTTTTATGGCATTGGCGTTCTATTGCAGCATGGATTAGCTAGTTTTGTCTTTCACTGTCCATGGTGCTGATTTGTCATTCTAGTAGAATAGGCATACCAGATAGAAATATACAGAAGTAAAATACACTGACATTTTTGTAACATACTATAACCGCTGTCAAATGTCAACTTTTGTTTTTCTCATTAGTTAAGCATAGACACAAATAGTAATACAGTTTGAACAAGATTAAGTCATTTTAAATATTTAAACAACATGAAGTTTTGCAGACATTTGAATAATTTTCTCTAATCTATATTGGCATACCCATGCTAATGGTTCTTTACCGGGCAAAAAGAGGTTTGTACAAACATTTTTTCATCAGCCTTGACGATAATTATGTGTGAGAGCTCCGTCTGCCGCAGTCCAATGAGCATTTAGAATAAATAATGAGACATTTTTAACTCGGAAAAGGTCTGCTTAATAATTAAACGCCTCAAATGGACTCAGTCGTAGTCTACATCAAATGGATCAACATCAAAAGGAGGATAAGGAGATCACAATTATTCCACCAAAGAACTTCCCAGCCGCTCTTAATTACGCTCTGCTGAATCTGCCGAGAGTCACAGGTAGAAAACACCTCTCTTTTTCAAACATCCCTCATCAATCATTTGTTCTTTCTGTAAAATCTATATAAGTGGAAAAACTAGAAAAATAGTTACATAGTCAAACACAGGACCGCATGCAGTGTAAACACCTCATAATGAGTGTTATTCAGTGTGTAATGAAAGTAGTTTTCTGACCAAAGGACCACAAAATTACACATGTAGAAACAACAAAAGGTAAACTGTGATACGCTCTGATTACATTTGAGTCTATCCATATGTTGACAAATCCACACACCACAGGTATTGTCATTGTTGGACAACATCTGTTGCAGCAAATAATGACAGGGATGCTGAATGACTGCAGGGAGTCCTCTACTATCCTGGCACAGTGAGGAACACATTAACATTTAGATTTATTACACAGGACCCTTAATCAGCGTGAAGGCAGGTTCGGTGTGTCTTTTAATTACGCTGTGGGACAGACTAAACATTCGCTGGGTGTTGTATTGATCAAATGTTCAATATTTGATTGCAGAACAAACTGAGAGACCTGACACTGACCTCATATCCCAATGCAAAGGTTTGCCAAGATGGATTACTGTCCTTAAAGATGAGAATGGATCGAACTGGTATACGAGCTGTTGCTGTTGCACTCCTTTCCTGTTGATCTATCATGTTGGAACTTAGATTACAAACGAGTAGTTGAAGCCATTGTATCTACTGTTCAACTTTAATGACTTTTGTAATGGGCTAGTGAAGACAATGATTGGTGTTTGTGTCAATAAGGGATATGTGTGATTAGCCGACTAAAAGATTAACGTTGTCAGCCTCAATACTTGGCACCGTAATTACTAGTTTGTTGAACTAATTATTGATATTTTTATAAATTGAGGGCTGCAGTGTCGGTCAGCTGTAGTTCCAGTTAATAGCCATGGCCATACTGCAATAATGCTCTACTACCCAGATGTAAACCAGCACAGTGAACAGATGACATCTAGTACTGCGGAGAGGAGTGGTACAGCAATATTTGGATCTAGAAAATGCAGATAAAGTTTAATGAAGGCTGTTCTAGGTTAAATTCATTGACAGGAGCAATGCTTAACCTGCACAGGCATGTGGACTTTAACCTGCCAAAGGTTGGTGGTGCTAGCACTGCTAATGTTAACAAAACTCAGAACCAGTTTGACATTGTTTATCCATAGACGCTATGATGCTGTGCTTAGCGGTGTTCAATAAATTTGACAAAATTTTGACTGTTTTATTTGAGACTAGTCGACTAATCTGAAAGTCATTAAAGAATTAAAGAATCATTTTTAAGCTTTGCATAAAATCTTTCTGGTTATATTAGCACTCCTGTTGTTCTGACATGCTGCTAGGAAAGAATGCAATGGCTAAATCTGAGCAAATGACATGCTGAGAAAATCGCTTTTATACAGAGAAGGCACATATAGCTGGTGTACAAAAAGGCAACACAGGAATGCATTATGGGCAGTAATGAACACTTGATGAAACGTTGCCAGTAATAATGAAAATTATAGTGTGCACAGGTTGAGTAGGGTTAGACTCTTATTGAATATAAGGTGGATTGTGAGCGATAAAGGGCCAATACCAGCCGGAAACACGTGGCTCTCCTAGTGCTGCTCGAATTAAGGGATTGAGAAATAAGATACATTTGTTCCGCCTTAAATGTGGATAGATTTTAGTTACTGTGTTGCTCTGTGGATGTTAAAACTCCTTAGAAAGCTCATCGATATTTTTCCTCGACTGTGTCAGAGCAAACAAATTTGCGTCTGCGAGAATTCAAATGAAATCGAGTGAAGTGATCCGCGTGCCACAGTGTTTATAATTCCACAAGTGTCAACAGGTTCTTTGTACCAATTTGCACTTGTTCTCTCACAACCTCCACCCTTCATACAGAGTGCAGCTCTTATTTGAAATCCCAGTCAAAGGTAACTAATCTGTTTAAGGGCAGTTTACGTTGGGAAGCATAAGTCCCCCTTGCATGGTTTAGATCAGGGCTAAGATCAGAGTGGAGACTTGAAAGGGCTCCACATATGAAAATTTGCCAGGAGCCTGATTTGTTGTTTTCACTTTCTTAAGTGTGGAAACCATTGTGCATCCGCTCTCTTTGCTTTGTTGTTTTTGTTTTTTTTCCTTTCAGCTGTCTGCTCCTGTTAATCAGCCTCACTTTACCTCCCTATTCAGGATGCATTTTCTTATGCCTTTTGTTGTCTTATTTTGCTGTCAAATTATCAGTAAGGCGGTCTCCTTATTTATCTTGCTGGGGGAGTCTACCAAGGACAACACAATAAATTGTTTCAATAGAACAGAAAACGTCTCTGCCAGCAGAATCTCCCACATCACACACATCGTTGTTGACATTGATTCACATCAGTTTGTTTGGGTCTGCTGGGCAGCTGTTTTTCTGTGAACCTATGGACTCCGTGTTGTGTAACAATCTCATGTTTATCCCTCTAAACGTCTTTAAATGCCAAAACAGATGGAGCTGCTTGCAGTAAGCGGCATGAAACACAGCTGGGTCCCCCACTTGGGCTGATAAATGTAGACAGAAAAATATATTTAATGAGAAGTCATGTGTTTTTCTGTTTGTTTGTTTTAGTTACAACAGTTGATGAAGACAGAAAGTGCCCTAAAAAATGCCTCTTTATTTAAGTTTCTACTATAATGTTTAGAATAATCATTAGTTGTAACTACGACAACCACAGACACATTCAGCTGCAAGACAAGTAAACACAGTGACCCACGCGCACACACATGTACCAACGATTTGATACAATATGTCATGCAGCCCAGATATATTTCCATCTGAGGGAAGTCAACATTCTGGATATCTCAATTATTCTCATTACCACATGTTTTGAAACGATACACTTTGATATTTTAGTGATTGATCGTCTTAAAAAGTACCAAACCTTTCTAAAAACATCACGTTTTGATCCAACAGCTGCAAGTTAAAGACAGAGCACCGTCTCAACCTGTGTGCAGGAGTTGTCCAGCATTTTTGGTAATTCAAAACAAGAATATTCCCCGTATTGGGTGCCAAGGATATATTTTTGTTGCTTTGGTATTACAACAGACATCAATATCACTATCACTAGATTTCTACTAGAATAGTTTTTAATTTTAAAAACAAGATATTGTGACAACCCTTTTTTTTTAACATCCACTATTTGTTGTTTACAGCTGTGAGTCACGTCTCATCTGGATGCAGAAAACCCCTCCACGGCCAAAATATATTTCATTTTTAAAAATGCCAAAAGTGGAAGCATGAACAAGAATATCATATCAGGAATAGAGCCGGGCGAATTCCTCCTTTATTGCCTTTATGTCCTTGAAATGAAACCTACCGACAAAGCACACTGGACCTAATTTCATTAAACGGTAGATTTTGCCAAGTCAGTGAACCTCAAATGATGCCGCTGAACTCTCTGGTCTCCGGTGTCTGTCGAAAAAGAGATGGGGAGGGGGGGAGAGGTGGGAGTGGGAGTGAATCAACCTCAGACAGGTTAGCATGCTGTGGCCTCCAGTCAACCTCCACTTGCTCTATTTTAACCTTGGGTTTAATGGCTGCTCCATTTTCTCCTGCGTTCTGACCATTTTTCTGCTCAACTATGCCACAAAAGAAACTCAGAAAGCGGGAGACAAAAGCCTTTTGTTTTTTTCTCATGACGTTCCGGATTATTAGGCACACAGTCACATTGAGCTGAGCCTCATTATCAGTGCAAAGATAAACTCGAAATGCATTACGGGTTTGGGATCACTCATGTATAGCTATGATCATCACGTTGGTTATGCTAATGGGCGTCAGTGTTTTCCATGTGTGCGTGGGTTATGGCCTAATGGTCATGTTTGTAAAGATGTGCATCTGTGAACATATCTTTGCGTGTTTGTATTCATCTTTGAGAAAATGAGTATCTCAGGGTGCAGAGTTTTAATGCAAGACGACTGATAAACAATGCGGTACACATTTCCTCATCAACATTGCAAGTGTTAGAAACTCAGCGGTCCGATCTTACATTACATCTCAAACTAATGGGCTATTATGCACATTGCACACGCTGGAACTTAAGTGCAATAATGATCAAATTAATTAATGCAGATCAAAGGAATGAAGGCAGAATAGTGTGTGTTGAATTTAGCCTGAGGCAGCCCTCGGTGACCACAGCATGTGATAAAACTGATACGCCTCGTGGAATCTAATCTTCCTCCCTTTTAGCAATCGGCACCGCGAGCTATTGATGTTTGCAGCATTGCACTTTGTTGCTGGCTGATATTACTCTAAGATAAGTGCCAGCCCTCTCCAAAAAAAAAGGTCTACCTTAACCTGTGATACCTTTTTGTGCAAATAGGAGGGGACTCTGTGACTTTGAGGAGGATGTTCTATGGGATTATAGCTTTGAAAGCGGTTGTGATCTCATTTTATTTTCCCACTGCCTGTTGTCATCTGGCTCTGATTACTGAAAACAGTACACGGCACAAAGCTGACAGAGAGCATTAGAACAAAAAGGGATCATGCTCTTTCAATTAAAAGGGATGTTTTTTTTTTACTCTTAGTACAATGGAGGAACATTCCCATAAATCTGATGCTTGTGTGCAATTTAAATCAGCTTTAGACGTAAATAACCTGAAAACAGCGCTCTTTATTTATTGTCCTATAACCTATTCCTTTGAGAGTTCCCCTCCTTGAACACAGTTTGACTCCCCCCTCTTTTGGGTTCATTTTTTCTTCTTCTAGCTGTCAAGCCTTCTATCTCAAATCACAGATAATCTAATGGACCCTCAACTGAGCCTCACTATTAAAGTGGAGTGCTCCGACCTCAGAGGCATTCAGAAATCTGCTTAAGCACTAGTGTTTTTCAGCACTTAATTAAAGTGACACGAGTAGTGGTCCCAGAGCGTTTAATCAAAGCATGAAGGTATGACAGTCTCTTTATTTCACTCGAGTGAACTACTCCTTATCCTGTCCTCCACGTCACAGTTTTGGGTGCGGGAGCATATTGCGAGATGTGATTTTCAGTTTGGACAGGCAGCAATAGGGCTGTACAAAAAGTTATAAATAAAATAATAATTAGGTATTTATTTATGTATTGATTAATATCAATAATAATAATAATAATACATTTTATTTATAAGCACCTTTCAAGATACACAAGGACACTGTACAACAATCAACATTTAAAAACAGCGATGGATAAAAACAGCATACAATAAAGAAATGGAATGTAGGACAGTGTAATTACAGTTAAAATGTTAGAGTGAGTAGGCGATCTTGAACAGATGGGTTTTGAATCTGGATTTGAAGGATGGGGAGAGAGTCAATGTTGCGAATGTCAGGTGGCAGAGAGTTCCAGAGCTGGGGAGCAGAGCAGCTGAAAGCTCTGCCCCCCCATGGTGCTGAGGCGGGCAAAGGGCAATACTTCTTATCTTATATAATTAGTGTAAAAATAATGTAGTTTCAGGAGCAATCTGATTTGAATGAGGTCTGATGGAACCACATGACTCAGTTCTTAATTATCATTTTATGCATTTACACAATAAAAATCTGTTTCCATGAGGTGCTGCTTGTTATCAGGATATGCAAGTGACTGCTTGGGTCCCAAGGCCGGTAGTTGGCCCCTGAGGGCTCAAAAACTTAAACCAAAGCAGTGGCCTAAAATGTGCAATGACAGTAGAAAAACCTCCCTAAGGGGCCTCCCAACTGACAGCACTCACTCTCGTTGCCCTGCTAATCGTTGCATGCATTATTGCCATGACAACCAAAGTTTGTCAATGAAAGTCAGCGAAGAAAAATGAAGAGGAATTTAGCTGTCTAGAGGAGAGAAAAAAGAAACTGAGGCGTAAGCATCGGCTGGCAGACATAATGGTGATGAACACTGGTTGGAAAAAAATGAATAAAGCATTTTGACATTAACTACGTGTAGAAACGATGCAGACCCTAAGCCGTGGGATTGGTCTGCTGGGTAGCATCGTATTTCCTGCATTTACAACATTCTTTGTCCTCTGTCTCAACTGATTCAGCGGCTCTGCGTTCCATCTCCTCCAATGTCTCAATAATCAACTGCTTCTCAATATGTGTCTGCTCCAACTCCAACAGAATAAACTCGGATTCAGTCGCCATGGCATCTGTACATAAACTAGCAGAGAGTGTTGCAGAACTGGTAGCTGGCAATATTACTTGCATAGAAGTCTCACTGCCAGCTAGCGTTTTAGGCGTAGTATGGCAGAGCTATGCAGACAATGCACAAGAATGTTGTGCTCAAGATGGCGTTACCTAAATAGAAAACACACAATAAGATAAGTGGATGGAGTCAAAATAAGTTCTTACCACGAGAAAGGGTTTGCTTCGAGATCTACCGTTTGTGGTGTGGAGTAAAATGTACTTGAAATGATTATTGACTAATATTTGAGTTCTCTGAAGGCCACTTTTTCACAGAGGGCCCATCAGCATTTGTAATCAAGCATCACAGTTCGACATTATGAGCCTCAAGCAGTGCTGCTATAATCAGTCAGCAAGGTAATATTAAAAGGTGGGCTCTCTCTCAGCCTCTCAAGTGACATAACTGCCTTAATCAAACAGTTATCACGCAGGAGGCCAGAGGGAGGGAGAATAATGAGAAAGCAATATCCTAGATTAAGAATTAGTCTTTTCTGTGATGGCTCTGTCTCACTGGGTCAATGGTGCAGAGTGGTACGGCATACAAAAGTGGGGTAAGGACGATTTCAGGAGGGTGCACTGTGGTTTCATGACTCAGTGACGGGCACAAAATGGAACCTATTTGTCCTGTGCACCAAGTAGAAAATAAAGAGTACAGGAGTTAATGCATGCCTGAGTAAAAAAAAAAAAAAAAAAAAAAGCAGCTGCTTCCTTTCTTTCTTGCTTGTCAGTCTGAGCCACTTTGTTTCCTCAGCGATAAAAGCTTTATATGTCACACAGCCTCAGTGTGCGTGTGGATGTGGTTTTTGCATGGCTAAGTTGAGATGAATTGAAAGCCACTTGTTAAAGAATCATTGCCGTCTACTGTAGGAGCTCCTAAATTTAACAGTCAAAAATATTCACTGTTGCATGTAAGATAGTAAAATATTTATAGGAATGCCTTTATTACATTTTGGAAATGGAAACACCTCTTCTATATTGCACTAGTTGACTTTTAGAAAGGATTATTCTGTTTTTCAGATGTGCAATATCTTTGGTCTGTGTGGAAACAACGCCGGCCCTAAAAGTCCCACAGGGAGGAACTTTCTCGCTCGCTCTCGCCTCCATTTGTACTTTATTCTTTTCAAGCTGTATTGAAATATTGAATAGATGAAGTCTAATGCTGACAATGGCTATAAAAGGCTTATGAATAACTTCACATTCTGCCTTTTTCCCCCCCTCCCTCTTCTACATTATTCAGTTCCAGTTAGCAAGTAAACTTCGAAAAAGCTTTTTTGCCATGTATTTAAACTGGAGCAGGTTAATGTGAATTCCTTGAAAAGAGGGAAATATTCCCCAGAACATAGGAGTTGTTTATCCATAATGTTGTGAGCTAAAGTGAATATAAAACCAATTCCATTATGTTCTCTTTTTTTTTCTTCCCAAAGCCGCCCCACATTGTTGGCTGTAAATGATTCACAGGTAATCTGATCCTGTGATGAAATTGGAAAAAAAACATCCTTTTCTGCTTCTGTTCCAAGTAATAAGAGCCGCCGCACTCTTCTCCATTAACCCCCATCCACAATGTGAAATGAAAGTTGAAATATAGCTTAATGGTGATCATGGTTATAGGTGTAGGATTTAAACCCCAAGAAGTCTGCTTTAAAAATGCTGTGCAAGAACCTACAGTGGTATTTATGCTGTTAATGATATGTCATTTATCAAATATCTTTAATTCTGTCTTCATTTTTAAAATGGAAACATGAAAAAAATATTAAGGAACATTTAGGGAGCGGCTGTGGCTCAGTTGGAAGAGTCGTCATCTCTCAACCGGAGGGTCGAGGGTTTGATCCCCAGCTCCTGCAGCAACATGTCCGATGTGTCCTTGGTCAAGACAATTAAACCCAAATTGCTCCTGCTGCGTCGTCTGCAGCGTATGAATGGATTAGTTACTTCTGACGGTCTCACTACATAGCAACCACTGCCATCAGTGTGTGAATGTGTAGGTGTGACTTGCGGTGTAAAAGCGCTTTGAGTAGTCAGAAGGCTAAAAAAGTCCATTTACCATTTTTAATGTTTTTTAAACTACATACATTTTCCTTCATTTCAGATATGCACTTTTTTATTAGCAGGTAGCTAAGTCATTGGGAAATCTTAATAAGCATGAAGTACAGGTCTACATTTCGTATTTTGGTTAATTGTGATTAGATTTTTTCTTTGAGCATGATCAAATGCTTCATATCCTCGAGATCTGAAATCCTAAATGTCATGAAAGTTGTATCAGCTATGCTCAATAGTTATTTTAGATCAATTAAAAATGATTATGTAGGGGTACCGGTAGCCTATCACCATGTATAAGTCGGCTGAGGTCTTTCAAGCAGGCGGCCTGGGTTGGAATCTGACCTGTGACTCCTTTCTGCATGTCATTCCCCACCAACCCCTTTCCCCGATTTCTGACTCTGTCCACTTTCCCATCTCTAAATAAAACAAAAACAAACAAATAATGCAAACAATGTCCCTCAACAACTTTGCATCCTCTCGAAGCGTTCTGCTGTTTTTGTCTAAACATGTTCATCAGTAATATGACACCAGCAGTTCATTGTTTCAAAAATAAACATGTTAGAGTTTCTATTTCAACAGAATTAGGTCTTGGCTGTTTTTATTTTTAACAGAATTTTGAACACAACTCCGCCAGTTCACAGCCGCCCACATGCTCTCACCATGAGTTTAGTCGTACAAAAAAAAAAAAAGATTCCCACAAGTGTAAAACATCCCGACTTGAAAGTCTTAGCTTTCTGCTGAAAAAAAGTTTAAAAAAATCTCCAGCTCTGACATTTGTTTGTCAGATTAACTTTCGCAAGACTATGCACACCTCAGTATTCTGTTTTTGTAAATTGGCCCTGTGTATATATAGGGGAGGGATATCAGACTCTCTTAGACTCTGCTACATGTATGTGTGAATTTATAAAGTGCGAAACAAGAACGATGAAGTGTTGATGAGCAGCTTTTGTGAGACATCATCTGTCTAAAGTGACGACATAATGCTGTTTTTTTTCCTCCCCCTCAAGAAGCTTCAAGCCTAAAATCATGATTTCCCCAGAGCAACTGTTAGTTATCTAATTCATGCTCAAATAAAATACCAGATCCTACACGTGTTCTGCGGATGAGTCATGTGTCCCAGTTCTTTTCACGTTTCTTTTCCTTTTCTCATTGAACACACGTTTGTGAATCAACGCAAAAAATATGGGAGACATAATCATCACACACATAAACATCTGCAGGTTGTTTTCATTGTGACTCTCTGAGGTGAAAGGTAAATTGTTTCCCGCCGCAGTGCAGTAAACAGAGTAAATCATTGAATGTAAAATGCCTGTTGGATGGTCAGCTGTATACTCTGTGGTTTGTTGTAATTGCAATACATGAGATCTTCAGAGTTTATAGAGTACACCACCAACACCAACATCACACTGGCTGCATTAGCTAGATTTCAAAATATCCGCACAGCCCAGAGCTGGAGTAGTGTTCTGTGCATACAGTGAATGCATTATGGATTAAGAGCAAATGTGCCACATGGCAGAATGCATTAGCCACCAGACGAGTTCTGCATAATGAAACAGGAAACATTGCTTCCTTCAGACAGATTTAGTTAGAGGCAAAACTATAACCTTCCACAACAGTAATCAAGGAATTGTGTGCAACAATTTGGTCCAGAGTGAATTCAAAGTACATTTCTCTGACGTCTGGTTGGAAGTTTTGAAGAACTATGTAACATATGTACAACCACAGTTCCATTAATACGTCGTAATTTGAATCTATCCAATTTAAATATACCCCATATCTTAAAGGTACGTCATGCCACTTTCGGAGTAGATGTCCAGTTGATGTCCCACTGTCAGTACCCGTCTCTTAAAGTGAAACAAAGCACACCGCTTCCCCTCCTCCCCCAACCCTCACTGGGCGTTCTGACCCAAATGCAGCCATTTCTATGACAGATCTCCATTTACATCTGCATATGCAATGCAGAGTTGATTTGGTTCTGTTCTAAGTGTGTTAGGCCAAACAAAGTCTCCCGTGGCAAAAACTCTGCCGTTGTGCCCCCACATACAGCGTACCTGAGTGGGTGTGGCTGTCTCTGTTTGCCCATGTGGTGGCAGGTCTGGAGGTGGTAGAGGGCTGAGTGAATCATAAAGTGAAGGAAGCACCATCCCGTCAGTGTGAACACAGGACTGAGAACAACAAAATTTGAGGGAGTTTGACTTCCTTCTTTTTTTTTTTTTTCTTTTTTTTTTTAGAAAAACATTACGCAAGATTTATTTAGATTTGAAATGTTGCATGTGAAACATTAAAGAGTTTAAACAGTAGATTATGTGACCACTATGTGTGTGTGTGAGTCTGTGGGAGTGGCTTAACACATTAGTTTGGTTCTTAATACAGTTTTTGGTCTTGAGATCTCAAATAAAATACGTCTATATGCTGTCTTTCTCTTGTGCATACACAGGTGCAGGATCAAACCCCTTGCAGATACCAGACGTTATGGTGAGAAAACGCTCCTTTTAAACTTTCTTAAATACCACCATGCAGCTTACATCTCAGCAAGTTATTGAGTCCCAAAAACTTTTCCAATTTAAAGTTGTTTCCCAAAACAGAGCCCCAGTGATTTATTGCTCTATCCAAGAAAGATGATAGATCTGTCACTCCGGTGGATTGTGTAGACAATCGGAGATGCGGCTGGCCAAGGCCGTGCTCGCACAAGGGTACCACGCAGTGCATGGCAATACAGGACACTTTGTT